>NC_071399.1:58790891-59415891 GCF_022682495.2 Desmodus rotundus | reverse complement strand
TAATTTGAAAACAAAATTATCTTAGATGTCAAAAATAATTTAATGTCAAGGAGTCTAATATTTGAAAGGAGAAAAGTCACATATGCAGTCAATATCTAATGTTAGTGCCAAAAATGGTGTATCAAGAAATCAATCATAACTGTTTAAAATTAACAAATAGCTACTTGTGTTAAGTCAGAAACAGAAAAAGATGCACACTGTAGCTATATTGCTTAAATCTCTCTACAAGGATAAGTCAATGCAATTCTGAGAAATACAAAAGTAAGGTAAAAAATTTAAACATGAAAAGCAATCATTTTCTGCCTAGCAGAGTCTATACATGGGAAAACCCAAATAAACTAAATGTTACTTTTTTATTATTTGAAGTTATTGAAACTAATAATATATTTTAAATACAGTAAGGTGGTAGTTTATAAAATTAATTAGTTAATAAGTTATAAAAATAATAGTTAACAGACAATGAGTTTTTACTTTGAGCTAATCACTATTGTAGGATTTTTTTACATGTATGAAATTTAATCTACATAAAAACTTATTTTAATTATAAAGATAAGGAATTTTTTAAATTTAAATAACTAGTAATAAAATTAATTAAAATGTTTGGGATTTATGTAAAAAAATAAAAAAAACCCTCTCCTAATGGCCATAAAACGGAGGGAAAAAAAGGAGTCTCCAGCAGCACATTTTTGAGTTCACCATGGTTATCTTCTCTAGCAGCACACTCATAGGTGTTTTGATTTGTCCCAAGAGATACAGGCAAATGGTGCGGAGGGGCTCGATTCCTCCCTCACCTTAGCAGCAAGGAGACCAGCAACACTCCCCTTAGGCTTCTCAGCTGAGAAGCCTCCAGTCTCGGCAATATCCCTTCAGATTCTTGCTCTCCCTCTGCAGGCAAACCTGTTCCAGCCACTAAGCATGCCCCACCCAGGCTATAATTCTAGGGCATGTTTACCTTTTCCATCACATCAGACTCAAGTTGAAAGGGACCTTGTAGTTCAAGTCCAACCTAACCCTCCCCAACATCCCGGGTGAGTGAATGTACCTTTTTTTTTTTTTTTAAGGTGCACACCTCCAAAGATTGTTTGTTTCCTGGAACAACTCTGATTTAGTAGTCTTCCTAGAAGTTTCCTACATTCAGCTTTCATCCCTTCAGTATTATTTATTCAAGCACTGGAGATTTTGGGGATAGAAAAAAAAAGAAAGAGAGAGAGAAAGAAGAGAATTGAATACATGGAAAGACACTTTTCTTTAGAAAATAACTCAGTATTTTAATACTTTTAAATATTTTTCAATTTAATATAACCTCCTACATATAGCCAACTATTGCTTTACAAACACAAGCCAGATAATTAATTTCATTAATTTAGCATTAATGAAATGCTAAAAAGCTAAAATTTTTTGTTAATCTTAAAATGAATGTATTTAAGCAGCTACAATCTCCATAAATGTTAACAGCCTTGGGATGTCAAGCTAAATTTGACTAATCATCTGTGCTTCACCTGTGCAGAGGTATAAAACTTACCAAAAACTGGTTGCATGATAATTTGGTAACAGGTTCAGAACTTGTCCAGAGGGAAGAGCAGAACAGAAGAATTCCTGGAGACTTCAAACTTCAAGAAATATCACAAAATCTACCTCTAACTCTGCATGCTTTTATAACGAATAGCTAAATTAACAGTGCTTTGTGACTTTAGGGTGTGACCCTGTGTGCCTGGACTTGTAAATTCTCCTGAGGGCTCAGGCAAGACACAAGCTTAACAAGACAAAATGGCAGGGGTGGGGGTGCACACAGTATTCTCTTCTTTTACAAAAGGAGGAGCTGTGCTAGAGATAATCTCTGGTCACTTCCAGCTCAAAAAAATCTGTGGTCATTACTTGCTGTGGTTGAAGATGGTGGTGAATAGTATTAATAGTTCACTTAAAGTGTGTTTAATGAGGAGCTGTTATGTTCAAGTTTCAGTTAACATCTATGAGTGAAACAGATGAGAAACAAATAAATAAATATTGATTAAACTGGATTTCTATTTGTGTTAGTAAAATAAATTCCCTGTGAGGGGGGAATGGAATAGTAAAAAAAGAAATATGACCATCATCAAAAGTCTTTTAAATAAACATGAAGTAGAATGAAACCTAAAATTAAGATATAAGCAGCCTGAAGCAGTAAAGGAAAAGACTGCTGATAAATTTGACTCATAGTTTAAATTTTGCTACAGGGCAAATAATTCATAAGGCACATCAAAAGATAAACATGGAAAGATATATGTAGCACAAATGATGGACAAAAGCCTAATTTCCTTATTATAAAAATGTACTTATAAATAAGAAAGTGACAAAAGTGACCAAAATACAAGAGAAAAATAGGCACAGCATGAAGATACTGTGCACTGTAATAAATAAAAACAAAGATAAATGGCTTATAAGCACATGAAAAAATACTCAATCTTCTGCATGTTTACATGCAAATTAAACAAATAATGTGATGCCATTTTTCACTTTCCACGTTGGCACAAGCCAAAAATATGTGATAATATTGTGCTCGTGAGGGTTCGAGGCAACAAGCCACTTCATACCCTGATTATGAGAGTAAAAATTGGTAAAAACTCTTGGAAAGTGATGCTGAAATTGGAAAATTCCAACTCAAATCACCTGGAAATTATATTTAAGGCTTGTGTATGTAAGTATGTATATAAGCATATGTGAACTATTGTGTTGTTTATGATAATAAAACACCAGAAAAATATCCAGCAATAGCAGATTGTTTTAATAACTAGGGGCATACTTTGAAAGAATATGCAGTTATTGAAAATACAGAGGCAATGAACTTAAAAAATGATCTTCAAGGTATATTTTTATGTATGACAACAGGTCATACATCTAGAGAAAAGGAGTCTATGTCCCTGTATATGCTGCTTCTGTGAGTACACACACACATTTAGATTGTTGTATAAGCATTATATATTTCTGTGAAAATAAATAATAAGCCAGTCAACATTGGTGGTTGGTTGCCACTGAGAATGGGACAGAGAAGGGTATTGACCTTATGCAGTGTTGTATTTTGTGTTCTGTAGTGCCTTATCATTCCATCACCATTTTACCAGTCATTTTACTATAATTCCAATGAAGAAACCTAATAAACAATTAAGAAAGAACAGTTTGAGCAGAAATTAAAGAATAGAAAACACGCTGCAGTTTATGAACCAATCTCAATATCCTTTCTGGTCCCGAATATAAAACTTTACTCCATGGCTTTGATAAGAGTAGTTTAAATCTTTTGCTTCCATTAAAAGAATGTTTTAGAGCAAAGAGATCATGAGCTTTGAAGTGCAGTACTCAGTGTACAAATCTCAGTTCTGTAGAAATTGTGTGATCTCAGAAAATAGTATTTAACTGTCATCCTCACTGTATCTTGTTTGTTACCTAAAATAAGGGTTTATTTATATAAAAAAAGGAAAATATGAAATAAAATAAATAGTGTAAAGTTCTTATTACCTTGTAAAATCTGGAGCAATTTTCCATGGTGCTGCATATCAAGTCTTTGACTCATATGAAAATCCTTTTGCTTTGCATTAGACACACACACACACACACACACACATTTCTCCAACATGGTGATAATATTACAAACAAAATAGTCTTGTTCATGGTATCAATCAACCTAGAAACGTCATCATTCAACCTCCCTAAGTCTTTGTCAGCTACTGTGGTCCTAATTGTTTCTTTCCATGATGATAAGGAAAAAGAAAACAAAGGGGAAAAAATGAGTCTAAATGGTCTGATGGTTGTCACTATAACTTCCTCATTTTTCATACCAAAAGCTGGATGTTTCTCTTCCTGAAAGCCTCTCTTCTTTATCACTTATCCTTTTCAACATTAACTTGTTTTATTTTACTTCGCTTAAAATGCCTAAGTTAACCTATTACCTACAATGCTTCTTTGCTAATATTTTAGAAATTGACCTTTGAAGAAACAAAGCTAAATTTTAACAGGAAGACATGATGTTGTGTAAGTAGGAGCATGGCAGAATTAACAGTGTAAAAGAGCCATAGCTAACTTTCAGAACAAAACCCCAGCTACCGATAGTTGCCCCTATGCAAACAAATGTTGAAGTGATAGTTTAACAGCTACATATGCAAAGAGGGCTTATGAATTTTAAATACCAAAAAGCCCTATGTGGTTCTATATTTTAATATAGATTCATAAATTGATGCATTAAAAGATATTTTAGCAGGACCCATAGAAATGATTGAAGCTGAATGAAGGTCATGATTGATGCTGAGTTCTGAGTATTCTCTAAAGCATACACATAGTGGATGGGAGTTTAGAAAAAGGGAACCTTAAAAAGCTAATGGATGTTTGAACTAAAGATCTTTATTCACATCTTAGAGCAGGCAAAGTAATGGCCTCCAAATGCTGTCCACACCTTGATCCCTAAGAAGTTTTTTCTCATCCCCAAAGTCTGACATTCAGGAGGTCAGTTCTTGTTGCTAATTCAGGTACAGATTGCTCTCAAATTACATTTTGGGAAGCATTGTTCGGAATGCTTACTCTCATGATTTCTAAGTATCTATTCATTGTGTGTGTTTGTGTATGTGTGTGTCTGTTTACCAGATTCATTGAGAAACTACAATCCAAACCATTATGTTGGGACATATAATGATAAGCAATGATAGATTCCCTATCTTCTGAGAGTTTCTGTTTGTGTGAGGAGCTAATCATGTATAAGAAAAAGCATAAAACAGGGACATAGCAGTGATCACATTAAGACATAAGACTGGTAATGGACATATTTGGGAGGAGATCAATTGCATATAAGGACACCAGTAAAAAGAAGTTAAATTTCTGCCATTTAATAATGGTTCAAATTACATCAGGTGTAGACGGAGAGCTAGAGCCGTTCCAGAAGGAATGATAACTATCAAAAGCATACAGGCCACAAAGAGACCACACTGCGTTTTGTGTTTGAGTTCTGCCTTTATCTCTGCCTCGTCCCGCTTCCCTGGAGTAGTCTTGCCCATTAGTCTTGAACTAAGCTGGGCTTGCTATGTGGAGTTGTGATTTCAAAGCCCTGTTCTGCTACAAAGTGACTTAGTGCCTCTGTGGGTCAGTGTCTCCTTATTACTGACTTTGGGGTATGTTTCTATTTCTAAAATTCTTTGGTTGTATCAATCTACTTACTATTCATTTTTTGTTTTGTTTCTGGACACCAGAACCAAGGTCATGAATGTGATTTTGAAGACAGAACAAATAGCATTTGGAAAAAGGAAGGTGAAGAAATGCAATCTAGTTCTTATTTAGCAACTGATACTTGATTCTTGATAACTTGATTATTTTAAAATATGGCAGGGGGCTCATGCGGCAGACTATAGGGCTATTATTCATGTATGTTAACAAATTATAAGAAAAATTTTCTCAAATTTACTATTTAAATTATTTTACATTGCCCACTATCTTATTTAAATTAGCATTTAAACAGAATGTATTTGATCCATTTTTTTCTACATCTATGGAAATGCAACAGCTATCCTTTTCTCATTGGTTTCTTTTACTGTGGAACTAGTCAGAAAGTCCACTCAACTAACATTAAACTAAACATTCAACTAAAGGAAACAAAAAAATGGGACAACTGTAATAGCATAATCAATAAAATATATTTTTAAAAAGAAAATGCATTTTCTAATGGTCAAACCAAGAGCTTTTCTGCATAGTTTGGTTCTGAATTTTGAGCTAAGTATAGAATGCTGCGAATTCAGTCATATTTATTCATACAATATGATTTAAACCTTATATTGGAAATGTGAAAGTTTGTTGAACATCAATGGCTCTAAGAAAATCAAGCTAAATTATGTGTGGGTTTAAAATTACGTTAAAATAACCTGTTGAAATTGTAGTACTAAGTTATAAACCCTCACATTTAGAGGAATAAAGTTATTTTCCTAATCTAAAATGTATCCAAGTTTATTTCAAGTTGAAAATTCCAATATTAACACTAACTCTTCTTCCTTGAGAGCAAAAGTCATTTCATATAATTTGCCTTCATTTGGATGCCCATATTTTCAATGCTGGAATTCCCTTTTCTGTACTATTTTACTCTATGTCGTGCTTACAGATTTCATTCTCAGATGTTTGCATATTTAGTTTTTAGGTAGATGACATGGAGTCTCAATGTTCAGTTCATATGTGACAGTAGAACCTTTTATATAACATCCATTTTACTTGTAGGCTTTTTTCTTCGTTTTTGCCAGACACAATGAAAATCAATTCCCTTTCAGAGGTCCAGTCATTTTGAGGGATATCTTTTTTATTCCTATAACAGTACGTGCCTGCTTCATAATGTTTTAGTGTTTCAGACTTCAGACATCTGCTTTAAGTCAGGTATTGGAGGGCAGTCTGCTACTGTCTTATCTTTGACTCTAATTTTAAGCTTCTTGATATTTATACCTTAAAAATGTAAAGTATAAAATTATTTTTGCTTATTATTGCACTGACTTATCCCCATATGTAGGCTGTAGCATTTTGCCTTTTTTTTTAATATTGAAAAATCATTCACTGTAAAAACACCTAAGCCACAAGTGCTTTGCACACCTTTAGTACGCAGAGTTTGTCTCTGCGTATTGGGTGAACATATAGGAAGGACACAGTCTACAAATTTAATTGATATGACCCTGTCTTTTGGAAATATAGATTGTCATTATTTACAGGTATTATTTCTTTTTTACTTATTTGATATTTTTTCTTTACCTTATGTTGATTTAGATGGCCTAAAATTAAAAACCTCTTCTGACATTTAGAATTAAGAATAAGAGACCCATTTCTAACATTGTTTTCAACAGAGAAATACAGGTATGCCCAAACTGAAAAAAAAATCATATAATGCATGGTGTATGCATGATGAGAAGTAAGGACATAGATTCAGAGATCTTACAGATTAATCGAGCTTGGGTGTCAGGTGTTTCTGATGGACGGCAGAATGTTTCATGTACCAAAGCTGATGGAAATTATGGAGACAATGCCCACTAAAGGTGATGGTAGACATTAAGTTGACTTAAATGAGATGCAAGAGAAAAGTAAATTTACATTTATATTTTATAAATAGTATCTTCCAGATAATCAGATTCTGGATGCCTTTACATTTAAGTTCAAGAGAAGATTTTGGTGATTTAATTCAATATCTATCTTTTTGAACTGTATGAAAAGCAAATGATAATGCCTCATTCTGGCATTTTTTTTCCTCCAGGGACAAGATATATAAACTAACCAGAAACAAAATTCTTAAATTTTCCCCCTCCTTCTAGCCACCAAAGTGGTCAAAAGAGATTATTAGCACAACAAGAATCAATAAAAACCAAAAATACTTTATATGATAACATAATTTATGAAGTGTTCTCACATGTAATCTTTCAGTTTATCAAGAGAACTGTGTAAGGCAATTGGGGAGGGGGTAATGATTATTCTCTTCAATTTCAAAGAAAAAAATGGAATTAAAAACTACATAACTTGATTAACTTTACAGGGTAGTAGTGAATAGAGTCAGAAATCACTTTAAGCCTTTTGAGATTATTACAATACCCTGATTTATCTAGAAAAATGAGATTTCAGGAAACCTCTAAATTGAGCAAATTGGGAACATAGATTCCTGTGTTTGTATGGGCCTTGTTAAGATTAATCAAGTATCTTACTAAGTCCTTCTTGTGGGAAATAGTCTGTCTCCTGGGTTAACACTGAGTACTTATGTGAAAAAGGGACTTCTCCTTTACACATTATATAATAATAAATCCCCTGCCTCTGGGGTTTGTAAAATTAGAATACATAATACTTCCAATATGCCAAGGCTCTACTTAGTGAGGAGAGGGAACATCTGTCCCTTCCTCAAGCGTTTAGCTATTCTCCAATCTGGAAATGTTTGCCAATTAGAATTGCCAGTGAGAAAAAAGAAATTATTTGTTTTTTATTAGCATACCTTGTGAGTTCTAAGCCAATGGGCATTTTGTGGTGGTGGAAGTGGTGGTGGTTGTCCTTGCTAATGAGTGAATGGACCTAGAGGGCTAACTTTTCCTGAGAGGGGGAAAATGCCTCAGTATGAAAACAGCCTCAGATCGTCTAACACTAGTTTGTGAGGGTTAGTCCCCCTACTTGCTGCTTCTTTCTGGGTAAGCTTTATTATTTAACTCTTCCGTTCTCTAAATGAGGATTTGGTTTACTTATATCTAATGCTGGAGATGCAGTAGTCATCACTTAGCAAACTGCTGGAGGTGGTAAGGCATTATCTTTTTGGCTCACATAAATAAATGGATGGATTTGACTCAGACCATCACTATTGTGACCTTAGTGACTATTTCAACAAGCCTCTGGAGGTCAGAGTTTGCATTATTCCTTCAAGAACTTACTTGGCAGAAGCAAATGTTTGTACTGAAAATAGCACATCTTATCTTATCAATAGGATATCACCCAACAGTTTCCTCTAGTATGGAAAGAGTGAGATTCCTCCAATGTTAGCTTATTGGTTCTAAACTATATTTGCATAAACAGGACTGGTTCTAAGAAAGAGCCCATATGTCTTTGGATGCAGTCATTTAAATATTTTCTAAATTCTCTTTGCTGACTTAGAAATCACGTGCTATCTGATTAAACAAGTGTGCAAAACACGGAAACACACGGCTCTTAGGCAAATTGACCATCTCAGATGGTGCATGGCTGGCTCAGGCTTTGTTATCGGGGAAGAAAAACCCAAGAGAAAAGGAGACTAAGGGGTGACTGCTCAGTAATCTTATCATGCGCCTTCTGCCACACTCTCATTAGAGCACCGGATTTTTAAAAGCTGAACACGTAGATTGCTACTCACTGGTAGATATTGGTTGGGAATGAGAATGTTGCAGCCTCTGACTGAAGTAGTTTAAACAATGAAAAACTCCAGTAAGCTAAACTATTATGGATAAAGCAGAAGTTAGTGTATTCAGCCACATGCTCATAGTGATTCGTATCTTTTCCACTTTATTATATTAGAGCCTTGGAAATAATTTCTATGTGCATTTGTTGAGGTCACTGATTATTCTAGAGAAGATGTTGTGACCTATGAAATTAAAGAGCTGAGCAATATTTCCTGCAATATTTAAGGCAAATTTGTGTGTAGCATGCTGATTACAGAATGATTTTGTGGTATTTTCTTTATTTCTAAAAGCTCCTTGTAGTACCAGACAATATCTTCTGATGGGTAAATTGTCTGGATGCTCTGCTATTTTTTTCTTTGTTTCTCATAACCCTGGATTTGTTTATAAATGGGAAATGTAAACAAGGACATATCATTCAAGGGCTTCTCCAGCTTTCTGGTGATCTCAGTTTCCTATCTCACTGATCTGTTTATTTCTTCCTTCTCAGCTGAGATTTTTAAAAATGATATTAATTACATGAAAGTATACTTATATACACATATATTAGTTGTAATAGCATGTATTTACACATTATATAAACATGTAATCTAAATCTGATATAAGCATTTGTAATACTAACTGCCAGCTGAATGCAAATATATCAGTAGTCCATTAGTGAGGCAAAACCAGGGACGATATTAAAATACTTAATAATTGATATGGCAAATCAATCATAATGGTTACCTGTAAATAGTGTGATATGACTTCCCTGGTATGTAGTAACTGACCACTAGCCTGTGACACTATCATGAAAGAATTAAATTTAAGGAATTTGTAAACTTTCATTATTACAAGAAAGTAATGATTTGTAATATCACTAAAATATTGATTAATATTATTAAGTATAAAAGTGAAACATTAATGATTCTTAGTTATGTGTAGTATATTCGAAGGAATAAAGGTCATATGTGTGGTAAATGAGGATTAGACTAGGATTTAAGAACCTGAGTTCTAGTATCTTTCTTTGTCACTACTTGTGAGAATATCAATGTGTAACTTACTCACCATGGATTTGGGTTTCTTATTGAAATTGAAATGGTACAGCTTTATGTGGCGGCATCTTAGATAGGAATCTCTCTTGTCCACAATTTAAAAAACCTGCATAAGACTAAAAAAAATAGGCAAACCACACTTTCATCAATGCAAGGAGACAAAGAGAATGGATGCATAAATGCCAACATAGGCAAAGAGTTTATTGATAAGCAAAGTCATGCAGGAAGCTATGGTTCCAGGGCATATGGTACAGAAAATGGCAGGGTGTTTTACAGGGAAGTTCAGAGGGGCCAAGCAGAAGTAGATACCAGAATTAAGTATGAAAATATGTTCTCAATGATCAGTTACACATTCTAAATTGCAAGTGCTGGAGGGCGGAGATAAAACAGAATAAATCAGGCAACACCCACATTTAAGAAAGGTAATGAGTAAGGGCATGCATTTCTTAAGGTTCCAGTGAATGAGGCTATGTGGAAGTCCAAAGGTAGAGAATCTCAGAAATTCTAACAAAATTACATGTCTTAAGTGTACATTATTTACTTTGGATCCAGCAAACATTGGTTGTAGTAGTCAACGGGAAGCCAGGAAGCACAAGGTGGGGACAGAAACCTTCCTAAACCTGGCTGTCTGCAAAGAGACATGATGAACTGTTGTAAGTGAAGCCAGGCAGTGAAAGAAAAATAACATGATCTCACCTACAAGTGGGACATAATCAACAAAACAAACAAGGGAGCAAAATAGAACAGGAGACATGGAAGTAAAGAACAAACTGACAGTAACCAGAGGGGAGGAGGAGGGAATAATGGGGGAAAGAAGGGGAAGGGTCACCAAGGAACTTGTGTGAAGTAACCATGGACAAAGACAACAGGGCGGCAGGGGGAGGATTGAATGTGGAAGTTAGGGGTGGGTAGGGCAGGGGAGAGTAATGGGGGGGAAATGAGGACAGCTGTAATTGAACAAGAATTAAAAAGAGAGAGAAAGAGAAAGAGAATGAAAATCTTTATATCTTAAAAAAACATTTGGTAATCCAGACAACTAAGGAGGTGGCTTTAGGAAACCTGGAGGGAATCTTGAAGTCATCATTGCCCACCTACCAGAAATAAAAATAAAGTAAATAGTGCAACTGGTTCACAAAAGCCCAACTCTTTTAACCATCAGTGATTCAAAAGGATCCAGCAAAACAACACTATAATTAATGAAATTGTAATAAAACTTACAAAGAAAAGAGAAACACTTGTTGCATATTAGAAAACACTTTAACAAAGGATTCCACATTGAATTATACTTATGAAAGAATACAGAACTAAAATACAAGAATTCAGGAAACATATGGCCTGAAAATAAGATGAGGTAAGTACGTGAAATGGCAAAATTGTGATCTAGTGAAATGCAGGAAAAAAATGGAGTAAAACTGTCTTAGAATTTAAGAGGAAATTGAATGAAGCAAGGAGAGGTGATGGTGTTAAGCACAACAAGGAATATGGCAACAGAAGTGAGAAATTAACCCCTCTCCAAAAAACCCCACAAATAATTAAGTTAAAGAAGAGATAGAAAATAATAGATTTAGAAGATGGTCAAAAGAGAAAGTTTCACAACAATGGAACAGAATAAATGTTTCAATATATATTAATATCCATAAGCCTTGAATCTACATATTGGAAGTTGGATGGCGTGCCAGGGGAGAATGGAACACAATGGTTAATATTGAGATGTACCCTATTGAAGTTAACAACAGACAGTTTGGCAGTAAAGCAAAATATCAAGTCACTTGCAAAAAAAAAAAAAGTGCTATTCCTCAGGCTACTCTATCCAATTATTCAACCCCAGAACACACTAGGCTTAAAATATTCTTAAGAAGATAAAAGCTGAGCCAAAGATTTTGTATCCAACTAAGATCTTTCAATTATAAAAGCTACAGACAAATAGTTTTTTCCAAGAATTTCTTGAGGAATCTAATAGAGAATGAATGCAGCCTGCCAAGATTTAGTGGTTGAAAATTTAGCCAAAGCTGCAATAACAAGCATCAATTATATTGAATGATAAAACTGAGTTCTAAAGGAAAATGTGTATAAAATGACAAAATATAATATAAACATTTTTAAATAACCAAAATTATTAAGAAGATGAGGGTGAATGTTGAGAACTTACCTACTGCCTTATATGTTAATTCCAGGAGTCAAATATTATGATGTAAGTATACTTAATTGTACAAAACCGTACACTAGAAACTAATAGTGTACTGTAGATCAATTCTATCAATAGAGAGAGGGATGGAAGAAGAGAAAAAAAGATACAATAAATTATGTTATTTTTGTAAGATATAACTCCTATACATTATATATGTATATTCTATACAGAAATATGGAATTAAGGGTATTTTATGAAGACATGATATAAAGATAATATTTGGAACCATCACTGGAACTTTGTAAATATTAGAGAAAGGGAAAAAACAGACAACAGAAAAAATACAGTTAAAATCAATAAGGAAAATCCTACAAAAATAGATAAACAAATAATATGCTAAAACTAAGATTAAACATTTTTTGAATCCAGGAATATAAAAGATTATAACTGATCTATTAAAGGAAACAAGAAAAGATTTTAATTTTACTACAAAGCAAAATACAACACTATGAAATACAGAAGTGTTTCACCCTAGACAATGTCACTTAAATGTTGAAAAATAAAGTCAAGCAAAGTCATTCCAAATACATGCTTTCAGTTAAAAAAAAAAGAAAGGTGACAAATAAAGACAGTTTAAAAATATGAAATAAAGACAGTTTAAAAATATGATGAAGATAATAATTATTAAAATCTATACATCAAATACATGGCAGCAACTTGATTGACAAGAAATGCAGGAGACAGAAGAAAAAATTAAAAATAAATATATGAAGTTTTAATAAATCTAATCTAAAAATAAAGTGAGAAAAATAAACAGAAGCTATACAACCTTAGAAATATAATCTATAGTGACAGCTGATTAATTTACAGTAACTCTAGTATCCAGTAAATCAGGAAATCATCTTAGAGAGATCAAAGATATGTTTGCTTTGTGTTCAACCAGATTTTACACATACTTTATTCACCCCACACCTCTTCCAATGTTTCTTTTCAATCTTTTGATTGTTTAAATATAGACAATATCACTGAAGTCAAAAGGATTACGTAAGAAAATTGCATTTGGTTTTCAATAGAGACTTACAGAAAACACAGACATCTTAATTACCTAGTACTTTTCATTCTTAACTTGACTTTTAATAATTAACACCTCCAATTATATTCATTTAAAAGAAGACTTTAATATTAATGATACTTGGGAGGGCAGTATTGAGGAAATTTTTTTATTCTACTTTGACTTTCAGTGTTACCCACTGTCCACTCAGTTCCAAAGCTCTCAGGCGCTGCTCTGATTACACCGTGTTCGCTCAGTTTCAGAGGAAGGGGCGCTGCGAGCCTATTTGGAGCTTGTATCTTCAGCCTGTCCACCCACTCCCTTCACCTTGGGTTGCTTTGATACACAGTCAATTGGACAATCACTTGTTGTGAAAATGCCTTGCTGATCAAATATAATTTAACCCTGCTTTTACTTGTTTACATGAATATTTTCATATATTTTTAGAGACAAAGATTTCTGACAGCCACTTCCCCACCAAGTTCACAGTGACTCGCGTGATGAAGATGAACCCCAGGCACGCTCTGGTAACAGCACCTGTTAGCTGACTGTTCGGGGAACTGAAAACCCACTTCCTTCTGCCTGGTTCTCTTTCTCAAGAACCGCACCAGGTTCTTGGACATTTGCTCAGGCCCAAACTGTCACGACAGACGCAATTAATGTGGTAATGAGAGTTTGGCACCCAAAATGTTATTTCCTGCAGGGCTTGTCACATATTTCAGAGAACATTAGGAGCCAACGAAATTCTGCTTTGCCTTTTCCTGTCCCCACGTAGTTGGACCATGAAAATTGTGTGCATTAGAGGCATACCAGGGAGACAGACTGACAAAATGGGGACACAGGAGAGCACACACTTGAAAGTTCCAAGATCAAGGGCTAGTTGACGAAAGCGGTGCAGGTAATGAGGAAAGAAGTATAATAGTCAATATAATTGTTTTCTATACTGCCAAATTTTATTCTAACAAACTAACATATCTTTAATGTAGATTAACTCCAAGTTTCAATAAATACTTACGGGAGACTGACCTTCCTGAGTTTGAAATGTTCTGGCCTTTTCTACACACATACAATTGCAGTCATTTTGAGGAAGAGTGCAGGAGCCTGAGAACAAATTTTGACAAGCTTAAATTTCTGCCACAAACTAACAATTTTGTAGGTATGTAATAACTTCATAACTAAACTCTATTTTAAGGTAGGAAAGAGTTTAATTAAAATTTTGAGGCAAGAAGAGCTCACATGTGAAATTTCCTGAAGCAAAACTGTGGAACAAGTATTGTGCCTTAATGGAGTTAGTGCCAGGTTTAATAATTATTCTGTGAAACAAACAGAGCAAACTCATCAATATGCTACACCTTTTAACTAATTAATAAATTAGCTAAGCATTGGTAATACAAATCAGAAAAATATGATAATGCTTTGAGAGGAACTTGGTTTGTTCAAGCCATTTTATCCCATCTTATCCTTTGGGATATTTTGTAATGAAGCCTGGAGTGTCCATGTCATAGAGAATATTCTAAGGTTCTGTGACCTAGATGATTTAACACATTCTCCAAGAGTGGATATTTGTTTGCAGGTGTCTTCCATTGTGCTGAAACCCTGTGATCTCTGGGATATTCACATACATAATACCTTCATGGGGCCCTTTCGGGAGAGTGGTGCTTTGTGAGTCTCATAACTGCAGCGCAGTGACTGTGCAGGTGGCAGCTGTGTGTCAAATGTTCCTAAATCTATGTCCTTTTGCTAGTTCTACAGCCTAAGAAAGATGGCTTAACTCAGCTGTCCTATGCCTCCGTCTATGCCCAGAGGCTGTACCATTGTCTCTTGCACAAAAGGCTGCATACTTTAATCCATACTTGTGGTTCAGAAGGTAGTCTACCATCTTTTATCTTCCATACCTCTCTTACACACACATCTACAAGGAGTATAATACTGCCAGCTAAAAATAAATGTTTCTAGTCTCTTCATGGAAAGGAAAGTAGTTTGCTGAGATGCTGAAAGGGAGAAATAAAAAAGTCAGAAAGAAAGACTGAGATGGATAATTCAGTAATAGTGTTTTGTTAATCTACTGCTGTCTAAAAACTACCTCAATCAGTGGCTTGAACAGTAGCTCGTGTTCAGGGTCTCTCACGCAGTGACAGCTCGACTGCTGCTGGGGCTGGAATCTTCATGTATATGGCAGTCGGTAGTGGCCTGGACTGGAAACATCAGACAGCTGGGGGATGGAAGAGCTGACTCTTCTTAGCCATCCTTCTAGCTCTTAACTGACTTTCTACTGCACGATGGCTTCCAGGACATCTTACGTGGCTGCTGAGAGTTCCAAATGCATGAATCCCCAGAGGGAGAGCCAGAAAGATGCTACCACAATCTATGACTTAGCCTTAGAAGGCACAGAGTATCTTCTGCCACATTCTATTTCATTCTATTTGTTAGAAACAAGTTAATAAGTCCATATTTAATGGGCAAAAAATTAAATTTCACCTTTCGAAAGGAGGGGATTCAAAGAATTAGCAGACATGTTAACACTGCCACAAATATGAATGTTACTTATTTTCTGTTATATCTAAATCAATAATCACAATAATAATAATATTAATATAACATCTATAATTTATCAGGTTCTTATATATAACAGGCATATTAAGGATATTGACTATAATATACACTTAGTAGTAGTTACCTCTATTAATCTTCAGTTGAAATGTAAAGACAAATTTAGAGAGGGTTCATAATGTTCCCAAGGTCTGCTAGTAAGGGTGAGAAATTATTTCTACCAGGTCTTCATACTCCAAAGGGCTCTCTCTTCAGCAATATGCTCTACCCATTACATCGACTTACTTTCATATTCTTATAATTTGATATTCTGCATTTTATTGATGAATGAGAGAAGGTATCATATATGATTGTACCTGTTTTTTGGTAAGGTCATGTTATGTGTTGCTAACTAACAAATCAAATATTTTAAATAAAAGTGCTGATATAGATATGAGATGTGCCACTTCTGTATGTGAATCATTATACGCTTTAAGGGAAATTATTGCATAGTAAAGAAATTGACTTGTAAAACCACTATTAATTTATGTTGACACACGGTAATACTGAAAATAAAGAGGTATTGTAGCTGATAGGTAACACCTAGAAAAACTGCTGAGTGGTTGTTCTTAATGGGAACATTCTGAAGTATTGTATGACAGATGACATCACTGTCCGCTGAAAGAGCCTCTGAGCCTAGTTGCTTAAGTTATCAATAACATTCATGTAAAAACACCCACTGCAGTAACTAAATGTATCGCCACACTGAAGCATGACCACTGACTCAGGGTATACAGTGCATTAAAATTGGTCATTAATATATTTTGCATAATAAAATAAGAACCAAAATATACCATATGCCATTCCTAGCGGTTTGAATTATCTCCACATATATGATGGCAATGATTATATACTATTTTAATGACTTATACACTAATAAAGGATAAGAAAAGTCACTTCAACAATTCTTAGATATTATTGATTTTGCTGTTTTGTGTTATTTTACCTTAAAGCTACTGGGGTATTTTTAAAAGTTTGAAAATTTAGTAATAAACAATTAGTGAATTCTATAGATACTTAAAGGATTTGGTAAATCTTTATGAAAATATATGCACATTTTAATATAATTTTATATTAATTATTTTATATTTCCCACATGGTATAATATTTAAGAATTAGCACATACATCCTTAGACTTGAAAAATATGCACCTTAACTCATTGGTATTTGAAGATACAGTGTTAGATTTTGTTTATTAAAACATGAGTTTTGAAAAAGTAGATTGACTTTTGGCATCAATGAGTGATTTTAAGCTAAGACTTTAACATGTAAACTCAGTTTATGTTATTCAGTGTATGTAGTACTTAGGCCAATTCTCTAAATCACTTAGTGATTCGATTTCACATTTAAAGTTTGGACTATTAGGAATTGTATTTCAAATGTACCTTTCCTCAGAATACCTTATACATCATACATGCATGATTGTCTTTGAATCCTGGAGGAGGAAGGAACATCACGAGTCTGTAAATTGGGAAATGAGACATACTCAGCGTATGTGACTAATCACAGAACTAGTTAATGAAACATTTCTTGCATGTCATATCCCTCCAACAAAATATGTCTACTGACAATCTGCATTTATTTTCATTAAATCACTTTTATTAGTGGAATTAAGAAGCACAAAAGCAGGATTGCCCCTCAGCTAACCAAGACTGGCTTTTTCATTGTATCAAATATTCCAATAAAAACTAAGGTTATGTGTACTTGGGCATCATGATTATTATCACTTCTAGCAAGGGTGACAAGTGAGCCTCCTTCATCTCCATCTCTCTTCCACATCAAAAGAGACTAAAGAAAAGAGAAATACTTCTTTTAGAGGAGTCAGGGTTAGAATTAGGCTACTAAATTCTATATGGAAGAAAAGCCTAAAACTCTTTTTTATTCTTGGATACTCTACCAAAAAGAACCACTTATTAAAAAAAAAAAAACAACTATATTAGATTCTCTGCAAATTCGGGTTGAATAGACTATTTCATCTTTTCCCCCAATTATTCCTTGTGCACTAACATGTCTTACTATCATAAACTTAATTTTTTGCAAGCATACCTCACACTCCAAAATTATCCATAAACTCAAAGATCTTATTTATTCTAACTGAAGTACATTTTGCATCCACTGTCCAAATATCCCCCTCTTCACGTTCACGGCTGTGAGCTAAACCACCATTATTTTTCTCTTGAAACAGCATCCTAAGTTATTTTCCTAAAGTCCCTCATTTTTGTTCAACACAAAATACCAGAGAGATCATTCTAAAACATAAATCAGATAATATATTTCCCTTGTTATAAATGTTCCATGACTTTCCACTGCACATACAAGACATTTCAAACTCCTTAGTATGGGCACAACAGTCTCCACTATATGACCTTTACCTACCTTAACTTACTTCATTCCCTACTGCTCTGCTGACAGACCGTGAGTGAACAACACTAACCATCCTGCTCATCCAATGCTACAATATTTTTCATGCCTTTATAACTTTTGAACTGAGTATTTATTCTTCCTAGAGCCCTAGGTTCCATAATGTAAAGTGTGGCTTGTTTAATGTAATATACATTTTCCACCCCAACACACTTGCCATTTTCCACTATTTTCAATAAATTCATTATTGCTATGCCAGTTCTCATTTAGGGAAATTGGTTTTCCTCTTGTTTATTTATTCCTATATTACCTCTGTCCCTCATCATTAGAACGAAAATTTATTACAGTTTTCTGGATTGCTAGAACATGGGAAAATAAAAATGTCTGGCACATAATAGGCTCTTGGTAAATGTTTGATAAATTAATCTTTAATTTATTTGTAAATAAATACCAGGCATCAAGTGCCTGATAAAGATCTGTCTCCTTCATTATCACTGTTGCTTCATGCTCTCACTTAGTTGGACTGTGGAAGAACAGAAAGAATAGACCAAGGACTGCTGACTAGGCAAGTGGCAAGAGAAGTATAGTAAGTCCTCAAATAAGTATAAATCGGAGAAGCAGGGCATATAGGGGCTGCAGACATTATAAAAGGAATATTCTCCTTGAAAATCGTGGGAGATTCTAGAAGCTGATGTAGGACTGGGCTGTGTAGCTAACTGGTTAGATTTTGGTCGTGAGAGCATGCATTAGTCAGACTTTTTGTTCTTTATCTGAACTTTGCCTCCAAGGACTGCTTTGGCAGGCTCTTTTAAGTATCATATTGTTTCACCTTATTCATTCTTCAAGCATTCACAGTGCTTGAGTGTGTGTATATTTTAAAGGAAGCACTTGATATTTCAGCTGAGATTTTTTTACATCAGAGGTGGTTGGCATTTTCAGAAGCCCTCCGTCCCTTCCTGTATCTCCAGCAAACAACCCCCATCATTTGACTTCTCTATTTTTTAATATAAATACAGTTCTAAGCTGCTAGAAACAATAAACAGCAATAATAATAACTAAAATTTGAGTGTTTAATATGTGCTTGAGACTATGTTAAACATTTAAGCATTATGCAGTGATTTTATTACCCCAGTTTTGTAAATAGAGAAACTCTGTACCTTAGCCGAAGTGATTTTTTAAAAATTGGAAATCTTACCATGTGATTTTCTAGTTTAGACTCTTAAATAAGTTTTCACTGTGGCTGGAATAAAGACGAAATACCTTAATGCAGCCCCAAAAGACCCGATAAGACCCATCTCTTGCTCTGGCCTTGTCTTACACACTGGCCCTCATCACTCTGTGTGTTCCAGCCACAGTGGCCTTCTTCATACATAGTATGTTTCCTCAAACCCAAAGAAACTGCATGTGCTTTCTTTGAAACTCTGTTTCTTGCTCTTTTCTCTCAACTTTAAAATTTGAGTTTGATTATTTGATTAACATTCATCCTTATTTATTTTTGTATCTTAATTATGAAAGAATTAAAATAATAGATAATTTTTTATACTTGAGAGTTTGAGGTTCTACAAGACAAAAGTGCATGCCAATCCATTTCATTAGTTCCCTACCCTTCCCGTATTTTCTGCTAGACATAATCTTGTGCAGTCACTTCCCTTAGATTTGTAATCAATAAATTGTATTAGAAGTAATGTTCTAAAGTTCTGATCCTCATATGTGGAACTCCTATCACCTTTTACTTTTGCCTTTTTTGTCCATAATGGAAGCCATCCACCATGTAAGAAATCCACGTATCCTGAGAGTATCACTGTGAATCCAATCAGGCCCCGTGGAGAGGTAGTATGGAGAAAAACCAAGGCACCTGCCTGCGCAGCCTTAGCAGAGCTTCTGTCTACTGACCAGTGCAAACTTGCCAGGTGCTTGACTGAGTCCATTCTGGAAGCGGATCCAAGCTCCATTTGAGCTTCCTTTGCTGCTGTCATACACAGCACAGAAAAACTCTCCACCTAATGATGCTCAAATTATAAAATTGTGTGCAAATAAATGTCTACTGTTGCTTTAAGATACTAAATCATGGAGTAGTTTGCTACACAGTAGTTGATAAACAAAATTAAGAGCAAGCATTACCAGTTGGCCTATCCTAATGTTGGAGTGAAGAGTGGAGAAGCCAGAAGACATCCTGGACAACATGGGGAGTCATTGTTTAGAAGTTGGTTTTGGAAGAGAAGGAGACTTTCAAACACCTGCAAGACTGATGAGAGGAATTCGAAACAGGGAAAGACAATTTTAGAAGTTTGTTAACATTAGCAATCTATAATTTTTGAGCAATTTTCTAAAAAATGCAATGTTTAAAATATTTTAATTGTATTATTAAAAATGATTTCAAGCCAAGAGTAGACAATGAAGAGCTGTAGATTACTGTCAATAAACATATATATATAGTGATGTTTTATTTTAAAAGATATACACAGTTATAGAATCAGCACTTAATGCTGTTTATGCACATATTTTATAGTATTTTTGAAACTATTTTTTCCAAATTGAGTAAGTTATATTATGAAAATATTGGTTTAAATTGGACTAGTAAAGTTAAAGTAAATCATTTTAAAGAGCTATGAATTTCAGATCATAAACTCAATTGTGCCCAAAATATAACTATTTTCTGCATCTAAAATTAATTTTCAGTTGTGAGCCTTCTTTCCTTGGGTTGAGAGTGTTTAAACACTTTCAAGTCAGGGTCTAGCCTACCCGTCATGCTAAGTTTTGTCAGGGTTCCTTAGATTATACAGTGGCACTTTATGGGACTTGTTGGCCATTGTCCATTGCTTTCTTCCATCCCATGTCTGCTAACTTTTCTTGTTCTTCACTGGACTTTGGTTTCCATTCCATGGGGTGGATGCTAAGTACCCTTGCTGTGAATGAAAATCCTCCTCTTGTGTCACAGAACTTTATACCATAGATGGTTTTTCTTAGGAATAAGGCAAAATCTGCTGTGCCTTATGATATTCTGTAGCACTGTTGACTGTTAAAGTGGTTGCAAGTATTTTGGCCCTGAGGCTGGGGTATGCAGGTCCTTTCTGCTGGCTTCCCAAAACCAATCTGCACTTAACGTATTAAACCTCCATCTGGACTGAACATTGTTGCCGAGCAAGATATCTTCATGAGGACTAAGGCACCCAAACATTTTCTCTTACCTTTCTCTGATTTGCCGTTCCTTATTCTTTGCTCAGTCAATAGAATGTGTCTAGACTTGCCTGTGGTAACCTGGCATTTTATATGGTTTTTTTCAAGTTTTTAATTTATATCATAAACTTTACGTGCTAAATTTTTCAGAGCTTATATTTTAGAAACTCAGAATTTCAGATTCCAACAAGACACGAAAGCTTTTGATGAATGGGTTGAAGGGCAAAGAATACAAAGAAATCCTAGAGAAAACAGTTCTTAATTAATAGGTTGTTATTATCCTACTATAATTTTTATGTACTTTTCCATTTGCTTATGACAGGGTTTAAGTGATTTAGTGCACTTCTTCTTGCTCAGATTTGTTCTGTAAAGGATCTTAACTATGAATCATTGAAAATATTTTTATTAATAAAGATGGATATTGAATCCTAATGAAAAACTCTCAATATTAGAATATAAAGAATCAGTTTCACCAAAAGCTACCTTCTCTGGAGTCACATAGAATTGTCTTTAGATCTATATTCTGCCATTTTATTAGCTATGCTACTTTGAGCATATCATGTAAACTGTTGAAGCTCATTGTCTTAATTGAGAGAAAAAGAGAATCATCATAGTACCCTCAGCACTGCTGAAGGTATAAATATAAAATACACCTAGAAGTTTATCATATAGACATGAGCATAGCCATCATGCTTATCACACCAACACAGCAAAATCAGGCACCTCAAGAAGAGTTTTCATTTGTGAGATGAGCACATTGCCTCCACAGAGCTCAAGTAGACAGGAGGGAAGAGAATGCGTCTTCTGTAGATCATGCTGGAATGCAGCCACTTATGGAGGGAATCATTGTATGTCCCTCTTCTTCTACCCTTCTGGGAGACAATAAAACAACATTTTCAATTAAAGCACACCAGGAATGTTATAAACCCAATGTAATCTCCAAAGTTGGCACTATATCAGGAAACCCAGAAAGAAGAGGGAAAAAATAAAGACTCTATTACAAAACAACTCTCAATGAGACATTGATTTAATTTATTTCAAGTTAATTATAAAATAATCTTTACCTATTTTATATCAACACTTTGATATATTCTGTAAACTATAAATAACAGAATAAACAAAGTACAAAGTCCTTGCCATCTCTTGGGGAAATAATGTATATTTATAAAACAAATAATGATATTAATAAGTAGCTTCATGGAGCAATTACTATGTATAAATACCATTTTATACAATTATAATTTGTTTTTATTTACTTAAATGTTAGAAAATGCCTATAAAATAGTAAGATTTTATTTTCCCCATTAGGTATATAAGGAAACTAAAGCATCAAGTGCTTAAATAACTAGTTCAATTTCAGCTAGTAAGTAGCAAAAATCAGATTTGCTCTTAGGTATCCTAATCTCACAGCATCCTCTTTACTAATATACTATGCTGCTAATTTTATAATTGATCTAAACAAAAACTAAAAGCAAATATATAATACATAATATATGTTTGCAATATATATGGAGAAGAAAAATTTCCCATCCAGATAGGAATTGCAAGAAGTGCATTATAATATATTTTCATTTGAGGAGGCTTTGAAAGATGTGTTTAAGACATTTAAAAAATTTCATAAGTGTGTTTTATTTCATTTTTTAGTTTTGTCCAATTACAGTTGTCCTACCATTTTCTCCATTGCTTCCCTTCCCCACTCATACCCCCCACACAGTCAATCCCCATCCTGTTGTCCGTGCCCATGAGTCCTCTATTCATGTACCTTGACTTGTCCCTTCCCCTTCTTTCCCCTGTTAGTCCCTCCCCCCAGTGTTTTAGATATGAGAGAGAATGGGTGAGCAAAGTTATGGAAGAGGGGAAGTACAGAGCATGTCAGGAGACAAGTGAAGTTCCACTTTAGGAAACATCTAAGATAAACAAGAGACATAAATGGAGATGATTTGGTAGATAGAGGTGGGAACTATAAAAGACCCATGTTTGAAGATCTGTTTTCTGTAGCTAATGGGTGGTGGGTTGCAGAATAAAACATAGGATCTATCAAACATAAAATGAACATAATTGCCTACATTCCTACCTCCTTACTTGCTACATATTATTTTTCCCCTAGATGTAAGGGCTATAAAACGATAATAATAAGACTTTTTTTTTTAAGTAGCAAAACTCCTTCTTCACATGAAATATCTTGTAAAAATATCATGAAACTACATATAAAGGTAGAATTATCCAATTTTAAAGAGAGAGTCAGAGAAGAAGATATAAATCTGCCCATCTGGCCAAACCCCCTCTTTCTGTCCCTTTCTGATTACTAGGTCCCTATGGAACATATCTGAGAAGTATAATAGCCTGTGACTGGAATATCACCAAGAAGAATCTAAAAATGTAATAGTTTTACTGTTTATCCTTTTAATCTTTATTTCCCTCCTTCCTTCTATTTAATTAATTTATATAGATTTCTCTTTTTTTTTCCTTTTATTTTTCTACTCTTGAACTGGTCGTTATGAACTATGGTCACTTAATTGCCTTCATGAGCAAAACTATTTGGGAAAGGTTTTGACCCATTGGCTCCTTGATTTTGCCTACTAATGCACCATGTTAAAAGATACTGGTATTAAAATAAAAGAGATATTTCTCCTTAATCTACTCAGTTCTTCCAGTGTAAAGGTGCCATTTCAGCATAAATATTTATTGGCTTACAGCACAGGGAGCCAATGATGTCGACAAGCCTAAAATTCCTGAGTCTCCCAGATCAGATTTGTATGGACAGCATGGGCTTGTCAGATTAAATTAGAAGCTCTGGAACTGATTTTACTTGGCTTCTCCATGTAAAAATGGTCTTAATAACATTTATTTATGCATTAAGCTTATATTTGCTGGAGGCTCGCCTTGGGTATGAACATGTGCATGACACCAGAGCATGGTGATATATTTTAGGTGTCTAACCCCAGGAATTCATCTTCGAAACTTTATCTACATTATATATACACTGAGGAGAAAAAGATCGCAGAACTTCAAAATCAGTGAGTATTGCAAACCGCAGCAGTTTTGAAGATCTGGACAGATTGGATGTACCTGCTAGGGCAGCAGCAGTTCATATTTATTTTGAAGGCAGACCCCGGTAAATGACAATGACAGGCTTCCCTCATTTGGTTAATTTTTCTAGGATGCACAAAGATGTGGTCTGAAAAATGGCTTATCTAAGATTGATGCTATATAAAATACCTGCAATGTCTAGACACTTTATAATGGTGCAAACTCTACATGATCATTAAACAATGTTAATATTGAGTACTTTATGTAGAATCATCCTAAATTACTATGACTATTTAGACATCAAAGAAAGAGTATAAAGTCATTAAAGTGAGTTTTCACATTTTTCAATCAGAAAATATATTTTCCAACCTTTGTGTTCTGTAAAAAAATCCAATTGAAAGAACTGCAATAGTCTTTAAACCAAGATGAGTGGGTAATTAGAATATTTACATTTTCTAAGACAGAAAGAAACTAGTTCTGCACAAAGAAATTATATAATTGTATTATCTTTGAGAAGGATACCAGGTTGTTTTCAAGTGGATTTTTGTCATTCAAAATCTCTATTGTGACTGATTCCAGTAAGAACTTCTTGGTGTTATAAAATTATATACAGAATGAAATATATCCTCATAATTGCACCAACAAAGATTCATCATTGGTCAGTTCAAATATATCATATCTATTTATTTCCACAAATGAAGTATAAATTCCAAAGTACTTGATGAATATTTATGTGTATAACCTTTGCCCCCTTTTCTTATTGTCTTGTATCTATTGACCTCGTATAAGAGATCAGAGAACTTTATTTCCCTACCATCCTGTTGAACTACAAATACTGTCACCATAACTATCATAAAAACTGATTTTTTCATTCATTTACCAAGAAATGGGATTAGTCTTATATGTTAAGAATGAAAAAAAGCTCCAGATGTTATTAATGCAATACACTCAGATTTTTTTTTCCATTAAGGTCACATCAAAAGTCTATGAGTCAACATGATTGTGACAATTGAAATTGTTGGATCAACCCATTTGTTAGGGCCAGGCCATTTAGAAGATAGATGCAATGAGCATATAAAGTTTCCTATACATGGTTCTTGTTCCTCAGCTGCTAGATGTAAACCATACTCTATTATGCATAGAATTGACTTAAATAAAAGATGCCAGTATCTTCTTCCAGAACAATTTCACATAAGAAATGTACTTTATAAAACAAAAGCAAATGCTGCCTACAGGGCCTGTAACATAATGCTATTTCCTTCTTGGCTTCATTACCAGATTTTATACTGGTATTTTTGTCTATTTTTCAAAGTTCTCTAAAATAGTTACTATTTCATATGGTATTCCCAGAAAAGCTTTAATAAAGCTTATGTATTTATTCTGTACAAACAAGGGAAGATTATTCAAATTCATTACATTTATGTTCTGTTTCTGCCTTTCCTAGTTTTGTGGTCTTGAGCCAATCAAGGCCACGCATTCGAAGTCCTTGTTTTTTTCTCTCCTAAACCTTCTGAACAGCAAAGGAAACAACCAACAGAGTGAAAAGGTAATCTACAGAAGGGGTGTAAAATATTTGCAATTACAAGTCAGGAAAGAGGTAAATTTCCAGAATATGTGAGCAACTCCTACAAATCAAGAGAAAAACAAAAACAAACAAACAAAACCCTCACTAATCACCTGATTTAAAAATGGGCAAAAGTCTTGATTTGAAACCCTTGTACACGGTTAGTGGAAATGTAGAACATTACAGCTGTGATAAAAACAGTAAGGAGACTTTCCTCAGAAAAATTAAAAATAGAAGTACCCATATCTGGGTATTTATGTGCACTATTTAGAGTCAGGATCTCAGAGATACATCAGCAATGTTCACCGCAGTACTATTCACAATAGGCAAGGTGTGGACACAGTGTAAATGTTTATCGATGGATGAATGGGCAAAGAACATATTGTATGTACATAAAATGAGAGACTTAAGCCTTAGAAAAAACTGTAATATGTGGCATGGTTAAACCTTGAGGACATCGTGTGAAGAGAAATAAAGCAATCACAGAAAGATGAATATTGCATGATATTACTTACATACTGTATCTATAATAGTCACATTTTAGAATCAGAAAGTGGAATATTGGTTATCAGTGGCTTGGGGGAGAAAGAAATAAGGACTTGCTATTCATTAACCTAAATTCCCAATATGCAAGATAAGTAAGTCCTGATGGTCTTCTTGTGCAATACTGTGCCTGTTTTTAACAATATGCCACTATACACAAAAATTTGTTGAGGGAATAGATCTTATGAGTTCTTATCACAAAATAAAATTTAAAAAAACAAAATTAGATTAAAAGGAGATGTGTTAATAATCTATATACTAGTTTATTTATGGGATTATGAGGTAAATCAATTCAAAAAGATATTTGTCAAATTGTAAAACACTAGGAAAGATTTGAACTTATATTTGGCAATATACCTTGGTTGCCAGAGGCATTTAGTCTCAGACAAAACTCCGTTTGAGTGTCAGGCTGCGTGTATTAATATAAATGTGACAACTTAATATCTCTGGTCCTCAGTTACTTCATGTGTAGAAAGAGACAAATAATATCTACCTCGCTGTTCTAAACTGTTCTTACAGTTGAGTAATAATGTATGAAAACCTCATAAAATATAAGAAATGTTAAAGTCCTCAAAGAATATTTTTTTCTTCTTATCACATTAGCCTCATCATTGTTAGTATACAATTAAGTTCAGAATTAACCAAGGTGACATTTTTTAAGAAGCTGAAGGGCAATTTTTTAAATTTTTATTTTATTGAATTTAAACTTCTCCTTACCAAAAAAGTACTCTATTGTTGAGGGAGATTTTGAAATTTTTAAAGTATATTTTGCTGATTATGCTATTACAGTTGTCCCATTTTTTTCTCCCTTTTATTCTCCTCTGCTCTGTATCCCCATCCCACCAGCATTCCCCTACCTTAGTTCATGTCCATGGTTCATACATATAAGTTCTTTGGCTTCTCCATTTCCCATACTATGCTTAACCTCCCCAAGTCTATTTTGAATCTATCATTTATGCTTCTTATTCCTTCTGCCTTTCCCCCCATTATCCCCCTTACCCCTCCTCACAGGTAACATTCCATGTGATCTCCATTTCTGTGAATCTGTTCCTATTCTAGTTGTTTGCTTAGTTCATTTTTGTTTTTGATTTTGCTTTTGTTTTCAGGTCCGGTTGTTGATAGTTGTGAGTTTGTTGTCATTTTACTGTTCATATTTTTGATCTTCTTCTTTTTCTTAGATAAGTCCATTTAACATTTCATATAATAAGGTCTCAGTGATGATGAACTCCTTTAACTTTATCTTCTCTGGGAAGCACTTTATCTGCCCTTACGTTCTAAATGATAGCTTTGCTGGATAGAGCAATCTTGGATGTAGGTCCTTGCGTTTCATGACTTTGAATACTTCTTTCCAGCCCTTTTTTGCCTACAAGGTTTCTTTTAAGAAATCAGCTGATAGTCTTATGTGCACTCCTTTGTAGGTAACTCTCTCCTTTTCTCTTGCTGCCTGTAAGATTCTCTCCTTACCTTTAATCTTGGGTAATGGAATTATGATGTACCTGTTGTGTTTCTTCGGATCCAAATTCTTTGGAACCCTGTGAACTTCCTGGACTTCCTGGAAGTCTATTTCTTTTTCTTGGTTAGGGAAGTTCTCCTTCCTTATGTTTTCAGATAAGTTTTCAATTTCTTGCTCTTGCTCTTCTCCTTCTGGCACTGACATGATTCGGATGTTGTAACATTTAAGGTTGTCCAGGAGGTTCCTAAACCTGTCCTTATTTTTTTTTTTTGAATTCTTGTTTCTTCATTTTGTTCTGGTAGAACATTTATTTCTTCCTTTTGCTCCAAACCGTTGATTTGAGTCCTGGTTTCCTTCCCTTCACTGTTGGTTCCCTCTACATTTTGCTTTATTTCACCTTGCATAGCCTTCACTTTTCCTCTATTTTATGACCATATTCAACTGTTTCTGTGAGCATCTTGACTACCAGTGTTCTGAACTCTGCATCTGATAGGTTGGCTATCTCTTGATATCTTAGTTGTGTTTTTCTAGAGCTTTGATCTGTTCTTTCATTTGGGCCATATTTTTTTTTGTCTTGGAGCAACTGTTATATAATAAGGGGTGGAACCTTAGGTATTCACCAGGGTGGGGCTACCCACATCACTGTGTTGTGGTGCTGTTTGTGGGAGAAGGCTCCTAGAGGGAACAATGCCACTAGCTCAGCCCTCCACAGGGTTTCAGTCACTTCTTCCAATAACCACAAGCAAATTGGGTCCCTCCAGTGCTGATTCCCATGGGTGGGCTTGTATACATTCTAGGATCCTGTGAGTCTCTTCAGTGAACTCTCCTGTGAGGCTGGGAGTTTCTCCCACTGCCTTAACCCCCACAGGATTTTTTTAGTCAGAGGTTTTGAGGCTTTATTTCCCCACACTGGAACCCTGGGTTGCATGGTCTATCTCACTCTCCAGTTGTTCCTCCTGCTTTATTCGCATGCAAAGGTTGGAACACCTGCTCCATTAGCTACAGCTTTGCCTGGTCTGCCAGCCACCTGTTACCTGCACAGGTCCTCCAGCTGTTGCCTTGTCATGAGTCCTGTGCACCCTGGCTGCCAGTCTCTGCCCCTCCTACTGGTCTGGATGAATGTTTCTTGTTTAAATTCCTTGATTGTTGGACTTCCATACACTTTGATTTTCTGGCAGTTCTGGTTATTTTTTGTTTTTAAATTTGTTGATATCCTTCTTTTGCTTATAGAAGGAGGCAAAGTGTATCTACCTATGCCTCCATCTTGTCTGGAAGTCTGAGGATTTTGAAATTTTATGTTCAGTTTAACATCAGGTGAGCCCTGTTAGGCACCCAGCTTAAGGGGCTGAAGTCAGGTTCTGTGAATGCCTCAAACATACCATGTCTACATTTTCTCCTTTTCCTTTCTCTTTGAATTGTGTTTTATTACTGGCAAATGAACTATTTACAAATTTTTATGTTGTTGTCTGTTATTCTAGAATGGTTGAAATCCTTATTTTATGACTGGGATATTAGAAAATAAGAGCTAAACACGTGTTCTCCAAGTGCTGGGGAGAATCACCAGTTGCTCTGTTTCTTAGAAGATGGAATACCTTGAATCAAACAGAGCATTGTGGGGACATGGTGCTCTAAAAAGCTTGATGAGAGGATTCATATCTGTAATACCCAATAGAAAGTAAGGTTGACTTGATAAATCCCCTTTGAAGAAGAGCAATTTGAAATTTGAGGTGAGGACCATTGCAGGTTCATTCTTGTGGTTGCTTATTAATGAAGGTAAATACTTACGCCTAACTAGGAGATGACTCAAAAATTAATACAACCTAGAGATCAGTTTAACCTGTCTAGTATAAATATGAAGCAAGAAGGTAATACATTTTATTTTTTCCTCTTCACCAATTATTTCACCTCTCTCACTTCCCTGAGTCATAGTCCAAATTGAATATACGATTATTGAAGCAGATCTTTGTTAATGCATACTAAGGAGAAAAAGATAATAGAAATTCCTTGAAAAAATTATATGTTTAGGTAAGAAAATGAAAACAAGAGCTTAATCTTGGGTGTGGCTTTCAATAAAATTCACCTCTGATACTGGAGCAATCCTCTTAACTTCAGCGCTCCTAGTGTTGCCCACCTCCACCATAACCTGAACAGACAAGGCTGCCCAAAACTGTGACCAATTCAAGAAGATGTAGATACTTGGGTATAAACAGTGGAAGTCTCTGACACCAACAAGAGGATCCTCCTTGTGTAGCTTGAGAGTGAATTCCAATCTTCTGCGAAGGTTGAGGAGAAAAAAAAAAAGCCACTTCTGAATTCTGACTCCAAAATGGATCTCTATATTTTAGAACGCAAGGTTTGTCCAGAAGGTATCCAGCCATGTAATTTGAAAAATAGAGACTAATTTATTAGAAACCTTCAAAAGGTATCTTATTGAAGAAGATACAGGATACAAGAAACATTGTATATAGGACAACAATGCTTCAGTCCCCTTCAAAGTAGGCACCTTGGGACCTCACACAGTTCTCCCAATCACCATCAGTTTCCCCATGGTATTTTCCTGAATCTCGTGGGCAGTCTGAAATCTCTTCCTTTTCACAGGTAATTTTAGTTTTGGGAAAAGCCAGAAGTCACAGGGCACAAAATCTGGGCTGTAAGGGGCCTGGATCACCCGGGTGATTTGATATTTCACTGAAAATACTCTGCACAAGATGTGAAGCATGAAGGGATGTGTTGTCTCAAGGAAGCTGCCAATCACCAGTTGCCATAGCTGCGGCCTTCTGAATCATCCAAATAGTTTCCACAGGAATGTTCAAGCTTAATGCAAAATTTGATGCAGATTCATTGCTCTTCTTGCTCAGTCATTTTGAATGTGATGGCCACACAGTACACATGCTCAATGGAGACTACCGCCCCCACTGACTAGGACAGTGGAGTTGTCATGTTCACACATGCACAGTCCAATCCACTCTCCTAGGCTGTTGGGTTACATCGATGTCACGCCATTCTTGGTATATTAACAATGGCTGGACTTTTTCCAGACAGACCTCATATATCATTTATGTCATGTGAACTGGTAGTATGATTTGCATGCATTTGTAGCTTCCCTGGCTCTTGACAGGCTAATAGTAATAACAACTGGTCATAATAAAGGAAGGGAATGTTTCTATTTAGCCTTAGGGTTAGGGTTACAGTTAGGGATTTTATTTATTTATTTATTTTTGCAGCTGTATTTAATAAACTACCTTGCTTATATTTATTTTTAAGATAATGTATGTATATTATCTGATTAATAAACTCCCCAAAATTCTGCATTCAGATAAAACTCCATCTTCACCATTTTCCCTAAGACTTCATGAGCCCCAGTTCATAGCACATTGTTATAATTCAATCCATGGGCAAAGGATTGTTTATAACTTTTTTCCCCAGTGAATATTTTATTTACATTCAAGTTTTTCATAAGATTTACATTTTCAAGGGTATTGTTCTTAAAGGGAAAATTATTTTTGTCCAACTCTAGAAAACATTTCAATGTATGGACATAATATGGTAGTTGCAAGATGAATATCAAAATGAATAAAAATAATATAATTGATAAAAGATAATTTAACAACATTAACAAAAGGAGAAAAGTAAAAGTAAAATGTTTTTGAATATTCAGTTTGAGCTAAGAGTTCTGATAGACATTTTGTGGCTATCTTATCTCAGAGAGTTAAGTCTAAATAGGAGATCATGTCAGCACAAAATTATACCTATGGAAACAAACATGTAAGGTCAATAAGATAATGGATTGTAGAGCTAGAATTCAAACACAAAACTAGTTCCAAACACAATTCACTTTACACCAAAGCTTTTTAAGAAGGATTAAGTATGATCTCTGGCGAGTATGGCTCAGTGGATTGAGTGTCGGACTGTGAACCAAAGGGTAGCCGGTTCAATTGCCAGTCAGGGCACATGCCTAGGTTGCAGGCCAGGACCCCAGAGGGTGTGCAAGAGGCAACCACACATTAATGTTTCTCTCTCTTTCTCCCTTTTTTCCCCTCTCTCTAAAAATAAGTAAATTTTTAAAAGTTTTAAAAACATTCAAGTAACTCATGTTTTTATTCCCCAAAAGGAAATGTTTATATTAGGAAGAGTAGATACCTTTCATCTTTTAGAAGAGGAGAGATAATACCTGGACAACATACATATAAATTACATGAGGTTCCTAATTTCAGGGTTTCATTCTTGTAAAAAAAAATTTAATTTTGAAGACATTTTACAGGACTAGAATAAATGTTCAAAAAATTTATATGGAACCACACAAAAAACCCCCACAAATAGTCATAGCGATCTTGAGAAAGTAGAACAAAGTTGGAGGGATCACACTAACTGATATAGACTATACTAAAAAACTACAATAATCAAAAGAGCATGGTACTGGAATAAAAGCAGATATATAGATCAATGGAGCAGAATAAAGCACAGAAATAAACCCACACCTTTATGGTCAATTAGTATTTGACAAGAGTCAAAAACATGCAATAAGGTAAAGATTTAATAAATGGGTTGGCAAAAAATGAGACTAGACTAATTTCTTACACCATACACAATAACCAACTCAAAAATGGATTAAGGATTTAATGAAATATCAGACTTGAAACCATAAAAATCCTAGAAGAAAATGTAAGCAGTAAAATCTCAGGCATTTCTCAGCAATATTTTATTTTGATATCTGTTGTTGGGCAAAGTAAACAAAACAAAAAATGAGACTACATCAAATTAAGGTTTGCACAGCAAAGTAAACCAACAAAATGAAAAGACAACACAATGGATAGGGGAACATACATTACAACAATGTTATAGCTGATAAGGGCTAAATATCCAAAATTTGTAAAGTACTTTATACAACTCAATACCAAAATAACAAACAATCCTATTACAACAACGTACAAAGGATCTGAATAGACACTTCTCCAAAGAGAACATACAGATGGCCAATAGACATGTGAAAAGAAGTTCAATGTCACTAATTATCAGAGAAATGCAAATTAAGCCCATAAAGTGATGTCACCACACACCTGTCAGGATGGCTATAATCCATAAAACAAACAAGTGTTGGCAAGGACGTGGAGAAAAGGGAACTCCTGTTCGCTATTGGTGGGAATGCAGATTTGTGCAGGCACTGTGGAAAGCAGTATGGACTTAACCTCAAAAAATTAAAAGTGGAACTGCCTTATGACCCAATGATTCTACTTTTGGGAATGTATACTAAAAACCTCAAAGCACTAATGTGAAAGAATATATACATTCCTATGTTCATTGTAGCATTATTTGCAGTAGCCTAGATTTGGAAGCAGCCTAAGTGCCCATCAGTAGATGAGTAGATTAAAAAGCTGTGGTATATTTACATAATGGGATCCCATTTGGCTATGAAAAAGAAGGAAATCTTACCTTTTGTGACAGCATGGATGGAACTAGAGAGTATTATGATAAGTGGAATAAATCAGTCTATGGAAGAAAAGTACCATATGATTTCACTTATATGTGGAATCTAATGAACAGAGAACAGACTGACAGCTGTTAAAAAGGAAAGGATTTGTGTGAGAGGAACTCTGGCTCGAAGAATTCTCCCATCTGCCACAGCTGAGAAATAAGTCATCCCGGACACAATATTGATGTTCCAGAGGGAAAGGGGGTGGCAATTCCCTCCAGTGAGAACGCTCTGAGCCCTTCTCCCAAATGGCTTTTACTGGGAATGGTATGTGTAGGTGTATACAGTATGCATGCATAGTACATCAATCGATGTCCAAAAGGCTATCATCATACAAAAACAGGTATTATCTATAGATAACAATTGAAGGAACACAGAGATTTGTCATAGGTCAGGGTCTGTTGGTCATGCTGATGCTAAAGGGTCTTTAAGACCTGTTTCATGAGATAAGGAGTTTACTCCTTATGCCTTGACCTTAAACATCCGGTTTACATCACCAGGGGTGTACAAAACAAAGTAGAAAAGGATACAACTTATTTATCAGGGCTCATTCCCATGGGAACCCTCGGTATTAGAGTCAAGTCAAATGCCACCTGCGTTTTTACCTGGTTTTCCAGGGAGACTTAGTAGCCCCTTTCAGGGCTTGCTCTCATGGGGCTACAGTCTCAGAAACTACACAGAGTGGTCCCCAACAGATTTGGGGGGTTGGGTGGAATATTACTAGAGAGAAAGGTGTTTGGGGAAGGTAGAAGAAAGTAAAGGGGGAATTTATAGTGACAAAGGAGACTTGACTTTGGGTGGTGGATATACAGTGCAATATACAAATGATGAATTATAGAATTGTATAGCTCAAACCTATGTAATTATATTAACAAGTGTTTCCCCAATAAAGTCAATAAAAATTAAAAAAAAACTGAGATAATAGCACCTTTGAGTTTGTTATAGTACTATTTATAGTAGCTAAGATATGGAAGCAAGCTAAATGTCCTTTAACAGATAAATGACTAAGCAACAAGTGGTACATACATATAATGAAATACTATTCAGTTTTAAGGAAGAAATAAATTCTGCAATATGCAGCAATATGGATGCACTTTGCATTAGGTTAAGTGAAATAAGCCAGACACAAAAAGCCAAGGACTTCATGATTCTACCTCTGTGAGGTATCTAAAAATAACCAAATTCATAAAATCAAAGACTGGGATGATGGTAACCAGGGATTTGAGTGGAGGGGATGGAATGATGGAAGTTCTTAATCGACAGATATAAAGTTTAATTGAATAAGATGAATAAGGTTTAGCGATCTCTTGTACTACATTGTACTGTAATAAACAACTGTGTTATAAATTTAAAATTAGTTAGGAGGATAGATCTATGTAAGTGTTCTTATCCCAATAAAATTAATTAATTAACCTTGCCAGGAAAAATAAAAGAGAAAATAAACCCCCCTTCGATGCCCCATCAGGCCTACCTACCTGGTTCTCATTGCGCTGCTGCAGAAGGAGGAAAAGAGTGCGTGGGGTCCCCAGGTGGCTACCGCTGTAAGTAAGAATACTCTGCACTTGCTTCAGAAACCTCAGACGAACTTTCAGAATAATAGGAATAAACATAGATATTAAAACTTGCTTAAATCTTATTTCAGAAAAAGCTGTTTATAATAGAGGTGTCCAAATGGCCAATACACAAATGAAAATGTTCACAGCCTCATTAATCACAGGGAAATGCAACTTAAAAGTACAATGAGAGATCACCACACAACCACAACATTTTAAAATGAAAAACACTGGTGGCACCAAATGCACTGATGAGGTTATGGAATAATTAAAACATTCAAAATCTGCTGATGGATGTGTAAATTAAAGTTACCACTTTGAGAAAGGCTCTTTGTCAGTCAGTACCTAATAAAGTGGAACATTGGTGTATCTTAGGATGCTTGACATATTCCCAACAAAACCACAATAAATGCATATGTGCTAATAATCATTTCAGGACTATTTGTAATAGCCAAAATAGCCTTAATGTCTAAAACTGACATAGCACCTTTACGTACCAACAAAATGCCAGTAAATACGCAACAAGAGACATAAGCAAAAATGATCATTGGAGCATTATTTATTCAAAATAATTCCTAAATGGAAATAAATATTCATAAAAACCTACACTGGATAAATATCAGTCTAGTCCTACAAAGGGGAACTATACAGCAATGTAACTGATGGATCACTATTCACAATTATCTGGTTATATCTAGACAACATAAGGTTGACTGAAAGAAGCAGAAACAAAATGGTACCCTTTGTATGATTCTGTCTGTATGAACTTCAGAAATAACCAAAACTCATCAACAAGGAGAGAAGTCAAAATGGTGTTTTCCTTTGGGTAACTGAGGAAGAGTCAGTTACTGGGAAGAAATGCATAGTACTAATCAGCTTTTATTTACTAACCTTATCACACTAATGTGTTTATTGTGAAAAGCTGTACATTGAAACACTTATAATTTCTGTGATTAATATGTGTTAGTTATTTCACTTTTCAAAACAGTTTATTTAAAGTAAGAGTAATGTTTAATATCAAAATCTACATTTTTAGATAAAAATAGTTTAAGCAGAGGTGTATTACCTGATTTTTATTGGAAGGAAACTAATTTTTCTAGCTTTCTGATATTTAATAGATTTAAGCTTAAAAAATATAAAACATTGAAACTATTATATTCCTAAAATAAAATACTTCCTTTGAACAATTGTTTTATTAATTTTTAGCCAGTCTATGCCAATTTTATCTCTAACATTTAGCACATGGAGAAGATAAAGGGCTTGTTCAGTGTTTTCTGTAAGCAGAGAAAGATTCAGAATGGCAAGGAATTTTGGATTACAACTCTCATGCTTTATTTTCATGTATTCCTATTGTTGTACTACAGCTGATTTTCTTGCATATCCTCTTATTGAGAAGGTAAATTCACAGCAGAAATTATATCTCTTATAGCACATTAAATTCAAATGTCAAAAGATGGAATTTAAGGTCTAATACTTGGACTGCTATGGATTCCCTGTCTGTGAGAGATGGTTTATTCATTCAACTGACCTGCTCAAGATCTCTCAGGTAATAAGCCGTAGAGCCAGAATTTTAACCGAGTTTGTCTGGCTCTGAAGCCCATACAGATCTCACTGTTTTACTAATTTAATTTTCATTGTGAAACTTGTCAATTCCAAATATGGAAATCTTCATCTATAGGCTTTTACAATAATGTATCTTATTTTAGGATTGATTGTAGCTCTATTAGCCTGAATTAAAATGAATAAATAAAAATAGCTCCTAGCACAAGAAGTGATTTGTTAAAAAGTATTTGGGCAAACATAGGTCCATAAATACCATCAGTGTTAAATACCACCCTCCTAGCCAATATAAAAACTCCAGCAAAACAAAGGGTTGACCATCACTGTTTTTAAGCAATGTATGCATGCTAACCTAGGACATCTTACTCTAAGATACATGTGTATCAGCATAAAGTAGAATGAATAATAGACATTTCCTGCTTGAGGCATTCTGTGGCTCTTTTTGATATGTATTTTCCTATATCCATTAGAAAGAAACTCACTTCAACAGGAGCAAGTGTGTGATTGGTTTTCATGAGGATAAGGCAGGATTTATAATTAAATTTCACTAGGGACCCGCCATCTTGCCCTAGGGAAAAAAGTAAAAAAGCTGACAATCTTGCCCTTTGAATATAACAGAAGGGTCAGAACACAAATTTCTTCTTGCTAGAATGGAATAGTGAATGGAGATTCCTTATTGGAGCTTGGCTGAGGACATTTTCTTTTGCAAACATTGCCGTTCTCTTAGGAATGTCAGTTCTGGTTCCCAGGATCCTTTGAGTCACTGAAGTTTGTAACATTATGGCAAAGATATGAAACCAGGGCTGGTGGTCCTAAGTGGCTATTTTTTAACTTTGTCCTTTTAAAGAAAGATCAAGTGTATGCAAATCCCTTTGGTCGTACTCTGTCTCCAAATCTTTGGACCTTCTGTCTTAATGTGATTTAAAAATAATTAAACTGATCTGGCCCAGCAAAGAATGGTACCTCCAAATCTGGTAGATTCTCACTCCCACAGAAAGTGTAACAGCCTAGCGAAGGCGGAAGCAGCTGTTTTATTTCCTCCAGGTGGTCATAAGAGAACACCATAGACAGAGTGGCTTATAAACAGTAAACACTCATTTTTCTCATTTCTGGAGGTGGAGAGGTCCAAGATCACGGTGCCAGTTGCTTTGTGACTGATGAGAACTTCTGGTTCATAAACAGTCATTTCTTTGTGTCCTTAGGTTGTGGGAAAGAGCAAGGGATCTCTCTGGAGCCTCTTTTTTAAGGGTATCAATCCTATTAATTCCTATTAATGAGGGTTCTGCTGTTATGACTTAATTACTTCCCAAAGACCCCACCCCCTTAAACCATCATCTATAGGAGTTAAGATTTCAACATATGAATGTGGGGGAGGGGTGCGCAGTTAGTTTTGAACACCCATCTACAGATTGTTCTAAAATCAGAAAATGACACAGGGAAATGAAAGGCAAAATAAAAATACACAACACAATGCGGGGCCTCACACAACAAAAGGAGACATTTCTCCATTTACCAAGTATTATATATTAAGCTGTGTCCCATCCAAAACCTATGCTGTAGTCCTAACCCCCAGTACCTGTGAATGTAAGCTGATTTGGAAATGGTGTCTTTATAAATGCAACCAAGTTAAGGTGAAGTTATCCGTGAATAGGGTGAACCCTGATCCAATATGACTAGCATCTTCATAAACACAGGGAAAAAAGACACAAGCACACAGAGGGAAGATGGCCAATGTGATGACAGAGGCAGAAGTAGAAATGACGTAGCCAAGAAACACCACGGATTAATGGCCATCATCAGAAGCTAGAAAGAGATGGGGAAGAATTCCAGCAAGAGTCTCAGAGGGAATATGATCCTATTCACAACTTAATTTTAGATTTCCAGCCTCCAAAACTGTTGTTTTAAACAACTCAGTTTATGGTACTTTGTTAGGGCAGTTCTAAGAAATCAATAGAACAAATAACTCAAGCCATCAGCACAGGCAGACATCAAACAGAGAACAACCCGTGCAGATGTGGTGCATGAAAAACACTTTAAGTACTGCTATCATGGGGAATTGGAAAAAACGTACATGTAGTGTGTCTCTGTGACAAATTAAGTTCCTTGGCTCAGAGGTGTAAATCCAAAAGAAAGTGTGAAAACAAGGAAAAACCCAGAAGTAGGTGTTTTCCTCTACCAACTAAGGGCTTTCCCCTATTCCTTAGTATATTCTATATTCTAGTATAGAAAAACTAGAAATTAATAATAAATTATTATTTTTTTACACTGCTTAGAGTTTAATGCATGTGTAAATACTTAGTTACTTATATGGTAAATGTGTATTGTTCTCACACTGGTATATGAGATTTGTCCTTGCCCAGAAAAAACAATATGGCGCTATCACAATATTTTAAGGAGCCGAAACTTCCTAATTCACAAAAAACAGAAAGCCTGCACAGACTGGGTAGCCAGTTGGTCTGTTGCCAAGGCTCTGCACTCAACAATAAGGGTTAACTGATGTAAATGGACAACTGTAGGGAATATTTCTTTGCAATGTTAAGTTTGCATTCCAATACTTCATTTCTTACCACAGACTGTTTCTGATTTCAGAAAGAGTAAAGTAAAAATTCACATGTGCAAAATATATAAAGCTAACCTATGGAATTACATGTACAAGATAGAGTGCTGTGTTACTCTAAGTATACAGTGAAAAGGAGGGCTCAGTAAATATGGAGAATTTAAAGAAATCTTCACATCTTTAAATTTTCACATTTTTCTGCTTAAGTGTGACATTTATTAATTCAAATGATACAATACTTATGTTCATCGGAATGGTTATGTCTATACCATGTAAAAATAAATTGTAAGTAGATGTGGCTACTATGTGATTTAAAAATAACTAAACTGATGTGGCCTGGCACATAGTCTAGCACATAATATCAGTTGCAAAAAAGAAAATGAATATGTATTTGTCCTTCTTTCTTCCTGATTTATTTTTACTGTAAACAAACTATGGAATTTCTTAAGAAACTATACTAATAGATGCCAAATAAGTATACAGATTGCACAGAAGTATTCAAAATTTCAAATAAAACATGGTCTGATCATTTACATAAAAAGTGGGCAATCTTATATGATACATTGTGTTAATCTTAATCTATACATACTATTTTAATTTAAAAGTATTGATCATCTTTAATTAAAAGTACTGCAAATATAATGCTTAGTAAACATTATAGACAATACACTGTTATCAATATAATGGTAGTTATTGTCAAGACTATGATATATAGTTTTATCTTAGAGTAAATATAAAACATCTGAGAAAAGTTTTCATTAGAGAGATCTGTCAATCTATAGTATCTATATCTATATACATGCCATATATAATAAACATGTATAAGTATATCAATTAATTACTTTTGAACTTTTTTATTATACTGACAAGATTGGTACACAAATGTGTCAGTCTCCCTTAAAGATATTATTGAAGTGCCAGACTATGTAAAATTTTATTGCTTACTTTTCTATTTCTGCTTTCCTAATCTACTTGACTCAAAAGCAAAATCATTATCAAAGGACTACTGAGTACCCTAAGGACAGCACTATGCCAGGTGTTTGATCATTGAGAACTATGAAGAATATGCTTAGTTCCTGTTGAATAGAAGTGCCGAGTGGTGCGTGAGGCAGAAATGAGTAACTCATCCATCAGAGGCATCCAAGGTAAATGATTACCCAACAGTCCTTACGTGGACCGTGAGAGCACTCATGGGAATGTGCACACTGGGTGGTGGCATGCTAAATTTTCTATTTTCCATTAAGTCTGGTTTTAGTAAAAATCTCTAATTCTGTCTTAAATCACATGTGGTAGGGCTCTACATAGCATAGATTATGAATGACTCTGACCAACCCATTATATCTATGTCATGGGTAATCTGCAATTTAAATTGTGGAGTAAAGAAAGAATATAATTAAAAATTAGTGATATTCTCAACATTTAAAAGGTTCTAATTTGCATGTAATTAATAACTATATAGAAAGACACCAAAATATACCCATAGCTTACTAATCTTGTACAACTCAAAAGCAACAGGATACTTAGTACCCAGGAATAGGTAAAAGTAAGTTGACAGTTGTAATACAAACAAATAATACGGTAACTAATAAATAACATGAGAATAATCTCTGTGCATCACATATTCACAACTGTAATTTACTTTTGCCCACCCTTCACTGACAAGTGAGATGTCACCGGAAAAGAGAAGAGCTGGATCCAATGATGGCCTTTTGAATCTTCTCAGCTCTAAATTACTACTGCATTCATAACTATAGCAATTAATACTACACACTAAACATAAATATTTTATACTAACACTAAATAAGTTATAATATAAAATACATAAATGAATATTAGAATCAATAATTTACATTGAGTTTAACACATTCATCACAATGGAAACTACATGCGACCCAATTAGCAAAGGGATGGTGTTAATGGATGTATAAATAGAAATGGTGCACATGGGGGATCCCCTCCTTGTGTTTAAGCACTGTGAAGATAGAGATTGGGGTGACATAGCGTGGTTGGAAAATAAATATATCTTGAACAACTGATGAATAAATGAGTGAGTGAACATGAGTATAAAACTAAGCCAAAATAAATGTTGGTTTAGTGAAATATATGAGCACTTGTTGCATAATTGGAATTTATGAAAAAAAGTTAAATTCAGGAAGATTTGATCCTGATATTTGGGAGGGAAGACAGTAATTAGCAGTTCTATTTGTCTCTTCATGCCAGATCAAAATATTACATAGTCTTACATTAAATGCATCTATATATCAACATATCACTCTGTATATAAACCTTTAACCTATATAATTGATATTATTACTGTATCTTCTATGATAATAACATAGGCATGAAGTCTAATTTTATTTCATCATTTTTTAATATTTGTGGGTGTCATTAAGCATTAGTTGACACTTAATGTAGCTGTCTGCTGGATATAATTAATAATCATAAATAATTTTACCTTCTAATTATTGTGTAAAGAGAAGAAAATAAGTAAAGAGAGGGAAACACACTAAAAAATTAAATTATGTTATATAAATTTCTCAGAGAACTTATACCATTAATTAGTAATTTGTCTTCATTAAAAACAACATAGCTATTTTCAAACCATTTTATAAACATAAGAATGATTTCTGGAAGTACAATTCACATGTTTAATCATTGTTTTAATAAAACAACTTAACATTTATTGAGTAGTTCCATGTATCAGGCATTGGGAGCTCCAGAGGGAAGGCATCTTTGTTTTATTTTCTGTTGTAACTCTAGAAATTACTGGCTTCCTTTAAAGAAGCTCCTTACATGTATGCAAAACAAGGGGATCTGCAGGTCCCCTCTCCCTCCTGTTGTTCTCCTCCATAAAGATACCTTCATACGTGAAGGCAGGCAGGGACAATTTAAGAAAAATCTTGACAACACTTGAAATTTTATAATTTTGTTAAGCAATGTCACCCCAATAAATTCAATAAAAATAATAAAAACACAAATAGACTTCTCAATCTAAAAAAAGGCCTTTGACTAGAAGAATTACAAACAGATTCGCTGTTTATTAACCCTGAAAAAGATACTTCATGGAAAGATCAATGATCGGGAGTGATTCATATCCCAGGAGAAGATTCAGTTACAAACATATAAGCTCTTCAGAGGTACTCCAGAGCTTAATCTTCGATCCACAGTTTAGCATGTTTATTGAACACTTAGATGTGAAAAAGAAAATGAGTCAATTACATTAAAATATAGGCCATATTTGGAAAGTCAAAGAAACAAGATTATTGTTTGCTTTTTATTTTTAATTTTTCTTTATTTGTATCGCATTGTTTTTCCATTTCCATTTACCCCCCTTATACCCTCTTCCACCTCCACACACCCCCTTCATTCCCTGGTAATCACCATTCTGTTGTCTGTGTCCATGAGTCCCTTTTTTTTTTCAGTCCTTCCACACTCCCAAACTCCTCCCACCAAAATTGTCAACCTGCTCTCTATGAGTCTGTCTCTATTTTGCTTGTTAGTTCAGTTTGTTCACTAGATTCTACATATGAGTGAAAGCATATGGTATTGGTCTTTCTCTGACTGGCTTCTTTCACTTAGCATAATGTCCTCCAGGTCCATCCATGCTGTTGCAAAGAGTAATATTTTTTAACAGCAGAGTAGTATTCCATTGTGTAAATGTGCCATAGTTGTTTTATCCACTCATCTACTGATAGACACTTAGGCTGCTTCAAAATCTTGGTGATTGTAAGTGATGCTGCAGTGAACATAAGGGTGCTTATATTCTTTCAAATTAGTATTTTGGGTTTCTTCAGATAAATTCCCAGAAGTGGAATTGCTGGGTGATAAGTCAGTTCCATTTTTAATTTTTGAGGTAGTCTATATTGATTTCCACAGTGGCTGCACCCTCCAACAGTGCAAAAGTGCTCTCTTTTTTCCACATCCTTGCATGAAACTGTACATACAGAACCCTAGAGATTCTGCCAAGAAACTACTGGAACTGATAAATTAATTCAGCAAAGTAGAAAAGTACAAAATGAATATCCAGAAATCAGTTGTATTGTTATACGTAGATAATGAACTAACAGAAAGGGAAATTAAGAAAATAATCCCTTTCAAAATTCCTTCAAAAAGAATAAAATACTTAAGAATAAATTTAACCAAGGATGTAAAAGACCTGTACTCAAAAAATTATAAGACACTGAAGAAAGAAATTGGAGAAGATACAAATAAGTGGAAGTATACACCATGTTCAGGAATTGGAAGAGTTAACATCATTAAAATGTCTATACCACCCAAAGCAATCTATAGATTCGGTGTAATTCCTATCAAGAAAGCCATGACATATTTCACAGATCTAGTACAAATATTCGAAAAATTTATATGGAACTACAAAAGACCCTGAATAGCAATAGTGATCTTGAGAAAAAGAATAAAGTTGATGGTATCATGCTACCTAATATCAAACTACACTGTAAGGCCAGAGTAGTCAAAACAGCATGATACTGGCATAAAAACAGATGCATAGATCAATTAAACAGAATAGAGAACCCAAAAATAAATGAACGCCTTTATAGTCAATTAATAATCAACAGATGAAGCAAGCACATACAATGGACTAAAGATTGTTTATTCAATAAATAGTGTTGGAAAAATTAGAGAGATGCATGCAGAAAAATGAAACTAGACCACCTTCTTATGCCACAAACAAAAATAAATTCAAAATGGATTAAAGACTTAAATGTTAGACTCTAAACCATAAAAACATCCTAGAACAATACATAAACAGTAAAATCTCAAACATTGCTTGTAGCAATATTTTTTCTGATATATCTCCTCAGGCAAGGGAAACAAAAAATATAAACAAATAGGATTATATCAAACTACAAAGTTTTTTCACAGTAAAGGAAGCCATCAACAAAATAAAAAGACAACCCACGGAATGGGAGAACATGTTCGCTGATACATCTGATAAGGGGTTAGTATCCAAACTTTATAAATAAAACTCAACACCAACCCCCCCAAACAATCCAATTAAAAAATGGGCAAAGGATCTGAATAGACACTTCTTCAAAGAGGATGTACAGAATGCCAACTGACACATGAAAAGATGCTCAATGTCATTAGTCATCAGAAAAATGCAAATTGAAACCACAATAAGGTACCATTTCTCACCTGTTAGAATGGTTACCATCAATAAATCAACCAACAACAAGTGTTAATTTTTTTAAGAAGTGTCAAGTAAGAGGTAAGTTATAACCTTCGAATGGTTGTAAAGGTTAATTTTCAGACTATAATAATATGTAACTGTCTATTTTTATCAAGGAAAATGAAAAGGAAGGCATATATATAATATGCATTATAATCTATTTATTATTTATTTTAGAAATTATCCTTACAGTGAAGTATTTTTAAACATATATGTGACTTATTTTTAAAAGTGATAACATGCTTCATTGAAATATACTTATGAATCAGATACATTTTCTTCTTCCAGATATGGATAAAATCCTTCCAAAAACAAAGGATTGAGTCTACTGTATCAATGTAGATTCTTCCTAAAATAGTACTTTATAATTTTAATTCTCTCTTCATTAAATAACCATCCTCAATGAGCTAAATGTACGCATTTTTCTATTTGAATTAAGCAAATATGAATGCTATGGTGCTGCATTATATATATTTTTGTAAGACTCTCAATTTTTTAATAAAGCACTAAGCCATATTCAAAGTATAATAACCCATGCAGAGTGCGCAGGAGAGGAATGATATTAAAATAGGTCACTAAATCCACACACTTTAAATTTCTATTTCTATTTTTAATTTAATTTTTTTTATTTTCAAGTCCACCTTTTGGGATAATTTATAGGAAAGAAATAATTGTTAGTAATTGGGTTTAAAGTACTAATCATAAGAATAAAAGTCAATTTTGATTAAAAATGAGCCACTGTTGGCCTGTAATTTCGTAGTAGTACTGAAGTAACATGTTTGGAGGGGACTTTCAGGAGTGCTCTAGACAGCATTGTGAGAAAAGAAGGAAGCACACCTACACGGAGAACTTTTAGTATCAGCTTATTGCCTTACACGTTACCAGAGTCCTTTGAGAGCTCTACTTCAAAACCATAAATCAAAGAAGGGTATACAAATCATCTGATTCTTACTAAATGAAAAGAAGATGTGATATGATTTAAAAGATCAGGGTAAGCAGGATTCCTATGATTAATCATCCAAAGTAAACGTCATTATTTAAGAGCTATTGGACTATACAGGAGCTGATTTTTTTCCAGCAACGTGAATTAGATTTATATGGTGTCATAAATAGTGACAGCATTAAGTTAGCCATGCATTTTGATTTCTCTTTCTTACTGAGAATTTCATAGAGAAGGATTATATAAACATATTTCAGATGAATGCACTCAGGGGTTGAAATGATGGGACCAGTGACTCTATGACTATTAAGTTGTTTTCATGCTGTTAAATATTTTGCATAACAGTGGGGAACTGAGGCACAAAGGGCTGTTCAGCAACTCTTATTACAACTCTATTTTCCCACGATTTGTACAAAGGTGGAAGTTAATAGTTTTTATTCTTTTTTTAATGTTTTGTAAAGGGTAAGGCAAATGCATCAAAATGTTACATGCATATTTTAAACAATTCTAGCTAAAGTCTAATGTTGAAGACAACAGGTATTAAATACCTACCCATTCTAAATATCCATGCGGCATTTACTAAAAAGTAGCAAAACTGATAGCAAAACTCGTATTCCAATTGAGTTAGCTGATAGAAGATTAGAAAAGTAGAAAAGATTTTTTCAAGTTAATTCTTAGAGTAGAAATGTGGATTTCCTACAAGAACATGAGACTGATATCCAGTCTATCAGGATTTTGTCTGCCCTGTGGCATTGCAGCAACTGTGAGATTTTGTACCAGACAATGCTTAGAACAGATCGATGTGGGCTGGGAGGGACTGGTGGCACACATGTGGCCATAGGAGACTATGCCTCCTTTCTTTTGCCAGAGGTCTGAAGGCAGGAATCTGGCCAAAGCAGCTAAGAACTGCTAAAAGGAGATTACAGTCATGTTCCCATTTGCTGAGTCAAAATACAAGAGCTCTTGTGGAGCTATTGCAGCTGATTAACTCATCCTTTTGACTGTGCTAAGTCTACATTTAAGGAATTAATACGTTCATTGTCAGTGTGTGGAAACAATAGTAGACAGAAAAGAGCAGAGTCATTAATATTCTTGAGTCTACTAAAAAAATAACTGTATGTCCTTTTTCATCACAGTCTTGGTTTACAGCACTGCTCCTACGTCCTACCCCCTACTGTCCCTTTGCACTTGCGAAGTACACTGACTTGCAGTCAAGGTGCCTGGTCAATTCATAGAAAGAAGGGAAGCAAAACTGAAAATTTAAACCAGTTGCAAAGAAAATATGCATCAAAAATGGGTTTAATGACTTTGTTTAACTTTGTTTTGTTGGCTTTTTTTTAAACATTTCATCATCTAAATCAATTAGTCTTTTGGAAGGCAGATATGAATTTGTTTCTCCTATGTAATATATCTTTCAAAGAATTTAGAAGTCCCCTGAAGGTCAAATCCATGGCAAAACCTCTTTTGTATTTTTCTCAACATATTTACACATTTTCTGGATAAATATTTAATGAATGACATGAACAAAGAATGACTCCAAATTCTTTTAGAAATTTAAGAGTAAATTTGAGAAAATATCAGTCTCAGTTTCAGAAGAGTTGTTCATGGCTTTGTATTATATTACATCATAATTATTCTAGAAATAATTCTGAAAATAGTATTAATGTCTCTAAAAATAAACAGTACAAACATAATTCACTCTTGAGTTTAGCCTTTTTGCAGGAACATCTCTGTTGTAATAAAAACTGAGATTTTTGATCTGACCTGAAAAAATAGCTTCTTATAGTATATTTAATATAATAAATTTTAAATAGGGAATTAAAAAAATAAGTAGGTGGATATAAGGCCATGGCAAATATAAGAACACATAGGTGGGTTATAGATGCCCTTCCTCTGAAAATATGGGACTAAAAAAAAGAGTTAAAAATAACATTTTAGGAGTAGTAAAATCGCTATGTCCATGTCTCTAAACCACTGGCATTATTAAACAGGATGGAAATACTAATTACGATTTTACTGCCACCAAGCAATATTTACTGCATTTGAACTGGATGAGTTTTAAAGCCGCTCAATCTCATTTCCTTGTTAAGATCTTCATACAGAAACCCAGGCTCCTCGGATTTAATCAGACGCTGCTCCCTCTCCTCCCCCTGTCTCCAATAGAAAAGAAGCACATTTGGTACTACACAACCTCAAGAGATTATTAATCTATAAAAAATGTTCTTGCCCTCCCACAACCTCCCATCCTATGACAATAATTATGATGCCTGCTGCAGAGTTGTATTGCTGTTAAAAATGGCAATAATAATGATGAAATTAAATCCTCTTTCCTTATATATAAATGCAACACTAATTTCCATGTGATTTGGATAGGATCCATTCGTTTTCGGAAGATATGGTAATGCATCATTCTTAAATGTACTGGAAATATTCTAATAATTAATAACTGTTAAGACTCAGGTCCTTCCCTCCACTTTAAAGTGGAAAGAGAAGGGAACAGTTGTCAACTATATGTGTAACTTGAACAAATGTTTTTCTCATTAAAATATTTTGTTTGTTTATGTTGGCTTTATTTTTTAAAGTATTAATTCCTCAGAACCATCATTTGATTACCATTTTCAAGAAGGCATAGTTTGTTATGTTTGTTTTATATTAGGCACAGTTTTGTGTTCTAATTGTGAATTTCTTTTTATTATGAAATTAGTATAGTTTATTTAGAAAAAATTAACATTTAAAAAAATCAAAATAAATTAATATAATACTATAGAGAGCTACTGTTACATTTTGGTAGTATATCCACCTAAACTATTCTCTACATACATATTTATGTAACTATTGATATCAATAAGATATACAGATATGTTGGTGAAATTATATCATACATTGTATTTTAAACTTGATTATTTTTACTTCAAAAACAGCAAATTGAAAGGTGGAAGCTACTTCATTGTTACTTAAGAATTTCAGATTCTTTCATGGACTATGTAATTTATGTAACCAAATTCATGCTTCATTCTATAGTTTTTATTTTTAGCCACTAAAAAAGGGTACTAGTAATATACCAAATAATATATTTTTGTATACTTTCTGACTTATATACACTTAAAATTTTGATATTTCTTCCTACTCTCATTCCTGTAGTCTTCTATATATCAGCTACAATTTTCATCTTTCAAAGGAAGCTAGGAGTCAAAAGATTTAGTACCTTGTTGAAAGTAACAAAACTAGAAAGCCACAGAACAAGGCCTGCTCTTAACTGCTTTCAGACTTAAGGGGTAGGTTTTGGCATTGTAGGTAAGGTTTAGAAATGAACAAAATTCTGAGTGAATAATTGAGAAAGACAAGTTAGAGGGTTCAAGATGAAAATGGAAAATGTTAGGAAAGTTACTACAAATTCCCCAAGAATTTTTAACTTGGTTTCTCTCTGGCTCTATTTCATAATGGAAGAAATGTTCTGTGAGTAATAACTATAAAGCTTAATCCTCGAGTGAGTTTAGAATACATGTTGTACTGTTTCAAAACTGTAAGATTCTTTTGTTATTACCTACTCAATTTCTCCTACACTTCACTTTTACAGATCAGGAAACTAAGACTAAAAGGTTTTAATGACATTCCCAAGGTTTGACAGATAATTTACATACAAGGCATAATTAGTATGAAATTTCTATTATAATACTTGAAATCTATATAAAACACACACACACACAAATAAAAATAAAAAGGAAGTAAAAACTGATTGGTTTCCTTTGTTTTCTATACTTGGCTCAGCAACTTAAAGATATATGCTATATAACTTAGTGGTCATTCAAATATAAAAAAGTATGTCTCAGTTATATTTTTAATTTCTTCATGCACAAAAAACGGAGTATAGAATTCTGAGAAGAAGGGCAAGGGCTACGTGTGGTTTTGTTTAGGGTATTGTTTCATAACAGCAATTACTAGAATAATTAATACATTTATTAGCTTTTTGGATACAGAAATGACAGTCCTTTATCTGAAAAATATTTTCACTCACTGCTTGCTTATGCCCAAATATTAAATGTGTTGAATTTTTTTCCTGCATTAACTATGTCAGTGTGAGAGCAAATTAAAGTTTAATCATCACTTAACCTTAATTGAAATCTCAGCCCTGGCTGGAATGGCTCAGTGGTTTGAGCACCAGCCTGCAACCTCAAAGGTCACGGGTTTGATTCCTGGTTAGGGCACATGCCTGGGTTGTGGGCCAGGTCCCTAGATGGGGGTGTGTGAGAGACAACCGATTGATGTTTCTCACATCAGTGTTTCTCTCCCTCTCTTTCTGTCTCCCTTACCCTCTGTCTAAGAAATAAATTTTAAAAATATTTTTTTAAAAAAGAAATCTCAAACCCTCTTTTGCCCGCAAATTGTAATATTGTCAGATAGAAGAAAATTTGACCCCTATTGCAGAGTTTAGCAGAAAGTGGATTAGATGCTTCTGCTTCTAACCAAAGTCAATCATAAAAGCAGGACAGTAGTTTTCAATTTTTGTTATATATATATATATATCAATTTTTGTTATATATATCATATATATGATAGATGATAGATAGATAGATAGATGATAGAGTCATTGCAGTTACCATATTAACAAAACTCTTACACAGTGGAAGCCCAAAAGAGGCGTCAACAAAGGGAGACGGCATTCTAGGCTTCGAGCAAGTATTGAGGGTAAAGCCCACAGGCACAGTGGGTGACTCCAGTTCTACAGAGGAGAGGAAACCCAATGCACCCCAGGGGCCTCAGGCAAGGCTGAGAGGAGAGCCCAGGGAGCCTGCCAGTACCTGAAGTGGCCTCTGCCACCCTGTTTAAAGGCCCTCATGTTTCCCCAGTAGACTATCCTAGAGAATGAACACTATTTTGCCTGGGGGCTCGCCTTAACACACAGAATGCGGTCCCTGAGGAAGAGAATTTAGCTTGGTTTCATCAAAGAAAAATTTTCTAGTGATAAATGGAAGAAGAACTCATGGTTTTTAAGCAACTACTTCTAAAACAAGGTCAGACAGATGGATCAAGTTTCATCAAACGAGTAAGAAATATTCAGCAAGAAACTTCCTGAAATATTGAATGTAACTGGAGCGAAGGCCCAGAAAGTTAGCTTAAAGTTCGAATACAAAAGATCTAACACAGAGATAGCACCAAGTATGGCTAACACGGCAGGTTTAATACTGAATGACTGATTATCAGTATTTCTGGGTTTTCTCTGTGCATCCTTATGTGTTTATCAGAGCAATATTTATTGCCCTAATACCTTTTTGTTAATTTCAAATACCCTATGTTTTAACCTGAAAAATTAATCATATGATTTTATCTTTGATATGATATCAAAGATAGTATAAAATTAACAGTTACTTTTACCAAATTAGCATCAAATATTTTATACATTCATAGCTATGTAACTTCCTAAGGTAATAATTGCATGATGACCTTATTTAAAATTAAAATAATGACAATATCTTACATAAAGGCAAGGGATGGTCAAAATGATCAGTTAATGTATAGAAGTATGCCCAAGTCTAAAGTCATAATATCTATAAAATTGTTCCAATTTACGTGCTCTTAATTGAACATATTTGTTTGACATATAAATGGACATACAGAAACCAATGGGGAGGAAAGTACAACGTAATTGTCAAACTATGTCTTAGGCCCTAGAAAGCCTTTTGTACGGAGGCCGGTGATAAACGAGTTTGAGTCTCATAGACAGCAGGCAGGTTAGAGACAGAAATAACCTTAAATTTTCTGTCTGAGCCACCATTTTACATAGAAGGAAACGGATTCCCAGAAAGGATAGATGTTTTTGTCCAAAATGACACTGTCATGAAACGTCAGCTCTGAGACGGACCCCTGAATCGCAGTGGCTTTTCCCGACTGCTATAGAGTAAACTATGTTTCTCCAAAGATACTTTGACTTCCTAACTCCCAGTATCTCGGAATTTGATCTTATTTAGAAACAGGGTCTTAGCGGATGTAATCAAGTTAAGACGGAGTTATACTGGAGTAGTGTGGGCTCTAGTCCAATAGACTATGGTCCTTATAAGAAGAGGCGAAGGGACTCTGAGACACAGACCCATGGGGAGAATGACCTGTGATGACAGAGGCAGCACTGAAGGGTAGCAGCTGCAAGCCAAGGAACACTAAAGATTGCCAACAACAATGGCAGCAGCTAGGGGAAGGCAAAGAAGGATCCTCCCCTGCAGGTGTCAGAGGAAGCAGGACTCTAGAGACGACTTTGAATTTGGACTGTGAGCCTCCAGACCTGGAAACAACGAATTTCTCTTGTTTTAAGCCACACGTTTTATGGTATGTTGTTGTGGCAGCTCTTGGAAACTATATATTTACATTCTAAATATCCATCTCACTAAGTTAAAAGACCATGGAAATAATTTCAAATAATTCAATATTATTTAATCCTATTAACCATGTGCTTTTAGAATATAACATATATGAATGTAACAATAATATTAGAACCCTTCTGAAATCTGCATAATTTTATTAACCAATGCCACCACAATAAACTCAATAAAAAGTACCCTTTATAATCCTGAGATCTGTGAATTAAATTATGTGTGACATTAAGTGGGGTAAAACAGACTTACTGACAGTTTCAAGACAATTTGAAAAGTAAAAATGCTAAAATTTATCTTTACGTAGTTTAAAATATCATTATTTCTTCATTCATGTCACTAGTTGTTTTTCGTTTGTACCGGTTAGTGTCCACGCACCTCATTTAGCAGTAACTAGATGTGGTGGCTAGGAGACAGGCCTAGGACTGCGTGTTTGCTGGGACAATGGACACCCGCAGCAGGCATTCTTGCAGCAGCGCGGTTTTAGATTTGGATATGTATCATGAGGCTTTTGTTGCCCAAGGCACTAAAGTTTCTTGACAAAATATGCCTCTTTGTAATTCATGAAAATATAGTGATGACAGCTCCCCAGAGCAGGGATGTTTTTTAATTTAATTTTATTTTTAATTACAGTTTACATTCAATATTAGTCTGTGTTGATCTCAGGTGTACAGCATAGTGAGTGGTTACACTGTCACACACTTTACAAAGTGTCCCCCTGATACTTCTCGCACCTGCCTGGCACCATAGACAGTAGACAGTTGTTATAATACTATTGAGTATATTCCTTATGCTGTACTTTACATCCCTGTGACTGGAACTACCCATTTGTACTTTTTAATCCATTCACCTTTACTTCCCAGTTCCCTCACTCCCCTCCCCTGGAAACCATTAGTCTTCTCTCTTTAACAATAAGTAGGTTTCTATTTTGTTTATTCATTTATTTTGTTCTTTATTCCACATATGAGTAAAATCATATGGTATTTGCTTATCTATGACTGATATCACTTAAAATACTACCCTCTAGTTCCATCCATACTCTAGTAAATGGTAAGATATTATTCTTTTTTGTGTCCAAGGAATATTCCTCTGTACATATGTAGCACAACTTTTTTATCCACTCATCTACCGATGGGCATTTAGGTTGCTTCCTCATCTTGGCTATTATAAATAACACTGCAATAAAAAGAGGGGAACATACTCTTTCAAATTAGTGTTTTGGGTGTCTTCAGACATAAACCTAGAAGTGGAATTGGGGGGTTATAAAGCAGTTCCACTTTCAATGTTTTGAGGACTCTCCATACAGTTTTTCACAGTGCCTGCACCAATCTGCACTCCCACCAACAGTGCACGGATATTCCCTTTACTTCACATCTTCACTAGCATCTGTTGTTTGTTATTTATTGATGATAGCAATTCCAGAGTGGGTGGACCTGGAGAGAAAACACAGATGAAGGGGAGTGTAATAAAGTAAATCAAAATCTTTTGTTTATACAATCTCGTTCCATCCATCAGCCATTGTTCACCTATATTATTTTACTTAGACAAAATTAAAATTTTTCAGTCTCAATCCTCCACAGATCCAACAGTCTGGAAAAAAAAATGAAATTTAGATGGCTTTAATTCACAGAGTTTCAAGAAAAAAAAAGATTTAACACAACATTAACTCTGAGATACAAAATAAAGAGAAATGGATTTATTTAAAATTGCAAATCCCTAAGACAACATATTCTGTCTGGATTTTACCTTATTGGGAGAGTGATCATATGTGACTTTGTAATAATGTTGGTGAATGGAACTTTGCGCACATCCTTCAATGTTAACTCTGGGTATTTTAGATCTTATTCATTGTGATTAAAGTTTAAACAGAATACACCCTATAAAAATGTAAGAATCTCTGATTTATTTTAACTGATTAAAGATAAGGCTACCTAGAGTCAATTCAGGAAATGTATATAAAAAAGTAGATTATAAATAGCATATAAATTATTTATCTGAAAAGGGAGATAACAAGGTTTGATTTTTAAATTTTTTAAATAATTTATAAACAAAGGTTTAGAGAAACTAAATAAGTGTGAATGTTTGTCTTTGACCTTCAACTTTAGTTCTGAAAGCACACAACACGATGTTTAAGGAAAGACTTTAACATCAAGGAGACTGGCTCCATCACTCATGAACTGATGGACCGCAAGCAAACTTTCTGAGGCTCAGTTTGCTCCTATATATATTTAATCTTTGGTGCGGGGGATGAAGTAATACATATAAGATGTGGGAGTACAAAATCTGTCTCATAGTTTAAGTCCTTAAAATTGTTTGTAGTTATTATACAGGGGTGGGCAAAATTAGGTTTATAGCTATTTGTATGGAAAAAGACATGCAGGCTATGATTATTATAATAGCTTTATTAACTCAAAAGAATGTCACAATGCAACTGTTAACCCACTTCTTACCACCCCTGTATTATTGTTATATACACACAGCACCAAATCATTAAGCCCCCTGACATTGGAGGAACGATACTAACCCACTCTAATGATTCTCCTTTTCTCTTTATAAAAATATTCAAATTAAAAATCATTATATAGTATATAGTAGCAGCAGCAGCAAGCACTTTTCTAATATTTGACATGTGTTAACTCTTTGTGTCTTTATAACACTCCTATGTGGTAACCATTATCACTATCCCTGTTTCCTAAATGGAAACTGAGTCACAGAGACGCTTAAAACTTGACTAAAGACACACAGCATTGCTGAATGTCACTGCTATGGAAGTCTGGCTTCAGAATGTGTGACCCCAATCCTAAGCCACACTACTGTCATTAAAATGTGCAACGCTTTGTAGATTTCTACAAAATGGGCATGTTGTTCATTCATTTTATGTGTAAGTTAATATAAAGCTTAATTCCATAGACATTTATCTCTCTTACTAGCTAATGTGCTTATGTCTTTATGGCATTTAACCAATGTAAATCAGATAGTCTGACCTTTAATCAATTCAAAGAAAATGTTTGTCCACAAATCTGACTTTTAACGTCTACTCTAAAAGCCCTTTTATTTACTAGAAAAGAGCTGCAAAAAGACAGGGGAGTATGGAAGGGGTGCCTATATAAGGATGCTCTTACAGTTTAAATGCCTATGCCTCTAACAATGCAAGAAGCCAGAGATTATAATTCACAAAAGAAAGTCAGTTGGCAACTGGGATTCATAATAAAACTCAGGGTCAAACCAGAAGCTCACAGAGAAAAAAATTATATAGAAAGGAGGAAGACTTTTTTTTCACGATATCATTTCCTGCAATGAGAGCTTTCCTAAAAGATTTATGCAGAGTCATATCTATAGCAAGAAGAAAAGGGTGCTCTGTCCTTAGAATCAAAGCCAAAGGAAAAAATAAAGACTAGAATAGCAACAATAAGCTCTACCTTCTTGCAGTCATTATGGCAAAGAAGTAAAAGTGTTTCTGATGCTCCCATTAAATGCTGTAAACTGTTTTAGGAAAAAGATTATGCTGAAACCATTTCACGAGGCTTAAAGAAATAATACTATTCTCAATCTCATTAAAACTTCAGAAGGTTTAAATGCACTTACATTTTTCAAGTTTATATTAAAAATTTTTCAAAAAAGCACAAAATTGTTAAGAGTCTTTGACCTGGTGTTTTTTACTGCAGTCATCCAAAATACATTTAATTTTCTTAAAAATAAAAAACTTAAACTTATTCAGAATATATATTTAAATAACTAGTTTTCACTGGTTAGTGTATTAGAAGAAGTAGTTTACTCTCAAAAATTAAAATATTACTCTATTTTTAAATGGAATGATGTCCATTGTAAACATTTAAATAGTAATTAATAATATGAAAAATAGTACTCACTGAATTCCTGCCACCTATAAGTAACCCTATTAATATATTCACATTATTTATCATTATAAAAACATACTCTTCTTAGATATAATTATATATTTTAGGATTAATAGTTTAATAACAATGATGTTAGTGCCATAATTTTAAAAAGCAATTCCATGTTGGATAAATTTGAGGTTGTTTTACAAATTTATCCTATTATAAACATGGTTGCAGAAAATACATTTATAAATACATCATTTCACACTTTTCCAATTACTTCTTTTGGGTGCTTGCTTATAAATGGAAATAGTGTATGGGAGAACATTTATATATTGAACTTCTAAAAATATATTTTCAAGTTACCTTCCAAAAATGTATTAACATATTAACCCAATAACATATGAGGATATCCCTTTTTAAATATCCTCATCAATACTGGAAACAGGCCAGGAGAAGCTCTCTTGCCCAGTCTTTATGTCCATTAAAAATAATTTTCTGTAAACATCCTGGACCTCTTGACAAACCACTATGCCATCCTAGATACAAATAAGTTAATAGTTTAGTGCTTCAAATCACTGGTCTTTTTTTCTTTTTAAATTAAAAAAATTCCATTACTGTTAAAATACAACATTATATTAGTTTCAGGCGTATGCCATCATGATTAGACATTTATATAACTTACAAAGTGATCAGCCTGATAAATCTATTACCTACCTGACACCATACATAGTTATTACAATATTATTGACTATATTTCTTATGTATATTTTATGACCGTTTTTATAACCGGTTTTCTTTCTTGATAGGGAGAAGTTAATGTGAGGGCAGGGGACATACTGTCCATTGATGGGTTGTACTATCAATGAATTAAATTAGAATTACAGTTCCCAGAACCCCCCCCTGTATGAGTCCAGATTAGAGCTGTCCAACAAAGAATTTATGTGACATTTAAAAAATATGTATCAGAAACCATTACTTGAAGTCCATTTAGTTAAAGGCAATGACAAGGACCACAGAGGCATTGAAAGGGCCTAGGTTGCTATTAACTTCCCTCTACTTCATGCCCAGCTCTTCCTAAACTGCTGACCAAGAGAGTCATCACACCCTTCACAGGATCACACCCGTGACTAGAGAACCACAGAAGGAACAGTGTGCCAGAGACTTCTTCCCCAGCATTCTTAATGGCCCCACATTGTTTTTTGGACACACTTGCTTTCTCAGGTCAAAAGGCTGCTAACTTCACTGATAATACAACTCTCTCTTTCAGGTATTCATCTCAGATCTTCCTACAGTTGAGGAATAGTTAATTCCTATACTAAATTCTTTTTTTCTGATAATTCTCTCCCCTGTGTTCTCTTTTTCTCTCCATGTGGATGAGTGAGAGAAAGTAACCTGGGAAGGGTCTGTGGCCTAAAAAGGCAAACTTACCTTACCATGGGCTGTCTCAAGGACTAAACCGAGGGAAAGAGTGACCATGGAGTTAGCAAGACCATTCTGGCTCTCATACCACAATATGTTCACCAGCCAACTATTTATCAGTAATAAAGGTGAGGTGTCTGTTCTGTTTTTGTGTGGACTTCCTAATCTTGTCAAATGGCCCAGAATGTAGGGGAGGAAATAGGTGTTATCAGCTGACCTCTTCTTAAACTACTTTAAGAGGTACTGTGATTCATCCTTTTGTTTTAGAGATTTTATAAGAAAAAAATATTATGACTTGCATTTAGATTTATTTGAATATTAATGAGATTGGATATTGTTTCCATTTGTTGACTCACCATTTGCAGTGTGATTTTTTCTAAATGTTAGTTCATGAATTGTAGCCAGTGTTTGACTTACTTATTCATTTTCCATTAGATTTGGAAATAATCACACTAAATATTTCTAACTTTTTAAATAAATTTCTTTATTTTGTCAAATATATAAAAATAAATAGTAAAATAGTAGACAAAAACTTATTTGTACTTCATAGGTCACCATTAAGGAAAAGCAAATCCCACATTGGGAGAGAGTATTTTTAAATCACATATCTGATAGAGGAATTGTAGCCAGAATATTTTTTAAATGTTATTACTCAGTAATAAAAAGACAAACAAAAAACAGTTCTACCAAAAAATTATTTTAACAAAGTTACATAAATGACAAACACAATATGATGTTTCACATTAGACACTGTGAAAGACAATTTAAACCAAAAGGAGGTACTGCTTCACACCCACTAGAATGTGTATACTCAAAAAGATACATAATAACAAGTGTTTGTGACAAGGGGGTAAAATTAGAACCCCATACACTGCTAGTGGAAATGCAAAATAATAGTCACTTTGGGAAAAAATTGGTAGATTCTTAAAAAGTTAAGAAAAATGAAAACATATGTCCACACCAGACATGCATGTGATGTTAATAGGAAGATTATTTCCAATAGTCAAAAAAGATAAGCAATGAAAATTTCCAGCAACAAATAAAAACAAAGTGAGGCATGTTCATACAATTGAATCCTAATAATCAATTAAAACGTATGTTACTGAACAAAAATGGGGTTCCACTGCCTGTTGCCACCAAAAGGCAAACTCTAGAGGCAGAGGCTGGTGAGAAAGGAAAGAAGTTTTATTCAATGCTGAATGATCTGGGAGAATGGGGGACTCCCCATTTCAAACTCATGTCCTCTGCAGAACTCAGGTAAAACCAAGCCATCCTCAGCAAGACCAAAACAAAAGGCAGTGCCCAGAATTTCTGCTCTATTTTAGAGTAATATCACAGAACCCATGGGGAGGACAGGCCAGTGCACCATCCAGTACAGTCCTGAGCAACAAGCCACAAACAAAAGAGGGATTATGGACCAGGTACTTTCTGAGAATGATCATTAATTTCCTAAACTTTCTTATGCTTTGGGTGGGTTCACCTCCCAACCAACTCCTTGTGTTGACCTGTCTAGACTACCAGGCTTCTTTGGTCTTGTCCCTCCTTGTGTACTATTTTAACTTCTATTGCATGGGTGCCTGCATTCCACTGGTCCCACTTCCAATCTGGTACCTGAAGAAGGTAGGAGGGCTTCTCCTGCTGCCAGCTGGCCCCAGCAGCAGGGGAGACTCCCATGGCACTCCATCAGCTCTGCACCTCCCATATGCTAGTCCTGGTATGAAGTGAGTAGGACACACTTGGACCCACCAGCAGAGAGAAACTGAACAAAAAGCCTAAGTAAAGGGACCCTGGAAACCCCACATGGCTTCTCAGTGCCTGAGATGTCAGGGCTAGTTACAGCCATAGTGGGAGGGGCAGGGCATCTGCAGCCAGGAGCAGTACCTACACACCGCAAGGCAAGAGCTTGGTTCAATGTGGCCTCATAGCGCTGCAGTAGTGGTGTAAAACTCAATGTCTTTGCCATGGTCCCGGGTGGCTCACAAAGTTATTGTCTGGCTTCCTACCATGCCCTCAGTGCCCTGAGCCTCCAACTTCCATTGTGATAGGCGTGACTCAGTGCACAAAGTCATTCCCAGGTTCCATTCTTTTGGGGCTAGCTCCATCTCCCTAGGCAGCCCCTCTTAGTTCCCACCCTCAGCCTGCTTCCAGTGGTCCAGGTAAGTCATCTATCAATATCAATAATATAATATAGATGAACTTAAAAGCATCATGCCAAGTGAAAAAGCCACATGTCAGAAACCATATGTTATATGATGCTATGTACATGAAATGGCCACCAAAAACATCCTATAAAAACAGAAGGTAAATTAGTGGGCTGGAGGTGAGAACTGTAACTACAAATTGGCATAATGGACCTTTTTTTGAGGTTATGGAAATGTTCTAAATTTGTACAGTGTTGGTGGCTGCACAACTCTAAATTTACTAAAAGTCACTGAATAGTATACTTAAAATGAATAAATTTTATGGTAAGGAAATTGTACCTCAGTACAGCTATTAAAAATAGATAGACCAAAAGTGTAGTTAGTATCAACCTTTTTGGGCTTTATGGCTATAAATATGATTGATTTTTACCTATAAAGCATAGGTTTATGAAATGGTCAGCTGGTTGTCCCAGGAATACTAAAAAGGACAGTCCAGCAAAACAATCTAGCCAGTGCATTGGGTACTTAATTCCCAGAGAACATGAAATTGAAATAGTAAATCATTATAATGTATTCAAATATTTAAGTTTGTTTTCATGTATTTTAAAATAAATTATAAAGCATTAAAATATTTTTAGTAAAATTAATGTATTAAAATAAAAGTCATAGTAGTAAAACTTGCACTGTAAAGTCAAAACTTTATCTGACTGAAACTCCTTTTTGTTTTTTGGGTTTTTTTTTATTGTTGGTTAAGTACAGTTGTCTCCATTTTCCCTCTACCACTTTCCCCTGCCCCACCCACCCCCATCTTCCACCCTCGATCTAAACTCTTTTTTGAATGGCAAAGTTTTGCAGTACATATTCTAAGTCTCAAGCTTGTCCAGAAACTCTGATAACATGTGTCTTTGGGGATAGAAGCACCATTTACCTATCTTGCTCTAAATCATTTTATGATAGAGATCCCCCAGAAGAACAAACAAGTCAAAGCAAGTAATTGAAGGTGAAGAAACCAGGAGGAAGGATCAAGTTCTTTCTTTATATATTTATTTTTAACCAGGGAATGTCTTTGAAAAACGGCAGAGGACACATTTGAAGAAACTTTCTTCTGACTGTCTTTAAAATACCACAGAAGAATGATTCAAAACAACTATCTATGTAGAACTGGAATAAGAAAAAGATAGAAATAAATTGAAAACTATAAAAAATAAGAGTGGCTGGTTATAATAGCTATTCAGTATTTTAATGTCTATGCTACATAGTTTTCTGTTGTTTTCTCATTTTTTCTTTGTGTAGTTTTTCCCGTGCACAGAATTATTTATAAACATGTTTCTCTATATTCTTATTAAAGCTCATTTTTATCTTTCAATAAAAATAAAATTTATACTGCGAATTCTTAAAGAACTTTTATGAGAATTAATTTGGCCTGATTTTCATAACAATATGTGATATGAATGAGTAGATATAATTATTCTCATTTTCTACCCAAGAAACATTAAGAGTAGTAATTTACTTGCTAATGCACCAGAGCTGTGAATTTATAAAGTAAAAATTTAAAACTAGGTTTTAAGAAACAGGACTTCAAACTCAGTAAGTTCAGTTTTGCTTTATTTCATTATTAGGACATTACTTTTACAAACAATACCACTTCATCTTGATTTCAAAAACAGAGTCTATTGGTTATCTACACAACTGGTCACAAAATGGCCTGAGAATAAGTTTGACCATGACATTCCATGACACTAAGTGAGGATTATTTTAGAAAATGAAGTAATTGTTTTAGCACAAGCCTGTCGATAAAAAAGGGGTGCTGTGATAAATCACAGATTCCTAATTGGGCAGGTCATGGTGGAGAGTCATTCCCCAAGCCTATAAATTCTTGTGAAAGGTTGTAAATCCAGCCGTGCCCAGTGTTCTTGGTTATCTAAGTTAACAAACCTTTGAAAACGCAGAAGCAATAGCCCTAGAAGTTATAAACACCCTCAAGAGAGTACATAATTTTAACTATCCTTCAGGCTAATTCCTGCCTTGCTTTCTCACACCTTCATGTAATCTTCCTCATGTTCCCTCCTCAATTTTAAATACCTAACAAACTGCAAAACTCTTAGTCTCTAAAGGATTTGAGTTCTTGCTTCCTGGCAATTGTCATCAGTTTTGGCTCGAATAAACTCATAAAAATTCTCTACAACTTTGGATGTTTCTTATGTCAGAAAAACTTCAATCATTTGTGATATAAAGTATATCAAGATCTAACACTGAGTGACTGATATTTTGAGGTATCAAGTATTTCATTTAAAATTTTTCTTGTTTTTTCATTTTTAAATATATACAAGAAAATGTGTACTTCATAATATTCTAATAACCTCATAATTCTACAATTTACCACTTACTTTTCATATTTTATATTGTAAATTTTGTTCTAATTTTAATTTTTAAAGAGAATGGAAATTATTTTATTTTGAAAATGAAATATAATAACTACTTATTATATATTAAATCTGTCTCTTTAGCCCTAACTGTACTGCTACCAGTGTGGCTCTTGGAGAAGAGGGGAGGGGAACCAAGGCAGCCATGGAGAGGCTTCATTCCCTGGCAAACTAGCTAGTGATGACAGATTCCCTGCCCCCAGGACAGATGTGGCAGGAGAGGAAATCATTGTCTGAAGTCTGCAGGAGCTAGAGAGTGATGGACAAAGGGAAAAACACTAATACCCCATTTTGGCTCCCGATTTGAAGGGGAAACCACAGGTCACAGCAGCATGTGTACCATAAAGGTGAACAGGGTTGTAGGGGGAGATGCTGACCTGCCAGTCTAGCCTGGGAAAGGATGGGATTGGCTGGGGGTGCTGGATGCTTCCCCAGAAACATGGGAGTTTGGACCAGGGAATTAAACCGAGGAAAGGGAGAAACATGCACCCTTCATCCCCCACCCTGTTTGCCCTTTCAGGGCTGGCTCCTGCCAAGGCTAAGTCTTGTGCACTGAGCCACACCCCAGGGATGTGAACTCCATATGGCCAGATGGCAGGCTCCAGGTCCCTGGCACGAGAAGGGACAGTGGCAACTGGCAGCTGGCAGCATGGCCGTGTGCAGACTCCAGAAAGGATCCTGAGGCCTCAATGATGATAAAGAACAAAGCTGAGCTGTGTGGATGCTCATGCAATGGCCACCTGCGGTTCCCCAAAAGATGGTATTTTAAATGGGAGAAGAAACTCCAAGTGCAACCTTGAGTAGATCTGGCAGAGATGGAGTAGGGTTTCTGGGCATGGTTTTGGGTTTCAGTCTTTTGGGGAATAGATAGGTTTTTTCCTGTGTTTTGAAGAAAAGATTGGCTTGGATTTGGGGAGTCTTCTGTTCTCCCGAATTGTGCATTTTAGTAAATACCTCTCTCTTTCCCCACCAACCATGTCTGTGTTCTGTGGTGGGCAAGTGAACCCCACTTTTGTTTGGTAACACCACTATCAAAGTAAAATAACCAACCCATGGTCCTAAAACAATATATTTGGCCAAAAGTTTCATTTGTTATTTTTCCATAAGAAGGCTTTACTAGAGTTTAGTTGTCTTTAATGTCAAACAACTTTGTTAGATTGTATCGTGACAGCTGTCATATCAGACTGCATTCAAAAAATAAACTTATCAAAATTAGTGGATTTTTGTGTAGCCATTTTATATTGAAGATGACAGAAAATATGCAATATTTTAGCATATAATGCTTTATTATTTCAAGAAATATAAAACACAACTGAAATAAAAGAAAAAAAAGATTTGTGCAGTGTATGGAGAAGTTTCTGTGACTGATCAAATGTGTCAAAAGTGGTTTGTGAAGTTTCTATGCTGGAGATTTCTCACTGAACAATGCTCCACGGTTGGGGAGACCAGTTGAAGTTGATAGCAATCAAATTGAACATTAACTGAGAACAATCAATATTCTACCTCACAGCTGATATACTCAAATTATCCAAATCAATAGAGTTATTGGTGAAAATGAAAAATGTGTCTTTTATTTTATGGAAATAAACATGCAGTCTATTTGGTCAACCCAACATTTTCCTTCAGTTTCTGTGTTGACTCATTGCCCAACTTTGAAACAAGGAAGGCCATTGCTACTCCGTGTTACTGTTACTGAACTCAAACTAAAGGGTCATATTGAATATATAGTTGATTTGTTTAAGTATAAAACACATAATAAATCTAGAAAGTACCATTAAGTATCATTATAAACTTTTAAGTGAATACTTTTCCTCATTGAGTTAAAATTTAGCAGGCAGACTGAAAATACTCTCAAGGTTAAATCTTTTATTTTCAATGATTCCAATTATTTTGAAATCCAGATGCTTTAATTATCTCAAGAAGGTAATTAATAAGCTACATTCAATAAATTAAATCTTCTGCAGCATTCAAATCTTCTTTCTTTTTCTTATAAATGAGCACTCTTCATAGACTATTTTTTAACTTCTCATCATTTTTAACCTTAAGTGTCAAGAGGATGGACATTTTGCCTTAGGACAATGGACTTATAATCTATGTTAGCATTTTTCTTTGAGCTGAATTTTTTTGAGCTTACAAAGAATGTGGAAAATAAATTTAATTTATGGTTTATCTTACATATGACACTCACAAGGAAAATACTATTTTATTCATTTGAAGAGCACGTTTGTTTTCAACATTCTTTTTAATCATCATAGAAACTGATCTACTTTTTTTTTGAAGATTTAATTTATATATATATATATTTAGAGATAGGAGAAAGGATGGAAAAGGAAAAGAAACATCAATGTACGGTTGCCTCTCACATGCCCCCTACTGGGGACCTGGCCTGCAACTTAGGCATGTGCCCTGACTAGAACCAAACCAGCAACCCTTTGGTTCACAGGTCAGCACTCAATCCACTGAGCCACACCAGCCAGGATGAGAAACTGATTTCTAAGGTTAGCTTTATCACTTACTAGCTCTGAAACGAAGGGTCTCTTAATTATTTATAAAATGGAATTTTCCAATTAAACAAATTCCACCTCAAATGTTTATTATATATAATTATTCTGATGCAAGTACATTCTGAATAAATGGAGACTTGTCCCCATGTCATAGTAGAAGGTCTTGACAAATTCTCTTAAAAACTGTCTCTTATAAACAAAGTCTCAAAAATTCTTGAAATTTTTATCTTAATTTTCTTGAGTTTTATCCTATAATAAAATGAAAATAGTTATCAAATTATTTATATCTAATATGAATTTATTTTTGTATCTTCAATACTGTGTTAGGGATGTTTTTTACCTGGAGTAAACCTTGCCAGATAAAGAAAGAATAAGCAGAAAAAGACTAGGCTGAGCATGTCAAAAAAGAAGGGTCTCTTGTATAATTTTAGTGAAGACCAACACACTCCTTAGGTAGCATTTCTTCATATTGGTTTTTCAAAACATGAAGAGGCATTAGAATATAGCAAAACTGATTGTGATACATCATGTTCAGATGGTCAACAAAATTAAATGTATGAATTTTACTTTTTAATTCCCTACTTCAACAGCTGTGCCTTTCAATGTATTGTTTTATTCTTTATGAACCACACACATGCACACACACACACACAAGCAGTATACGCATTGAAGCAGAAGGTTTGGTTTCCTCTGTCATTATCTATGCTTTGATTACAACAAATGTTATTAAGAGTCATAAAATTATATAGCCATGGTATCAAGCTCAGTGACCTCCCATGATAGTGACTTCAACAGACTGACTTTACGGAGCATAGAGCAAAATTCTTATTATTTTCTTCCCCAAATTCAGAAGGGCTAGCATTCTATATAAACTAATATACCCTGGTTAAATTCAAATCTGAATATTTTCCACTTATGCAAGGGCATAAGAAAAATCCGTAGTCATACTATTTAATTCTAAGACCAGAATTTGATACATAGTTAACTAGAAAATATTTACTGAATTTTAGAAAAAAAAATATTGTTGATATTAATGAAAAGTGAGAAATGATGAATGCAGATATAGTAAATTAAATCTTTTATTCCTTATCTAGGCACCTTGTACTCCTCACTTCCAATATGAAAAAATAAATAAATACTTTTTTCCTACTACTCTTGAAACCTGATTCAAAAAGAATATCCAACTGGAAACTCCCAGCTAAATACCCATAGCTTAAAAGACTTCCTTGCTTTGCCTCACACTTTTGGGTAATAATAGATATTTATTTAGGAAAGATTTGGGGGTAGAGATGTTTAATAAACAATTTGCACCTTTGAAAGTTGAAAAAGACACTCAGAAATGCTAGTCATCCTCTAAACTCTATCTAGAGCTGTAGCAGTCACTACTATGTCACAAATATTTGTGGGATGTGTCACAGGGACTATATAACAAATAATCATCAACTGAAATGTGAGAATGTGAGATTTAAATAGAATGACGGAAAACTCATAAATGTCCCTACAGTATTTTATTCACTTGCTCATAGATACCACAGCTTTGGAACTAGAGGGTGCAGAGAAAATTGATTCTGTAGCTTTTTAAAAACTTCTTCTATATACTGTTTTATGTAATTCCTTGATATTTGCAATAAATCTTCTTTTAGAATGTTGGAAGTCTTGTGTGATTTGGTATGCATATGAATTAGAACTACGCCAAACGTAGTTCTTCTGATACCGGCCCTAGCAGCAAGTGGCCTCACTGTATAGATTGCTAAACTGATATGATGGCTGAAACTCTCATATTAACCTCTCACCCTCATTTACTTTTCCCACAAGTCTACTCTTTATCTGTGAGACAAACAGCCTGGTAATTGATGTGGACACTCTGCCTGCATTTTACCAAGATTTGTTAACTAAGGTTAAAGAAATCAAGATGAGATTGATGTATGAATCATTGTAATAGAGAAAATGAGAGTCCCCTGGTCATTCATTTTCTGGCAATCCAATCCAGTGCAGTTGGAGAAGTTGTGTATAATCCACGGAGCTTCTGGTTGTAACGATATTAATAACACTTCACAGTAACAGAATAAGGGTTCCCGGTGTCAGTCATTTTTTCTTCCATTACTCATGTAGACTTAAAAGATGATTAAAGAGTATCTACAGACTTCTCATCTGAAGACTATTTTTTGAGAACTTTAAAGGCATTAGATCACTAGTACATGGGCCATTTAGAAGAAATGCCTAAAATGCAAGCATATGGATTATATAAAAGCAGAAAACTGAAGTCTGTGTTAATCTCATTATAACCATTATCTGGGTTGCTGATAAAGATATTTATCACAAAGAATCTCCAGCTCCTTTACAGCCTCTCTATAAAGTTCCTGTTGAAATATATTTCTAGTGTAATTTAATATGGTGAAACTTATAATAAGAGCATAAATTGGAAATTTAATTTGGAAATTCAATTTGGAAATTCATCATATGGGGCTTTTCTTGTGATTTTATTTCAAGTAAAAACTATTAATTCACCATTACAAGCGTAACTGCATATTTTTAAGATGAAATAGATTCTGCATTTATGAGTAGCATGTAAAATGACAACTAATATATCTCCAAGTACAGATTAATTCTATAATGTTCAGTGACTTTATCGTTAACATATATTAACACATGGAAGTTATATATCAGCTAATTCTAATGAGTCATTTTGTATAAGAATCTCCTTCTGACATGGCAGGAAATCACATCATTGCAAAACAACTATATTGAAAATTGCATCAGAATTTGGATACAAAACACACAGCACACATTTCTGAATCTGGAAACTATGATAAAGGTAAATAGTAGAAGACAGAAATATTGGAAAGTGCATTCGCATTTCAGGCTTAAGCTGGTTATATTGTTTTGGTACCAGCTGCTAAAAGTAAGTATAAAATTTGATGTTAGTTTTCCTAGCTGTCAAAGAGAAAAAAAATCACAAAGAAAGAAAAAAAACAATATGTAAAGGAAAATGTTGATTTTCCCTTTCTTTTTTTCCCAGAAAAGTATGTCTTTAGAGTATTTTGATTGTTATAGCTACCAATAACTTTTACTTCCAACGTTTTTAGATAAAAGTAGAGGCAAAACATTGTAGCTGAATTAAGAGAAAGTGATTCTAGAGGAGGCTAAATTGATATAATATGATCATGTATATAGGTTTTGACTATTTGGTTTCATACAAAAATATGATTTAGTCTGTCCTTTAAATTATCTTTTTAAGATATAATTTCTTTCCAAATAGCATTCAATAGGAGCCAATAGCAGATTGAGAATGATTCTTTAACCAGACCTAGAAAGCTGACTCTATTATTTGTTAAGATCAAATCCATGAGCATTGGATGCCAGATAAGAAGAGTAAGGTAGAAAATAAATCGGTTTAGTGGGAGGAAGAAGGTAAACAGAAGTAAGAGGATTATAGGAAAAAGATGAAACTATTTTGAATATAGGAAATTGAGTAACCTGATAAGTAGGAAGAGATGAGGAAAAAAAAATACATGTTGGAGAGTTAGGAAAAGAAGGTGACATAGTCCAATTTTAGGTAAGTTACTTTGTATTAACTGCCATTTATAAAATTAATAGCAAGAATCTGGAAGTGCAGACTAATATGACAACCAAGATTAATGCCGATGAATGACTTTGTATGAAAATCTCCTCCTAACATGCCAGGAGGTAACATCTATGCAAAACAACTAAATTGGTTATTTGATCTGACAGCTCTGTTTAGCGATTAACTCGATTAACTTGTTCTTAAAACTGCACATGGATATTTCATTAAGTCCCAAAATAGTTGCTTTCTTTTGGGTCCTTATTGTGAGAAGTCACAAATGTAATTTTTGATGCTGTCATATTATCTTTCCAATTACCAAGAAGAAATAAAAACAAATGAAAAATTATAATTTGCCTCCTGTGGACCATTAAACACAGACTATACATGTATTCTGCAGTTCCGGATAGTAGCTGAGGCCATTGTGGCCTAGTTTCCTTTTATAAAATTGCCTTTTTTTTTTCCCCCACAGGCTTTGTGATACAGGTCATTCTACTTTGCTTGACTTTACTTTTCAGTAATACTTGCCTATTATCTCTCACTGTCATTTATTTTTCACCTTCTTCAGAAAGTAAAATTAAAAAAGAAAAGCTAAAACTGTTAGCAAGATAGATGTTTACTTTCTGGGAAAAAAGTTTCCTTATGCAGTGTTTTTAGTTCAATGGCATTTCTTTCTGCAGTTTCAGTGTGACAGATCAGGAAGCTTTTGTCGAGGCCTGTCCTGTGCCAGGAAATGTGGATATAAAAACTGGGTATGTCACAAGCCCTCCCGCTGAGCACTTACTTAGAAGGAAATGTGAAGAATGAAAATATAATTTCTGAGACACAGGGAGAGTTCCTGGTGTTGACAAATGGGAGTATAACACAGACACACAGATATTAGGGCTGGAAGAGACCCTGGAGATTTTTCAGTTTCCTCTTTGTAAATGAGAGGTCTGAGGAGCGCAGAAGTTAAGTGATTTGCCCAAAGCCTTACAGGATGTTTGTAATACAGCCAATTGTTGATAGTAAAACAAAGTTTTGTTTTGTTTTGCTTTGTTTTTCTAAGGAACCAATACACTCTCTATAAGGATACACAGCCATTTCATTCAGAAATTGGCAAAGTAATTCAATCCTTTAGGGTTCAAGTTAACACTTGGTTTTCTTTCTTTCTCCTCTTATCCCCATCTCTATTATTTCCCTTTCTTTAAATACTTACCTTCGTATTCTCTTTCTCTCTCATCTCTCTTTCAAGTATACAGGGAATCATGGGGAATGGGGAGAAGCTTCAACTACCTATAAAACACCAAAGAGTTATCTTGAAAAATCAATCGATCCTTAAGAGTTACATGTTGATGATTTAAGTTTAAATTAATCAGAAAAGTAGAGGTGAAGGGCCAGATTGGCATTCCCCTCTGCAACTGCCTCATTTCATCAGTGTGCAGAGTTCCAGCTAATTGCAACGAGAACTCCAAGTGCAGAAGCAATGAATAGGCTGCAAGATGCATATTAATTTTGTAGAACATTTCCCCCAATTACGTTTGATTTTTTTTTTAAATTAAAGGGGGAAGTGCTTGGTTAAATAGTTGAAGACATCCAAAGACCAAATGTAGCTGGGATCCCTAATTAATATGTGTTTTACAGAGAGGAACGCTGGTAAGTTTGAAAGCTTTGGGGAGTTTGATGTTATTTTTAAAATAAATTTTTAATTAAATTTTTCTTAATTGAGCATACTGAAATTCCAGGAAAAGATGCCTATGAAGTACTCCTTGGGGTGTGGAGGAGATCCACAGAGGTGTGGAGAAATATGTGAACTGCGCTGAGTATCTCATTAATTCTCACAACACCCTGTGAAAAGATAGGAAACAGAATATGCAAGCCACAATTCACTGAAGTAAAATGACCTTGCAGGGAATGCGAAAGCCTTTGATGTCTGGGGACTAAAAGAAGCTTAATGTGATTTCTTCCCACCAACCTACTTCCTCTACCATGTGAATTGGGCAGAATTATAAGTATGGTGTGTTCTTACACCCTTGGGTTTATATGGTAGACGCAATTTTTTAAATAAAGGCAGGTAAAATGTATTTTGTTTTGTTCTTACCAGAGTAAATAATTTAATTTAGCATTTATTACTATGTACAAGGTACTGAGTACCCTGTGGGAGGCATAAAAATAAGTATGCATTTTTTCGTCTTTCTCCATCAATATGTCATACCTTCTATCATAATTCCAAAAATCTGCAAATCCCTGGAAAATTTTTAATCTTTTCTCACTTAACCCAATTTTGATTTAGACACTGATAGGGTGACTGGGTGAGTTTTCATACAGTACCAAAGGCTGCTCATCACCATGTTAGATACTAAGGTGAGTATAGGAAAAACAGAAAAAATTACTTTGCCTGCGGGACACTTAGGAATTCATCTGCAAGGATGAAAACAGGCAAGAAGAGGTTAAACAAATAGTTACAAACTGTAAGAATTTGAAGAAAAGATATGGTATGTGTTGATCATGTAAATTTGATTGACAAGATAGAATTGTTATATAGTGATAATATTCTTTTCTTAACAGTTTATTTTTAGAGAGAGAAGGGAAAAAGAGAGGGGAGAGAAACATTGATGCGAGAAAGAAACATTGACAGGTTGCCTCTTACGTACACCCCATGCAGGGACTGAACCCACAACCCTGGTACCTGCCGTAACTAAATCAAACCAGCAACCTTTTGCTTTCCAGGACAATGCCCAACAGAGCCACACCACTCAGAGCAATAGTGATAGTATTCGTCAGCCAGTCTCAACCCCCATTCTACCATTATGAGCCTTAACTAATCTTAACATTTATTCTTGGGTTGTCACCCAGAAAACCACCATGGAATCTGACATATTCATTCCAGATGTCAAATCAAAATGAAATCACTGGGATCAGGTTTGGTGGAGATTTGCTAATGCAAGTAGGAAGAGTCCACTGTGCTTTTCAAACTTGTAGTAATTTGTTTTCAGGGTACCTGTCAACATGGAAGAGAAGGTGTCAAAAACTATAAATCCCTTGCTCTTTCTAATCAATGAATATCATAAAAATAAATTAATAGAACATGCAGTATTCAAATATACATAATGTGATTATTTCCATTTTTTCTGAACTCCAAACTTTTTGAGAACATCTTTAGTCTCATTTATTATTTTTTCTGAGAATCATGCATACTTGATAGAGAATCAAGTATGATTCTCATACTTTTCTGAGAATCATGATAGATGGGTTGCTGATTAGTGGTAAATATTTGTTGGACACATAAATAAATAAATTACTTTGTTGCCTTTCTTTATAATATTGATTAATTACCTGTTATAATAATAATTTTTGTGAACTATTTAGGATAATTTGGTTTAAACCAACCTATATCTGTCAATATATCCTTTGCATAGAGTAAGGTGTCTGTACCAAACAATTGATATATAATAATCATTTGATTGATTTATTATTTGCACTGTAATTCTGTCAGCATCAGTTTTTAAATAAATAACATTCATTCAACATTTTAATTTAAAATATAATAAAAATATTGTATGTTGAAACAGCCTCAAATTTTCACAAGCACAAATATTATTTCCTTTACTAATTTACATACTATTTACCCTTTTTTGGCCCTTCCTTCCTTCTCTCTGACCTACAGATTATGACCATCCTACTCAAAGACACAGTAAAACTCATTCCTAAATTGAGAGATAACATTTAATATCATTTGGTGCTTAGATTTTGGAAGTTGTTTGTTCCTTCTTTGTATTATGTTTTATTAAGTAGCTTCTTTCCCAAGTATCTAGATACCACATGTCAGAAAGATTATATGGATAGATGTCTGCTTTCCGAACTTAAAAAAGTATAACTATCAAGCTAAAAGAATAATAATAATCATGACAATAATGGTAATGCTACTTTTTATTTGTATAGTACCATGCCAAGCAAGGTAACTATTTATGATGTGATTTCAAAACCAAACATAGAAGATACCTAGGTCCAAAAGAAATGTCCACAAGAAGAGGAAAAGTATATTTTGAAAAAAAATCTCATAAAATAAAATTTAAAGTCCCGGAATATAACATCATGGTTGCCTAGACTGATATTTCTGGTTTTCTTACCTCATGGAAAATTTACAGGAATAAGAGTATGCAATTTTGACATGTTTAAAATTTATAAGAGATATCAAAGAATTGTGACATTCATTGCCTTTTTTATTAGAGCAGATAAGAATGGACTATAGGTTATGACATTTCCTTTCAATGAAAGTTCTAAAAATCACACTTAAGTATCCAGATAACCTTCAATATCATACCACACTGATTCTTTAGACAGATTATTCTCCTTCTTTTCCTCTACTTTTCTCATATAACACACTTGTCGAGAAGCCTGGGGAATACATGTTACAGCATTATACCAACAGATATATCTAGGTGGATGTTCTTTGACTTTAGAAATAAGAAATTCCAAACTAAAGTAAGGACAAGTGTCATAATAATCAAAACCTTTCTGTTTTCGATTTTTAATAACTAATTCTGTTAGGATGTTTAAGACAGACATTGAATCAGAATCTTTTTACTGAAGGCTTTTATTTGGAACCAAGTTAATCAATTTATGAAGCTTGATGAAGAAGGTAAAATTAAAGAAACACTTGAGATGCAAAAGAGATAGTTTGAATCACAAGTAAAATACTGCTATATTATCATTGGAGATGGGAATAAGTAAACCTTAGAAAGAAGAATAAATTGTGTCATAAAATGAGTAATGAAGGATAAATATAGACAAATAAAAGAGCGTAAGACTCTTCTGAATGTAAGAATATAATTTTGAAGTACCATTATTAATCATAGCAGACTAAGTCTTAGTGATACTTTTGGGCCTAGAAAAATTGAAAAATAATTGCCCAGCATATTTTATGTCCTGTTGTCTCTTAATAACAAACACAAGACATAATTTGACCAAACCAAGAATAAAAGTATATAAATAACCCCAAAATCCTGTGTAGTAATTGTAAATACAAGTGTAAAGTAATTGGCATTATTTTTAAGGGAAATACTATGCTTCCATTACATTGAATTAATATTAAAAATAAATTAGAAAATAAATATTTTATTTGTACAAAGTAGGAATGTCCTGTATTGTGACACTGGAAGAGGTATTAAAGAAGAGAAAGATCAAGTTTTGCATAATTTCCTAACTGTTATGGGTAGGACCTCTAGTATATTGTTGAACAGAAGTGGCTGCGGTGGGAATTCTTGTTCCTGACCTTAAGAGGAAACTATCCATTCTTTCTTCATTAATTTTGGCATTAGCCATGTTTCTTTTATAGATATTCTTTATCAGGTTGAGGAATTTCTTTCTCCTTCTAGGTTGTGGAGTATTTTAATAATGGAAACAGGTTAGATTTTGTCAGATGTTTTCTCTTTTGGACTGTATTGAAATGATATGTGGGTTTTACGCCTTCTTTTGTTAGTATGCTGTACTACGTTGATTGATTTTTATATGTTGAATTGTACAAAAAATTCTGCATTTGGGGGATATTCTCACTTGGCCAAATTTTATAATCCTTTTAAGTATCACTGTATTTGATGTGTTAGCATCTTATTGAGAAATTTTGTGTCTATGGTCATAAGAGATATTTGGTCTATAATTTTCCTTCGTTGGGAATTTTTTGTATGGTTTTGGTATCAAGCATAACTTAGTAAATGATCGATGATTTGTCAGAGATTTCCCTTAACGACTTAGCTGTACCTGATGTGCTGCCTGAAGATAAAGCACAGGCCCGCCGTCTTGCTGCACTTTGGTACTTTCTCTTAGACTTTTTCATTTGTTCTGTGGGTTTGGTTAACTGCTAGAGTTCTAAAACAGTTGATTTTAGTTGTCATGACACATTTTTTATTGTTTTAGAGGCAAAGTGAGTTTACCAAGGTCCCTATCTGCCATTCTGGAAGTCAATCTACTATATGCTTCTTTTTGTATGTTATACTTGCAGCTATCATTCTTCAGTTATCACTGGACTTGCCTTGAATTGTTAAAACCCATTCACTTCTCTCCCATTTTTAATGTGCTCCTGCCAGTATACTTCAGGCCTATAGCCTACATCATCTCACACTAAAGGTATATATAAAATCAAAGTCAAACACACTATGAGCCTGAGCAAGAAATAAAAGCCAAAGATTTTCACTGTTCATCACACATTTCTCTTACCTTTTCTTTTGTTAAACTCTGTACTTCTTTTAAGATCAATGTCATATTTCTTTACCTCAGTGAAATGCCTTTCTTCCAGTCAGAGTTAATCTCTCTATCAGCATTTTGGTCAAGTACCTACTGTATTATTTATACCATAGAACTGCATTTAGTGACACCATTCCCTCATCCGTACACCCAGATTCTCATTCTACAATTAGATAACGATGTCATTCAGAGGACCAACAAGTTCAATAAGCTTATATTTTTTGCCCAAATTTGGGAAAATCTCAGCCATTATTTCTTCAAGTACTTCTTCCCTGCCCTCAGCACACACTCTGTCTCTCTTTCTCCCCTTCGGCGTCTCCAGTGACACATACGTTGAGTATTTTATTATATATTCCAAAATCTGAGGCTATGTTCTTCTCTTTTAGTCTAGTTTTCTTTGTTAGTTAGATTGTATAATTGTTATTGAACAACTGAACAATTAAGTTCAATTGTTCTTTCCTCTGTCCTCTTCATCTTGCAGTTGAGAACATCCATTGAGTTATTTCAAGTTTAGATAATGTACTTTTTAGTTCTGAAATGGCCATTTGTTTCATCTTGACATAGTATATTTATTTGCTGAGGTTTTCCATTTTCCATTATTTTTCAAGCATATTTGCAATGCTTATTTGTTGGGAACCGTCCTGCCTGGTTCAGAAGCTTTAACCCTCCATGGCTAAGGCTGAGTAAGAGACCTTGGGACCTTAAACCACTAAGGAGACAAAGCTTATCTCCCTGGCAGGGCGCCACCTCGGGCTCCCTTTTACTTCACCCTGCTTGGCCCCAAGCCTGACTGGTTAGCCAATGACAGGTAAGATTCCTCAAAGGAGGGATGACCTTAGACAGGCATGGTCACAAAGGGGCCCTCAGGGAAGGACTTGGGGGGCTATAGAAAAAGGGGGTGATGGACCCTCACCCCTCAGGTTTGACAAAGCCTGAGTCCCCATTCTGTCTGCAAGAAGTCTCCCAATCTCTTGGCTGCCTTACTTCTCCTGCCTGACTTAAGCCTGAAACAATGCTGGAGGGCGGTGCAGCCCTGGGTAGGAATGAGTGGTTCCCCAGAGTGATCAGGCCTAAAAAAGAATACATAAAATCCTGTGAAATCTTCTTCGCTAAGAATGTCCTCAGTTTTCTGATAAGGGTCCAAGCATAAAATGAGTTTGTTCCTCAAAGTTTTATAGCCCTTTAGCTAACTGACCCTGATGCAGAATAAGCCCTCAAAGTTCTTTGAATGTTATCTATTGTTTGATCATTACTGCCTGACAATGAGCTTCACTTGTATTCCTATGCAAATTGAACCCAGTAAAAGCCCATTGAGGAAAAGGCTGCTGGCCCTTCTTCTTTGAGAGATCGGCCACCTTTCCCCCCCAAGCAGATAATGTCTTGGTAGACTTATTCTCATCAGTGGCAGCCAGGGGGGCCCTGGGGAAGAGCTCCCCACACTTACTGCAGCAATTTTTAAAATAAGTTTTTTAGATTCTTGTCGTATATCCTAACATCTTCATCAACTTGGTGTTGGAGTATGTAAGTTATCTTTTTTTCACTCTCTTTGAGATCTTCCTGGTTTGTGGTACAGTGAATTATATTCATTTGAAACCGGGGCATTTTCAGCAGTATAAGACTCTGGATTTCATTTAAGGGTTGTTTTTAGCTGGCTTCCTGTGGAATAGCTGTGTTGAGTGAAAGGAGAGTGTGTCACCTTGTTACGGTCAGGTACAGCGAACCCGAATATTCCACTCGGCCTCCTTTGATACCAGGGATGAGCTCTGTGTGTCTACTGGGATAAATGGGAAATTGGAACCCCCACTATGCTCATAATGCCCTGACTGGGATGGGGAGGGAGAGGAACACCACCTCACTGCTCCCCTCTGGACTCCACTGACAGAGGGGTTGGAAGGCTTTTTACTCCCAGCTGGGATGAATGTTCCCTTTCAGTCTTGTGTAGCACCACCCTGGTGGGTGAGTTAAGTCAACTTGCTACAGCCTGGGAAGGGTTCAAGTCTTGGCTCCTGAAATGGGTTTGCTGGGGTGGGGCTGCAGTTTGGTCTCTAGTATTTGACTGGAGTAAAGTGGTTATCACCTAAAAAGTTTTTTGTCTTTGTAGGCTGCCTCTTTGCTAGTCATTTGGCCACAGTGTACAGGCTTTTCCTGGGAATATTTGGTGGCATCTGTTACCATTTCCAGGTTGCCAGCTTTTCCAGCATTTAGTCTGGGATATATGATGTGAAAAGGAAACCCAGGGAACTTAATCACCGTTGTGCCTTGGGTCCTTACTCCTTAGATGGCCTGACTTATTTTCTCTCGCTTTCAGGGTAATCTTGTTTGATTTCTATATAGTGTCTGGGATTTTTGGTTTAACTTAGTTGGAAGAATGAAGAAAAGTATATTTACTCCATCTTCCTGGACAATGCATAAGTTGCCTCAAGATCTGTTCATTGATATTTTCCTAATATTTTATCTAGTGACTTCCAGACAATAACTATATGATAAATAGTCATTAAACGAATGACTGGATGGCAGAATTGATGTTTACTATTTTGGGAGCCCTGGACTCAGTTTGACTCACTTCTGCTTCAGGATCATTTGAGTATTTCAGAGAACGGCATCCCAGATTAAAAACTTTTATAGTTTCTGTCACATTGTATTCAAATAAAATATTTGATTTAAAAAAGAAGCTAAAAAATAGTTTTTGCTGTTGTTATCATTTGCATTTGAAAATCCCTAAAGCACTTTGTTTCTTAAAATTGTTTTATGTTATTCTGATTTACAGCTTCTAAATAATGTAGAGATTGTACTTTATAATTAAGAACATTCTCACTCACATATGCAAATTCTAATGAGTACTTGTTAAGATCTTGCTATTTTTAATAACATTAGTCATGCTGGGCTGAAATTTCTTAAACATCAGACTAATTTTAATAGATTAGTATCTTTTTTAATTGTCTAAAATCATTTATTTTATTTGCCATTGTATTGATGTTGGTTGTTTTCTTTAATATTTTGGTGCTTACAAAATATGACATAAATGCTTTGACACATGTGATGCAGTGAACAATTATCATTTAGAGGCTCTGTAGTCCTGGGAAGCAAAAAGGCAATTTATTTTAAAGAACACTTCAGTGGAAATGCTTTGACAGGTTAGGCCTCGATTATAGCATTATTTCATCAGTGCTTGTAACTAGTTTTAGATTAATTTGAACCTTTGAAATGCTATTCTTAGTGTCTCCATTGAGTAAATCAATTAAACCAAGTCCAGTTCCAGTAACCTTACTTTCAACAAAAATCATTTGTCAGAAAATCATGTGGTCAGAGTGGTTAGACTGAAATTAAAGAAACAAAAAGAGCAATTGTATATGTTAGGTGATTTGAAGACCAAATAAATGTTTCAGGGAGATATCTCTGTGAGTATTGTTAATGATATAGTACAGAGTGAGATAACAAATGGAACCACAGCCATGTCTCACCTTATAAATAGAGAAACAGAACCACAATCAACTTTATTTTTCTAATGGTGGCATAATGATCATTGTTATTTTTAAATATGAAATAGGCATTAGACATTTGCTCATATATCTTTAGCACATAGTAGTAGCCTTATAGATATTATATCTAAGTTCATAGAATAAGAAGTAAAACACAGAAAACTCAAACAACTTTTCCCAGTTGCTTTGATAATAAATGTTTCATCTAGGTCATATGGTTTTAAGCTAAAATCCCCAAATTTGTGTTCCTTTCTTTCTTGTGCCTTACATCTTAAAATTCACAATCCTCTGTTATTGATATTCATACTTCTTTTCTAAAATTCTGGTAATGACCTTCTGTAACTGATCTTATATCTTAATCTCTCTCTTCATTAGCCAAGGGATATACTATATTTCATCAAATCTAAGATGCCAATTGTGGTGATATACGAAGTTTTTAAATTATATTTTATTGATTATACTTTTACAGTTGTCCCAGTTTTTCCCCCTTAGCCCACCACCCAGCACTCGCTCTCTAAGGCAATCCCCACACCATTGTTCATGTCCATGGATTATGTGTAGAAGTTCTTTATTTTAATTAGGGTATCCTTTGTTGCTGACTGGATTTTTCTTAGGCTACTGAGGTCCTCAGTAAGTTCCTTGAGCATCCTTATAGCTAGTGTTTTGAGCTCTGCATCTGATAGATTGCTTATCTCCATTTTGTTTAGTTCTTTTTCTGGAGTTTCAATCTTTTCTATCATTTGGGCCATTTTTCTCTGTATTCTCATTTTGGCAGCCCCCACTGTGTTTGTTTCTGTGTATTAGGTAGAGCTGCTTTGACTACCTGTGTTGGTAGTGTGTCTTAATGTAGTTTCTTAGTAGGTGTCCTGTAGGGTCCAGTGACACAACCTCCCCTAATGCCTAAGCTAGGTATTTGAGGTGCACGCTCCATGTGGACTGAGTACACCCTCCTTTCATGGTTGAGCCTTGACTGCAGTTGGCAGATCAATGGGAGGGATTTAGCCAGGTCAGTCAGCTGCAAAGACTGGCTGTGGCCACTGCCCACCAACCTCTGCCCTCTATGGAGTGTCAGCTATACAGGGACAGTGTGGTGGTATTTATGTGGTCTGTAGCTGTCCACTGGGTGTGCAGGCTCTGGGGTTTCCTGGGTGGTGCAGGCCAAGGTCAGCCCCAACCTGTGTTATCCAGCGCTACCCTACATGAGCTACAAGGCAATCTGAATGGTTGCTACTTATGCTGGTCTTGGAGATTCCCAGTCAAAGCCAAGCTGTGAATCTAGGCTGGCTGCTGCTAGTACCAGGTCTGGGATCACTTAACAAGTGGTATGGGGGCTGGGGTCTTACTGAGGCTGGCTGTTGCTTGTTTGAGAAGATGTTGGAAGTTATGAAGCATGAGCCAAAACCAGCCATTCATATGGAAAAGTCTTGGTTAACAGTTTGGGTGGGATGAAGTCTCAGGGGATATCCAGGGTGAGGCAAACAGTGTTAGCAAGGTTGATGAAATCTCAGATATGTCACCTGCCTGCCAGGTCTGTGGCTCTGTGGGAGGAAGGTTCAGAAAAGAGACAATGACCTTTGCCTGTCTTTCTGTCTGGGAGAAATCTGTTCCCCAGATCCTACCTTGATGCCAGATACTTCAGTTCCTCCCTATATGCTGCTGGTGCCTTTCACTGCTACCCTGGCGCTGCAGCTCACAGGGAGTGAGTCTGAGTAAGTCTGTGTGAGGGTTCTTTAAGGGGAACTGCTTGGGACTCCAGGAGCTTCTCCTACTGGCTCAGTACCCTGCTGGTGTTTGAAGCCAGAAGTTATGGAGACTTATCTTCCTGGCTGTGGAACACTGTCTGGGCTGTGGGGCCTGGTGTGGGGATGGAACTCCTTACTCCCAAGATATTCCTACTGAGTTTTTATTCATCACAGGTGGATGCCCACTTTGCATCTCTGCTCCTCCTACCAGTCTGGATGAATGTGTTTTCTTTGATTCTGTAGTTGTCAGAATTCCATTCAACTCAGTTTCTGATGGTTCTAAGTGATGGTTGCTCTATACTTTAGTTAAAATTTTGATGTGGTTGTGCAAGGAGGCAACATGTTTGCTTAAGCTGCCATGTTGACTGGAAGTCAGCAAAGTTTTCAATGTGCCCTCAAAAAAGAAAATGTCTTCTCATTTAATTTATATACACCATCAATTGTTACATTATGGTAAGTAGAAATTAGGTTATGGTGTATATAAATACAGTCATATTATTTAAATATTAATATGTAAAAATATGTGTCGTGGAGTCATTAAAATACAATTGTTTTATTTTTAGTGCTTGGACTTATCACAACACTATCTATGTACACTTGTGCAGAATAATAGGGAGAGAGAAAGAAGATGGCCAGGTTAAATTTGGTGAAGAATCTTCAACAGAAGCAGATGTTCGATAATTTTTTTAAAAAATGTTATTTTGAACCCTGGCTGGTGTGGCTCAGTAGATTTAGTCCCAGCCTGCTAACCAAAGGGTCACTGGTTCAATTGCCAGTCAGGGCACATGCCTGGGTTGTGGGCCAGGTCCCCAGTAGAGGGCACATGAGAGCAACCACACATTGATGTTTATCTCCCCCTCTTTCTCCTTCCCTCCCTCTCTCTAAAAGTAAAAATTTAAAAAATTATTTTGACACGATTATCTTGAATATAATAATAAAAATAATTTATACTAAACAGTGCCACATTAAGACTAGAAGATTGATTTAAAGAGATGTTCAAAGTTTCTCCTAATCACATCCTCTTAACCAATGGTCACTCCTACACGTAGCACCAAACACTTACCCTTGAATCATTCCTCTAATGTTAGATCTCAGCTACATGTTTGACCACTTTTCATTGGTTGCCATGCCTTTTAGGGTAGTGACTCTCTTATCAACTTAGGTTCAAAATATAGTCATATGATAAAATTTTCTCATTACAGTAGAATAATATGAATTCTTCTTCCACACTTGAATTCTTGTTTGATAGTGAATCAATGAGGAATTTCCTTATTTAAAAAATAATGTAGTATAATTTATAGGAAAATCATTTTTAATGGTACTTCCTTGGTTTAACCTTTGTATGCCCAGAGAGTTCAGGCTGGCCAGTCAGAGCTGCCACAGGAGAAACCCCAGTGCTGTTGTGGTGACAAAATCTAGACTGTGGCTTATAAAAATATAATCATTATCCAATTATGTTCCAAATGAAACTAAATAAAGTGTGTTTAATTTTTAAGAATATCTGAATATGTTCAGTTTCCATATAGCTACTGCAAAATAATGATGCTTTTAAAAATATATCTTTATTTTTAGAGGGATCAGGGGAGGAAGAGAGGGAGAGAAACATCAATTGGCTTCCTCTTGAACAACCTCAACTGGGGACCTGGCCTGCCACCCAGACCCATGTCCCAACCAAGAATGCCACTGATGACTCCTCAGCTTGTGGGATGACACCCAACACACTAAGCCACACAAGTCCAGGTAAAATAATGATGCTTTAGGTAGTGGGTAATTAAGAACAGGTTTAAGAAGGCATGTTTTGAATCCAGGTAGGCCTGACTTCACATTCCTTATTCTTAAATGTTATGCAATTATTTCCCCTCAGGACATTTTGCTATCAAGTTCTCCAATTTCTGTTACATAGAGATTAGTGTCCTAGGACATTGGCAAGTCAAGACAGTTGACATGAAGCAGTATATTTGGGGACTTTGAGGCAGGGTCAGGCTACCTTCTTTTTTAGATCCAAAAAGTCATTTTAGAAAACTGCAAATAGAAAGCTCTCTCCCAACAATAAGAAGAATAATAAACAACATGATTGCTCAGCTTAGGCTATGTGACATGCTCACTGACTTGTCAAAAAATGGTCCAAAGATACAGAATAGGATCCTCAGGTCTCCCTGGATCTGATTAAAGAAGTATTTGGGGGTCTGCTATTTCTGACTTCTGTCTTCAACTCACCACTGCCCCAGGACTGGTACTCACCTCTCGGGCCTTGACCTCTCTGAGAGCAATCCCTGTCCCCTCTTCTCATTCCGGCCTGAGGCAAGGTAGTCTGCCTTTCCTGAATTTTCTTCCATTCTTTTCCTATAACATTGTCTTTAATTCCAGCTCCTTTCAGTGATTTACTTTTAATTCAAACATAAAATATTTTGTGAAGATCCAAAAGCTGGGCTTTGCCTAGCTTTCTCCTGAGACTATAACAATATTAATTCTCCTAGTTTTAATGTGGATACCTTTGTTTACTAAGAAAATGGTCACAAGCAGTGAAGTATGACATGCAATGAAAGACCCAGAACACTCTTTAATAATCATCCTTCTACTTTCTCACTAGTGAATTTTTGGGTCTCCAACATTAATTTTGATTGCATCTAGGTGATATGTACCCTAGCCTTTCCAAATGGAAGACATAAGATTCTCATCTGAATCTGATTGAAAAGATCTAATTCAGTTTCTCCCAATTCATAGTAGTAAAGGAAAGTCCTATCTCTTTAGAAACACTCAGATTCTTGGCTACCTTTGGGCAGGCTCTTTACCTCAGAGAGTTCAGAAAAAAGATTCAGAGGCGCACGGAGAGCATTCTATGCTATCCTAGTCTATAATAATCTCTTCATTTTGACTGTGATTGGACTTCCCATTAGTCTCTTCAAAAACAAAGGTTGTTGACTTTTATCAATGATAAAAACAGTCCCTACCACATTCCTTGGCAGGCCTTAACTAAATAGATAACAGGATACATAAATGTTTTCCTAAAGTAATAAATGTTCCTTTTAATGATAATTTTTAAAAGGCCTGACCACAGTGTCTAAGCCACCATTACAAAAGTCTGTTTTTATCCATGAGTTTATATGCACAGGATTGTTAAAATTAATACAAGAGTTAATTATATAATTTCTAAAGTATAGAATAGATATGCTTTTTCTTCTCCCATGAGTGGGAAGTGTACTATATACACAGTAGAACTGAATGATCTGAAATCTTTTCAGTAAAGCTGTAGAGTTATAATGTGTGAAATTAAAAATATTTGAGATGATACATTATTAGCTAATATCATTATATAAAAAAAACTCAGGGTGTATGTATCCTTCATTATGAAGGCCTGAAAGAAAATTCTCAACATATGAAACATCTGGAAATTATACTATAGATAGGCTTAATGAAATGTATCTGCACACTTTATCCTAAGTTCTATATTTCTTATAATATGAAATATATGTTAGACCTGAGGTTATATATTATCAAATATTAGTGGCTTTTCAAGAAATTTAAAAAGGAGTACACAAGATAAAATTATAGAGTCTTATCAATTAGAATCATATCAGAAGTATTTTAGAGGTTTTGTTTCTTTTCAGGAATGACTAGAAAGATAACATATTGTAGTATTAACCTATTCAGACCACACAATCGTTCTGGTAGAATGTGAACAGTAAAAACTTGATATACTAGATTTCTTGAAAGGTCAGTGATTGAAGTTGTCCCTGGTGAAGGGAGCCTTGATGTTTCCCTCTGCTAGGCTAAACTTTTTTTTTTTTGTATACAAAAGAATATTTTATTTTGGTGAAAATATTTCACATTGTTTCATGTAAGAACAATGTTCCAAATTTTCAGATTTAACATTAACAGTTAATCCACTTTCCCCCCTGTATTTTTATTGTGCAATTACAGTTGTCCCAATTTCCCAACCCCCCATGACTCTCCCCTGGAGGGGAATAACAAAGCAAAGAAGGGGCAGGGTCATCAAGGAACAAGTGTAAAGGACCCTGGACAAAGACAATGGGGGGTATTGAATGTCCGCTAAACTTTAAACGGGCTTCTTCCTGACTCTGGCTGGCTTCCTGACCTCCCTTGGCTTAGATCATTCACTTTGGAAAACTTGTAATTGCACATTTACTTTCTCTGCCCTCTGAGATGTAAATCTTTTAAAATATTTCTTGCCAGTTTTACAGACTTTAAGGACCATCCCTGGAATGTAATCACTGAGGAAAATAGCCTCCACCTCTCAGATTCTATGGGAGGATAAAAGGAGCCTAAACTAAAATGGACTCTTCATGCCAAATTGGAATACTACCTCCTGTCATGAAGATATAAAGAAGTTTACTTTTCCTTTGGGTATAGCCAATTAATGAACACAGATTGCCTGCAATGCCCCTCACCTCAGCTCTGAAGAATGTTCTTGTTTTTTGTTTCAGTTAGTGAAACTCAGAATTGTGGTCTCTTTATTGCAGTGCATTGAATAAAGTCTTTCTTGCCTGATTAGTTAAATTTGTCTAAAGCAATTTTAGCTTTGACATTCTTTAGAAAGTTCTGGTTTTGCCAAAGTTCCTTGTAATGTATTTGACATATGGTGTTACACTATAGCATGGTCACTGCCCTGGTGATAAAAACAGTAACTTTTAGACCTAAATGTGAAGTGCAAAGTATAAAACTACTAGAAGAAAACATGGAGAAAAACTTCATAAACTTAAATTTATCTGAAAATTTTTTCAGATAAAATACCAAATGCGGGAATAAAAAGAAACCCACCAAATTTCTACCTAAATATGACATCGTAGAATAAAAAATACTTTCAGGTAAAATATTTTTAAATAAAAAGATGTCAAACTTTTAAGTTATATGTTGCAATTAATCAGCTTATATATCCAGAGATTAGGCAGAAAAATTAAATAGTTACAGAAAATGATGAGAAGCATTTCAGGTTTCCACATTTAATTCCACTTACCTATTTTGAAGACTTTTGTCATTTATTTTTTGTTGCTCCCAAAGTAGTGATTAAAAAATTTACTAACATTTTGCTATGTAATACTCCCATCATACAATTTCAAAAGCCCAAATACTTATATGGTAGAATTGGATATGTAAGACTAGGTTCACTATGTTCGTGTTTTCAATAGCATCTCACATTTTAAAGCAACACATCCTATATCAACTCCTATTTTTCCATAGTGCTTTAGTTAATAGGTCCATATTCTTGTCTTTTTACTGTCATTTGCCTTTCTTGGATGTTATGACTATGTTATGCTGTAATTGTTTTCTGGTGTGATTAAGTACTGGATCATTACTAAAGACTATGTGGTTCTTTGTGTTTAACTAAGAAAACCCTTAAAAGAAAAGTTATTTATTATAAGAATAGTGGGCTGTCTAATGGAGCTGAAGGTAGAATTTGAATATGTGCTTTAAGAAAAGATTGAAAAAAAAAACTGAAATGACTTTATATCCCAGAAAGGCTTAACTCTTCAGTCTCACCTTTCTGTTACCCTCTCTCTCACCCTTGTTCTATCCTTCTCTTTCTTTCTCTGTCTCTGTACTAATTTCCCCTGTGTCCCAATCACATCTCTGTGACCTGATCCCCAACCCCAGACTTGGTCAAGTCCTCCTGTTTCATATCTCCCATCTCGTCCATAATTATTAATTTATTGTCAAACTTTTCCAGCATTCTCACTGAGGGCTTCTGGATCATTCAATATATAAGAGTTTATTTTCATAATAATAACCAGACATTTCAAAGTCTGGGATGTATGATGTTAGATTTGATTTGAGGATGGGAGTGCGTATTTGAAGTTATAAGTGCTCTTGAATATCTGGTTGATTTGGTCCCATGTTTTACCACTTATGAAGTGTCTATTCTTCCACTTCTCATAAGTTTCTATCTCCTTAAGTATTTTCTCTTATTTATCTTTCACCTATTTGTTAGGTGAGCTTAAATAATCTATTCAAGGCCTTGGTTATTTTTTTGTTTGTTTTTTTGTCTTAAGTGCCACTGACTGTTGGCCCTGCCCTCCCTTTTATATCGTTGTTTGTTACTATGTCCTGCCTCTGTCCTGAGGCTGGAGCGAGCATTTCTTCCTGGTAGTTACTACTCTGAAGAGTGTACCATTAGTTCTCAATAAATTAGAATAATAATGATAAACTTCTCAATATCATAATTGTCTTTATTCCCTTAAGCAGATCCACTAGAGAATGAGATTAAAATGGTGCTTGGTTTTCTATGCCCCAAATTCTCTCTAGATTATCTAAGGACATTGTATAAATGCCCACTAGAATATCTGACACTGTATAGATGTGCTCTGGAATGTCTTTTGCTTCGCTTAGTTTTCATCAGCACAGTAACATATCGGTGATCACTGAGAGAGCGTTCTTTGATGCTCACAGGAAAATAAGATAACAGGGTGAGGTTTCTGTTTCTAAGCTCCTGCAATGCATGCTGTCCTTATCACTTAGGTGACAGGTCATATTACTCTTTCATTTCATTTACAAATAAGTTATTTATCCCTTGAAGGCCAAGAACATAAAGATTTTATTCCACTGCCATTAGCAATTACGCCATTAGTTGATTCTAAGTAAACAATTATTTCAAATTGTGAATAAAAATAATGGTACATTTGATGGTTATTAATTCACTTACATGGAAAATGTTCTTTATTGATGACATTTGATAAACTGTGATCTCCCAGGAGTTTGTGAGCTCCTCAGCAACACACTTTCTTAATCACCTATACAGCCACAGCAAATAACCAATAGGCTGATACAAAACGCGCATTCAATAAATGTTTGACCTGAGAGCAATCTCATGTAAATTGAAGTTTTAATTATAATGTCCATAGTAAATAGCTTTGTCAACAATATCGTAGCTAAAACTCATATTTGATCACATCCAAATAATATTGAAGTTTTCTGTAATTACTGTCACTGATCTATCTGTTAGGTACCAAACATTTAGCATGATAGAAAGGGCCTACAATTGCCTGATTCCCCAAACTCTGTATTAAAAATTTTATCTCTCACTACTCTTTGCCTCATTCTTCATTCTTCTTTAGTCTGTTACATATTGTAGTTTTCAATAACCTCTGTATTTTCTCTCCTGTGTGTATATGTATATGCACTTCATTTATATGTTGAAAATGTCCTTTGGCTCACTTTTGTTTGTTGTTCGTTTGTTTTGTCAGTGTTTCCTAATGTGGCTTTTTATTTTTTGGCCGTATTGATACTTTTCTTATCTTAACTACTTGGAGAAAAAATATATATCTTTGTGAAAAGAATTTTCTGACCCCAGACTAGATAAGACACCTTTATTCTGTGTTTTTGTAACACCAACTGCATAAATCTGTTATAAAACATATCACAATATATCTGGTTGATCAATATTTATATTTTTCCTCTCTTAGAGTATGGATTACTTAGAGGATAAGATAATATCTTAATGATGTTCATTATCCCAGGATATAGAATATTGCTTCATATATATGACCCAATTGTTACTAGCATTAAGGTTCTTGGGTTCTCCAATAGAAACTGAGAGGAAAGCCCAGAGAAATTTCCAGGCAGATTTTTTTAAGCTTGAACATAAAGAAGACAGCACAGAAGAAGGGAAGGTCCTCCTAACTGGCCTGATGGTTGGGTCTGCTTGGATGTTTTTATAAATGGTGGATAAAAGGGTTTGCTAGAAAGGCAGATTTTTTGCAAAGGTGGGCTTGGAAAGGGTTTGGGGAGTGGAATTTTCCATGTCACGGTGGGGTTACTCCCTCCTTTTGTCTGGTTGCTTGACACCTACGTCTGTGCCTGCACTGTAGGCACAAAAGAGTGACATAGCTTATGACCTCCACCCCAGGAACATCATATAGAGGCCAAACCTTGATCACCTGAGCACACAGACTTGTGGATTTGTCATCTTTTGGCCACCTGGTTTTAACTTGGCATCCTGGCCACCCAATATGTTTTCATTCTCATGCCCAAGTCCTTAACACTGTCTCACAATGAGTATTGTTTTTACTTGAATCATAAAAATGGATGAACTTTGACACCTTGTATAATGTTCTAATAATACAAATGAGTCTGGATATACATCATTAATTAAAAATACCTCATTTTAGACACGGTTTTTATCATTTCCCCAAACAAATTTCTAAGAAAAATCTAGGAAAAACATAAAATAGGAAGATGACATAGAGGTTGATATTAAATAATAATATATAAATAAAATGTGCTTTCTCTTTTGGTGTTCCTCTGAAGTTAAATGAAAAATTAAATTAGACACAGAATGACATTTGGACTTTAAATGACATAAGGAAGTGATGGCCTTCATCTATCGTGCCTGGACAAAACCCTTAATTTCCTCCTGAGCAAAATGTAAGGAAATTTCCATGACTATGTTACAAAGTAGGCCCGGATATTTTCCTTTTCCTTGGAGCAACTACTATATCTTAACCAAATTAAGTGACTTTTATGTTCTTTATCACTCTAATTTTCAGTAATTCTGTGGAGCAAAAATAAACTCCGTCACTTGGTTCTGATTACATAATTTATGCAGCTTGTCTCATAAGTTCAAATCATTCTATTTTACTTCCTGATAACACATTATAAACATGAAATTATTGATTCAGAAGAGAGTATTACATCACTTAAATTTTAATTTTACTTCAGAAAAGAAGAGTCTCAAGCCAGGAAGCATTAACAATTCTTTATAACTAGAAAACTTAGACAAGTTCTATAGTCCTATTAACTCACAAATGGACAAATGGAAAGTGTTAATAGCCTAGCAAATTTACCACAAAATAATATCTTGAATTTGAAATTCCTATCTGCAGTGAATTTTTGTGGCCAAGTTACAAAACACTCAATCTGGGGGTTTATAATGGAAATGCAGTAAGACCTTTAAGTAAAAGAGCAAGAAGAGATACTGCTGTAATATAAAAGGAATTTTTTCCAACAAAAGGCTGAATATATAAATCATTGTTATGAAAAATACCTTTCTTCTTAGTTATATTCAATCTGCAAATCATAAACTCATTCTTGCTAGCAAAAAATGTCTTGGATTTGATTTTAATGTTGATTTTTTTTCTTGCTTCTCCTCATTGTACATCTGTTCTGACTCTTCCTTTCAATCATTTCCTTTGTGATTGCTTAGCTTCATGCTCCTTATATTTTGTTAGACTAAAATGTAATGTACTCAAGGTTTGTATTGGCAGGCCCATGCAGCTAGTCAGCCCTGAAGCTGGCTTTCATCTCAAATGAGCAGGGAAGGCAGGGGAGGGTTGTACAGAGGGAAAGCAGGCAGCAGGAAGTGGAGGCAGGAGGGCAGAAAAACCCCATTTATATTTCTGAAGTGGCTAATGTTCCTTGTTGCACAAGTTATTCTAGAACAGAATAGCTCTCTTTAGATAAGTACTAGCAGCTGTGCCATCTGCAGAGCAAGATACCTGTTTCAAACTACGCAGTTTGGATTACTTTTACCGTGTGATATGTCTCCTGTTTACTTATATTCAGTAAAGTATCCTCAGGTCTGCTGACTTCATTAGCTCCCATTTCCTCTGCTTTTGGTGCATCTTGTGTTCTGCTGTAGACAAGTAATGAATGGGCCTTGTGGAGGCATCTGGTCAGAAACTCTTTTCTATCTGAAGCTCTTTACGTGGTGCCAAATCGTTTGGTCACCATATTAGCCGATGAAAAAAAGGATTAGGTTTTACCCACCAGTTTTATTTTTTAATATAAAAGATACATAATAAAAGGATAATAACTGCATGCACAGACAGAAAGTAATTGATTTTTATTCCTCTCATTAGGAACCTTCTTGAATTTTCAGAGATTGTCTGAGGAACAGAATGCCAAATTCTACCTGTCTGTGTGAGCAGTAATTATACATTCTGGGCGGCGGAAAGCGTTCGGCGGGGCTCTGAGGAAGTCTGTTAGTCATTTCATCATTTTGTGCAGCATTGATCTTGCTGACTGCACAGAGCACTAATAGAACAAGTTAATGGAGTTTATTCTGTCACAAATTCTGCCAGTTAAAGAAGATGATTGCCATGTTTGGAAACCCAGGCTCTCTAACTTCTTAGAGATGTATAGAAATATTAAGTCTGTTATCTGCCGTAGAGGAAATACATAAATATCATCTTCCTAATATGAGGAAAGGTGGACTTCAGGATTTCAAGTAGACATGGCAGAAGTTTTTGGCAAAGTATGGTTGCAAAACCTATATTGAAATATAACTGCTTGTTCTTTCATTAATGAATCATATATCAACATTATAGTTTTTTTTAACAGGTTAAATTATCTTAAATAGAGAGATGAGAAATTCATATTTGATGAGCCGAATTTAAACCAAATCATGCTGTTCAATAAGTAACTGGCAGCCTTGTATTGATGTTGATAAAAATATAAAAACTAAATGTTTCCCAAGCTATAAAATTGCAATGTTATTCATGCTAAAATATAAAGCTTCAATGGTAATCAGACTGAATTAATACAATTCTTTAACAAACCTTCATTCTCTCAATAGTCCTGACAATTCAAGTACCTAAAAACTGAGAGTATGCACCAGTTGAGAAAATTAATTTAGCATCTTCCATAGTACCTAAAATATTTCTTTAAGTGATCAATAACACTACCTAATTAAAATGTCCTTGCATGAACTTTAAGGTTTCTGAAAGAATATGGATTCCCACTTACAAGGGTCTAAATACTAGTTGAAGCTAATCAAGAATGAAAGATATATATATATATATATATATGATTGTCAGTACTGAATAAAGAAAGTAATTGTGATTTCCACAATATCAGTATCACTACCTTAATTTAACGTTTCCCTCAATAAGACTAGAGACTTTGGGTTTCCTCTGGGAAGACAGAAACTACTAGAAATTAGTTCTTGAAAACAAAGTCTTAAGTTCACAAAAATCTTTAATTGTCTGTTTTCTATTATAACATTTTCTTAATGTTTTTCTACTTAAGCCTCTACTAGTTAAAATAATTTGAGTACACACTCTAAATGCTTTTCTTTTTATTCATAAATTATACATTTACATTGTACTTCCTTACAAATAAAGTTCAGGCATTAGAATATGTGTACAACTCTAAAGATTGAAGTAGATTCATTATAAAATTTGTTGCTGAAAATGCAGCTTTAAAACTGGATCTATTAAGATTTAGAAGCAGTAATCATCTAAGGGAAGAAGGTAGTTTCACGCACACAATTTTGGAGTTTTCTCATAATATTCTTCAACCATAAAGATCTAACTTGTGTTTCTTCTCCTGTCTCTCACTCAGAATAGATTAAATTTTAGATTCATCAATTTAGAGACCAACATTTTGATAATTCATTTTTTAAATAAGGCATACATTAAGGACAATGATAATGGATTTGCATTTGAAGAATATGTAACTAATTAAAACAGTTAAAAGGTAATCATTTCACTTCCTCTTCCAAAAATGAGAGACATTCAATCAGAATAATTATCCTAATCAAAAGAACTGCAATTACATCTTTTATAAAGTTATTGTTCAAACACCACTGGAAAGCAGCCAAAATCGCCAGAAATTAAGGAGAGCCAAAGAATTAAAGATCCAGGAGTGAACAGGAGAAAGTTGAGGTGAGTTTTACATTATTCATTGCTTTTTATTGCATGTGTTATTTCTCTGCTAAATAGTATGGAAACATGAGAACATAGGCAGAAAATAATAGCATAGAGACCACAGAGGTAAACAGTGCTTACATCAGTCTCGGAGAGGGGGGTGTTACATTTTGTAATTCCCTGCTCACCAGGGAAAGGATGCTAGTAAATACCTTAGATTTTTAGTTCAGATCCCTGAAATGTTATGCCCCAGGTGCAGACCCAGAAACAGAGGAAAGAAATAGGACAAAATAGCAAAAACTCAAAACTAACCTTAAACGATCTCATCTCCTGATTTTATTAAGGTGACACGACACTTCCAGGTAAGAAGTTTTACCTCTCAGAAATCAAATCCTCGCGCTCACCAGCATAGCTCCATTGGTTGAGTGCTGTCCCACAAAGAAACAGTCTCTGGTTCAATTCCTGGTTAGGGCACCTGCCTGGGTTGCAGGCCATTCCGCAGTTGGGGCGTGTGCAAGAGGCAACTGATTGATGTTTCTCTCCCTCTCTTTCTCCCTCCATACCCCTCTCTCTAAAAATAAATACAATACTTTTTTTAAAAAAGAAGTTAAATCCTATCTGAAGTAAAATGGCATCATTGAGTACCTTAATTTTTTAAGTAAATAATATCTTAATTTCAATAAAATATTAATAACCATGACAGGAGATGATTGATTAAAATTTAGAGAAAAAGAGATAATAAAATGGAATAGAAATAATTATCATAATGAAGTTATTAGGTACAAATTTAGAAATGACTATGTATAATAAGTTCAGGAAAATAGGTTTAAAAATGAGAATTTACCAAAGAATTTTACCAAAGATATAAAATTTATGAAAAATAATTAAATAGAAATGCTAAGGGTGCAAATTTAACTAAAATTTAAAAATAATGATTTTAAGTTATATTAGAGAGAGGGATTATTGAATGGGAAGATAAAGTGGTAGATCATATAAAGCATATGCATTGTAAAAAGAAGCAATGTGATGAGACAGAGATTCTTAAAATTTGTCCAATTGGCGTGGCTGATAGAGAGAGAGATAAAAGGGGGGAACATTTTCAGAAGACATCAGACAATAATTTTCCAAAGTTAATGGGAGACATCAATACAAAGATAAAGATGCTTGGCAAGACTCAAAATCTTTACACACAAAGAAAACCAACGAGGATGAACATTTTGAAAGCAGCCATAAGAAAAAAAAATAAAAAAAACAGACATAGTACTTTCAAAAGAACAATAACAAAGCAGGCAGCTGATTTTTCCACTGAGGTAATATTAAATAAGAAAAATAAAACAACAAACTAAACGACATACTTAAGAGTACTGATATAGAGAAAAATGCTAATATCCAGAATTCAATACCAGATATAGCATATCTCCAAAATGTATAGAGAATAAACATTATTTCAGACAAACAAAAACTGAGCAAGGTCCTCACTATCTGATTTCCGCAAACAAAATGTTTAAAGATTGCTTTGTGCATAAGGAAAATGATGCAATATGGTGATACAGAAAAGTAAGAAAAACTAAGAGCACATAAAATAATTAATACCTGCTTAAATGTAAAAAAAAAGTGTCAGCTATATAAAACAAGAGTAAGAGATAATGGGCCTACACTATGTACAAATCTAGAGAAAATATCATCAAGAGACATTTTATAGCTATACAAGGGTCATGGTCATGTGAAGATACACAGTTCTCTGTGTGTATCACCTAACAACATTCAACAGCATTCGCTTCAGAATACATGAAGCCAGAATTGAGAACAAAGATGAAACGTAGACACATCTGAAATTATACCTAGAGATTTAATATTTCTCCCTGAGCAATTGATTGGGAAAAGGTCAGAAGTTCGGTACGACATTAGACACACTTCTGCAATGCTGCCCATCAATGTGACTACGTTGATGTCTGTGGAATGCCTCTCTTCCAAAGTGCGAATGCACAATTGTTTTCAGATGCACACAAACTACGCAGACACATCAAGTTTTGGACCATAAAACACAGAAATCAGATAATATGCTTTTCAAAACTTGTGGATTTAAAAAGAAATCACAGGAAAATTATAAATATTTGAACAAAATGAAAACTTAAAGAAAACAAAACTGTATACTTTACATGTCAGGTACAGCCACATAATAAATACATATAGAGATTTGGATCTATAAATATAGCAATTAGTTAAAAAATCAATATTCTGAAAAACTCTAAAGCTCAACAGACTAAGAAAAGGAGAAATAAAATCCATACTGAGTAAATAAAAGGAATAAGAAAAATAAGGGCCGAAACCAATTATATATAAAATGGACAAATTATGAACTAAATATTAAACATACAGTTCACCAGAGAAAGATATAGATATTGCTAATATAATTATTGCTAATGAAAATATGCTCAATGCCACACCTAACAGAAAATTTTACCATAAATTCACTACCAGTTTAGGGTTCACTAAAACTTTCTCTCTTACTTGATGAGTACATTTGCAATGGCTGGAGTATTTCTGAAATATATTCATAGGTTCTTTGTTCCCTGCAGATTACAGTATTATGTAACATGATAGAGATGCAAATTCTACACACATTTTTAAACAAAAATTCCTCTCTATAATAATAAAAAAAAACTCCAGCAATTCCAAAAGCATTCTATGGTATGGGAAACAGAGGACTCAAAGAACTTACATGCACAACCCATGGATGTGAACTAAGGGAGGGGAATGCTGGAGGGTTGGGGGGCAGGGGGGAGGGGGGATAAAGAGGGAAAATTGGGAAAACTGTAACAGCATAATCAATAAAAAATACTTTAAAAAATTAATTCTAGAACATTAAGGGGGTTACTTGACCATCCCTGTATTTAATCTTATAATCAGTGCCTCACAAGAAGGAAGAGGAGGCTGAGAAAATGCTGCTTGGTTTGGAACCATAAAGTAAAACAAAAAATAAGCCTAATTTTTTGTCTAATACCATTGAATGGCTAATCATGTAATGGCTAGTGTTTTTGAAGACTTGATAATGAGGAGAAAATTCTATAGTATGAAAAATATATGCTTCTTGTTTCTCCACTGATACCAAGAAGTCAATAAAAAATTACTAAGATTTTGTTTGCCAAATGATCTCTGTCCTATCTCAAGTACCTAAGGATGCCAAGGAGACCAAAATTACAAATAATGGTGATCTCCATTGTAATTGTATTACAACAAGAAAAGAAATAGGGATTCTATAAAGAAAAACTGATGCTGAAATGTCAGTGAATCTGATACACTTACCCAATGTCTTCTTACTTTTGGACACCTGCTTGAAAGCAGTCAATTGCAGTGTGTGCTCAGCAAAAGTATAAGCTGGTATACACCATTAAATTTCACTAACGCTCAAACATAGTCTAATCACAAAGGTTAAAATTTCAAACTTCAAGAATCTGTTGCTAGTGAATATTATTTAAACTAGAATTTAATGTTCCATTTGTTTTTTTAATAAAAAGTATGGATCATTTATTTTCTAGATTCTTTTCTTTCTGTAGTTGATTTTTCTCATATATTATTTTAAAATATTTTAAAATTATAATTCACCTACAATATTATATTAGTTTCAAAGGGTACAACCCAGTGATTAGACATTTATGTAACTTGCGGAGTGATCACCCCAATAAATCTAGTACCCATCTGAAACAAAACAGAGTTATTACAATATTATTGACTATATTTTCTATGCCATACTTTACATTCCCTTGACTAATCTATACCAATTTGTACTTCTTAATCCCTTCATCTTTTTCACCCATCTCTTTTACTCTACTCCCATCTGGTAACCCTCAAAATGTTCTCTATACCTATGAGCCCATTTCTGGTAGGCTTGTTTATTTATTTTCTTTTTTAGATTCCACATATAAATGAAAACATATCATATTTGTCTTTCTCTGTCCGACACTTCACTCAGTACAATAACCTATCAGGGGTGTCCAAATATTGGCATCTCTGGGTCACACTGGAAGAAGAGTTGTCTTCAGTCACACATTAAATACACTGCAACATGTAATCATAAAAAAAAACCTCATAATGTTTTAAGTAAATTTATGATTTTGTGTTGAGCCACATTATAGCCATCCTGGGATGTGTGAGGCCTGTGGGCCGTAGGTTGGACACCCCTGCATCCATGTTATTACAGATGGCACGATTTCATCCTTTTGTGTGTGTGTGACTCATATTTCATAGTATATATGTACCACTTCTTCATCCATTAATCTAGAGATGATTACTTAGGTTGCTTCCATATTTTGACTATTATAAGTAAGATTGCAATGAACATATGGATGTATACATCTTTTTGATTTAGTGTTTTGGTTTTCTTTGATAAATATTCAGGAGTGAAATTGCTGGGTCCTTTGTTGTTGCTCATTATTGCCTTTGTTTTAAGTCTATTTTATCTTATGCAAGTATTGCTACCTCAGCTTCTTTTTTTTCTTTCCATTTGTATTCCCATGAAATATATTTTTAATCCTTATCTAGGCTTGTGTTTTTATTGATTTTAGAGAGAAAGGAAGGAAGAGAGAGAGACAGACAGAAACAGAGAGAGAAACATTGATAGGAGAGAAAAATATCAACTGGTAGCCTCCAATACCTTCCCCAGCTGGGGCTTGAACCCACAACCTAGGTATGTGACCTGGCTGGGAATCAAACTCACACATTTCAGTGTATGGGATGATGTTTTCCAACCAAGTGAACCACCCTGCCAGGGCGTGAAATATCTTTTTCATCCCTTTACTTTCATCCTATGAGTGTCTTTTGATCTGAAGTATGTCTCTTATAGACATGTGTAAGGGTCTTGTTTTGTTATCCATTCAGCCACTGTATGTTTTTGATTGGAGCATTTAATCCATTTGCATTCAAAGTCACTATTGATAGATATGTTTATTGCCATTTATTATTCATATTTTCATCTTGCTTTTTCTTCTCATTCTTCTTCATGAAGACTCTTTAACATTTCTTGTAATACTGTTTTGGTGGTGATGAACTCCTTCAGCTTCTTCTTGTCTGGGAAGCTCTGTAGCTGTTCTTCAATTTCTAAATGGTAGCCTTGCTGGAGAGAGTAATTTTGGTTGTAGGTCCTCGCTTTTCATCACTTTGGATATTTCATGCCAATCCCTTCTGGCCTGCAAAGTTCCCATTGAGAACTCAGCTGACAGTCTTACGGTAGCTCTCTTGAAGGTAATTGCTTTTCTCTTGCTGTTTTTAAGATTCTCTCTGACTTTAACTTTTGAAATTACAACTTTGATGTGACTTAACGTGGGTCTCTTTGGATTCATTTTGACTGTGATTTTCTGCACTTTCTGGACTTGTATATTTATTCATTCAACAGGTTATGGAAGTTTTCTGTCATTTTTTCAAATAGTTTTCCATTTCCTGTTTTCCCTCTTTTCCTTCCAGCACCTCCACAACGTGAATGTTGGTACACTTGAAGATGTCCCAGAATTTCCTTAAACTATTCTTTTTTTTTTTATTCTTTCTGTTTTGGTTGTTGTTGTGATTGAGTATCTTCTGCTTCCTTATTTTCCATTTCACTGATTTGATGCTCTGCTTCCTCTACTCTACTGTTCATTTCCTATAATATATTCTTCATTTCTGAGGGGTTTGTTTTTATATCTTCTATTTCCATTTTAAAATTTCCTATCTCTTGTTGAAATTCTCATTAGGTTCATCTCCTCTTCCCCTAATTACTTTAAGGATCCTTATAACTAGTGTTTTCAGCTCTGCATCCAGTAGATCAGTTGTCTCCATTTTACTTAATTTTTTTCCTGGAGTTTTATTCTGTTCTTTCATTTGGGGCATATTTCTTTGTCTCCTCATTTTTGCTGCCTCCCTGTGTTTATTCATATGTATCAGGTAGAGCTGCTACATCTCTCAGGCTTAGTACAGTGGCCTTATGTAATAGGTGTCCTATAGGGCCATCGCATAACCTCTGCAGTCACCCAAGCTAGGTGCCCCTTGGTATGGTCTGTGTGCACCCTCCTATTGTAGTTAAGCCTTGTTCGCTTTTGGCACATCAATGGGAGGCAATTACCAGGTGGATAGATCGCTATGACTTGCCAAGACCACAGTGAAGGATCTGTTGTGCAGGGCCCACCCTATGGAGCAGGACTCACATCAGCAGGGCTCTGGTGACCAATGATTTCACCCCTTGAGTGTGTTGTTTGTGGAGGGTGTTTGAGTAGTGTTTCCACATGGTCTGAAACTGCCCACTGGTTTTGCTGGCTCTGGAGCCTCCCTAGAGTTGCAGGACAAAGTCAGTTGCCACTTGTGCGCTGCCCAGGGCCACATGGCAGGAGCTACAAAGTGACCTACAGATGGCTGCTATTTGTCTGGGCTTTAAGGGCCTGGGAGAGGGCAAGATGCAGACCAAGGCTGGCTACTGCTGGTGCCAGGCCAGGGGCCACTTAGTGAGAGGTATGGGGCACACCAAGACCATTGCTGCTTATTTTGGGTTTGCAAACCTTTGATAAATTTTAGAAAAGTCTAGAGCATGAGCCTAAATATTGAGCCTAAAGATTGTTTGTATGAAAAGCCTCTGGAAACTAATTCAGTGGGCCCAAAAGTTAGGTGGGGTCGGGCCTCAGGGAATCATCAGGGTGGGGAGAACAGTGGGAACCAGGTTGCAGACATGACACCTGTCTGCTAGCTCTGTGTAGGGAGAGTACAACAAAGTAATAATGGCCTCAACCAGCACTTATGTCTGGGACAAAGCTGCTCCTCCAATTCTTGTCTGAAAGCCAGATAATTCAGTGCTTCCTGTCATACCTCTGCCACCTTTGAGCTGGTGCCCCAGCTTGGACCTCAGAACAAGTGAGTCCAAATAAGTCCCTGTGTGGGCCCTTTAAGAAGAATTGCCTGGGACTCCAGTAGCCTCTTTCTCACTCAGCTACAATTCTGCTGGTTTTATAGCCAGAATTTATGGGGGCTTCTCTTCCTGTCACTGGAACCCTGGGCTGGAGGGCCTGGTGTGGGGCCGAGACCCTTGTTTCTCAGGATGGACCTCTGCAGTCAAGATATACCTCCCGGGTTTAACAGCCTCATTTGAGTCTGTTAAGTCTATCCTGTTCTGTGCCTCCATCTCTCCTACAAGTCTCCACATGGCTTCTGTTTTATAACCTGAGTTATAGGACTTCTGTTTACTTAGATTTCAGGCAGTTCTCCACAACTGCTCTTCTGTAGTTTGGTTGGAGTTCTGAAGTAGTTGTGGGAGACACGCGTACTGTATTTACCCACTCTGTCGTCTTCACCACACCCCTCCATGTTCAATTTCTTAAAGATAGTGTTTCTCACATGAGATCATCTAAAACAAGAATATTAAACAAAAATATCAGAAGTTCCAGAATGAAATTAGCACACTCCAAAATTTTAAGGTTTAAGACTGGTGAGTATATTTGGAAACTTTGAATATCAATAATATTTTATTATAATCATATAATTATGAAGGAAAAGATATTTGAATACTACTTTTGATTTCAAAATCAAGAATGAGAAAGAGCAAGAATCCACATAGGTATTGTCATAAGGCTTACATTTTTACACAGTGGGATTAGAGTACAGAAGATAAAAAATTTCCCCAAACCTTTGAGTATTAGGAAGCTATACTTCTTTGCCAAGTATTTTTAAAATAGGGTATCACTGAATGACACTTATAGCATTTTCCTTTTTAAAATAAATGACATTGGTGATCATAAGAAACAACAACACACTGAAGTAGGGGTATCTCAATCTGTAATATATACTTATCTTTATTTATTGTAAAGTATCGAATACTTTTTTACCCCAAGAGTAAAGAGAAGAGGGAAAAGTATAAAATATAAAGTTGTACTTTACCAGAAAAAGACTTCATTTTTTTGTAACTGATGTTTTTATGGTCAAATGAACTTTTTACAGGAAGCCTAATTATCTTGTGTGGTGATAGCTTTCAGGGAAGACGAATTGCACTCTGTGCGATGCGCACTGACAATGATATCTGTTGTCTACTCTTCTCAAAGCCAGCATCGCCAAGCAGCCGGCTAGGCTTCACCCATAAAGGCCTCTGATTGGTCTTTTTTATTTCCATACTTTCATATTTGAAAAAGTAAATTATCTACACAAAAAGCCACTTAAAGTTCATGCTGAATAACCCAGCATGAATAGCACATTTTTTTCTCGTAAGTTTTTTTAACAAGGGCAATTCTCATTATTACCCCCTCCCATGTTCAAAAGGTTTTAATTGAACTATAGCTATATTGACATTTGAAAACTAAATGCTCAGGAGCGAGTAAGTGGACATTTATTTCTAACATATTACAAACAACTTATCTCTTTTTTGCCCTTAAATTAAACCACTTTCTGTATTTTAACTTGAAAATCCTGTAAATGGCTGCCCAATATTTTAAAAAATAACATTGTATTTTTATAAAAATTCTTTTGAGATGTATTGTTTTGAACCAGGAGACAGATTCATAACTTAGTGACTATGATGTATCAGAGTTTGTACTGCTATAGTTAACACAGTTGCTGCGGTATGTGAAGGGGTGTCTGACTTTCCGTAGAACTACAGGAACACTGGGTTTTGCTCTATATGACTTATTGGTTTACCTTTTCTCTCAATGCTTCTGAAAGGAATTATATCTCTATGCATGTAGTGTAAAGTCACTGCAAGTTTGCTAAAGCTAGTTACTCTCCAGTTATTTATTGCTAATTTAAAACACAGAAGAAAGAAGATAAAACTGCAGTATATCTTAAAAAATATTTCTAAGGAAATAACTGCCTTATTTTTACTGAAGTGAAGACATAACTTAATTTTTTCTTACAAACTCTTATTGTGATTGATGGAAAGAGTCCAGCAGACAAATGCAAAGGAGATAAATATCAATATATGTAAAGCACACAAGATTAAGGATATAAAGACAATTTTAGAAAGCAGGAGACCCAGCAGTACTCTCTTTTCACTGTTTCAATCCCAACATTGGGGTTGTCCCTAATGCTACTACCCTTCTAAGGTGAGGACCATGTGTGGGCATCATACTTCCCATTTTTAATCTTCTCAGAGGGTATGAGGTATTTACTCTTGTGGTTAATCTCAACCCTTTCACGAAGGACACAGTCTTTTCAGTTTCTGGTCATGGTTTGTGTAGTGCAACCAGGAATGAAGCATGAATCATTTGTACCAGGCAACAGCATTTCCTTGAGACTATTCACACCTGTATGTTTTATTGCTTATCAGGCAACAAGCCAGTAACTACAAATTGCCAAACACAGTGAATAATTTATCACATGACATTTCCAGAAGTCCCCCAGCTCTGACTAGCCCAGGTTACTTCTTAGCGTCGGGATTTTTGTAACCCAATTTCAGAGAACTCATTGACTCCTAGATATTTGACTATCCCTTCAATAAAGTCTCAATAGAAGACAGAAATAAAATATTATTGGCATATTTAAAAAATTATTTAAACAATTGAAATTTGAAATAGTTTGTTTCTACAAAGGTATGGATATTTTAAAAAATATTTTTAAAGTCACCCCTCTTTTCAAAGTATAGATTCAAAACAGCTGAAGAAAGACAATATACAATATTTCAACATATCTAAGACACTACTGAATGTTAGGACACATCATTATTTTAATACTACTAAGAAACAAAGAATAGTGATGATAATTAAATTATGGCTTGCCATCTTGATGTCAGAGATGTTAACCACCCCCCCAAAAAAGATATGAATCTTTGAATTGAAGGAAAATATTCTTAATAAATAACTATAAAAACAAAACTTCTTTCCCTACAGCTCATTTTAATACAATACTAGTAATAAAAATAACATTTTTCTTCAGTCCCTTAATATGAAATTTACCAACCAAATCAGTAACAGTTTTCACAGCATGTAAAACACAACATTTAGAAAGGGTTAGGTGAATAAATATTTTGAGACAACTTTTTATAGACTCCTATAGCCCAAGAGTTGGAGGTTTTACTATTTTATTTGTTTTCCTACTATATACAATACATAATCCTGGGGCCATAGAAGAACTGAAATTTTATATCTTCAGGTTAGCTTTCAGGTTTGAAACATTTGAGAAATATTATATAGCAAAAGGGAAATGAAAATCAAAATATCATCTTTATTAAAAAACTTACTGTAGAAAGTGGCTTGTATAAAAGGTGAATGGATTTCTCATATAGATCCCCAGCGTGAAATCGACATATTCCACCAACAGTGATGGACTGACAGGAAAGCACCTGCCGCTGGATACACAGAGAAGGCTGACTTCAGTCAGCCTCTCTCAGAGGAAAGAGAAAATAAAAGGCCGAGAGCTATTCATGACCAGTTTCTTCTTCCAAACTTGCTAATCATGTAAATTGCTCCATTTTCTCAGGGAAGAGTTTGTGAAGGGATGAAAAAGGACCAAGAGTGTCAAACTAATGGACACATCTCTACTTAGAGGGAAACAGAGGCAGAGGAAGAATGCTGACTCCACCCTAACAATTAAACCAGAGTTTGTCTATGCATAATCTGAGGAATAGGAATGTAGAGCGCTATTCACCTTTCCTACTTTTAACCAGGACCTTTAGTAATTAGAGTGACTCAACTTACGGACCAGAAAAGACCTTCCATGCCTGATTAGATAGAACGTGTGGAGCCCACATTGACTTTGTTACATGCTATCATGGTCAACCTCGGTCACTTGAAGACTATAGAATCCTAAAAGGTGAGGGGAAAGACTGTGTTTACTTGTACTTTGGCAGTGGTAGGTGGTGGGCGGAGTAGAGGTGTTGATGGATGGGAGAATATGCCCAGAAAGAGATATTAGGCACTCACACACATAAAGTGGTGACTAATTTTTAATTTAGTTTTTCCTACAATGTCTTTAGAAAACTTTTGAGATTGATGTTTTTTTTTTTCTTTCTTTATTTCTTTTTTTCAGAAGAGATTTCTGGGAAGTACAGCTCTAAAAGGTTTGATAAGTGTGCAGATATGAGTAATTTGCAATCTGAACATGAATCACTTTTTTGCAGTTGGTAATTAGAACACAGAAAGCAATTGAAAATAACTTTAAGATAATACAGTACAATAGAAGTTAGAGATGGAAGAAATATGCTGATATCTTGGAAGACTAAAATAAAGTATTTTTCTTTAAATGGTATATGATCATGGTAAAAACACAGGAAATTTCAGGACAAGAAAATACAAAGAACAGTAAAAACATCATAGAATATCTGACCTCAGAAATTTGCTTATCAATATCTGACAAACACAATTTCTGATATTTCTTATAAACGCATGCAGAAGGAGAGGTTGAAAAGGTTTCATGAGAAATATACTATACTATGCATGTTATTTTATAAAAATTATTAACTTCATTAAAATTTAACAACTACCACTACTGAAGTATGAAGTAAGAAATTGCTGAATTTAAATTAAAGGGTTATTTTTATTTTTTAACATCACTGAAGGACATTTTTTTTCATTGCTGTTTAGAGAGAGAGGAAAGGAGAGAGAGCAACATTGATGTCAGAGAGAAACATCGACTGGTTGCCTCCCATATGCACCCAGAATGGGAATCGTGTGCACATGATCAGGGATCGGACTCACAACCTAGGTATGCACCCTGACAGAGAATCAAACCTGCAACCCTCAGTTACGGAATGACACTCCAAACCACTGAGCCGCATCACCTACGGCTAAGTGTCTATTAACACACACACATACACTCTCAAAAATATGGTACTTAACAAATACCTCTATAAAATTAAGTAGCGAAAATAGTGTCAACGCTAACATGTCCTTTAACTGTATATTTCAAATTAGACTGTAATTATTGACTACTTGCTTTAAAAACATAATAATCACAGCCATATGTTATCCTTTGTTATTTTACATTCTATTCTATTTAACATAATTCCAATAATTTTTTGTGCCGTATTTTATAATTAAATTGCTTCAGTGGGTCATTTACAAGTCGTTTAAACAAAATGTCTCCATTCCTGAGTTATTTTATTTAGATAATTTCTTTAGTGGGTACTTGGTTATTTCCCATTTTACTTCACTTAAAACCTTTCTTCCCTCAACCACCCTTTCCCCAGTCCCCCTTTTTAATTCTTTGCATTTATGAATACTTATTAATTATTTCCTTTTCCTTTGTTTCAGAGCATAAGTGACTAATATTTTTTCACCTCTAAGCTTGGAGATATGAGGCCTGTCCAGAAAGTATCAAGTCATGTAATATGAAAAATAGAGACATTTATTGAAGAAGATACAAGATACAATAAACATTGTACATGGGATAGTGATGCTTCAGTCCCCTTCAAAGTCATGACCTTCTTGAGGAAATCTGGTTCATTGGTAGCACTTTGAATTAAGTCTCTAGCAACTGCAGCACGATGGTCCTTCTGCTCTGGTAGCAGAAGCCATGGAATGAATTTTGCCATGACATGTTTCATGCCAAGATCCCGTGTCAAAATCTCGGACACAGTAGTACTTGGAATCTCCAGATCAACTTCCAGTTCTTTTATTGCCAGTCACCAATCTTTGTTGATTGCAGCCCGTACATGTTCAACATTCTCAGGTGTTCTGCTTGTTGCAGGCCTTCCAGAACATGGGTCACATTCAGCAGATTCTCTCCCATCTTTGAAGCATTTGTGCCACAATTTTATTTTTGGTGCACTCGTTGCATCATCCCTGAAAGTCTTCTGAGTCACCCAAATAGTTTCCATGGTGGAATGTTCCAGCCTAATGCAAAATTGGACACAGATCCGTTGTTCTATTCTCTCAGTCATTTTGAATGCTACAGCCACACAGTATATGTGTTCACTCAGCAGCACCTACCACAGCCCCCCCCACTGACTAGTACAGTGAAGTCATCGCTGTTCACACATGCGCATTTCAGTCCACTCTCCTTGTGCCAGGTTACATCCATGTCGCACAAACCATTTCATTGCATTAACAAGGGCTGCAGTAGCTTCTGTTGCTGATTACTTTTATGAATCCAATGCCACTTTGAGTTTCTGCACTATGTATCTGAGATTTTTTAAAGCCTTAAAATTCTGTAGCTTGACCAAGATAGTCTTAATTTTTTTATTATAATTTTTCTCAGGGAATAGTTGCTCCTTTTAATTAGAAAATAAACTTTTAAAATAAAATTTCATGTAAGATGTAGGCTTTATACACAGAATTTACTTTAAGTTTGTTCCGTCAGGATCATTGATAAGGCATTTTCTCGATCTCTGCTTTTCTGTCGTCCCTTATACCTGGCAAAACCATGGTGTCCCTTCATGCCTGTGATGTCCTCACCTCTATCACTCTCTCCCTCATACTTTTGTCAGTCACATTTGCTCAACTTTTGTGGCATTCAATGCTGCTTTCATCCCTGCAATACCTTCAGTTGTAACTTCTAGTTTTGTTTCACACTTAAGATTAATTTTATGCCCTTTCTTTGTTGTACAATTACTTCCTTAAACCTCCACTTGTCTTATCTGAACTATGAGCTTATTTTGAAAGGTCATTATTTTTAACAATTTTTGAGACTAAAGCATAGTATTTGTTTAAATGCTTCCATTATAATTCCTCTTATACTTTCTGATAATTTATTAACTATTAACTCAAGAATTTTGCCTAAGATTCTTTTCTCATTTTTCAGTACATATATATGTCCTATTCATGATTTATTTTAAAATGAAACAGTGAATGGATGAAGAATAGAGTGGGAAATGAGGGATAAAAATGAGAGAGTCCATCCATACCAGACAGTAGCAGTGATTTGGTTTATGGTCTTAGGGACTTTCTCAGCAGTGCTGTTTCCTTTGCTCTTTGCCCCATGGACATGGTCCAATTCATTTCTGTGGTGAAGGTGTAAGTGTGACTCCCAGTGACCCTCCTTTGAGCTGAGCTTACACCTTAGCTATTGGACCCTTTGGGGTTCCTTTGACTTCAAGGTAAGATTAGAGGAAAATAAAAAGTTCCAAGCACATGTTCTGCTCAGATTCTCTTTTCCTGTTGTGCTGTGGCAATCTGCAGGATCCTCACGGAGATGAGACTCACACCTGAGTTTGCTTGACTCATGCCACAACACCATTTCCTTCTCCTTTTTAGCCTGGATTCCAAAATTCTTTAAAAGTAAATCACACAGTAAACCTCAATTTACTAAGATATCTGGGGAATGGAATATCGTGGCAAGTTATATTTCAGTATAATACAGAAAAACAGGAAACCATTTGATTTCAAAATGTATTATTAAAAACTCTTTTAAAATGTGTTAGTCAAGTTCCTTGACCTTGACAGTACATTATGCAAAAGGTAATTGATTCTTCTTTGGATGATTGAAGGTTGTTTAGGATCTCAATGTTAGTATTGTAAGGTGAAACTATCAACATCGTGTACAGTGGTTGTAGGTGACTGTGCAGCGGATGTGGGTGGCTGTGCCCAGACATTAGAACATATTTCATATTTTAAAATTTTGTAATAATATATCATTAATTTGTAATATCATACTTTTTTGGTAATGAACTGTTTTCGATAGAAATAGAGCGGCAAAATATTCATATATATATACCCATAAGAAATATAAAAATTTATAGAGGCATATATATTTTATGCATTTATTATATATTATTAATAACTACATATATCACATACTTATATAACATATAAAATATATAGCATATATGTATAAATATATATTACATATAAATTATATATTGATATATTTACCATTATATATTTTCATTTGTATATAAATTACTACTTATCAATATTTTAATATAATACATTTCACTTTTTTCTCTTGTTTTTAAAGTGACAAAGCAAGGTATTGAGATAACAAAATGCTGAATGTATTAACACTGACTATGAGTCAAAACTCTTATAACTATTAGGTAAATAGATGTGATCAGCCAACATAAAACAAGTGACATGTTCTATGACATGTGTCATAACTAATACACACTATGAAATGTCTAACATATATGTGCATATTGTTTGTTGACTTACTAATGATAGCCATTTTGGCAGGTATGAGGTGGTATCTCACAGGTGATTTAATTTGCATCTCTCACAAACAGCAAGTATAGGAGAGGATGTGAAAAAAACAGAACCTTACTGCCCTGTTGGTAGGAATACAGACTGATTCAAACACTGTGGAAAACAGTATGGAGTTTCCTCAAAAAATTAAAAATGGAACTGCCTTTTGATCCAGTGATTTCACTGCTGGGAATATACCCTAAGAATCCTAAAATACCAATTCAAAAGAATATATACACCCTTATATTCATAGCAGTTCTATTTACAATAGCTAAAATTTGAAAGCAGCCAAAGTGCCCATCAGTAGATGAGTGGATCAAAAAAACTGTGGTATATCTATGCAACGGAATACTATGCGGCAGAGAAAAAGAAGGAATTCTTACCTTTTGCAAAAGCATAGATGGAACTGGAGAGTATTATATTGAGTAAAATAAGCCAGTTGGTGAAAGACAAATTCCATATATCTTACTTATAAGTATAATCTAATGAATGAAATAAAATAAGCAAAATAGAACCAAAGCCATAAGATCATGGAACAGACTGACATCTATAAGGGGTTGGGGAGGTGGGAGCTGGCTAAAAGAAGGCGAAGGTACCAGTCAAAGAACATGTATGAATGACCTGTGGACAAGGACAACAGCGTGGGGATTGACCATGGGAGTGGTGGGTGGCTGGGGGGAGGGGGAGAGAGAGGAAAAATTGGGATAACTATAATAGAATAAAAAATAAAATATTTAAATGAAAAATAAAAAAATATATATGTTTATACAAAGAATGTCAAGATTTGTTTTTGATGTAAGGACTATCGGTTAGGTTGTGAAAACTGAGCCAGTTTTACTGCAATTTTTTTACAGCTAGATGTTAAGAAATTTGTGAAAATTTGACTCCATTTCTCATTTTTCCTTCACATGTTTGGCAACTTGTAAACACAACTTAAAAAGCACTCTGATAAACCATAGTCTGCTTATATTTTGACAGTTTTTCAACTGACAGCTTTCACAACCTAGTCCCTGATAAGTTTTCATTACCATATACACTTTAGGTTATTTGATAGCTCAAAGAAAAAAAGAACTAGTAAAAATATCTGAAAACTCCCTCACGCTCTTATCTTTCAAAGGGGAAGCATGTGCTGAGTAGATGAATTAAAAGGAGATAGGGAAGCCCAGACTGCAGTTTAACAGAAGCCATTGATCTTTACAAATTACACTGACAACAGAGATCCATTAAAGTACACAGTATAATGAAAAAAATTCCTTTCCTTTGGCCTTTCTTTTATCTCCACTCTTCTTAATTCTGATTCGTCTCTTTCATATTCTCCTGTCCTTCAGAAAAGATGCAAAATCTGATGAGGTAATGGCCGTTACAAACCTCTTTCAATCTCATTTGAGAAATGACTCTAATTCGAAACATTAATTTTTGGTACCTATCTGAATAACAATAAGCTTACTATATCATTGATTATGCAGTGGAGAAGAATCAAGACAGAGGAAAGAGGCAGCTTCTCATTTTAATACAGCTACGCCAGTCTGATGAAATCCATTATAACTTAAAATAGGACACCCACAATCATTTCTTATATATACAGCATTTATCACTTTCTGCATTTCATTGTTTTTATTCATTTACTTATATTTTGCTCATTAAAAGGTAAGCTTCTTAAGTTTAGCAACCAAGTCATTATAGGCCTCCTCTGCTCAAGCGAGTACTAGCCACACTACCACCTATTTGCTTAGTTATTCGAGACATAATTTTTGAATGCCTGCAAAAAGGCAAGTGTGCTATTTTAATAAATGAATTACTTAAATAAGTAATTAAAAATGGGGTAATAAATGCAATTAATGCAATGTAAGCTGCAAAATGGAGAAAAGCCCTGTGATGCAAAAATGCCACTTCATTCTCCAATTTCTACAGACAAAGGAGGGAATTATTCTAACCCTGTGCTCCTCAAATATTTTCATCATCTGTGATAGCACTTACCTGATTGTGCTGTAATCCATTTTGTTTTTGAAGTGAAACCACAAGGCTCTTAGGGGCAGGGATCCTATCTCCTTCCCATTTACATTCTCATTGCCTATTTTAATGCTTGTTGAGAGTTGAAAGTCAGTTATATTTGTGTTCCTGTGTGTATTATTGTATATGTGCATGTATTATTTGCATACATGGCATAATTACATGAAAATCGTTTGGAAACACAACACAGGGAGTCATGGAGCCTTCTCACCTGCTTGACACTATCACAAAAAGGAACGAGATTCAAGAATCAGAAGCAGGGCTGGTATTTCCGGGCTCTGTGGTCTGTACCATGCTTCATACCTTCCCCACATAGTTTGTTCATGCTTTTTTTCAGGGAGGTGATGTCAAATGTCACATAAGCACCTTGAGTCAATATGTTCTTGGTATACTTGCTGCTGCCTTTGCTTATGACGTGGAGTAATCTGAGGAACAGTTTATCCTCTCTGATTTTGTCTTTTTCTACACATTAGTGAAATTATAAAGCTTACTTGTAAAGGTGCTAAGTAGGTCTTTATCAGAAAATGCATGTTAACCAATTTGTATAATATTTAGCTTACAATAAACATTCAGTTAACTGTACAGTCTGCTACCGCCAGCCTCGGTTGAGTGGAGATGGCAATTCAAGGGTTGAGAAATGTGTACCAGACCTTGCAATTACGTGAGAGAAGATCTGTGGTAATTTTTATTAGGGATTAAGGCAGCATGAGCCAGTACTTCATTCTTCTTTCAGGGCCGAGTTAATAATCTAAGGCTTGCAAGTTTCCCCAAGGAACAAAATCACACAGATCTGCCCAAGAAGCGGAAGTTTGGGAAATGAGTCATGCATCACTTCTACCTTTCAAAAAATGGCCTGAAAAAAAAAGTAATTTAATTTGGGACTTAGATCCAGGCTCCTTTGTCTCTTTCTGAAAATTTTGAAATCTGATTAGAATATTCCAAGACACAAATGTCTTGAATACAATAGCATAAGAAATTTGTATCACATTTAATAATCTATGACCATTGATAACATTTTCCTTTTTTTTCTACAAAAGCAAACACAGATATATTGCAGTTTTGCTCTTCTTTGTATTTCTTCCCATTCTGAGCTTAAAACAAACAAATAAATTAGTGACTCTTCTCTCCACAAGGCTACTCACATTATCTCATCTCCACTTCTTTCACAAGACTGCATCCTTGGCAACTTGGGGAAGTACTTTCTCAGCAACACAACTTCCTTTGTAGCATTCCATCAACAATCTTTTCCAACTTCTGAAAAGATTGTTAAAAAGATAATTAATTATCAATACAAAATATTGACCAAAGTTTTATAGGAACTTACAAAGGTATATAGAGATGTTTAAACACAATTCTTCATTAATAATGTAAAATACTGAAGTACTTTTTTGATTTTGGCATTTTTGTCTCTTTGCTAGCCTTGCAGGGCTTGGGGGAAGAAACCTATTCTGTGTCAAATGTCTGAACAGAAATTAAAACTTAGTTATAAATACAGATGTTTCTGCAATAAAAAGTCCTGATTTCTAATTTCTAATTTGATATTAACTATAAAGCCATGTAGAAACAAGTTAAGCCTTCCTTGCAGATTGTAACACAAATTAAAATAAATGCATTTATTTGAGATTTTGGATTGCTGGTGGGAAGGAACTTAATTGATATTGTTAATGAAGAGCTTAGAGCAATGATTGTATTTGTGGTCATGTTTTATTTATTAAAAGCCAAATATTGAATTGGTTTTTTAAATACAATGTCTAATTTGTTTCTAAGTATCTTCTCCCTAATATTCTACAGCCAAACTGGAGTGTTTATCATCAATTCTTTTCAAGCAACTTCTACATAGTTAGTGTTGTAGAGGCAGCTTCAAGGAGGAAAATCCTGGAAGCCTGGGAATGAGATGTTATAACGATTCTCTTCCTCTCTCACTCTTGGCTCAGATGGGAAGGCTATGGAAGTTAATGTCAAAGGAGCGTATCCTGCCAATTTTAAAAGTAGAAGTCTGAAAACTAAATGCGATGACTCAAAACTTTCACTCAAGACAAAGTTGTAAAAAAAAGTATCCAGAGCATACATATTGGAGCATTTTAGGATGGGGATTTCCCGAGAGACAACTGCAGTGTAATGTTTAGTCTCTCAACCACCCCTAAACTCCCGAGAAGTGGGAAGGCATGAGTGTTACTTCCACTGTTATTTCAAGTTGAAAGTGAGGGCTTTAAGAAAATACTTGGAGAGCTTACTGTGTGCCCTCAATTTTGAGATGGGTGGTGAGTGATGCAGTACACAGTGGTCTAAATAAAACCTGAGATTCAGAAGGCCAGAGAAATTCCAAGGACACGCTGAGGAAAGTGTCAGCCCTGCAAGCAGCTGGTGCTATTGAAGTTTGCAAAGAGTGAGTGCATGTTTCCACTGGCCATTTTGGCGTCAAAAGCGCCAAAAATTCTTAAAATTACAGCTCAGCAGAAAAGGCCCACAGGCATGTCTAGCCTCACGGGAGCTGCAGTGAAATGTGGTAGGAGTGTATATTGAGTGTATCAAGAGACTGAAAGTAAGTGGTCCTAGTGAAGGGGAGTGCTCTTTTCCCTGAGAATCAGCTCCAAACACTCATGAATCCCAGAGAGTGTAAAGCCATTCTATAATATTAAAAGTCCAGTAATTGTCTGCTTCTTTTAATTCTCTTGCTTGCTGCCCACACCAAAATCAAACGGACCAAGAAGCTGGGTTAGCAACCTGAGGGGAGAAACAATAGGGAAATATGCCAACCAAGTCCCATCCTTAGCCTTAGAATTCCTGCATAGAACAGACCCTAGCAAGGGAGGCAGAAAAATTAAAGTAAATCGGACAGAGCAGTGTGATTTCCATGGAGGACAGCTTGTTTGTTGACTTAATGTGATCACAGAACTCTTTATTACCTTTGTGAAAAGAAAAGTTTTGAGCCTATTTGCATTATCACCCAGAGACAAGGGGGGAAACTTCACCCCTGAATAAACATACAGGAGATAAAATAAACTTGTTTTATGATCAAACCTAATGAGTCTCACTTATACAATGTACTGTTCCAAGCTTCCATTGTGCTAACCAAAATAAATCATTTACCATTTGGATTATTTATTTTTTTAATTATGTATAATGACTTCTAATCTGTAGGGCCATGCCAGGAGTTAGAGACACACAGCTGGGCTTCCTTTCCACTACAATTTCAAAACACTTGGAAGTACAATAATTGCTAAATTGTTATGTCCACTGGTAGTAACTAACCTGATATTTTATAAGAATGGATATATACTCTTTCTGTCAGTTTCTGATTCCTTTCATTATGTGGTCAAATTTCTGGACAACATTACTTTTATAAAATTATTTGAGACTGTGCTTTCTTTTTACACATTAGATATAAAAAATACACAATACTGTTTTACCATGATTTCAAGTGCATTCTTTTTAGAAGTTGGGAGTCCATTTTATTCTGGTGTTTGCATGGCATCTGCCCACTGAGAACACTTTTCATTCTACAGAGGGCACAGGAATCGGACGTGTTATTTTTAGGAGCAGATAGCACATTTCTCCAAGGTAATAGGACGCCATGAGGTGTGCTCTTGCATATTACTTCCTTTACTAATTAAACAAAATGTGAGAGTGAAAGTAAGTTGACATTGTTAAAGTAAATGACCCGATGCTTTTTTAGTAATGAAGACACATCTAGGCTGAAGTTTATTGTTTTAATTTTAATCTTGAGCAATTTCAGCAGAGCGAGTTGCTCCAAGTGTCCTGCAGTGTGTTGTTTCCCTTGGCCTCCAGTGCAGCCCACTGACTCTATAAGATCAGAACTACCTCCACTGAGTGGTATTTTCGAATGAACTGTTTTATTTACACGTAAGGTAAATTGATATTGGGCTTCTGTTAAACCTAGTTTTTAACAGGCTGTCATGTGCACGGTTCAGAGGGCAGAGGTATCAGGAGACCAAAAATTGCTTAAATTATGCCCCATAAAAATATAGATGAGGGTCAGATGTCTTTGGATTAAATATTCATTACTGAATATTTACATAATGCATGTGAAAGTGCTTTTAAAATAAAAAAATCTCTTTATATGTGTGGAAACTACGGCCAGATTCTCCTGCATTGTACCCTGTAGAGCACGTCAAAGCATTCTCTGGAGACTTAGAAAGGAGAAATTCCTTCTATCACTCCTACAAAGCAAGAAAAAGACTGATTACTCTACATGGTCCAAACCTACCTTACTTACATGGTTTTGGCAATTTAAAAATTTTCAACCTTTAAGTCATCTTTAGTGAAGTACCTATTTTCTGTGATTTATAAATATGATTCCAACAAAAGAAATATTCTTTCTGTTTTCAAACTTCTGTCCTCCATTCAGTGATTTTCAACCTTTTGGTCTCAGGATACACATAAACTAATTACAAAAATTCTGCAGCACGTTGAAAAACATTATTTTGCTGATCTTACAAAAATAGGTATAATTATGATTTACAAAAAATACTATAATTACCTACCCTTTTGCTGCAAAGTGACTTTTTTAAAAAGTGCGTGCCTATATTTGTATATTAGGATTTCTAGTATCAAGAATTAACCAAATCAGAGGCAACTTTATTATGCAATGTGGCCAATATGATGTAACTTTGTGTTTCAAGTCAGGGCATTCACACCAGACAGCTATTGTTATGTTGGACGTTGTCATTTTTTTATTTGACAGTCTAAAGGAAAAGAGGCCACTGCCCCGACTAAAGAGGTATTGCAGGTTTTAAAAATTCCTGTGGCACATCTGTTGGAAATTGCCACTCCATTGTAAAATGTTACAAGCCCAACAGGTTCTTCCAATAAACTGTGGAGAATAACCTGACTATAATGAACAAGCATGCAGAGACCTGGCTTCATATTCCACTTCTGCTTTTTACTAATTGCCTAGCCTTGGACAAATAATTTTAACTCTGTGCGTCATTGTTCTTTATTAGCTTGCGTGACAGTTTAATGTCTACCTTAAAGGGTTACTTGATAATTAAATGAGATAGTACAAGCAACAGTCCCAGGAGGATAGGACACATTTAAAAGGCTGAAAATAATTAACATTTTCTACATAAATTATTATTTTCATATTGATAGCAGCTAACTCACAACTACCTATTTTAATACACGGAAATCTCTATGCCAATAACGTGAACGTAATTTTCATGCATAATTTTGTGATCGTCTTTGATATTTTGTGTTTCTGATACTTCACTATAGACTTAGACATAAAAGGAAGATGTTAGGAATTGAGTGGTTTAACTCTCCTGCTTTACAGATAAAAACATTCGGAGACAACAAATACTATTATAAATGGAATCCAGTCAGTTAGTGGTAAAATTGGGACGATGATAAAATCCCCCTCTTTTCCTGTTTTATAATTTTGCAATGCTTCAGGTGAAATGTTCAAGCCAGTGTTCAAAATGAAGCTCTCAATTTGAAGTAGGTAAAAAATGCATACCTTCACTAACTACCCTCTGACGGTTTCATTCTGTGGGTATAAGTTATAATTGCTTACATTTGTTTAAAGCATCACATAGTGATATAATTCATGAATAATTCAGTCTAAATATTGGGGCATTTAGGACAGTTGTGGATTAAAACACATGAACAAACAAACATCGCTGGCAGAGACCTAGAATAGTGACGGGGTCACTTCACAGAACGGATTGCACTGCTTACTTCAGGTGGTACCCGGGAAGCAGGGCTGGGGGTCGATTTTGAGGCTGAGCACACAGGCACCACCTTAGCTTAATATTTCAGCTTATAACTTCCCTGGGGGCAAAGAAGTAATTAAATGCTTTGTAGTAAAAGTCCTTCTATTGTGACTCATAAGCAGGTAAGACTAGCATATGATAAGAGTGAGCAGGGCTGCTGATAATAACATAAGTAATGATAAAGGAAGAGGAGCTAGTAATGATTTTTTTGAGAACTGGAAATTGAGATTTGCTCTGGAAAATTCATGTAGATTGTCTATAGAGAAAGAGACTCATTTCCTACTCCCTTCTATGTCTAATTTGCTAATAGCACTTATTTTCTACCTTGCACTGGAGTTATTTATACACATGTCTCATCTTTTTGATTATACTGTAAATAGCTTGGGGACCAAACCTCTTTCTGCCTCAATTTTATAGCTTCCAAGGCACCCAGCCTATTATGCCCTGAAAAAAGTAGGTATTTACCAAGTTATTTATGAGTTACATGAATTAATACATTTCTATTATGACAACATTAAAATTATATTTCTTATAATGGAAGGGAAAATAATTGTGAAGTAGCTGCAATTCTTTCTGGAGGAAAAGAAAATGTTTTCCTATTCTTTTATCTATAAAAGAAGTAAATTGTACCAGTTCCTCCACGGATCTCAACTAAAAGAAAAAGAAATAAGCAGGTTTGTGAAAATGGTTTAAAATATATTCACTTTAATATACCTTATTTTATAATTATATATTTGAATTATTTCCAATGAGATATTCATATATAAACATAAACTATTTTAATAAAAGTCAATTACTTTTGTGTATGGCTAAGTTTTACCACTCGATCTTTACTACAATGATTTGCCTACGCATTGCAGACACTGGTGGCTACGCAAGAAATATCTATTGCTCATCTTTCTTTTTAAAATAATCTTAAACTTGTTCAGAGACACACCCAGCTTCTCTGTTCCCCAAGAGACTAGGAAGAAGCTGACTTAAGGCACAGCACACAGCTCCAGGGCGAAGTCCTGACCTGCTGGTCTGTTCTAGTCCAGGTTGCCATTGTTCTCACCTGTGATTGGACAATCTTCCTGAGCTGATCCGTGACTGCCTCCCCTGAGAGTTATTTGCCCATCAGAGAGATCTTTGAGTGAATCTCTCTTCTCTTGTCTTTACTTCCATCTTATTTTCCTCCCTTCTTCCCTCCTTCTCTTCCTCCTTCTACTCTTTTTTTTCTCTCTTCCTCCAAGCCCCATCTTCGCCCTCTCTTACTTTCCCCTAGCTCCACCCCTAAATCCCCCCTCTCCCGATGAACATGAAAAAGGAAGCAAGCAGTTTTGCAGGTACTAGCAACCTTTTCACCCCAACAAACAGACCAGCCCTGCCAGAGGCTGATGTTGAAGGTGAGAGAGCTGAGAGATGGACAGAATCTGGGTTAGCAACGCCATCCCAGAGACACTACAGTGACCAACCCGGAATCGCACACTCCATTTGGGCTTTCACTTTCTAAAATAATAAATGTACTTACAGTTCCAGCTGGTTTGTTCTAATATTCCTGCACACTAATTTTGATTCACACCTTAACCTCCACTCCCCACCACATTTTAAAATTTCCCTCCTTTCCACCTACTTTTCTATATGTGCCATTATTGTCTTTGTGTAGAGAAACATGCCTAGCTTTATGATACTAAATGATTACCATTAAATACCGACAATAACAAAGGGAAATAGTACAAACTCCAAAGAAATACTAACAGCTAAAAGGTTGATTTTAATAATGTGCATTTGTAGCGGTCATTTGAGTGAGCCTACATAATGGTTTTAAAGGACTTCCAATAATGTTTCCTGCAGCTGTGCAGACTTTTAACTTTTAACTCTTCATTGAAAAAAAATACATCTAAATATAAATCAAGCACGGTACACTTCCAATTTAGCTGTGTCAATGGAAAGAGAAAGTTGAAAGCTGGAGCAGTCACGAGTAAGTGCTATAGAAAACTGCAGCCGACAGTTGCAATTTAAAACCCATCAAGTGGGCAGGGGAAGGGGAACACAGAACCTGAAAATAACTGGGAAGCTTAGAAACAGTTTCAAAGCAATAGCTACTCTAATAATGATTATGGTTAATTAGTGATCCCAGGGCACCACCCTCTCAGCAAGCAGTTGAAGCGCCGCCCTTCAGCTTTCCCTAGCAATAATCACATGAGCCAATCTGTTCTGCTTTGCACAAAAGTGCAAGATATGAGATGGTAGCAGTTACATAGTTGCCTGCATCCATACTGCAAGTTGTGTGAGTCGGTAAGACACAGGCTGGAGAAATAAGACCTTTTTAATATTGATGACACACAGAACATGAGAAATGGCATCAAGTTACCTTCTCAAGAGTATTCATTATTGGGATTATGTGTCTAGAATGTGCAAACGTGCCACCTTCTGCACTTTTAGCCCTGGCCATGACACCTTGAAAAATGGGGGGAAAGCCCTTTTAGATCTAAAGTAATCTTTTCTCCTTTTGCACTGTGAAAGAATGTCAAGTGGTAGTTTAGTTCTACCTACTTGTAACAAGTCAATGTTCTCCTGTGAAGGTAGAGAACATTACCCTGCACTGCTCACCTTATAGGAGAGTTCGTGAAAACACGGTTACATATCATATGAAAATCCTTTCTCAATAGGAAAGCACTGTGTAGATATAACAGGTGTTATCAGTTATGTTATCAAATTATCAATTTCAACCTGGAAATAAATTAAAAAATATGTTATAACTTTGGAATTTATTATATATTATAGGAATGATCATTGGTTCCAAGAACATCAAAATTTTCCAAAAAAACCCCCAAACCAAAACCTGAAAGTGGTATTAGATAAGTAAGAATAATGGAGGCACAGACTAGTATAGAGATAGCATAGAGATTGAGCTAGATCATATATTTATTCTCAGTAATGTTTACAATTTTTTTTTCTGAGGTGCCTTAATAGAAGGTATCAAGGGCTGGCTTGTTCTCTGGGCTCAGTTCCTGAATTTCAACTTCTGGAGCCCGCTGCTTTTCTCCATGAGGTTGGAGGCAGATGTAGGTAAGAGTAAAATAGATGCTTTGGAAACATTTGGTCCAGGGGTTTCAAAGAGACCTAGGCTGACTCTGGCAGCAGATAAAGGCAAGATGGAGAGCAATGAGAGAGTGCGGTGCAGTTGTTGCAAGGATGGCTTTGTTACCTTCTTTTTCTTTTCCTGTTAAAGAAAAGACTTTAAAAAACAAAGAAGCACCTATTTTTTTATTTTTCTTTTACAAAGATAATACATGTTCATTATCTTAGAATGAATAGTTGAAAGATACAGTAAAATGCAAACAAAGGGAAATTCAAGCAAAAATCCCACATACAAAGAACCACTGTTAATATTTGTAGTCCCCATACAAATATGAGACAAAAACAATCCTCCGACAGAGAGTAGTTTCCAAAAACAGAACAGCAAACTCTCTGATCCCATGCACTCCTTCAGGAGCTTGCCACTCTTATCAGGGTGTGGAATCTATCTCCCTCCCCTTGAACCTGATGGGACTTGTGAGTGCATCAACCAATTAAAACCAAAATGGTGGAATGGATACTCCATGCCTTCTGAGTCTGCGCCATAAATGGTAATATGGCTCCTCCTGGCTCCCTCTCAGGATTTTCTCTCTGGAGAAGCCTCCCAGAGAGGCCTGCATGGAGAAGAACTGAGGCCTAATGTCAGAATATGCCAGCAGGTGTGAGGGTGAATAAATGAACTCTCAGATGATCACATTCCCCAAACTTCAGATTGGCCAACAGAGGCCTAAGTATCATGGAGGAGAGATAAGAAGGTCCTGCTTACCCTATCAGAATTCCTGACCACCAGAAATAAAAAATGGCAATAAATTAATTTTGAAAATCCACTGTAATTTGTTACACAGCATTAGAAAACTGAAAGAAATGTATAGAGTACCCACAACTTATAGCATCTTATTGCATGCATTCTTTTTAAAGATTAAAAAAAATTGATTATATGATACAAAATAAGTACACAATATTTTAGGTCAAGTATTTTTAGTAAAAATATAAAGGTTTTGATATTACAGGGGAAATTGTAAGATTTTTTTCTACTTTAAATATTAATTTTCATGAAATTTTAGCAATCAAGAGGAGGAGATACATTCATTAAAATGGATGCTTAGCTTTTTTTCTAGAGATGGATCAAACTATGTTCCATTCTTCTTCTTAAAGTTATAAGTACTGTTGAACTATAATAGAGGATAAAAGAAAATAAATAGAAAAGATATCTAGATGCTAGAGAAGAAAAATGAAACAGAAAGAATATAATGCAATATAAAGATGATGTATTATAAGATTGTACAATTGAAACATATATAATTTTATTAACCAATGTCACCCCAATAAATTCAATACAAATTTAAATTAAAAAAAAGGAAATAATCATGGAGGAATGGAAAAGAAAACATACTCATTCAATAGATTACAAGATGATTAAGTTAGAGGAAGACATGTGAAGATGTTTAATACACCAACTCTGCTCTTTTATGAGGGGGGACTCTACCCAAACAGAATTATATTCTGGAGGGCACACCTCCAATAGTACCAACTTCCCTCACTAAGTGAGTGTTTTAGAAACCCCGCTGTGTCATGTACCAGCTGGCGTTGTTGTGAGAGGCTACACTGGTCTTCGGTGAATTTTTTTTGAAGACTCTTTCAACATATTTGCCCATTTCATGGTGGGTGATTTGTAAGTACACTGAACGCACCTGCCCACACCACACTGAGTGTTGAGAAATCTTTGACCAAAAATGGCATGACCCTGGTGCCCCATCCTCCATATTCACCTGATCTCACCTGAGCAACAATTTTTGTTTCCCCAGATGAAAAAAGTCCTCAAAGGGAAATGCTTTGCCAATGGGGAAGAGTGAAAAAACAAAACAAAAAACAAAAAACAAAAAACGGTAGAAGCATTAAAAGGCATCAAAATTGACAAATTCAAAAACTGTGTTGAGAAGTGGTAAAAACAGGCCTTGATACATATATTGCATCAAATGCAGAGTACTTTGAAGGTGACTGAAGTTTAAACATGTATGAATAAGTACATAATTTTTAATAAATAAATTCTGGGTTTTGGGGGGTCGCCCCTCATATCGTCCTTTGAAATTTGGAGTTATCACACTAGGGCCCATAACTTTGCAGGTGCCAGATGATCAGCTAGTTAACTCTTTAGCTGGTAGCCGCCACAACCTACCAGTGGGAAAGTTATTCTCATAGCTGGGTGCGATCACCCCACAGAGCTTGAGGCCCCTGAGTTGATGGAATAAATCCAAAAACCAAATGTGGCCTATAGATGAAAGTCCACTATCTCAGATTTAACAGAAAGAACTATCCTAGGTTAATAATGAGTAAGACAAATGTTACACGTAATTTTTATTTATCCTTATCTGAGGACATGCTTATTGATTTTAGAGAGAGAGGAAGGAATGGACAGAAAGAGGAAAAGAAACATTGATGTGAGAGAGAAACGCTGATTGGCTGCCTGTTCCATGGTTCCCCCACCAAAACCGAACCCACAACCTAGCCATGTGCCCTGATGTGGAATTGAACTCCCAACCTTTCAGTTTGCAGAATGACGCTCCAACCAACTGAACCACACCTGTGTTATTAACCTTTTAAAAAAATATTTAAGCAGCCTAGTGTCTACTTTTAGCCAATTATCTCATTTTTAAAATATTTTGAATAGTGATTATTTGCCATTCAAAATTCTTTTGCAGAGTTATAAATTATTATTCTACAAACAAAATTAAGTAGAAAAAATTAATGTCCTAATGTAAGAGATCATTTCAAAGAGTCTATAGCATTTAAAAACCTCAGTACAATTACCCATATTTGGCAAGCAAAATTTTTGCAATTAAATACAGTAAGTTAAAGGAAAGGTCAGCTTTCTTTAGAGGAATCCCTAAAGATTACAGACCCAACTGGGCCAACTGCAGGTTCAGGGCACAGAAAGGGCAGCTGTTCTGGTCCCAGTGATCTGCCTTTTGAACCTTCACAATTAAGAATGTTCTTGGTGATAAAGGAGTTGAAACTTGTATGTACCAAAGTATTTCTCTGTTAGGCATTTTAAGAGCACAGAATGAAGTTAACTTACAAGGGCATGCATATAAAGAAGCATATAATATATACATTAAAATAATTACAATGAATACCCATTAATTTCATAATGATTAGCTGCTTTTTATACTGTATGTTCCACAAATGTTTCAAGGGCAAAAATGAATAAAGACATTAAAACCAAGCCCTCAGCAAATGATATTTCAAACATTTAGATTTTATTTTTTGCGAAAAGTAACACGTAAAGAGCTTTTAGGCAAAGCATTTGCTAGTACTGGGACTTGGGGGTGTTGATGGAGAGCTTGATAATCTATCATTAAAAAAGACAATCTCTGTCCTTAAGGAAAGTTATAATTTGGTGTGGGAGATAATTACGTAAGACACAACACGAGGGAGTGAATGAAGAGGAGTTGGACAAAAGTATGTTATATATAAAAATACCCAGCTGATGGCACTTAAAGAAGACATTCAACTAAAATTCTTCTAGGTAAGCTGTGATACTGAAGTTGTTAAAGCTTTTCTGGATGACATTCCATTTTTAAATTGAGAAATAACTCTGGGTGAGTAATTTTTAAATTCTGTATTTAAGATATAGTAACCACTATACTTATTACAAATCAGAAAAAAACACAAGTTAGAATTTTTTGCAGCACTCATAATATTCTCCTAGTGTCATTTTTGGTGAAATATCAAGCAATATCAGAATTCTTTAAATTAATTTTTTTAAGACTTGTCTTTTTTATTTTTAGATCTGCAGTTCTTCTCCTTAAGATTTTTGTCTATCATTTCGAACTCTGCAAAAAAAGTGATTAAAAATTAGTGACTTTTTCCCCTGTGCAGTGGGGGTGGGGGGGAATTGGGACAACCTTAACTGAGCAAAAATAATAATAAAAAAAACTAATGACTTTTTTCAAAGTCATAGTGGTTAACTGAGTGACCGAAAGCATATTTTGGTGAAAGAGACCAAATGCATGAAAATATGTTTGATAATTACTAAAGGCTGTAACGTGAATACAAAAATATTCCAATAATATAATTCAAGCCTTCAATTAGCTGTTAAAGTGTTCATGCCCATTGTTTAACCAGATTAGAAATTCACTGGAAAGAACGGATTGAAGCTGGAGATATTTTAGGAGTCATAGCACGCAGGGGATATTTCTCTGGCCTTTCTCCTCGTTCTTCCTGAGCAACACTCCCCAAGTCAAGGAAGAGGGCCTCCAAGGGAGCCCTCAGAGACTTTGATGTGTCTTTTTTAAGAAGTATAGCAGATGCTATTGGTGCCCTGCCCGTATCCCCTCCCTATTTTCCCTTCAAGGAATACTCACTGGATTTCCAATTGCTGGAATCTAATGGCTTTGCCTGTGAGCTCTTTTGGTCCCTCTAGGCCTTGCTTTGCCACTTGTGCAGAAGGTGATAGTGCCTGGGAACTAACACACCCTCATCAGGTACAGTGCTCAGCAATGACTGATAGGAGTTGGTGTAGAAATATATTCGCTTCCTTGCCCTTTGAGTCAAATAAATCTGAGGTATGGGTTTTACACTACCTTCAAAGTGGAACCAGTGGGAATAAATCTCATTGCCCAGGGTGGTTGCTTCCTTGATAAACGCAGTTATTATTAGCTGGTTTCCTTCAGTGTGTCACATCCCCCACCTCCTTAATAGTGGACTTGCTCTCAAATCTCTGTTAGATGCCAGCTAATTAAGTAATTCAAGCTGTAAAAGAGGCAGCAAACAGGGTGATGTAGCCTCATTTTTTTTAAGCGAAGGGGTAAACAAATTCTTTAGGGAAAGCAGAATTATGAGAAAGGGCAATAATGGGACAGGCTGGGCCACCCCACTACTCATTGTAACAAATATGCATCAGTCTCCTGTGGACCAAAAACGGGGACAGGAAAGTTAGCTGGTTTGAACAGTCTTGGAAAGGATTGCCAAGAAGGAACTGACCGTTAGCTAAGAGAAAGGTGAGTAAGTATGTCAGAACGAAAAATGAAAGTAATTTAAACTGAATTTGACTTTTAAAAATCTCAGTGAGAACAAAACCTCACAGTTCTTATCATGAGAAGTTACTGGAAGGCTCTAAAATGTATCCAGATTATAAGAGTAGAGAAGGGAGATATGATATAGCGTGGTTACAGGCAGCAAAGGGAAGGAAACACAATCATTTCCTGCTTGTCCCCCACCTAATTCAGACTAAAGGTTAAACAACCTGGTTAGACACGGCATGGATTCCTTCCCAACCCCTGCTGCACCCATGGAAGATATTGCTCATTAAACACATCACTAAGCTCACACTAGCACCCCAAATACCCCTCAATAGCAGGGTCTGAGCTGTCACTATTAATCAGAGTCGGCAAACAAACCACAATCCTTTCCCAATTCCTAACATTGCAAGAAAATCTCAATTCATTAGCATCATATTTTGTCATCTGTTCCCAACTCACTTTCCAGTCTCCTGTTCTACCAAACTCCCTCACACATACTAAAATGGAGCCGTGACAACATGTTTAGAGGCTGTCAAATAATTATTGATTCAGAGCCTTCTAATTTAGAATCCACTTACCTATTTTTGTCTTGGAGAAAATTCTGTACACAACCTTCAGTGGAGTTTAAATGCCATTCCACCTCTAACTACTTCCTCAGTCAGAATTGATTTGTCTTTTTATCTTATAGAACTTTTATTAATTTTTCAAATCCTATTTAAAACTTTACTCATATCCCCCTAAATTTGTCTGTCTTTCCCATCCATTATAACTTACTTATGGAAACAATTATAGCTTATTCATCATTCATCCCCTGACAGCTGGCACAAATGGTATGTATTTTTTCAAATCAAATTAAATTGATTAGAAATAATTTATCTTACTTTTCATTTGGACCTTCCCAAAATCTCACCCACAAGATGAGCCATTTTACTCTTGTCCTTTGACTTACACAAGGAACTAATTATACTACCAAGTATAGACTTATAATTAAATTGTAAGAAATTAGTAGAGATAGTTAAGATTTGTAGATTAGCAGTTGAAGTTCTCTTAACTGGGCTCGTACTTCTGCGTTCGTAATGAACATCACACGTCTCACACACGCATGCAAAAGTAACTATACGCATATAAAACATTCCAAAATGTACTCAGAAACAAAGTACAAGCTGCTCTGACTTGTTCTGTGAATGCTTAAATTTATTTTGGTTTAGATTTCAGAGTCTTTATTTAAAGCATTTACAGAATCATTAAGCCCCAAGAATTACCCAAATTGAGTTTTGTTAGCAAGTTTGTGCTTACGCGGCCCTTTCTTTTCTTCTAAGTGATATATCCCTCATGCACTCTAAGCTCCAAGGAAATTCAAGATATTTTTCAAAGAATTAATTTCTTCACATAGAAATTGGGAGCTATAATAATTCTTATCAACTTACCTATTTATCCTGAAGAGTTGATGTGGGAATCCAAAGAGAATAACACACACAAATATATACATATACAAATGCACACTTCTAAAAATACTCTCTTATATAACACTTTGCTCAGTATTATTCTAAGACAATAGCATTTCAATTCTTTTTTGTGTGTGGGGGGAGGAGATTAAAGCTTTTATTTTTCCCCTTTTCATAAAACCAAGTAGAAGAAAAAATAACAATACAGGATTAAAACCACAAAAGTATTAAATTGGTAGACCATGTGCACTAAAAAAAAAATCCAGATAAGATGAGAGGCTTATTTACAATGAGGAAACACATGTAAATTAAGGTAGCTTGTATTTTTTATATGAAACATTAAAAAAACAAACATGCTACATGAGTGCCACTGGTTAGTGCAGTATTAAAGGGGAGTAAACAACACTTATTTAGGGACAGATACACCATCATACCACAAGGGCCAGGTTTCACACCATCAGTGCAATAAATTCACAAAGCTATATTACAGCTAATTAAGTAGAGTTTAAGACCTATCCCCAAATATGTCACATTTTTGGCCCTTAGAGTTTCATCCCACAGATTTTGATTACTCTGAACTTCTAGCTACTGAGATGGAGAGCAACTCTACGATGCTTTCCAAGAACTACAAAATCTGTAGAGCCAAGGCCACCCATCATCTCACAAAGTTTGCTCTCACCAACAGCCCTTGTACTCTTCAGAGAAATAAATAGGGAAAAACTAAGATGCCAGCATAGTCACCACGTCCTAGGCCAGATCTATGGGGACCAAGGCAGCCAACATTACCATAAAATGAGACTTGAAAAATTAGTAGGTTATGATTATTTTCTACTGAATCTTGATGAAACACAGGAAGACTTTTATCATTGATTAGCAAGTCTTAGAGTAAAAGTCATAGGCATGAGTCTTCATCTCTTACGTACTTTAGTTTTAGATAGCTGAAAATCTGAAATTAAAAGTATGCTAAAAATCCCAAATCCTAGCTTTTAGAACCTTGCTATTAAAAAGCTTTTAAGTACCTACTCACTTGAAGGCTAAGTGCAAAGGGACAAGAGCTAAGCCTGTCAGATTCCACATTTTGGAGGAAGAATAAATATTTTCTACAAATTGCTAAGTTTTGCACAAGGAAGAAACCAACATTAGTGGGGCATGTAATTAGTTTCATTTTATTCTATGAGGATTCTTATCCCATGACATAGAAACGGCATGAGGAAGGAATCTTCATTGGTCTCTTTATTGGAACTGGTAAACTTGGTCTCTGTGTTCATGAAGCCAGTTTTTTCAGCAGACTGTGGAAGTAGGCACTAGAACCAGTTTTTCTGTAGCTACAGACCACTACACCTTGTATCTAGCAAGCAAAGATCAACTTGAACAATTATCCTAAGTCACCGTTAACTGTACTAAAGAGTGAATTCACCTGGGTATTATTTTAAATGAATTTGCCTATAAGAATTCAATTAACCCTGGGTAAGAAAAATCAAAACAAGTTGTATTCCTGAGTGAGCCATCCATATAAGGCAAGCTGATGACAATGCACCCAGATACACTTGACATGAAGATACTATGTGTAAAGCATTATGAATTTTTAGTAACTGAGGGAAGAAGGAGTGAGAGCAAATAACTACTTCTGTAGAAGTTGAGTATCCAAATAACAGAAATTGTTCTCAATGTACATGCCATTAATCACACTGAATGAAGAAGATGTGTTATTCACTTTTCTTTTCTTTTTGCTTAAGAAGCTTGTTCATCTCCCTTTTTGCCACTCCAGTGTACTTCAAAATGACTCCATGCTGGTTCAGTCCAGGAAGTGGCAGTGAGAAAGTCACTATCAGGTAGGTGAGAAGAAGGTTGTGGACCTGCTGTCCCACCCAAGCAACTGCAGCAAAGGATGATCATGGTCATGAAGTGCATTTTTGGCTTTTCTTCCTTTAGTGTAAAGAGGCATTTCTACCAGCACACAGTTCTGTGTTGAGTTTTTACTAGACTGCTACAAATTTCATGGAATCTTTGTTGCTGCTCAGTGGTCCATTTATTAAAGCCAACAATTGTAGGCACTAGAATGGAACAAAGTAGTCAGCCAAGTACAAAAACATAACAAAACAGGAAACACCAGACAGAACAAAGGGATCGAGATCTTAGATGGTTGGAAACACCAAAGAACCACACCCACGATGGCAGGTGGAAACCAGGGTCTTGCCCATCAGAGGATTTCATCGGCCATCAGCACCACCTCTCCCCATCCTTGGAGCTGCTCTTCCAGACTTGCAGTCTCTGCAGGCAGTAAGCTGGTGCTGCAATTATCTCCCTCTGCCATCACCCCCAAGGTGCTGCCTCACCAAGCATAAACCAGCCTCCTCACAAGGCTTCCTCTGCAATCAGCACAGTGACCACAACCCAATTCTAATTCTTAAAAGGACTTTTGATCTAACTGAAGACATGGTTAATCCATGAAATTTTCAGAGATTATTACACCTGACCACAAGGATGAAGGCAGTGTACCAAATAAAACATTTCTTAATCACTTGGGTAAAAAGATCTTTGGAAAACAATTAGAGATGCTGCCAATTTCATGCTATTAGACTAATATTTTGTGGATCATAAACTCTTTTAGAAAGCTTCAGGCAAAATTAATTAGATTAAAAAAACATTCTCTCAGATTAGTTGATGCTTTAATTAGGTGGACACAAAATAAAAAGCTCAGTTTTATTAGATTTATTAAATTATTACCAGAAATATTTTCCCATTTGACATATTAAAAGAATGCTTTCTGCTGAGGGTTTAATACTTCCATGGAGACAGGGTGAAATCTTTGCACTATCAGTGTTTTAAAGGACAAGCTCTTCTTACCTATTTCTGCATACTTTTCCCCTTTTAAAACATTATCTCCACCTGTGCTGAAGATGTCCAAATAATTGGAACTTGTTTGTTCACTCAATCAGTTGGAAAATTTGCAGCCTGGACAAGGGAGGAGGGAGTGAAGATGGGTGGAAAGGAAATTATGTGAGACATATTTGGGAGATAAAAATCAATATAACTTGGTGTTGGACTTGACATGGGAGAGATGTCAAGGACAGCCTTCAGATGTCTAGCTAACACAGCAGGAAGAGTGATAATGGCCATTTCTTGAGTTGGAAAACAGAAGGCTTACCAAGTTTGCGAGTAGGCCAGCATCAAGAGAGGTATAAGTTTATTTTAGAATATTTCTTTATATCTAGCTTAAAATACCTAAATTCCAGTTTGTAAAATTATTCATATACATTAAAATAAGGTCTCCTTTTTTCCCCTAATAAGGTCTCTTCTAAAAATAAGAGTACCTAAGGTGATCTTAATATATTAGAGTGTATAAATAAATGTATCAAACTGTTATACTGTGGAGTAAGAGTGTGCAGTATAAGAAATAAGAAAAAGACAATAGGGCTCTGACCAAGATGGAGGTGTAGATAGATATGCTTCACTTCCTTGCACAATCAAAAGAAGGATAACCAATTTAACAACAAAAAACAACCAAGACTGCCAAAAATCAAACTGTATGGAATTCCGACACCAAAGAATTAAAGAAAAAACATTCATCCAGACTAGTAGGAAGGGTGGAGATGGGCAGCCGGGGCAGAGAAGACACATGACAAAGCTGTGGACTGGATGGGTGAGGTGGCAGCTGGTAGACTGGGTGGCCCCACATTCGCATGAGGATAAACCGGGAGCAACCACTAGGAGCAAGACAGACCACACACACCCAGGGTTCCAGCATAGGAAACTAAAGTCTCAAAACCTCTGACTGTAAAAATCTATGGGGGTTGCAGTGACAAGAAAAACTCCCAGTTTCATGGGAGGGTTCACTGGAGAGATCCACGGGATCCTAGAACATACACAAACCCAGCCATCTAGGAATGGTCTCCTGAAAGGGCACAATCCACTTGTGGGAAGCAAGCGAAGTGACAGGAAATGACAGCAGAGCAAGCATCATTGTTATCTCTCTGACCCTGCACCCACAGACAATGCCATTACACAGGGAAGAGAATTGCCTACCCCTGGCAAATACCTAAGGCTCTGCCCCTTACAACATAACAGGTGCACTGGGACAAAAAAATAAGGCCTAAAAAAAAGAACACATCAAAACTTCAGAAAAAGAACTAAGTGATGAAGAGATAGCCAAGCTATCAAACATAGGGTTCAAAACAGTGGTAATCAGGATGCTCACAGAAATGGTTGAGTACAGTTTAAAATGAAGGAAGAAATGAAGGCTATGCAAAGTGAAATAAAGGAAAACAGACACGGGACCAACAGCGAAGGGCAGGGAACTGGAACTCAAATCAATGATTTGGAACAAAAGGAAGAAATAAACATCCACTGGAACAGAATGAAGACACAAGAATGAAAAAAAAAATGAGGAGAGGATTAGGAACCAATGGGACAACTTTAAATGTCCCAACATGGGAATCATAGGGGTGCCAGAAGAAGAAGAGGAACAAGAAGTTGAAAACTTATTTGAAAACATAATGAAAGAGAACTTCCCCAATCTGGTGAAGGAACTAGACATGCAAGTCCAGGAAGCTCAGAGAATCCCAAAGAAGTTGGACCCAAGGAAGCACACACCAAGGTACATCAAATTAAATTACCCAAGAAGAGAATATTAAAAGCAGCAAGGGAAAAGGAGACAGTTAACTTCAAAGGAGTTACCATAAGACTATAAGCTGATTTCTCAAAAGAGACCTTACAGGCAAGAAGAGGCTGGAAAGAAGTATTCAAAGTCATGAAAGGCAAGGACCTACATCCAAGATTACTGTATCCAGCAAAGCTATCATTTAGAATGTAAGGGAAGATAAAGTGCTTCCCAGATAAGGTCAAGTTAGAGGAGTTCATCATCAACAAACCCTTATTATATGAAATGTTAAAGGGACTTATCTAAGAAAAAGAAAAAGATAAAAAAATATAACAGTAAAATGACAACAAACTCACAACTGTAACTAAAATACCAAAAAAAACCCACCCCAAAACAAAAACAAAAACAAAAAACAAAACCTAAGCAAACAACTAGAACAGGAACAGAATTTCAGAAATGGAGATCACATGGAGGGTTATCAGCAGGGAAGGGGTGGGGGAGAAAGGGGGAAAAGGTACAGGGAATAAGAAGTACAAATGGTAGGTACAAAATAGACAGGGGTATGTTAAGAATAGTGTGGGAATGGAGAAGCCAAAGTACTTATATGTATGACCCACGGAGGAGAACTAAGCTAGGGGATGGTGGAGCAAGGGGGCATGCAGAGTGGAGAGGGAGAGAGAGGAGACAAAAATAAGACAACTGTAATAGCATAATCAATAAAATACATTTAAAAATAAAATAAAGTACCAGAAAGAAAAAGAAAAGGACAATAGGGTGGAGAGAAGATAGCCGAAGAAAAGAAACTACTGACGATTTAATACTGACCAAGACTGACTCTAGTGAAGTTGTTAGAACTTGGTAAATTTCAAATGTATGAAAGTTGGACTTATCAGGATGTAAACTTTTTTTCATAAATTTAACAGCTTTTCAAGGTGTGTGATTAACAATCTCAGATTTCCTCTCTGGTCTACATACCATAAATTCTCTTGTTCTCTATGTTCAAACAATCAAACAGAGCTAGTCATTAGCAAATTAACTAAGCCTTCTAACTAAGCCTGCTCACGGTTTTGAATGAGGACCAATTATGTTCTCACACCTGTCACTCACATCATTAGCTGTGGAATGTCAAGACCCACTTGCCCATGGTGTAATACACCAGAGCAGAGGTTCAGAGGTGAGCGGTTCCTTTCAGCTAACTGCTGGTGTCAATATTCATCGACACCCATCAACTGATTCCTTGTGTTCTTGATAGGATCTCGTTTATTTTTTCTAGGTGTTCTGAGAAAGTTCCTTTCTACTTAGAGGGCTTCTCATTCCTAAATTCATACTTTAAGGAGTTTGCTTATTTGACAGGTGCAAGAGAATTAAGATATCTTAATCCTGATATGAATCACATATGCACAAATGTGCTATAAAAATAAGATAAATAAATGATAGTAAGATGAGTAAGTCCTATATATATGAATTACTCTAAGAAATACACAAGTAAAATGATAGTTAAGAATACATAAAAGTAAAAATTTAGACATGTAAAATATCATGTTAAATTGAAAGATATAAACTGGCATTTAAAATCACATACAAATTTTGTTGTTATTATACCTAATCATTTTTTTCTTTCCCATAAAACACTATGAATTAGGAGTACTTTCCATCTTCTTCAAAATGATACATTACAATGTTTTTTTTAAGTTCCTTTGTTTTGTTTACAAGTGATTCCGAACTCTTGATGTTCCTGTCATTTGTACGTTGTCTTCTATGAATCTATTGGTGCCTCTTACTTATTGATTTTTGTGAGTTTTGTATCAGTGACTATTTTGTGAGTTTTATATATATGTGTGTGTATGTATATATATATATAAAGTCCTACAAGTATATATACACACGTGTGTGTGTGTATACACCTTTAACTTACAGTATACATTAAGCTCATCTTTTTCAATTTGTTATTTCCCAGTGGGCTTTTCTCATGAGATCTTTATTGATAGAAATTTTTTCTGAATAAGGACAAATTTACCAAACTTCCTTGTTAAGAAGTGATAAGCTCTGAACTCTAAGTATCATTGAAAATACTTAGAAATACTTTCACTAAAAACATATGAGTTTATTGATTTAAGCTCTATATTCTATATTAGTATCACTGATATGAAGGATAGGCTAATCCTTCATATTAGTGATTTTCAACTTTTTTCATTTCATGGCACACATAAACTAATTAATAAAATTCTGCAGCACCCCCAAAAATATATTTTTGTCAATCTGACAAAAAAAATAGGTATAATTTTGATTCATTTGCACTGGACAGCTATTGTTGTATTGGCTGTTTTAATTTTTTTATTTGATAATTTAAGGAAAACAGGTCAGTGTCCTGACCAAATGGTCAGGAATTACATGTTTTAAAATTTCTTGTGGCACACTGGTTGAAAACCACTCCTTCAGATGATAGTTGAAACGATTTATTCTCCCTTGTTAAGGGAGGGTGTTTACCAGCTATAGTACCTTCTATTCAGTTAAGTAATTTGTTTAACTTTCACGCATTACTCTCTTCTGATGGCCTCAGCCATCACCCTACCCAGGGAATTTCCTGTTTTGCCACTGCTTAGTCAATTTATATTTTAAGCAAGGTTATCAGGCACATTTCAGGTCATAGCTTAAACATACTGCAGTCAATTTGTCCATGACCTTGGCATTTTTTACTTATAAAGAATTATAACCTAGCACATTTTATTTACAATGTTTTAGTCTTTCTTGCTCTGTCATTCTTGTGACTTTTAATGTCTCTTATACTGGAAATATGCCTTTTTTTTTGACAATTCCCAGATGATTCCCACCAAACATAATGTCCACTTTGGCCTTCAAACAAGACTAAACTTGGTCATGGGTAAAATTATCTGAGTAAAACACATAGCATGCACCCACACAAACTGCGGAGATAGTATTTATATATGCGTTCATTCTGGCTGAATCTTGGAATCAGAGTCCTGTGCGGAGAATACACAAAGAAAAGCAAAGTCCAGCCTTCACACAAAAGTGAGGGGCCCAGACACTCTTAACCCAAAACAAACAGACATCTTACAAAGTATAGTTAGATATACTGTTAGTGTAGGTTGCTAGATATGAATAAAGGAAGGGAGCAAATGGAATCATACACTATTAAGCAGAGTAAACTAGAGAGCTGAATTGGATAATAAAACTGCTTGCTTCACTAGGATGTTACAGCTTCACAAACTCCCCAGGGCATCCTCCACCCTTAGGACCTAATTTCCCAAAGCAGACACACCAAGAGGAAGAATTAAAACAGCAGGAGAAATTCCTCTGCTGGCCACATGTGCAGTAAAAGCCAATATGGGAACTATAGAGGTCTGTCAGTGTAGCCTGGGAAAGGGATCTGATTGGTACACAGAACACCCAAAAGACCTAGGAAGTAGATTGGTTAGGGGGCGAACCCATTAGAAGCCCACAAAAGCTTGGGAAGTTAGTTTGTAGATGCTGCCTGTCCTTCCTAAGCTTGAGATAATACAATCAGCCTAACAAAGAAGCTTGCACTCTCTCTCTCTCTTGCTGGATGCCACGCACTTGCCCCATTCCTTTGTGTGCTTTCTCTCCATAACAACTATGTGGCCCTCACAGCTGCGAGGACCAAGGGAGGACCAAGCACAGGCCTGGGCACAGTGCCAGCCAGGAACAGACTGTGCTAGCCGGATGGGGGCAGACGTGAACAACGCTTTGACATGGCACAGAACTTTTGGACCTTGGCCTTTTTATTGGGCGTGTTCCATGATGGGACAAATGGAGATGGGACACTAGGAACTCAGACAGTCCCTTGATTTTCACCTAAAATGAATTTTACACAAAGTCTCAACGTCTCATACGCGGGTCTCCCAGAATGCTTTCCTTGAAATCCTGTGAAAGAACTCCACTTCCACCAGCAAGATTATTATATAGGCCCAAATATATAATTGTTAGGAGTTTTCTTTTTCTTAACCCTAATTTTAACTTCTCATTCATATCTTTCTTCATGAGTGCCAATGTCATATTTTAGGTCATTTGTCTTTAATCCCTTTTTTAGGTCAGTTTTATGTTTTCTTCCAACACTTTCAACATCTCTTCTTCAGCCTTTATTAACTAAATGAGAACATTTCATGTAACACAATTTTTCTTTATCCCAATAGCCATTAATCTTCTTTTGCAAGTGTGCTGGAAACCATTTCTGAGAAATGAAGTTCATAACCAACCAAATAAATAGTTACCCCAGAGGCTAAGGGAAGGCTCTTTAATGCAGAAGAGTGAACTCTAGAAAACAACAACTATCAGTAATAGTGACCGCAAAGCTCGCAGCTTTACTCTAATGTAGTGGCCACAGGTTAGAAAGATATGATGAGTTTTTTAACACTCTCACTCCCCTGGCCTGGTCCCATCCCAGACCACTTACATGAAGATGGGTTCTGGGTGTCTGCAGTTTTAAAAATACTCAGACAATTTTAGTTAACAATCAGATTTGCAAACTATGGCCTAAACATTGACCGTATAAGTAACTAAGCAGTTTAGATCAGTGAAATAGTCTTTGAGAGTTTTAGTGTTCACAATACATTTATTTCCTGATTCTAAATTATAGATACTCAAACATAGATAATTTCTTTAGAGAAGCCCTGAAGAAATTAAAGAAAAATCTCAAAGGGAGGAAAATCTACCAAATAATGCAACTCAATACGTTTCACCAAAGTGAAATACTACCTACTTCAAGTTAAGTTTCAAAATAATTACAGTCCATTACATTGTAACAATGGAAAATTAACACCATACTTTCATTGCCGTTGCTCTCAGAATTTCTAACTATATACACTTGTATTATATTCAATTGTTCCCTAATTCCTTTTCAAAATTATTTTCAATAATCTCAGCAAAATGTCCTTATATTTTCTAAAAAAGGAAAAGAATATAAAAAGTAAGATAGAATACCATTCTACTATTGTAAAGAATCTACTTTGCAGTTTGGATACAATAGTAAACATTTATACACATAAATTATAATAGGTACATACTGCCACAAAACTGCAGACTTAAATATGTAACATCTATTTCTATATTTAATTGTTTTCCAAATTTCATCAGTGAAATCTCTTTTTTTCATGTGAGGGTCCTCTCATATGAAATCATGCAGTGAAGATATTAATTTTCATATTATATTCAGAGATTGTTGATAATTCCAAAAATGCCATCACAAATGTATAAGATTCTAGAGAAAAATAGCACTGAATTTTAGCTTTCTTCTAATTCCAAATGGAACCCCCTTTTTTTTTCTAACACCTTTGGCCACTTAATTCTTTGACATATTTGGAGAAAATATGTTATAATCGTTCTGAGAGACCTTGTTACCCTAAGCAGAAGTACACAGAGAGGAAATTCCAATTTATTCACCCTTCCCCCAGGCAAAATTAGTACCAAAGACCAGTATACCTTGAAGATTCTTATTAACCACCTTTCAACAGCATCCTGCCCTACTTCACTTTGCCCTTTTACATCCTGGCCTCCGGAACCATGTTTTTCAGACCACAATATCATTCAGATATGCTTTCATAAATTTATGAATATTTCCCAGATGAAGTATTTTGAAATAAAATGGGGGAAATAAATCACTTGTGTAACTTGTATAAATGTACTGGACTCAAAAGAATTCAAACAGTAACTTTCTACAATACTGTATTCAGACCTATTTCTGGATGACATATTATATGTCCCGTGTTTTTTCAGTTAAGTTTTATAAAATACTCACATTTAGGCATGAGAAAGCCTAGTCTGAACTAATTTCAAAGTTTCATTTGTTTTACTCAGTGTGAAGTATTTCCTATCCCCCCAAATGGCCAAATACAACATTTTGCAGAGTAGGGAAGCTAATCTGGCCTGTTGCCATCTGCGTTATAACTCCTGCCTTTCTTTACAGGTAGCTTCTGGATTCTCTATAGTTAGTGCAAGGAAAGGGGGTACCTAGACATTTTTTTGACCAGCACTAGTATCTAGTTTATAAAGTGACCACCTGCTCTGTCCCCCTACCCCCGTTAATATGATAATTTTGTGGGTTCTTTGGAAATTTCCGTCTCCCTCAATACTGAGGAGCACTTCCTGCACCTTTCTTTAGGGAGAAAAATGGACGGCCACCCTGCTCTGCAACTTCTGCTCTAACCAACATACCACCCAGGGGGCAAAACTCTGAAATTGTCCTGTCAGAATGACTTAGATTAGTCCAGGGTCTCCTGATGAACCTATATAATATATAATAATATATAACATATAATATCTATTATGTATTATATATGAGAGACAGAGATTACTGTAGCATAAGGAACTGGCTCCTGCGCATGTGGAGGCTGAGAAGTCTCACAGTCTGATGTCTGCAAGCGAGAGACCCAGGAACGCTGGTGGTGTAAACGTCAGTCCCAATTAGAGAGCCCGAGAACAAACTGAAAAGAAAAAGTGTACGTCCCTGTCAAAGGGCCGGAGAACAGTGTCTCAGATCAACCAGTCTGGCAGGGAGAGAGAATTCAAACTTCCTCCACTTCTGCTGTTCTAATCAGGTTTTCAGTGGATACTGCCTGTCCACATTAAGGAGGACCGCTTTAGTCGGTCCGCCAATTCAAATGTTGCACTCTTTGGAAACACCCCCACAGGCCAACCCAGAAATAATTTGGACTGTTTGGCCAGATCTCTGGGTATCCCATGACTCAGTCAAGTCAACAGAGCTACTTCCTGAGCTATCCCACAGGAAGACACCACAGTTGGAAGCATGGGCAGCTACTGTTCCAGCTCTTTCTCTTCAGCCTGTTATCACAGGTTGCTCAAGCTTATCTTTCACATTTATACTTTTATGTTTTTTATGTAGGGTCCCACACCTATCACTGTGCCTTCTTCACAAAACTCCAGAGGACGCTATTCAAATTCTCCCAACCAATTTTACCATGCTCTCTTCTAGTCCATGGAAGCACTGAGACTTCAAGCCCTGGACTTCCACCTGTAGAAGGATAGCAAATTAACTGTTACACAAAAACTCTTTTGAAAGAGTGGTAAGTCACAAGATTACTTTGGCCAAGTGCTGCATAGGTGAGTCAAGCAACCGTATGTACAATATGTGAATACTTCTTGCTAATTATTTCTTTAGTTTTTTTTTAACATTGCATTCTTGACAAGACTGAAACAGTAGAAACTGTCCATTTAAGATGATCTCTAAGATAAAAATGACTACTTAAAATGAATTCCAATTTACAATAACATTAATTATTCAGTGGCATCGTGTTTTATAATACAAAAATTGGAAAACTGACTTATTGGAAGTCAGAGTGCTTAAATAATTCAATAGATATCAATATAAATGACATTTTATGAGTACACTATTACATTTACAGAGAGATACACTTATAACCCAAACGAAAACAGAGATCTCGTTTGTGAATACTACTTACTAACACATGGAGAAAAAGTCTTTATTTTCCATCAATAATCCAAAATCATTATGGTTTTGTTTGTTTGTTTTGGAGGGGTGAGGAGTTCATATGACAGAGTTGGTAGTGTTCCGCACACATACAAAATATCCTCAGTGTCTTTTCTTTTCTCCAGTCTTCCCTCTCTCCTATGACTTCTAAGAGCTCTGAATCCAATCCTCACCACTCAATGAGAACACTATGAAAATCTTCTTCCTGTTTCCAGGATTGCATACGAACTTCAAAATTTTAAGACACATACGTTATCAGGGTCCCAGCAACAAAACAGGGGAGTCACTTACAGAGTTACTTATTGGAAAGGAGTTTAAAGGGTATGAAAACATATGATTTTATAATAGATTTAAATCTTATTACATTTTTATAAAAGCTCCTTTTTCTAATTTAATAACTAAGCCATCAGTTCTTCAAACAAAACATTTTGAAATGCCTAACTAATTATTATTCCAATCCTAATTGCTTCAAATTCTTCATCAGGTAAATTGTAATTCTTGCCTTATAATTAAAAGCTATAGCAAAACAAGAAGTTAAGTAGGAGAGAGACCTTAACTTGAGTATAGTAACCTGAGATGATGTTATATAAATGTGAAATAAGTTTTCTTGACATAGACATAAAATATTACAAGGGAAATTCTGGTAATATTCTATAACTGAAAGTAATAAAGCATATCAGCAAAACCTGAGAATTGTTTGGGGGGAAGGAGAGAAAATAAACTGAAAAATGCAACTGTTCTAAGATGTCATTTCATTGTGGTGGGGTGAGGGCAGAGAGGAGAAGTGTAAAGTTAGCACCCTTGTGAGGGAAACTGGTTTTTCATGGTAGTAATTTTGGAACTCTGGTTATAGGATGTTGACTTTTAAAAAAATTTCAGCTCATGTAGGACCTTAATGGATTGCTCATCTGTTTATGCACTAGAGACTATACATTAGTAAGGGACTATCAAACGTCCCCAAAGGTTAAATTATTTTGTTTTTTTTCTTAACCTTGATACCTATTCCTTTAATAACATTCTTATTTCTCCTGGCAATTAAGTATTGCTACTGGTCTTTATTGTCCCAGAATCTCAATATCAACATTATAGTGAGAAAGCTTAGTTCATGGGCTGGGTTTTGTTCTTGTATCCTAGGCCCCCAGAGGACCTTCATTACAGAACCTCTCAAGTTCATGGTTACTGTTCTCACAGATACATGTCCACATGTCTTGCTTGCTAAAAGGGCTTTCCCGTAGTTATCAAGTTCATAGAAAGCACATAAGTAAACAGATTATATAAAAACAACCCACTACAATGTTTCTATTTCTAAGTTTTTGGATTCCTTTTTTACATTACAACACAAAATTTGGGACATCTCAACCTCATTTCATGTAGAACACTGTTGATCGGGTATGCTAATTATCAAGTTATTCAGGTTAACAGAAATTAGAACCTTCTTAGCTACTCGATATCATTCACAAATCCAGAGATTCTGATAAGTATATACATAAAAAATTAGACTAATCTGTAATTGTGTTTTTCTTTCCCTGCTCTTGCATTCATTGTATTCATTCCTATGTATATGTCCAAGGTCAAGACAGATATAAATGAGGAAATGCTTATAATTCTATTTGCCATATAAGTTTTGTTCTGGGTTTGATAGCGTAATGGGCCCCAAAATCTAAAGGGAATGAGTTCTAGAAAAAACGGTTTATGAGAATTGACTTTTCCTCGCAAGATAATTGCCTCAGGGAAAGTCATTTACAGGGATTTGAAGAAGTCAAAACAGCCTTTAGAGATAGGAAATGAAGAGAGGCCCTAGGGACTTGGGGACTCTGAGTCATCTACATTCTCTCCTTAGGCACATCCCAACACTATGCTCCACATTCCCATCAAAAATGCTCGAGTTTTCACATAGAGACCTCATGAATTTAACCGCTGCCAATCAGCAGTCCAGAGATTTCTACCATGGATGCAATGCTCAGCTATATTATCCCTACCATTTAATGATGTAAATATGTTAAGAATTGGAACTTAGCATGTTTTTTAAATGCCCCAGCACTATTTGAAGCATCATGTGAGCCCCTGGGGTGCACATATATTTCTTGTATTCTTTACACTGATCTGTGCTAGCAGCCGTTTGGTCAGACAAAAACTTGGTTTTAATAAACAAGGTGCAAATTTCCTGGATGGCGATAGCCTTAGTAGTCATGGCCTACTAAGTTCCTATACTCTGTATCAGCTCAATCAATTAGTAACAAAATACCTCAGACTGGGTATTTATAAACAACAGAATTGGTTTTTCACTGTTCTAGATACAATCCAAGATTGGGATGCAAGCATGGTTAGGTGAGAGCTCTCTTCTGGGTGGCAGACTTCTTGTTGCATCTTCACATGGCAGAAGAGCCTAGAGATCTCTCTAGGACCTCTTTTATAAGAGCAGTAATCCCATTCAGGAGGTCTCCACCCTCACGACCTAATCACCCCCCACATGCCCCACCTCCTAATATCACAACATTGGTCATGAAGATTTCCATGTGTAAACTGGAGTGGGGAAGATGGGGCATCACTCAGATCATAGCAAGTATAACTAGTATCCTTACTGCCCCCAGTCCAAAGCAGTTAAGAAAATTAATCCTAAATTCCCATTTTTTCAGGGTTATTTGCCTACATCTTTTCTTGTTATCAATCATTATATTGCACAGAATTGTGAGGTATGAGTGATACAATACTTTCTGGGCAGTTTCAACAAGAAACAAATTTATTGAAGAGTACTTAGTAGTTAGTACCTCTCCTAAAATGATAAAAAGCCAGAGTTCAAAAATGCAAAACCAGAAAACTTAACCACTGAGAGTTCTTTCTAATTGAAAACTACACTGTCACTGCCTTTAAGTATCTGTGAAATTACAGGACTGTGTTGCAGAATCACTTCTCCTGACACCATTAAAAAAACTGAGGACCTTTGCACTTTTTAAGATCAGGCTCCCTATAAGAAGCCATTATTCATATTAACTGCAACCACAACTCATAGCTTCTGTAATAGACTCCAAGTTACCCACATGGTTTCTAGATGCAAGGGAAAATGAGCAAGAAATTTCTTAAATATTATCAAGCCCAATCACAGAAAATACAGTATGCAATATTATAATTAAAAATGATTAAACTCATACTAAATAGAAAGAGATGGGCAGAAATAGGCATTTTTGCATTATACATCAGTGTAGTTTTAAAGGAATCATAATAAAACTATTGGAATTACATTTGATATGTCAGGTTCTAATTTGGTTTCAATAAAAATTAAATTTAATAAGATAAGGAAATAAAAGACTGAATATAGACATTGAGAAAGAAGAGATGCAATGTTTTAATTTTAGGGGTTTTTTTAGTGTAGATATCATGATTATACATTACCTAGAACACACCAGGCACCAGTAAAAACTGCTACAATTAACCATAGAGTATTTTGATGTAGACATGCATAAAGATACATTTGTAAAATTTTGTTTGTAGAAGTCGGGATGGTGAGTTTATTTGTATGAGGTCTCAGATGGAAATGAAGAACTTGTAATTAGACAATGGAGATAAAGTGCCTAAGTACTTGGCTGAATTTTGTTCCTATTATCCTTATTTCATGGAAGGTGGAAATTGTATATGTAACTGAGGGCAGTCCTGAGCAAATGTTGAAGGACTGGCTTGGTTTCTCTGGACTGCAATAGTAAATTATGAGAAGAGAGAAATAAATTGAAGGAGGAATTAAGTAAAAAATAAGGGGTGGGGACTTAGAGATTTTGGAAATTCTCAGACTATCCATAGCACAAAATATGAGAAAGTATTTTGAAAGACAAATTAAGGATGTGGTTGAACAAACATTTGGTTAGGAGATCCCCAAGTGTGTGAACCCTGGGCCTAGTCAGCCACATCGGCAGAAGCATTGCCAGTTTCAACGGCAGGGAATGCACACTAGACAAAATGAAGGGAGGCTGTTAGATCTGGCAGACTGGACCTTATTGACCTTTGGCAGTGAACAGGCACTGTTTTTCCAAGCGCAAGAAGAATGATCTGGAAAGTCAATTCAGAGATAATCAGAACTGCCTCCTTGGTTTCAAATGGGAGACATCACCTTGGATTCAACAGACCAGGCCACCCCAGCGGAAGCACCTTGAAGGGGCATTTGGGGGTGTGAAGCTGCCCAACAGGGCCTGGGGGGCACTATTCCCTGTACTTTTTATCTCCCTTCTACACCTCTCATCTCCCTACCCGCCCTCAGCCCTGTTCAGCAAAGAGTGGATATGTTGATAAAGGAACACTATCTTTGATTCTTGAAAGAAATATGAATGACTGTAGACTTTAAGTAAAGCAATTTGGAAACACATAATAGAATTACAAATGAACTTAGCCTTTGACACGGCAGTCCAAATGATTCAAATCTCTTCCATGGAAATGGAATTGTTTCACAACAGTGAGGTCCTTATCATTTAGTATCTATTGCTATGTGTGCTGCTCACACCAGTAGAGTTGCTAAGTGCTTTGATATCACTAAAAATAGAAACACCAAAGCCTAAGGCTATATGTAGAAAGATGTTTGTTGCAACATGCTTGATAATAGGGAAAAAAGAAATCACAGGAACCCCCGTCTGTACGAGAATAGTTAAATGAATGGGAGTATATGTAGAATGTAGTACACTATGCTGACATGAACAGAGAGGTGTTATAGATTTGGATGCAGGAATACTTACCTTTGCATCTTATTTTTTGCCTGAAAAATGGAAAAATGGATTTGGATATTATAATAATTTTTAAAGAAAACACTCATATAATAAAACATTAAATACATGTGCACATATGTTTAGTTATAAGTGTGTGCATTTAAACATCTATATGTGTGTGAGAGAGAGGGAGACAGACTGAGAGACAGAGGGAGAGAAAATGGACACTTCAGGGGAATATATGGAGGGAATAGCAGCATGAATTAAGGTAGCAAGCTGAAGGGAAAAATATTAAAAGACTGAACTAAAAGACTTGGTATGATAATCAGCATGTGTATGCATTTATGTAAAATTATAAATATGCAATTGTTATAATATGTAAAAATTATAAATATGTGCGGGCAATTTTTTAAGAGTCAGCCATCTTTCAAATAGAAGCTCATTTCAAATACTAAAAGGTAAATCAATGATGATGAACTGGAGTTAGTACAAGAAAACTATTTTTAGCAAAATGTTTGACAAAGGAATGGTGACTTGAGAGGGTTTTATGTTCAAAAATGTCATTTATGCCATAGAGGTGACATGCTTATTTTAATTTAGGGAGAAATAAAATTTTTAGCAGAAAGGGTAAGGATAATTGTACAAAAAAGTTGAGTGGACAACACTAATATACACACGCAGCAGTGAATGGCTTTTGGAACACTTCAGTAAGTAAAAAGCAGAGATTCCTTCCTTCCAGATAAAAGTAAAAGGAACGAGGAAAAGTAAAGGACACATTCTGGGTGAATAGAAAATAGTGCAGTCGAGACGGTTGCTCTTCTTCTACTGCATGACTTTCCACTCTTTCCTTCAAAGCTTCAAGGGTAGTGACTGGGACTTTGCTGTTATTATCGGGGAAAGTCAGGTGAAATACACACACTGGAGATATTGATAAGCAAACTATTAGTCTTCAACTTTGATCTCAGCCTTTGAGTGCCTACTTGGCTGACCCTGTGTGGATCAATGAGAGAGTGGTGGGTCAGGGAAGGAAGTCCTTATCATACAATTAACATCACAATGCTGGTGATTAAGACAAAGCCTTCCAATCTTTCAAACTCATTGTAATATCTGAATTCCCATTTCAAATATAGATTCGTGTATAGTAAAAAAAGCCCAAGTGTGTATTATATATTGAAATTCTATCAGCCAGTTGAAGTCTAGATGTATATTTAATATTGAAGCAGTAAAATATTACAATAATTATGACTTCAATCACTGATAATTCTATGTACCAAAATTACTAGTAATAAACTTAAAATGAATTGTAAATATAAAAGTAACTAACTTATTCAACTATTAGGAACAAGCATATTATCTCAATAAATTTGGGAAGGATATGTGATTCTTTTAGAAGGTGAACATTAGCTGAATAATTTTTTTTCATCTGGGAATTGCTCTGTGAGTATTACTACCATTAAAAAAATAGCATTTCCTTACATCAGATGCTATGAAAGCGAAAGGACATCTTACTGATTTAGTGATTATATTACCATGAGCAGCATTCTGTTTGGCCTGACTAAACCCAAAACATAATATGTTCAAAACTGACCTGTGATGAAAGGCTGCATCTATTCAGCATTGCAAACAGTCAATATAGGAATGACCGAGGTAATCTAGCAGCTCAATAATCTGAGAAGTGATTGTCTCTCTATTACATCAAATTAAAAAAGTAATTGACTATTAAAATGTTAATAACACTATTAATAATTGTTGTGTTTTGTATAAAATCAGATTTATTCTTCAGTCTATGAGTTCATTGTGTATGTTTGCCTTTTTCCTGGGGTTCACATGAATACTAATGTTATCATGAATCCACTCAACACTGAAGCAAAATATGCATCCCTAGATACATTTATATTCTAACTCAACATTGACAATTAAATGAGATGAGCCAGCAGTCGGTAGAAATTGTTGTCCACTTTTTCTTCCTAGAAACTCCTTCCATTTCTTGGAGGAAGGATTAAGATTAAGGGAGAGGAGTGCAAAGTAATACAAATGTCTGTGGGGACTCGTGAAAAGAGAAGAAATTTGGAGGAGCTGTTCCAAGGAAGGCAGCCTATGCCAACAAATACTGACAGTAGGATGTTCATCAAGCAAGAACAACCTAACCATGCCTAGCTGGGATTTTTATGGGTGCATTGGTCATGGACATGTAAATAGCAAATAATCAAATATTATTTCATTTGTCTGTAATGATACCTAATTGTTTTTGTAAGGTTTCATAAGCATGTAGAAAAGAATGACATAAAATTTCACTATAGATTTTTTTCTCACCTGAGGATATATTTATAGATTTTAGAGACAGAGGAAGGGGAGGGAGGGAGAAAGAGAGAAAGAGACAGAGACATTGATGTGAGAAACATCGACCCGTTCTCTCCTGCATGCATCCCAGTAGGGGATGGAACCTACAATGTAGGTATGTTCCCTACCTACAGGAATCAACCAGGAATCAACCCCGCAACCTTTTGGTGTACAAAACAATATCCCAACCAATTTAGCCACTTGGCGAGGACTCACTATAGATTTTTAATCAGATAATCCTGGAAGATGATAGGTAACACAGAGGAGACTAGGTGGCAAAGTAGGAGGACTATAAGAAAAGATTTAATAAAAAAAGATAAAATGCTGCTTACACACAGAAACTACACCCCACCCCCCAAAAAACCCCCATACATCTACATTTATGTCTAAGTGTCTAGAATTTTCACTAGGGCAATTATGAGACTGTTTCCTATATTAATCTCCAAAGGTCACATTTCTTCATCCATTTACATTTTGTTCATTTTTATCACCTCTCTAGATTCCCAGTGTGAGGGTTCATTGAATTATTTTACTGGAAGAGGTAGCATTTGTTATATTTTGACTTCTGTGGTTGCTTTATATGTCAATGCGGGTAAAAGATAATTTTAAATAACATAATTCTCTATATTAAATTTTATAAATAACATACTAATTTTATATAACAGCTACTTTATTTTCATTATATTTTTCTAAGTGTCCTACTGTATTATTTAGAATTAAAATATGAACGTGATTTTATTGCCTTCTTACCAAGGAATGCATCTTAACACGTCCACTTTGCACTTCATATTCTTCAGGTATTTCAACTCCATTTTGAATTTGAAATGTTGTACAGCTCTCATTATCCTAGTGAGATAATCTCATACATGTTGTGGACTTGTAGTACAACACAAGCAATAGTTTATTTGGCCAACAGATTCTCAAAATTATTTTTTTAAGTAGCAGACTAGCAAGATGATAGTAAGCAATTGTCCTGAGTATGAATTAATTAATTAATTATAATATAAATATTTTATTTCACAACAATATGCCTTCAACTTATTTTGTCATTTGACCCTTTGTGAATGTGAAGGTATATAACTTAAATTATTCACTTTTTTTGAACTAATGGCAACTCCCTATAGACTCAAGGATAGATATGATACAGTCTCTGACTTTCAAGAATGATACTTGAATGAGAAAATAATAACAATAATATTAATAGTGGTAATGACTGTGATAATAGTCTATAGAAAATACCATGATAGTCGCGTGAGAGACCCAAGACTCCAGGAATGATAATGAAAGGAGACGACAGTATTAGCAAACATGGATAAATATCTGCTAAGTGAACCAAGAAGACAGAAAAATGTTTCAACCAGATGAACTGCATGGGCGAAGCATCAGTGGAAAAATGATGTGAGATAGTCTAGTACAAGAAGGTAATTTGCATGGCCAGAACTGACTGGTATTGAACATGGAGTAAACAGGACCAGGAACAAGCAGAAGGGAGACCATAAAGACTATTGCATGTACAAGTAAGGGAGTCAGAACTTCAAAACACTCCACAGTATGAACCTTCCTTCAAGCCCCTGAGGAACATATTTTTTAAACAATCATCTAATGAATGCATAACATTTTGCGTGTCAGATGGAACTGATTCATATGGCCATACCAACTATTTATATTTACCACATAAATTATATTAAGTTGTAAAAGCTATTTCACCAATAATGAATAGTTTACTTGAATCTTGGGTGAACTGAATAGTATTTTATCTGGGCCAGACTTCAGATTAATCCCTTTCAATTATTTAAAGTAAACTCCCTATTTTTCCACATTGCAGGCTATTTGATCTCAATAGCCTCAAAACACTTTGATCTCAAAACACTCCTTTTAAAAAGTTGTATTTCTTCGTATCTTATCAAATATTCACAAATAAATTATTCCTTCTCTCATGATAGCTACAAAATTCCATTGCAGTGTGTTTATATGACTCAAGGATAGGTACAAGGCAAATATTCCATGAAATCATACATAGATGCCAACATGAAGAAATATAAAATATCTCGATTTACTAGTCATTAGAAATTTAATTTTTATTACAGAATAAACATTAGCATGTATTGCTTGAAATTCTGTTTAATTATCTCAAATCATCTTTGTTTTGTTAGGAACTAACACACTGCCTCAGTAATCTTTATGGACTAATAGGGGTCCTAGCTTTCAGTATCATTTTCAGTATAAAAATAATGTTGCCACTGACTCTAATTAAGATGTTTTGTGTTGAGTAGGAAGATAGAAATTGCCTGTAAAAATTTTTTACATTCTAAAGTTTCCTTCCTCCTCCCATTAGTAGAAAGATACAGGTCTTTATGTTTATAATGAAATTAGATATAATGTACAAAAATGAAATTATGCATTAAAAATAATTGGAAACAAAAGAGAACATGCTGTTTTTATGCAAAAATGTTTAGATCAATTATTTAGAATCTAATTTAATTATCTCATAAAATGAGTCAAGTAGGGCAGCAAGTTTTAATCTAATGCTATGCCAGGCCTTTAGCGTTGCTATTACACAACTGTGGTGACTTTTATTTTCCAGTGATGGGTGGTATCTCTGACTCTGATGCAGCCCCTTCTTACTGGATCACTTTGTCTCTTTGTGTACAATTCCAGTTTATTCTTCTTTCATTACTTTCATTGCATTCTCAGCTAATTATGATGATATTTAACATATGAGGGTCTGGATAAAAGAAATACATATACATCATATTTTCGCTGATACTATAAAAGAAACCCTCCCAGTCTTTTCCCAACTATATTAATGTTTACAAGTCAGAGACAGCATGCAGTTTCATTGGATAAAGTGTTCTAAATTGGTTGCCCTGGAACTGGTTGGTCAGCTCCCAGGTAGGAAATACATTGAAAGAAAATTTTTACCGTTACAGAAGGGTCAGCCTTGGAAAATTTACTGTTGACTGCACTAAAATGTTAAGAACACAGTAGCAAAATAACCTTAATTAGTCCTAGCATTTTGCTGCTTAATATTTTTGGTTAGTGGTACCTATTATTTATATTTTATGCAATGGTGGTTCAGTCTGATTTTACATGCATTTATATACACTTTGGTCCATATAGATACCCTGTTGCTGCACTCTGCCCTTTTTTCCCCTAAAACTTATATTCTACTTGTGTACCTTCCCTCAACTCACAAGGTTTAATTAGGCACAGGTCACCTCTTGCCTGCTGTCTTGGTTGCTTTCTCATTGGAATTTTGCTCTGTGTCTTCTCCATTCACTCTTAATCTTGCCCTGAATTTCTTCTGTAACTCTTCTGATAAGCTTATCTCTATCTCATTCCCTTTCTTGCCTTAATATGGGATAACATTGTTATCTATAATCAGATAAGGACCAGACTCTGCTTTAATATCATTTGTTCAACTGCTTTGACTACATATTGACAGGGAGAAGATAGATCTTGAAGTTCAAGGCAATTGCATGAAATAATGTGAAAATTACTCCTATTACTTTGCGCTTGACTCATCAAACACCTGTAGAGGGCCTTAGGGAATTAAAGTTAATGAGCATTCTCTTGTTTTCCTAAAAAGACACCCGAAAAGTCCCCAACTGTTATATATTGCAAGTAAATTCCTCAAAGGTAAATTTCTGGCTGTATAGTGGGAGGCTGAGTATATAGTAATGAGGCTATAGTAAGAATTTTTTGTGATAGTTGACATCTGTGAAGTCCTGTGGGTCCTTTAAATTGAACATCCATAAAACAATTGGTAAAGTTTCATTACCTTAAGGCTAACTCAGAAATGACTGTAAGGAAGTCTCTTACATCATTTATACCAGATCTGAAGCCTCAGGAGTTTCAGTTGGTCCCCATTCCTGTCCCCGCTACGAGATACAGGTGAGTAAATAACCCTGCTGACACCCTGAGCTGAGCCAACCCTCTGAAGCAGATCCCTTGTCACCCAGCCCATACATGGCTGGAGAAAATTAGAGGGAACACTGACCATAGTGACTTGCCAGGACTGCTGTGGGGCAAAGGCCACACTAAAATATCAACGCAGCTGCAAGATATGAATAAATTAGAAGGGATTCAGAGGATAGACACACAAAAGACAAAGCACTTTAAAAACAGTCTATGTAGAAAGACTAAATGGACTTGAATTACTTAGCTGGGGGGAAATGAAGGCTGAGGATAAATAGAACGATCTTCAAATAGTAAAGCAACTGTCCTTCATTTTGTTCCATTGCGATCAAGGATAAATTAGAAAATTTAGGGGGTGGAAATCTCTTCTCTTGGAAAATAGCTCCTCACTACTGTAGACACTTTAAATGTGATCTTTTGCAATATACAGCAAATCGAATTAAAATAGTATTTCCATTGATCTATCCCAGTAACACACCCCAGAAGGTGAAGCATCTGCACATTATAAGTCTGATTTTCCAAAGCTCACGTGTATGGTTTTACTGACAGCACAGACTCCCAAAATACTGGCCTTATCCCAGGTGGGCGCAGACTGCCAGGCTACCTCAAGCTACAACCTTACAGTTAATTATGCAGTTAGAAAGATGGATCAAGCCTAAAGGTAGTAAATAGATGATAATTTTAACATTATTAAAGATATATTGAAATATTTTCAAAATACAAAATGAAGTAGAAAATATTTCCACAATTACTATTTTTAGTTACACAAAAGCATATTTGGGATCTAAGTTATTTAAATGCAGAACAGTAATGGATCAAACATCTGAAGGGCAGGTGAGACCTTCAATCAGCTCTCATTTGGAGGAACACAGGCGTTTGGGTGGACCAGTGTTATCAGGGCTAATGGCTCCTTGTTTTTGCTCTTTGTTACAGCTATGCTTTTCACTCCTAACTTGTAGGACAGCTTAAATGGTTGACTCGTTTAAAGTGCTTAATTACTCATGCGGCGGCTATTACCAGTACAAACTGTCTACAGGATACACGGAGAGCTATTGTGTCCCAGCTGATGTTACAATACTAAATGGGCCCTGATTACTGTTCATTGCTTTTCAATGCTGTTAATTTGCATGTTTGAATAAGTCTGTTGGGACTCGCTTTTACAGCTATTGCTCCTTGTGTGCTGCTCGGGATCGCTTTGGGAAACAGTATGTGACTGGCTTCTCCTATTCATCAGAATGGAGGGTTTGGAGCTGCTGACACCGTGACCATTATGCATTGCACCTATGGGCTTTGTGGCCCGTTGCATATTGGATTGCTGCGCTTGCTTTTCTTCTTCTTTTTTCCCCTTAGTGCTCAGTTTTCATGTATTGTTGAACATTTATCTTAAACGTGAAAGCCACCGTTTGTCTGTGATTGCTAATAGGACGTACTGAAGAGTTTTAAGAAAAAATAACATATTCATTATGTGGGTTAATAGATTTCTAGAATTGATTTCATAGTTGTTAATGAAAACGAATTATTCTTTTTTAAAATACTAGGCAATCAAATGTTTTTGGTTGTTTCAACCCAATGACTATTCAGTCCACTCAGACTATAAGTTGAAAAGTTAGTCCCTACAAAAAAATATTTTAAACTTTCTGTTCCCATTTCATTTGCTAATTAAACAAAAACAGTAAAAGTTTATTCACCAATATCTAAATCTATTTCAAATGTAAAAATCAGACAACGTACTTAATGATGTACATTAAGTGTCCACATAAAACCAGCTTCCAGCATTTTTTGTGCTAGAGAACTTGCCCGGCATTCACACATACTTGGCAGATTTCATAATGCTTGTGAACAAATAGCACAGTATCTCACACATATTGTTTTCAAGAAGAAATAATAAAAGCATTTTTTTTAATTCTAACTTGATTTTCAGTTGGATTTGCCTTGATTTTTCTGTAGAAAAGATAAAGGCAAGGTGACTTTAACTTCTCTTTGTAGCATTGCAATGCAAAGGAAGATTTTGTGGCAGTATCTGGGCTCACTGGGAAAGAGTTAGTTTGGTGCTTTGGGAACCAAAAGATGCAGGTTAATGTTAACTCACTATTTTATGTCTCTGTCCTTGAACTTACAAAATGATTGCTTTTGATTTTTTAAACTTTCATATTAGTCACTAATCATTCAATTTAGAGAAAACAATTATGGGTAGAGACAGTTTGTTGAACAGCAGCGGAAGAAGAAGTTGCTGGGGAAATACCAATATTTATGCAAAAAAATCTGAAAATAATTTAAGAGTAATAAGAAATTTGAGAGGATGTGTTCTATTGAGTTGAAAAACCTCTCTAAGACCATTCAAATCAACCCTTCCTGCTTGTCTTGTGGGCTCTGTGAGAATTAGAAGACATGACCTAAATGACTGCTTTGTATTTTCGCTATTATGTGTATTTGGCCAGGTAGCCATAACTGATATTAATAATTAACTGTACTACAAAATCGCAAAATAAATAAAGCCTAGGTCAGCTGATGAAGAAATTGTTTTCTCTGGAAGTATTTATGTTAGGAGATAAGAAATAGTCATAGAAGATTAAATTCTGGCTTAATAAGATAGTTTTTGAGTACTAATCACATACACACACATAAAAATCTCATACTGAGTCTGATTACATTCTCAGGCACTGGTTTCTAACTATAACTACATATAGGTATTAATTAAAATTGAGGCTTCTAGGTTCTACTTCTGGAAATAATCGATTCATTTGATCTTGTGTAGAACATAAGAATCTATATGTTTTCAAAACAGTTTAGATGATTTTGGTGATCAACTAAGTTTGTATATCTTTAGTCTAGAGGAATACTTTTAGTATAACTACATAGAAGGCTTGTAGTATTCAATAATCCCTGCATTTCTCAGATAAAACAAATAGAATTAGGGAAAGAAATGAAACGGTAATAACAAAAGCAACAGAAATGCAGTTACTGCCTTCCTACCAAGGCAAAATATACGTTAAGAACAATTCAGATACCAGGAAGTAATCAGACCAGGGAAAGCCAGCCTGGCCACTCAGCCAGGCACCAAGGAGGAAACTAGATGTGGTACAAATCAAAGGATTTCAAGCAATAGCCATGACTCCTCGTGTACATAGATGTCATTTCCCATGATTGCATTGACTTCTCACTTGCATTTACTAGATTGATCAAGTACACTCAAACATGTAAAGATCAGCATCAATTCTATTTAACACTATATATGTATATGCATAGCAATGTAGAAACTATATTTTAGCATCTGGTCATGTAGTTGAAGGAATGCCTTTTAATAATCAACATAAAACTTTCTTGAGAATATCTTCCTATTTTTCAAAATACTGCTTTTAAAAATTAATCAGAGCATAGCTTTTTATATTAAAAATAATATATTTAAAACTAAAAATATTGAGGGACTCAAATTAAATTAATATTTTTCACTCCCATTAACATACAAAAATAAATAAAAAATTGATGTAACACATTGTTCTGCAAAAACATTATGTAGTGATTTACAGTGAAAATACTATTCGAAGAATGTCATTTTCTCAAAATGTAATATTATATTTTTAAATAATAAATTATGGTTTTTAGGGCAACATTAGATTTAAAGAAAAATTAATCAGTAAGGACTTAGAGTTCCCATATACCGCCTCTCCCCCTGCATACAATTTGCACTTTTTTTAATTTGCACTTTTATTAATGTCTTTTATTAGTATGGCTTATTGGTTGCAATTGATGAACTAATATTGATTCATTATTTACTGAAGTCCATAGTTTAATTGAACATTTACTCTTGCATTGTATCTAGTATAGGTTTTGACAAATGTGTAACGCTGCATTTTTACCAAAAACATTTCAGTGTATTTCATTGCTCGAAGAAATCTGAAAACAAAAAGGAATAAAATCACTGAGGAATACAAACAGGAATAAAATACTCCTAGGGATAAAATTTTTTGAATTATTGGAGAAATATTTATGCACTATATGTACTTGAAAGCCAAACTATCCATCATGCTGCTCAAATTCTTAAAGAATGATCTTTAAAATATAAAAATGTAACTTTTTTCCCTAATTTCTCATGATGTTCTACCGAGGAACTTGTATTGAGACCTATATTTTATTGAGCAGTTAAACAAAGTGAGACAAGAAAGTTTCTTTTTTCAAGTAAAAGCACTTTCTTTAAAACAAGTAAAGACAGGAAAAATACATATGTACAGATAATCTTAGAAATCACTGTGTGACTTAACCTTTTTTATTTCAAAACATTAAAATCCTCAATATTTTTTCTTTAAGATTTATCATAGCAGTACATTAAAATAAAATATTTAATTCTCTATCTTAAGCATACATTTAAAAATTAACAAAAATTAACTTTTTTTCAAGCAAATTAATTTCTGAGAACAACAAACAATATTGAAAGTTGTTCTAAATATTTACATCATTTCCACATTATGCAATTTTGATGAGGTTATTACACACATTTTAGGTATAAAACACATGTCTAAGTATTTGTATATTATACCTTGCTGAAACTCCCTTTTAATTAATATTACAGTCCCATTAATTTAGTATTTCATAGGCCTAGTGTTAATTTTCTATTGAGGCATGTTAAACAAATGTTATCCTGAATCTCAAAACAAAATAACAATTTTATAAAAGTGCTTTTCTGAATCCCAGATGCATTTGCTTTTAAATTTTAGCATTCTTCCTATTTGTCTATCGCACTAGTGCCACGGTTCTATTCATATGAGTCAAAGTATAATCTGAATCAGAGTTTCCGATGTGAAACTTTGTCTTTACAAAGAAAGCCACCATTACACACAAAAGCAGCCTTGCTTATCTATCATGTGCAGGTTTTCAGAATCTTGCCATGAAATTGTTAAATCTGCACGCAGGAAAGTGACATCAGGAAGTAAACAGAAGACATTACACTGGGGTCAGGGGATACAACTACTGTCTGAGAATCTCCCCTGATCTTTTCCTAAACTTAGTGCAAGTCACATCTGTTTTACAAGACTATATGGTAATGGCCATTAGAGCTGTAATATCCTACATGTGCCATTACTTGAATCTTTTGCTTTGGTAAGCCCCTTACCGTCTTTACTGTTTTTATGGTTCTGATTTACATTATACTTATGAAAGGGGAAAAATCCTACAGCTTCACTTTAAAAACTTTGCTAGCACAACATAATCACTCCTCAGATAAATTTCAATGGTTTCTATTATGCCACTGCACAAAATTAGCTTTGTCTAAATTGGAAAGAAAAATAAATATTTTGGGATCATTCTGAACTATTTATGGAAATAGCAACACACACTCACAAGAATGCAATCATGGACGTTACTGAGACTAATTCTAAGTGTGGTTGTCAGCCATGTAATGGAATTATCATTGAATAGATACAATTTCAACAGATCACATCATATTCTTCTGTATAGAAAAGTTTTCTAGTAAACAAAGCAATGCAAAAAAATGTTTAAGATGAAATATTCTCTATTTCGTATGATCTTGTGCTCACTGTGAAGCAAAGTGAATTGAATTATATAGTAGGAGGCATTTGTCAGTAGAGAGAAGCACTAAGAATATGACAAATAGGTATGTTGACTAATCTTGGTTTAAATATTGAAACTACTCCTTTTAGTACCTAAAGTATATGTTGAAAGAAAAAACTTTCTGGACACAGGTGGGTATATTTAAAACAATGTCAGGATAATTTAAGGGTTAAGTTGCAATTTTTCAATAAAATGGAGATGAAATCAATGGGATAGCCAAGTATTATGATGCACTGTTTGTGATAATACAGGTACATTAGTGGGAAAGTTGCATTGTCTCACACATTCTTCTTTTCTATGACTATCTTTTTGACAACACTCTTTTAAGAGTCACTCCAGGGACACAAAAGTCTATGGCAAAGCAATGAAAGAGAATGTACACTATAGTTCAGGTTAATGCAATTCTTTCCTGTAAACAATATAAAATAAAGTGTAATAGGGTCACTAAGTGTGGACTTGGGTGGGTCGGTGGGTGTCTTTGAGTGAACCATTATTTGACCTCTCTGCAGAAAAGGAAGTTTACTAAATAAAGTATCCAGAATTACTGGATGCTACTGGTAATCTGAATCAATGAAGTTGAATGAATGCATAAGGGGATAAGTGTAAGTTAGATATATTGATAATGCAAATAAATTGATGGCATACATGTAAAAGAGGTGCTCCCTTAAGTGTATATTGGAATGTTTCTTGTAATATAAAAATAGCCTTATTCTTATACATATTCAAAGGCTTTCTAAAAATATATATTTTTCAATTAAAGCTTACATTCAATATTAATCTATCAGTTTCAAGAGTACAGCATAGTGGTTAGGCAATATCCAGCTCTCTTGATACCATCATTATTCTTTTCCTAATTAGTATTTCTTGACTTCAATAGCACTTATTTTATATTTTTCAATTTGATTCAGATGAACTTTCCTGTATTCTTGAAGAGAGTAAACAGGAAAAAAAGTTAAAAACCTAGATGTATATTTGAAGATGAAATATTTGTGAAAAGCTATAATGTGGTTTTGCTATATAATCTAGGTTTATCTTTTATGATTAACTTTTCTTGTATATGCTCTCCTATCAAATTCCTTGCCTTCAGGGATTGCCTCTATTTTTAGAAGCAACTACAACCCTGACAAAAACAATGACTCATTTTTTTAGAAATATATTAATATGTTTAATAAACTATACAGGATACAGAAAAAATAGATTTATAGTTATGTGTGGGGAACCGTTCCAAGCGTGGGAAATGTGGCTCAGCCCCCACGCGGAAAAGCCAGTGGGGAGCGAGGTTGGCTGGCAGGACCCACGTCCATGGATAGGTTCTCCAGTGGGAAATCAGGCCTGCATTGTACCTAGACTGCTATGAGACTTGCTCTTGCTAAAACTCCCTCACCCTGAGGCAGCAAATGTTTACTGAGTATCTTTATCTTCCCAAAATCTGGGCTAGACCTTCCAGGTATGGAGCATAACCTTGTTCCACCATTTCTCCCTTTACATTGCAAATATCCTTCTTTGATGTATTCAGTGACATCCTCTCCTTTGTCTGTAAAAAATAACCACCCAAAACAAAGCTTTGCATAGTAAAGGAGGACCATCTTTGATGTCAGGGGCCTAGAAAAACAATAAAAGCCTGTCAAGGCAAGGGTCTGCTAGAGAGAGTGGCTGAGGCACTCAGAGGCACTCACTTCTTGAGAGAGTGGCCGTGCTGTCCCTTTCCTCCGCAGGATTTCTGTAGTCCGTGTGTATCTGTATATTGCAGCCACAACAGCAGATCCTGCAGGCCGGGATCTGCATCAGTTATGAGTATGCAATATGCAGTTTATTCTTGTATTATTATGTACTAATTATTGTACTATTTTCCATTCGAACAACTACAAACCTACTTTTGCTCCACCTATATTTACTTTTAAAATAACTATATTTTAAAGTACATGTGATAGACATTTGATGTATATTCTGTCTCAAATATAAAATATTATCTACAATCCCTTTTTCCTTCCTCTTTCTCTCCATACAAACACATACGCATTCATATGATTTGTACACAAGGAAATTAAGTTGTGGAGATAAATGCCACCAGAAATACAAGATACGTAAGATTCAAAATGATTTAAAATAAGTTTTTAGATTTATATAAATAAAATATTCTGTACCACAGTGCATACATTAAAAATGTCTATATAATAAATATGTACATATTGTGTTCAAATAAAATGAGCTCAAGTTAAAATGGATCCTACATGATCAAAGCAATTGTTTGAAAAGTCAACTGTAGTCCACTAGTTGTTTGGTTTAGTTGATTAAAAAAAAAAGTAGAGTGACACTTTTTGTTTGTTCAACTGACTGAATTGACTCATTGTTTACATCACATTGCTGAAACAATAAATCAGATTGATGCCATTAATCATATTGGTGTCAGGTATGAAACAATGGATTCTCTATTTACAGTGACTCTGGGAATGGAGTGATCATCAGCTCACTAGATCAATTTCATGTCAAATGAATATGACAAGACTGCTGAGTATATTAGATGGCGTATGTCATTCTTAATTATTCCATTTTTATAGATAATGTCAGAAGGAAAACTGATGGAAAAAGACAATTAGTCCAATTCTCATGTTACAACACTAAAAATTATCATACTAATTAAATTAGTTTATCTAATTTATATAGATATAAGTTGGTTGTGTAAAATAGAAGCAGTAACAGAAAACTATAATATTCAATGCTTTTACATGCAGAGAGAAGTAAACTGAATGGAATAGGATTTATTAAGCAGGAAATTTTATATGTTGCAGAATTCACCATTAATGACCATGTGAACTTGGATAACTCATTCCACCTCTTTTAGTCTTAATTTCTCTACTGGATAAGAAAAAATACAATAAAACAAGAAACTTGCCTCCCAGGGCTATTTTGGTGATTTAATTAATTAAAGTATATAAAATCATTTTATTAATTGTAAAGCAGAGTGTAAATATGATGATGATTATTGAATATGTCAGGTTAAATTGACACAGATACAGCTCCACAGCTTTATTAAAAAGAGTGAGTGCAAATTATTCTTAGAGGTTTCTTAAAGCGGCAGAAGTCTGCTGAGATAGATAAAATAAGGAAAGCATGGGAATCTGTGTTAGAAAATCGTTGTATGTTGGAAACAAGGTTTAAACAACTGCCTAATATAAAAGTGTCATAATGTATTAAGTTAATTTTCCTAATACAGGATTCAGATAATACCTAATTAATGGGATTATGTGAAAATTAAGTATTCAGATTGCTGAAAAGTTTGCACATTCATAAACATTACTTACTTATCTAGCATTGCTTCACGCTTGAAGAAATGAAAAATTGTATTTGTAAAAAATATATATGCTGAGAAGGAAAGATGGCTGAAGAGTAGATGGAAGCTCCGCCCACTAGCTCCCAGATCCGGACTGGTCTTGCAGCCAAACAGAGCAGTTGACTCGAGAGTACACTGGAGAGTGAGTGTGAGACAATGTGTGAGTGAGCACCTATAAAGATAAGAGCGTGGGGAGTATTCGGGAGTGGGCAAGAGCCTGCTCACCTGCAGGGTGCCCAGGAGCGGTTGCCTGGACTCTCCAAGTGGAGATGCCATGGCTGCCTAGCCCAGCACTTCTGGCTGCAGAGAATCAGGGTGGCTGAAGATCAGCTCAGGAGCTGTGACCTATGGAGGGGGCGAGAGACAGCCAAGGAGGCAGAGGCTCCAAAACCAGCATAGTGGGAGCAGGCCCACCAGAGGCTGAAGATCTCTGGAGGGAGAGGTGTCAGCACCCCACCACCACTCTGTGTTATATATGTATAGCTGCGGGGCTCTTCTCAACCCCATTCAGTAAAGATCCAGAGAGAAACTTTATCTAAAACTGTCAGAGGCTGTGAAAGGTGGTGGCCGGCCCTGACTGTGAGAGACTGATTTTTGGGGAAGGTAAGCATGTGGAGAACAGGTCCCACAGGGACCGATGCTGCAGTGTGGGGGCCACAGGGAAATTCTTAAAAAGGGAGCAGAGCTGAGACCTGAGACTTGGCAGCGACTTGGGGCTCGCATGCACATGTGTGCAGCAGCTCTGCTACCTAAGAACTCAGTGAGATAGAGTCACACTGAAGGGAGTGAAGGATCTGACCCAGCATGGCTTGCTAGCAGGGGACTGTTCAGAGTGGAGAATTCTGGTTGAACCTCTGGCGAGAGAGTGGCAGGCTGGGTACTGAAAGGCAGGACCTGAAAGCCTGAGATTTGTTGCAGCTGGCCAGGTCCCCTCAAATACAGGCAAGTCCAACCCCCACCTGTGGAATTATAGGCTCTGCAGATCAGTGAGGCCTGGATCAGGAGTCTCCTGTTGCGTACATTTCCACAGGGGAAAGAAGAAAGATATCTGAAAGGGCCCTTCACCAGACCCTACAAGCTACACTATTCCTCGGGCCCTGATCCACTAAACCCAGCAGAGCAGAGAGAATCGAGACAGGTGAAACAAGGGGGGATCCACGGCCCCACCCAGCTTTGGTGTCTAGACAGAGATGTTGTCTGTACCAAGCAGGAAGAGCTGCCCTTTTTACACAGATTGTCTCCCCACAGGAAACAGTCAGCTGATTCATCAGAAACCATACATTATTGGAAAGAATCTGGGGCAGACCAAGATGTGTGGCAAGGGGACAAGGAAACACTCTGACCATCTTCCCTGAAGACTGAATAGTGCCCCGTGAGGGTGACCCAGAGATCCTACCCACCTGATTGCACCAGAGGATCCCTCTGGAAGCAGGTGGACAAGGCACTGGCAGTCCTCTTGGGTCATTAAATGAACCACTCCTGGGCCCAGGGCTGATGGAAATACAACAGGACAGAATAGTGGGGTCCAGCCAAGTCTGAAAGAGAAAGCCACAGACTGTAGATCACTTGCAGTCTTGAACAGGCTTCATAGGGCCAGACCTGGACACCACCCAAGGGTGAATTCAGAAAGAGTAGACAGTGGTAAACATTATATTTTACTGAGATGAATTGCACTACAGTCTTCTTCATGATTGGCATTATTTTCTCTCCTGCATAACTTTTTAACATTCACTTCTTGTCCTTTAAGTTTTTGCCTATATATGCCACCAGCTTTTTTATTGTAAGTTATTTCAAATTTCATGTTTTGCCCCTTCTTTCTCCATTTTACTTTCTTCCTTCTTCTTATTATTTTTGTTTTAAATTCTATTTTCTCTCTTGCTACAACTTATTTCTATTCTGCAGTGCTACTATTCCTCTCCACCTCCAGCCTATCAAAATTATTTTGCTTGTCATTAGTCAACTCACGTTCTTTTTCCCATTTGTAAAATATCCTTATTCTCTCTCCACCTTTATCAATCTTTGCTCATTGGTTGTGGACAAGGTGGTTATTGTTGCATTTCTTCAATTTTTTTCTAGATTGTCACTACTTTTGTATTTCAAATCTCAAATTTTACTGTTCCCCTAGCCTACTCCATTATGCCTACCTCCTGCCCTTTCTTTTTTTATTTAAAATTTTATTTTTTCCCTGTATCAGCCTGGTTTTCATTCCTCACTCAGTATTCCTTCTCCCTCTAGCCTCTCAAAATTATTTCTCTTTCCTCTAGATATCTCTTAAGTTTTTCCTTATTTCATTTTTACATCTTATTTCCATCCCAAGTGTATTAATCTTAGTTCATTTGTTGTTGATATTGCTGTGGTGGATCTTTTTCTCCAATTTGGTGCCTATTTTCTCTCTCTCTCCCTCTCTTCAAGTTTTATATATTATGTGAAATTTCTGTTTAAATCTGATACTACACAGTTTTTTTCTCTTACTCCATTGCACCTTTTTCCCTCCCTTTTTTTATTTATGATTTCATTTTTGTTTTCTTTCTCTCTTCACCTTATTTCTATTCCTTACTCTTATTGTTGCTCCTCTCTCTACCCTCACAAAATCACTTTTATTTCATTTAATCATCTCATATTTGTTTTTCCTTTCTTATAATAGCCTTAATGTCTTTACACCATTATTAACATTTGCTCATTTGCTGTTGTTAGTGTGGCTGTTTGTTGGAGTTATTTTGGCAGGTGTGGGTTTGTTTCCAGGGCTGTTTGGTTTTGTTCTGGCAGCACCTGTACAACAGTATACCTGACTGCGTAGTGGGTGAGGAGACTCTCAGACAGCCAGACAGAGGGAAGGACCCACCAAAAAATGGAACAACAACCAAAACCCAATTACAGCCAGAAAGCCCACATAAATGGCATAAAGGGCATCCCAAGAGATTCAAGCTCAGGAAATCAAGGAGACTGTACTAATGAGTCCCTACCACAGAAACTCCTACCACAGAAAGTCACACCATGAAGACAGGGAGTCAAAGCAGATCAATCTAATATGCAGGAAAAAAAAAAAAGAATCACCTAAAATGGGGAGACAAAGGAACAACTTCCAATTGAAAGGAAAGGAGGGGTCTCTAGAAAGACTGCTAAATAAAATTGAGGTAAGCAAACTATCAGACATTGACTTCAAAATAATGGTTATAAGGATGCTCAAAGAGCTCAGAGAGAATGACAAATGACTCTAGGGAAGCTACAAGAAACTTACTACTGTCTATGCCAGCATGAAAAGGACATAGAAAGTATCAATAAGAGCCAGGAACAAATGAAAAATACAATATCTGAAATGAAGAACACAGTAGAAGGAATTAAAAGTAGGTTAGATGAAGCAGAGGATCAAATCAGTGAGCTGGAGGACAAGGTAGAAAAAAATTCCCAGACAGAGCAGCAAAATGAAAAAAGACTAAAAAAGAATGAAGAGTTTAAGGGAGCTGCACAACAACACGAAACATAATAATATCCAAATAATAGGGATACCAGAAGGAGAAGAGAATAAGAGGAGCAAGGGAGAGAAAACCTGTTTGAAAAAGTAATGACAGCAAACTTCACTCACTTGATGAGAGAAAAAGTCACATGAGTCCAGGAAGCACTGAGGGTTCAAATCTATTGAACCCAAAGAGGCCCACTCCAAGACACGTCATAATTAAAATGGCAAAATTTAAAGGCAAAGAGAATCTTAAAGACAACAAGGGAGAAACAGCTAGTAATATACAAGGAAGCCCGCTAAGCAATCAGCTTATTTCTCAATAGAAACACTATAAGCCAGAAGGGAATGGCAAGAAATATTCAAAGTAATGAAAATCAAAAGCCTGCAACCAAGGCTCCTCTACCCAGTAAGGCTCTCATTTAAAACGGAAGGTGAAATAAGGAGTTTCCCAGATAAAAGAAGGCTAAAAGAATACACCTCCACCAAACAAGCACTGCAAGACATGCTAAAGGGCCTGTTTTTAAGAAGATGAAGAAAAAGAGAGAGCACGCGAGAGAGAAGAGCACAGGTACAAAGGGGGGAAATGGTAATTAATAAGTACCTATCAATAATAACCTTAAATGTAAGTGGATTAAATGTTCTAATCAAAAGACAGGGTAGCTGAGTGGATAAGAAAACATGACCCCCATATATGCTGTCTACAAGAAATTCACCTCAGAACAAAAGATCTATACAGAATGAAAGTGAAGGGATAGAAAAAAAATATTCCAAGCAAGCAGACATGAAAGAAAAGCTGGGTAGCAATACTTATGTCAGACAAAATAATTTAAAAAAGGGGGGGGCATAAAAAGAGACAAAGAACACTTCATAATACTTAAGGGAATAATTCATCAAGAAAATATAACCATTGTAAACATTTATGCATCCAAAATAAGAGCACCAAAATATATAAAGAAAACCTTGGAGGAGTTTAAGAAAGATATCGACAGCAACACACTCATAGTAAAGATTCTAACACCCCACTATCAACAATGGATAGACCTTCCAAGCAAAGAATGAACAAAGATATCAGGGCATTGAATAACACTCTAGATCAAATGGCCTTAACTGATATATACAGAACCTTTGCCCCAAAGAAGCAAAGAATACATATTTTCAAATATACATGAAACAATTTTCAAAGATATACCACATGGTAGGAGACAAAACAAGCCTCAACAAATTCAAGAAAATTGGAATCATATCAAGCATCTTCTCAGATCACAATGGCTGGAAAACAGAAACCAACTTCAAGGAAAAAAATCAAAAACATTTAAATTCATGGAGACTGAATAACATGCTATTCAATAATGAATGAGTTAATGATGAGATCAAGAAAGAAATCAAAATAGTTTCTGGAAACAAATGACAATGAACACACAGCAGCCCAAAACATATGAGACACAGTGAAGGCAATCCTGAGAGGGAAGTTCAAAGCAATATAGGCCTCCTCAAAGAGACAGAAAAATTTCAAGTAAACAACCTAACCTTACATCTGCAAGAACTAGAGGAACAACAAAAAAGCCCAGAGTGAACAGTAGGAAGGAAATAATAAAGATCAGGGAAGAATTACATGACATAGAGACTAAAAGAACAATTCAAAGGATCAATAAATCCAAGAGCTCGTTCTTTGAAAAGATAAACAATATTGACAAACTTTAACCAGATCATCAAGAAAAAAAGAGAGAGGACCCAAATAAATAAAATCAGAAATCGAAGAGGAAAAGTTACAACCATTACCATAGAAATACAAAGGATTGTAAGAAATTACTATGAACAATTATATGTCAAGAAATGTGACAACCTGGACAAAATGGACAAATCTCTAAAAATGTAATCCTCCAAAACTCCGTCTAGAAGAAGCAGAAAGCCTGAATAGACTTAACACAACTAGTGAAATTTAATTAGTAGTAAAAAAAAAAATCCTGGCACACAAAAACCTTGGACTGGATGGCTTCACAGGCAAACTTTACCCAACATTTAGGGAAGAGCTAACTCCTACTCTTCTCATACTATTCCAAAGAATTCAAGAAGGAGGAAGACTTCCAAGTGAAATTCTTTGTGAGGCCAATATCATCCTAATTCCAAAACCAGGTAAAGACAAAACAAAGAAAGAATACTACAGGCTAGTGCTGCTGATGGACATAGATGCTAAAATCCTCAACAAATTATTGATAAAACAGATCCAGCAATACATTAAAAAGATCACACACAATGATTAAGTGGGGTTCATCCCAGGGATGCAAGGATGGTGCAATATTTGCAAATTAGTAAACATAATACACCACATAAAAATAAAGACAAAAATTACATGATCATATCAATAGATGCTAAAAAAAACATTCGATAAAATCTAGCACCCATTTATGATAAAAAAAAAAAAAAACCTCAGCAAAGTGGGAATAGAGGGGGCATACTCCAACATATTAAGGACCATATATGAGAAACCTACATCCATATTACATCATACTAAATGGGCAAAAACTAAAAGTTTTCCCCCTAAGATCTGGCAGAAGATAAGGGTGTCTGATTTCAACACTTTTATTCAACATAGTATTGGAAGATCTAGCCACAGCAATCAGACAAGAAAAAGAAATGAAAGGCATCCAAATTGGCAAGGACGTAAAACTGACATTATTTGCAGGTGACAGATTAGTGTTATCGAAAACCCTATAGGCACCACCAAAACTACTCAACCTTATGAGTGAAGTCTTTGCCTTTTGGCAAAATAATGGGATACAAAATCAATATGGAGAAATTGAAGGCGTCTTTGTATACCAACAGTGAAATATCAGAAACAGAAACTAGGGAAAAAATTCCATTTACTATAGCAAGAAAAAAAAATGTACTTAGGAATAAAATTAACCAAGGATGCAAAAGACCTGTACTCAGAAAACTACACAACACTGAAGAAAGAAATTAAGGAAGACACAAGTAAATAGAAGCACATACCATGTTCATGGATTGGAAGAATTAACATCATCAAAATGTCAATAGTACCCAAAGCAATTTATACATTCAATGCAATCCCTATTAAAATACCAATGACATATTTCACAGTATAGAACAAACATTTCAAAAATTTCTATGGAACCAAAAATGACCCCCCAAAACCTCAGCAACTGAAGAAAGAACAAAGTAGGAGGGGTCACAATACCTGATAGCAAACTTATTACAAGGCCACTGTAATCAAAACAGTTTGGTATTGGCATAAGAACAGACTCATGGGTCAATAGAACAGAATAGAGAGCCCAAAAATAAACCCATGTCTCTATTGTCAATTAATATTTGCCAAAGGAGGCAAGGACATGAAAAATGGAGTAAAATTGCCTCTTTAATAAATGGTGTTGGGAGATCTGGACAGCTACATGCAAAAAATGAAACTAGACCACCAGCTTACACAATACACCAGAGTAAACTCAATATGGATAAAATACTTAAATATAAATAATGACACCAAAAAGGCCAAGATGAAAACATAGAAAAATTTCAGATATCCCACGCAGAAATATTTCCACCAATATGTCTTCTAGGGGAAGGGATATAAAGGAAAGTCTAAACAAAGGGGCTTCATCAAATTAAAAAGCTTCTACATGGCTAAAGAAAACATCATCAAAAGGAAAAGAGAACCAACTGTGTGGGAAAGCATATTTGCAAATGATACCTCGGACAAGGGTTTCATCTCCAAAATATATAAAGAATTCATATGAATCAATACCAGGAAGACAAACAATCAAATTAGAAAATGGGCAAAAGACCTGAACAGATATTTCTCCACAGAGGACTTTCAGAGGGCCCATGATTATATGAAAGGATGCTCAACATAACCGTCAGAGAATTGTCAATTAAAACCACAATGAGATACTACCTTACACCAGTCACAATGGCTATCATTTAAAAAAGTCAACAGACAACAAGTGCTGGTGAGGTTTTGGAGAAAAGGGAACCCTAGTGCACGGTTGGTGGAAATACAGACTGGGGCAGCCACTGGGGAAAAAATGTGTGAAATTTCCTCAAAAAAATCCAAAAATAGAACTGCCTTTTAAGACCCAGTCATTCCACTGCCGAGATTATACCCTGTGAATCCTTAATCACCAATTCAAAAGAACCTGTGCACCCCTGTGTTCATAATAGCATTATTTACACTAGCCAAGTGCTAGATACAGCCTAAGTGCCCATCAGTAAATGAGTAAATCAAAAAACTGTGGTACATTTACACAGTGGAATTCTATGCAGAAGAAAGAAAGAACTCTTAACCTGTCACAACAGAAGGGATGGAACTGGAGAGTATTATGCTAAGTGAAATAAGCCAGGTGATGAAAGACAAATACCATATGGTCTTACCTACAAGAGGAACCTAATGAACAATAACAAAAAACAAGCAAAATAGTGATGCGGACACCGGCCTACGGTGTCCATGGCATTATGGCTGAGATGAGATGAATTCACAGGGACTACTGAGTCCTCTGGAGGAAAAGGGATGGCAAGGCCACTCTCTCAAGAGAAGAGTGCCCCGACCCTTGCCTTGACAGGCTTTTATTGTTTTTCTGGGCACATTACATGGAGGATGGTCCTCATTTACTATGCACAGGTTTGCTTTAGGTGGCTACCTTTTACAGAAAACAAAGGAGAAGATATTGCTAATTATGTCAAAAAGGAAGGATATATGAAAATGTCAAGGGAAAAGTGGTTGCACTGGTTACACTTGTGCTTGGGAGGTTTAGCATAGATTTTAGGAAGTTACTTTCAAGACACGCAGTAAAGATTGCTGCCTCAATTCAGGGTGAGGGATTTTAGCAAAAAGCAAGTCTCGAAGCAGCCTAGGTACAATGCAGGCCTGATTCCCCACGGGAGAACCTATCCCTGGGCATGGGTCCTGTGTACCAGACCTCACTTTCCACAGGCCTTTCTAAGTGGGAGCTGGGACCACACCATGCACAATGGTCTCCCATAAAATAGATCCATAGGCATGGAAACAAGGAACAGACTGACAGTGACCAGAGAGGAGGGTGGCGGTATATAATGCGGGAGAGAAAGGGAAGGGTCTAGTCAAGGAACATATATAAAGGACTGTGGACAGACACAACAGGGTGGGGATTGACTGTGGGAGCAGGGTGGTCAGCTTGGTAAGGAAAAGTAATGTGGAAAAAATTGGGACAAATGTAACAGAACAACAATTGGGAAAATATTATGCCTTCTTTTAATGTAGGATTATACTTGAATTAACTTTCAGAAATGTATATTTGGAAGGTGGATTCAAGTAGGCTGCACAGGAAGACTCTGAAGTGACCCCCTTTCACAGACACATTTAATATACATCTAGTTACAGAGCCATTTTTCCTGAAGAAGAACTGAGGGCCAATTGAATAGCATCAGCAGGACAAATGAGAGAGGGACCACATGAAAAAAGGTAGAAGAGACAGAGACAGTAACACAGGAAACCCAACCTCACACAGCAACCAGCAGTAAGGAGAGATATCACAGAGGGGCCCAATGCACAGATTTAAAACAGCTGTTTATAGACATTAGACATATATGTCTATATAGACATATAGACATATATGTCTATATAGACATATAGACATATATATGAAGGAAATGAATTTACTAACCCTAACAAACTGGGATTGGAGAGCCATTGTTTACATTCTCTCTGCAGCTAGATAGCATGCAAGGGAGCTCAGACAAGCACTTTAGCTGGCTTGCAAGGCTGGCACACTGTGCTCTAGGCCACCTCAGTTTATGCCAGCCCCAGCTCCAGCAAGCCAGCCCACTGTGGCACCCCCAGTACTACATGCACCCATTTTAGCCCCCGACAGGTTGCGAAAGTCACCCAGCACATGCAGCCTACACAGAGTTTTCTCCTGCACACAGCCACTCCTTCAGGACCAGGAAAGGTGGCTATTTCTGTTTAACTTGGAAACAAATACATAATGACAAATAAAATGAGAAGACAAAGGACTATATTCAAAATGAAAGAACAACCTAAAACCCCAGAAAATAAAACCCTAATGAAATGAAGGTAATATTCCTAGTAAAGAAGTCAAACCATCAGTCATAAAGATGCTCATCAAACATGGGAGAAAAATAGAATACAGTGAGAACTTTAACAGAGTTGGCAGGTATAAAAAGGAACCAATCAGAGCCCAGAAATAAGCATACACATATATGGCCAATTGATTTATATCAAAGGAGGCAAAAATATACATTGGGAAAGTATATATACTCTTCAATAAGTGCTGTACGGAAAACTGGACGGCCACATGCAAAGGAATGAAATTAGGTCACAATCTTATACCACACAGATGACACACACACATGGATTAAAGACTTGAATGTAAGACTTCACACCATGAACTTCTAAAAGACAACATTGGTGGAAAGCTCTCTGGCATTAGCCTTGGTGGTAAAATTTTTGGATCTGATATCAAAAGCAAACGCAACAATAACAAAAATAAACAAGTGGGACTACATCAATATAAAAAGCTTCTGCACAGAAAAACAACAAAGAAAAACATCAGCAAAATGAAAATGCACCAATTGGATGGGAGAAAATATTTCCAAATCCTGTATCAAACAAGGGGTTAATATTCAAAATATATAAAGAACTCAACATCAAAAAACAAATACATTAGAAAATGGACAGAGAACCTAATAGATATCTTCCTAAAGATGTACACATAGGTCAACAGATACATAAAAAGATGTTCAACATCACTAATCATCAGGGAAATGCAAATAAAAACCACAATGAGATATCACCTTACACCAGTCAGAATGGCTATTATCGAAAAGTTTACTATGCTGTACACCTAAAACCAATACAAAATAATATTGAAAAAAAGTTAACAGATAAGTATTGGCAAGGATGTGGAGAGAAGGGCAACATCATACAATGTTGGTGAAATTACAAACAGGTGCAGTGACTATGAAAAATATGGAGGTTCCTCAAAAAATTAAAAACAGAACTAACAACACAGAAATTCAACTTTTGGGTATTTATCTGAAGAAAATAAAAAAACTAATTAAAAATGATATGTACACCACCTATTTATCATAACATTGTTTGTAATACCAAGATAGGGAAGCAACCTTAATGTCCACTAATAAATGAATAAATGCATCACTAAATGGTTACATATGTCAATAAATATGCATGTATATGTGTAATTACCACATCTTCTTTATATATGCATATACATGTATACACACATACAATGGACTATTACTCAGTGATAAAAAAGAATGAAATCTTGTCTTTTGTGACAACTTCAATGGACCTGTACCTGGACCCTATCCTAAGTGAAATAAGTCTGACAAAGAAAGACAAATACTATATAATTTTAGTCACATATAGATTCTAAAGCAAAACAAACAAAGGAAAACAAATTTGGATTCATAGATACAGAGAACAAATTAATGGTTGCCAAGTAGGCGGTGGGGGATGGGTTAAAATATAAAGGGGATTCAGAGATACAAACTGCCAGTTAAAAATAAGTAAGTCAGACTTCCGGCCAAGATGGAGGTACAAGTAGCCACACTGTGCCTCCTCGCACAATCAAAAGAAGGAGGACAACAAATTGAAAAACAAAAAAACAACCATCACTGCCAGAAAATTGAACTGTATGAAAGTCCGCCAACCAAGGAGTTGAAGAAACATTTATCTAGACCAGTTGGAGGGGCAGAGATGGGTAGCCAGGTGGAATGGACACACAGCAAGGCAGCAACTGACAGACCAGGCAAGGTGGCAGCTGGTGGAGCAAATGGTCCCACATTTGCATACATATAAACTGGGATGAAAAACTGGGGAAAAAGACAGACTGCGCAACCCAGGGTTCCAGCCTGGGGAAATAAAGCCTCAAAACCTCTGACTGGAAAAACCTGTGGAGGTTGCAGTGGCAGGAGAAGCTCCCAGCTTCACAGGAGAGTTCATTGGAGGGAACTACAGAGTCCTAGGGTGTACACAAACCCGCCCACCCGGAAATCAGTAGCAGAAGGGCCCAATTTGCTTGTGGGTGGCAGAGGAAGTGAATGAAAGCCAGCCCATAGCCAAGCAAGCAACTTTGTTCCCACTAGGCCCCTTCCCCCACACACAGCTCCACAAAGCAGTGACATGGTTTGCCTTGGCCCAGCAAAAACCTAAGGCTCCAACTGTTACTACTAAGAGGTGCACCAACACAAACAAATATGGCCCAAATAAAGAAAGAGCTCAAAGCACCAGAAAAAATACAACCAAGCAATGATGAGATAGACAACCTATCAGATGCACAGTTCAAAACAATGGTAATCAAGATACTCACAGAAATGGTTGAGTATGGTCACAAAGTAGAGGAAAAAGTGAAGGCCTTGAAAAGCGAAACAAAGGAAAATGTACAGGGAACCAACAGTGACAACAAGGAAACTGGAACTCAAATCAACAGTTTGGCGAAGAAGGAAGAAATAAACACTCAACCAGAACAGAATGAAGAAACAAGAATTCAAAAAAAAAAAAAAAAGAGGAGAGTCTTAGGAACCTCTGGGACAACTTTCAACTTTCCAACATCTGAATCATAATGGTGCCAGAAGGAGAAGAGGAAGAGCAAGAAATTGAAACCTTATGTAAAAACATAATGGAGAACTTTCCTAATCTGGCAAAGGAAATAGACTTGCAGGAAGTCCAGGAAGCTCAGAGAGTCCCAAAAAAGTTGGACCCAAGGAAGCACACACCAAGGCACTTCATAATTCCATTATCCAAGATGAAAGATAAGGAGAGAATCTTACAAGCAGCAAGAGAAAAGGAGACAGTTACCTACAGAGGAGTTCCCATAATACAATCAGCTGATTTCTCAAAAGAAACCCTATAGGCAAGAAGGGGCTGGAAAGAAATATTCCAAGTCAGGGAAGTCAAGGACCACATCCAAGATTACTCTATTCAGCAAAGCTATCATTTAGAATGGGAGGGCAGATAAAGTGCTTTCCAGATAAGGTCAAGTTAAAGGAGTTCATCATCACACAGCCCTTATTACATGAAATGTTAAAGGAACTTATCTAAGAAAAAGAAGATCAAAAATATAAACAGTAATATTACAACAAACTCACAACTGCCAACAATCAAACCTAAAAAATCAAAAATGAAAACAAACTAAGCAAACAACTAGAACAGGGACAGAATCACAGAAATGGAGATCATATGCAGGTTATCAGCAGAGAGGGGGAAGGGAGGAAATGGGGGGAAAGGTACAGGGAATAAGTAGCATAAATGGTAGGTACAAAATAGACAAGGGGATGTTAAGAATAGTATGGGAATTGAGAAGCCAAAGAACTTATATGTATGACCCATGGACATGAACTAAGGGGGGTGGGAAATGCAGGTGGGTGGAGGGGTACAGGGCGGAGGGGAATAAAGGGGAAAAATGGGACAACTGTAATAGTATTATCAATAAAATGTATTTAAAAATAAAATAAGTCAGAGAGATGTAATGTACAGCATAGAAAATGTAGTAAATACTGTAACAACTTTGCATAGTGACAGTTACTAGATTTATGACAGTGATAACTCTGTAAGTGACACCTGTAAATGTTGAATCATTAGGTTGTATACCTGCAACTAGTGTAATATTGTATACCAACTAAATTTTACTAAAAAATGTGTACTTGATTTGTTTCTTCTGGTCTTTTTTTTAAAATAAAATTTATCTTCTTTTTCTTTGGTTACCTATTAAGACAAATGCCGGTTGTATTTTACCTCCTCCCAAGTGAAAAACACATTTTTTTTAAACATCAGAGCACAATGTCCTTTTGTTTTTATTATTTGTTAATCATTTTCATTACAGAATATAGTTATGTCCTTAGAAAGTTTATTTTATCATAGAGTTCATCTGTTCATTGGAATCTGTGAGTGATGTTCTACAGTACTGAGCATCAGTTAAGATATTATACAAAAATGGGCAAATGGGGTAAAAGAATGGATTATTGAGACAACTAGAGGAACCTGGAGGATGGTATAGTAGTCAAAGCTATGTTCCTTGAAAGTCATGATCACTACCCTCATTGAACTTATGTAGTGTCATAGATATATACACATAATTTTATTCTTCACTTCGATAAAAACATTTGAGTATATGGAGCCAGAGATTCTATCTATCTATCTATCATCTGTCTATCCATCTACGTATCTTCTACCTATCCATTAGCAGAAATATGGAGATCACATGTATCTTGGTGATGATAAGACAAAGTGTGCTCTGTCATAGTTTGAACACAAGAACATGGAGACTATTATGCCAAGTTAAATAAGCCAGTGGGAGAAAGACAAATACCATATGATTTCGCTTACACGTGGAATCTAATGAACAAAGTAAGCTAACAAAGTGGTGACAGACTCACAGATGCAGAGAACAGAGTGATTGACGTCAGAGGGGAGGGGATCAGGGGCTGAGTGAGAAGGGTAAAGGGATTAAGCAAAGAGAAGAAAAACTCAGGGTGATTGCCACAGGGAAGGGAGGTTGGGGGAGGGTATGGGAGGATAGCTGGTGTTGGAAGAAGACTTGACCTAGGGTAGTAAATACACAATACAATAGGCAGATGATGTATTGTAGAATTATATACCTAAAACATATATTATGTTATTAACCAATGACTCAGCAATAATTTCAGTAAATAAATGCATATTGACACATACATACATACCTGAATATACATTTCAGGAAAAGGAAACATCCCAGGAGGTCTGTTTGACATTGTATAACAGAAACCTTAAAAAAAAAAAATAAAAAGCTTTCTTTTACCTCAGTTGTGTATGTTTAAGAATTTATCCTAAGGAAATTATCAAGAAAACTTGACATATACACACACACACACACACACATATAAAGTACTTATGTATATAAGCATACATATATAAATATATGTATTATGGCTAGAAACATATATGAAACTCCAAAGGACATCCTAATATTCTTTGAAGCTTTACATATGAGCAAAAATTTTGGAAACAACAAAATGTGTGATGACAGAGGACTAGTTCAGTAACTTACTATATCCGTAAATGGAACGCAGCCATGCAGCATTGAGGCATTTAAAACTTGTGCTTGTATGTATGAGGTGGGGATGTGGGGCTCTACGCCGTGGAGAGAGAGAGACAGAATGGAGGTCAAAGAGAGAGAGCTTGATCATGGTATTTTTCAAGTGAAGGAAGCAGATTAAAAGTATATATTATAATCAATTTTCATTTTAAAAATCATTATAATGATCTGAGTTTTCTGGGTACATTAAACTTTTAAAAAGATGAATCCTACTAATTTATTACAATAAAATCTTTGTTAATTATTAAAAATCTTATTTAAAAATTAGCTAGAAGTCTGTCATTCTGAGATAACTAGTTTTAATATTTTGGTATTTAATTTTATAGGTATCACTAGGTGTATGAAAATATATAGGTAATGTTCTATTCTTTACATTTTGAAATTGATACACTATCTTAAAAGTCAATCCGTTTTCAAGTACCAGCATAAATCAATGTGAATATCAGACTTTAAATACAAAGAGAAAGGCAAATGTCAGGATCTTTATACTTTAAAAGCAGGTGGTGTTTATTACCTCGTGCTTATTAAACATCCCTCTATCTTTACTAACAACAGGGTGGGTGGGACTAGGAGCTGCTATATATTTAACAGTACTCTTACATTTCAAAGGCCTTATAATGTATATTTTTTGATGACTAATCCCTAAGGTGATTCATTTTCAACTACACGGAAACATTGTCTCATTTTGAAGAGAGAAAAACAAAACGTTAATTTAATCATGATTATTTTGTTGGAGGGGAACCAAATGCCAAAAGCAGATTTCTGCGTTATTTTCCAAACAAGACATTGGTAGGATGACAATTTAACAAGTATGCAGCTGCAGAAATTGTAACACCATTTTTAAAGCCATGTCTTCACTGAGCAATGGACTTAAGTAGTTTGATTCAAGCCACTAAGTTAAGGTCAGTAGCTATATTCTATATGCGGATTGAAAATATGATTTGTTATCATTTATCAGGTTTATATTAATGATAACATGTTTTATATCCTATGTAATTTACATAATTAGCTATATTCAGACATTTACCTTTGAACAAGTTTTATCAATCTTGGTGTTATTGTCATTTTGAACCAGATGCTTTGTTGTTGGGGGTGGAGAGCTGTCCTAGGAACTGTAAAATATTTAGCAGCATTTTTGCCTCTGCTGGCATCACCCCAGTGGTGATAATCAAAAGTGTCTCCAAACATTGCTAAATACCCCTTTAGGGAAGCAAAGTCACCCCCAGTTGAGAACCACTGCTTTAGAATATAAAATGGGATATGTTTTATCCTTTCATGGGGCTCTATGAGAAGAAGGAATGGAGGCCTTTTCTATACTAAAGGAAGAGATATCATTAGTAAGATGATATGGTAGTGGACCGTAGACTTACCTATCTTGCCCAAAATATCTTTGTTAGGTCACAAGAACAAAGGTTCTACATTGATGTGAGACACGCATCCAAGGTGTTACCCAAATATCCCTTTGCCTGGCTCTTTGCTTTCTGCCTAGATTGTCTGTGGGTTAGTTCTTATTTCTGGACATGACCTGGATATGCGGTATCCTCAGAGCTGATCAATAACATCTCAAATAAACACAACTACCAATAACATAGATCTGTTCTAATTGTCCACATAGAATTCAAGTGATTCATTTACTTCTTTACAAAAACATATCCTTTTTTTTTTTTCAGTTTTCATTTAATCCCTTTGTCTATATTTTCTCAAAATATCAACTTCAGTTTTACCTGTATGTGACATTTTTCATGTTTTGGATGTCTTCATGAAAATCACCTCTGAGACAGTTACTGAAAATAAATCAAAAATATATGTATTTGGAAATAAAAATATCCAAGAGGCTACCCCACTGCACTAAAAAAAACAAAACAAAACAAAAAAAAAACAACCTCTTTATACATTAGTTGTTTTTGTATAGTTAAAATTATATTCATCACTCATTCACTTAATAAAGATTTTCATTGATGCTTATTATTTGCCCAACATGGCCATAGACATAAAGTTCTGAATATTACCTTCTCTACGCTCATAAACGTGCCAGGAAGAAAGAGAAAATAAGAAGGAAAATGATACCTACGGTGCTAATAGGTATAAATGATCCAAGGATGTTGTATGACGGCACTTGAGAGGGACTGCTCATTCAGCACCAAGAATTTTTGGACAAATGAACTCTTCCTTTCCTATCTCTCTGTGTTTAAATTTAATTTTCAAACATAAAAACCCAAAATTAATTTATTTTACCTATTGTGTACTTCATAAACACTATATAAGACAGCTTATAACCCATTTTTTCTGAGGGAACTTTTACTCAAAAATTAAAGTCTGGTTTTCCTGTTAATCTTTTCTTTCCCTTTTTATTTTTCTGCTACTTATTGTGAATAAAATTCCCAGCAGATATTTTAGGGAATACATATGTTTTTTTTCCAGGAAATATTACAACTTAATTGAAGTAGTCAGTGCTGCATTATCATTAGCCTTTTATGACATCTGTTAAGATTTTTTTGTTAAAACTATTTCCTGGACAATTTTAATAAGTAGTTTCCTGTTCAATAGGGTGGCAGGCCTGGGGATATTTCTTTTATTTTTAAAACATATTTTATTGATTATGCTATTCCAGTTGTCCATTTTTTTCTCTTCTTTATTCACCTCTGCCTTGCACTCCCTCTTCCCACCATCATTCCCCCACCTTAGTTCATGTCCATGGGTCATACATATAAGTTCTTTGGCCTCTCCATTTCCCATATTATTCTTAATGTGCCCTAGTCTATTTTGTACCTACCATTTATGCTATTTATTCCCTGCACTTTATCCCCCATTCTCCTCCCTCCCCTCCTCACTGATAACCCTCCCTGTGATCTCTATTTCTGTGAATCTGTTCCTGTTCTAGATGTTTGTTTAGTTCATTTTTGTTTGTTTGTTTTTTAGCTTGTTTGTTGTTGATGGTTTTGAATTTGTTGTCATTTTATTATTCATAATTTTGATCTTTTCCTCAGATATCATTTTTTAATATTTAACATTTCTTATAATAAAAGCTTGATGATGATGAACTCCTTTAACTTGACCTTATCTGGAAAGCACTTTATCTGCCCTCCCATTCTAAATGATAGCTTTGCTGAATAGAGTAATCTTGGATGTGGTCCTTGACTTCCCTGACTTGGAATATTTCTTTCCAGCCCCTTCTTGCCTATAGGGTTTCTTTTGAGAAATCAGCTGATTGTATTATGGGAACTCCTCTGTAGGTAACTGTCTCCTTTTCTCTTGCTGCTTGTAAGATTCTCTCCTTATCTTTCATCTTGCATAATGGAATTATGAAGTGCCTTGGTGTGTACTTCCTTGGGTCCAACTTTTTTGGGACTCTCTGAGCTTCCTGGACTTCCTGCAAGTCTATTTCCTTTGCCAGATTAGGAAAGTTCTCCATTATGTTTTTACATAAGGTTTCAATTTCTTGCTCTTCCTCTTCTCCTTCTGGCACCATTATGATTCAGATGTTGGAAAGTTGAAAGTTGTCCCAGAGGTTCCTAAGCCTCTCCTCTTTTTTTTTTTTTTTTTTTGAATTCTTGTTTCTTCATTCTGTTCTGGTTGAGTGTTTATTTCTTCCTTCTTCTCCAAACTGTTGATTTAGTTCCAGTTTCCTTCTTGTCACTGTTGGTTCCCTGTACATTTTCGTTTGTTTTGCTTTTCAAAGCCTTCACTTTTTCCTCTACTTTGTGACCATACTCAACCATTTCTGTGAGTATCTTGATTACCAGTGTTTTGAACTGTGCATCTGATAGGTTGTCTATCTCATCATTGCTTGGTTGTATTTTTTCTGGTGCTTTGAGCTCTTTCTTTATTTGGACCATATTTGTTTGTGTTGGTGCACCTGTTAGTAGTAAAGGTTGGAGCTTTAGGTATTTGCCAGGGTGGGGCAACCCTTTTCCCTCTTTTTGGTGATATATGTTGGGGAGGGGTCTGACAGAGAACAATGTCCCTTGCTCAGCTCTCAGCTGCTTTCATTCACTTCCCCTGCTATCACAAGCAAAGCGGGCCCCTCTGGTACTGACTTTCAGGTGGGTGGGTTTGTGTACATTCTAGGACCCTGTGGGGTCTCTCCAATGAACTCTCCTGTGAGGCTGGGAGTTTCTCCTGCTGCCTCAACCCCCATGGGTTTTTTCAGTCAGAGATTTTGAGGCTTTATATCCCTCTGCTGGAATCCTGGGTTGCAAAGTTTGTCTCACTCCCCAGTTGTTCCTCCCGGTTTATCTTCATGCAATCATGGAACTGCCAGCTCAGCCTGCTGCCACCTTGCCAAGAGTCCTCTCTGCCCGTGCTGCCTGTCTCCTTCCCTCCTACTGGTCTGGATGAATGTTTCCTCTTTAACTCCTTGATTGTTGGACTTCCTTACAGTTTGATTTTCTGGCAGTTCTGGTTATTTTTTGTTTTCAAATTTGTTGTCCTTCTTTTGATTGTAGAAGGAGGCAAAGTGTATCTACCTATGCTTCCATCTTGTCCGGTAGTCTCTAAAAAAAAAGGCCTGGGGATTTTTGAAACCATGGTGCCTGGTCCAAGACCAGCAGCACTTACTCTACTTTAAGTTCTTAGAATTACAGATAATCAGATTGAAAAAGAGATATTTGGGGAAGATATGAACAGTAATGAGAACCCCTCTAGGGCAACAAAATAATTTCAAACTTTGCTATTGCTCATCACCTAATTTTCAATTAATGATGGTAAAAATTGCACTGTTTAAAATTTGTCAGAAAAAATATCTGTACTAATTATCTCAAATGTGCCTTAATGATACCATATAAATTATTTTTTCTATCTTAGATAAGTGTCACTACTTTCGGGGATGCGAATACAGCTAAAATTTAAACTCTTTTCTTCTCATGGTTCTTTTGGTTTTGTTGTATTTACATTATCTTGGTTTGGTTTTTGTTTGTTTGTTTTTTGTTTAGTAGGTTGTTATTTTATGCACTGATGCCAAACATTGCTGAGGGAGATTTAGAGCTTCTCTCTGGCTCCAGGAGAGCAAGAACACCTATTTCCAGAGGGGGTTAACAAATATGAATTGCCTAATGCTACATATATTAGTATACTAAAGACCTGTAGAAATGAAAATACTATCAAGAGAAGAACCCTCAGAATAAAACATCAAAAATGCCTTGAAACAGCCAATAGAATGATGTTGCTTACATAAAATCTGGATGATCAGAGGATATGAACTTATTGCAATAAGAAAATATTTATAAAATCTTTGTAGAAAGATTTTTCTTGGAAACTGAACTTCAGTCCTTACTTTGGGGAATTAGAACTTGACTTTTAAGAGAAATTGAATATCCTAGAGTTTTCAACCAGACTGGATTTTGTTTTGACTATCTTACCCTTAAAACTCCCAGAAAGCTTACCTTCTAGAAACTAAAAATCATACTTTTATACTTTCTTTTCCAGAAAATATTCTTGGTATCAATATGATAAGATTTCCTATTTGACTTGATATTCTGATGTCATACAGTTACAATGGAAAAAACAATACTATCATTTTTAGTTATTTCAAGTCCTGTGCTAGTTTGGCTTCCACTTAATAATTTATCATTTGATGATTAATAGAAGACAAGAAACATTTATTAAATGGGAAAAGAAATTTAAGAGAGGATATGCTGAAACTTCCAAAATAATGCAAACATGTAATATTTTAAAAAATCAACTCATTGGTGTTAAATAGACTAGTCCTCCTTTAGATGTTACTTTTTAATTTATAAAGAGAATTCCAAAATAATCCACAAAGCAGCCTGAGGGTATCTGAGAAGTCATGGAAAATAGGGGAGATGCAAAGAAGTTGAAACTGATCAGATGTGAAGGTGCATTTCAGAATCGATTGCCACAGATGTTTTTATGACAAAACATAATGATTCATTTATTAGGGAGGAAGGATAAGCTTACTTCCGTCCTTTATGATATTTCTAAACCATACCTGAGGGAAAACCTGGTGAAAATATTATTTGTAGATCTGAGCAATGTTTCAACAGAGTGCCACATTATGCCCTTTTGAAGGTGAAAAGATGTGATTATATGGGATAAGCTTTGTAAGCGATAGTGTATCCGGCACTATGAATCAGTGTCATCCTGGAGGGCAGGTTTATCTCCATGTCAGTGCCATGCTCAGATCCATCTCAAGAGTTTTATATTTAGCTTAGGTGAATATATACGTTCTGTGATTATCAAATAATCAAGTAACATGATGTTGTGAAGGAAAGGGAGTAAGTTAGGATGTGAATCAAAAAAGTCTCAATAACCTTGTAAAAATACATCTGAAAGGATGATAAAGTGCTTTAGTTGTTTACAAGAAGCACAGTTGCACCAATTCGGGATCAGTGCTGTAGTGGTTTTAAAATTACATGCACGAGTTCTTTGGTACGCCTTCACTCAAGGCATAGAGGTTAATTTTCTTCCTCTTCGCTGTTGGCTAGACTTAATGACTTGCCTCTAAGATTATCATGCAGAAGGGGTGGCGTGGCACTTCTGTTACTAGGTTTGTAAAGGATTGCAGCTTCTGTCTTGGGTGTCGCGTCTGTCCCATGGGTCACTTTCTCTGGAGGAAGTCAGCCGTCATGTCATGAGGCAGCTCTATAGAAAGGCCCACAGAGTAAAGAACTGAAGTCACCAGCCAACAGCCAGGGGGAAACCGCACCGTCCAGCAACCACTGACATCGCCGCAAAGCTTTACTGCTGCCTCATGAGAGATCTTGAGCGAAAACCACCCAGATCAGCCACTACTACATCCTCTACCCTCAGAAATGATGTGATAAAATAAATGTTTTGTCACTATAATAATTACATTTATAATGTGTGTTGTTTTCACCTGCTTAGTTTTGAGGGTAACTGGATATGCAGTAATAGATAAGTAATACAGTAGCTATGTTAGCAGCAGGATGTATGAATTGTAAAATGGGCACCTTAAAATTAACATATTTTTAGACTGATTTAGTAGACAATATGTACAACGATGGTCATATATTGCTCAGTGTTAAGCCTGAGTGCCAAACTGAACAAGAAAAAGCATTATCTGCATACAGGTTCCTAGAAAGAGTTTGTGATGCTTAGCCTTGTGAGAAAAAGTCAGCTAGATACAGTAGAAATGCTAATTGTTTAAATATTTGAAAGGCCAACTTGTGAAAAAAATAGCATTTTTTCCCTGATTTCCAGAGCTACTCAAAAAATGGGTTACATCAGATAGATGTGTTCAAACACATACTGAAAGAATCTGAGTTAAGAGATATTTGGATTAGATAATTGGTAAAATTACTTTCAGAACTCAGATTGGATGATATAATCACGTGTATCCATGGATTTTCTTAAGTCTGGCTTTACATTGGCAGAACCTAGGGAGGATAAAAATTCACAAATGCCCAGTTTGACCATAGAGTTATTGAGTCAGAATATCTTTTGATAGGGCCTCATCATTCGCATATTTTTAAAACTGCATTTTGACTAGAATGTATAGTCAAGGTTAAAAATAATTAATAATTCATTTGGTGTCTTCCTAAGTTATAGAAATAATATTTTATAGGCCTCATCATGGAAATACCAGACTTTCACTATGAAATGTGACTGTACATGTTTAGAGAACAGCAGTCAATAAAGTTGCATGAGTAAAGTGGTTAGTCTAAATGCTTTACTGTGCAAATATCAAATTCAGTAAGAGATAATCATCCATGCAAAAGAATGATTTTTGCTAATTCATTTATTAGGTAGTTAGAAAACAATTCAAATTTCAGGCCAGGGTAACAATAAAAAAATAATAGTAAATTTTTATTGAGCATCAACCATATGATCAACAATGTGCTAGGGATTCAATATTTAATTATTCACCAAATTCTACAATGGCCCTATGAGTTAGGGATTATTATTAGGTTCATTATTATACAGGGTGGGCAAAAGTAGGCTTTCAGTTATTTGTATGGACAATAATATGATAATTAACAAATAATAATACAAGAATAAACTGTGTTTCATGTAATCACAACTGTAAACCTACTTTTGCCCCACCCTGTATTCATTATATATTATATATTATATGATATATAGTCATGTGAGTATATCATTACATTCATTATTATATTTATTATATTCATTCATTTATTCAATCTTTAAATTCATTTATGACATATGGCATATATGTTTATATATGCAAAGGAAGCTATATAAGACATTTGTCCAAGGTCACTGAAAAAGTAATTGATAGGGCAGCTATTTGGCTTTAGCCTACAACTCACTCTGGACCATTATGTTTGAGTTATTCATGAGGGACTGATCAATAACATCTGTATGAGTGTCCTGCTTTTTATCTTCGCCTCATCTGCCAAATACAAGTTTGTATTTGTCCAATGATTTTCTCCCCACTTTTATCTCTGAAGGACTATTTGTTCCTAAGAGAATGATGTGATGAATTTAAGAAATAAAGAAATGAAAAGAACAAGGAGAAAAGACAAAGGACAAGAGCTCTGTATATGGAACATGAGGACTCCATTATATCTTTGGGGTGTAAAGGACTTGAGGAGAAAGGGGAAAGAATGTTGCAGGAAATTATAAACAGCATCTTCTTTGATAGAAATAATTCAAGTCTATGGTGTTAGTGATTTTTATAATTCATTTCTGTTTCTTTCTCCTTCCCCTGATGGTAAGCTTCTTGACACTCTCATGTTCATCTTTGATTCTGTCGAAGACTCAAAGACTGTACGAGGTATGTCTGGAAAATGTCCAGCCATTATTAATATGAGAATGGTTTGCAGGGCATCGTAACCTGGCAGCACAGGAGAGAGGATTGTAATGTGCATGCTTGAACAATGACAACTTCACTGGAGTAGTCAGTGGGGGTGGTGGACACTGTTGAATGAGCATGTGTACTGTGTGGCCATCACATTCGAAATAACTGAAAAAGTAGAGCACTGAATCTGCATCAAATGTTGCGTTAAGCTTGAACATTCCTCTACAGAAACTATTTGGACATTTCAGAAGGCTTTCAGGGACGATGCAATGAGTGCAGCACAAATAAAAGTGTGGCACAAACACTTCAAAGATGATTGAGAATCTGTCGAAAGTGATTGACATTCTGGAAGGCCTGAAACAAGCAGGACACCTGAGAATGTTGAACATGTATGGGCTGCAATCAACAAAGATCTGCAGCCCAGGTCACTCAGCCCTCCGATGTTGGGAACCGCCCTGCCTGGTTTCAGAAGCTGTAACCCCCCATGGCTAAGGCTGAGTCAGAATTGGGACCGTAAGCCACTAAGGAGACAAAGCTTATCTGCCTGGCAGGTGTGCCACCTCTGCCCACTTCACCCTGCTTGGCCCTGAGCTTGGCCAGTTAGCCAATGACGGGTAAGAATCCTCAAGGGAGGATCAACCTAAGACAGGCTCTGGTCACCAGGGATAAACTCTCAGGGAAGGACTCGGGGGGCTGTGGAAAAAGGGGGTGATGGACCCTCGCCCCTCGGCTTTGACATAGCCTGAGTCCTCATTCTGTCTGCAAGAAGTCTCCTAATCTCTTGGCTGCCTTACTTCCCTTGTCTGACTTAAGCCTGAAGCAATAACAGAGGGCAGTGCAGTCCTGTGCTGGGAGGGGCGGATTCCCTGGGGAATCAGGCCTAAGAAAAATACATACAATCCTGTGAAAACTACTTAATTTGTACCCTCAGCTTAAAAGATAAGGGTCCAGACCTGAGATGAGTCTGGCGCCTAAAGTTTTATGGTCCTCTAACTAATTGGCTGTAACTCAGAATAAGCCCTCAAAGTTCTCTGTAAATCATGTATTGTTTAACCCTTACTGGCTGACAATGATTGATGAGAGTTATCTGTATTCCTGTGCGAATGAACCTAATAAAAGCCTAAGGAGGGAAACGTTCTGGGCCCTTCTCCTTTGAGAGATCGGCTACCTCTCCTCCCCAAGCAGATCATGTCTTGGTAGACTTATTCTTCATCCATGGTGGACAGGGGCTGCGTTAAAGCTCCCCGACACTCCTACAGCCCAGATTTGGCACCCTGTGACTTCTGGCTTTTCCCAAAACTAAAATCACCTTTGAGAGGGAAGAGATTTCAGATTCTCAATGAGATTGAGGAAAATAAGACGGGGCAGCTGATGGCGATTCCCGCACAGGGTTTTGCAGAGTTTTTGAACAGTGGAAGAGACACTAGGAGAACTGTGTGAGGTCCCAAGATGCCTACTTTGAAGGGGACTGAGGTGTATGATCCTATGTACAATGTTTCTTGTATCTTGTATCTTCTTAAATAAATGTCTATTTTTCATAGCGTGTGGATGGATACTTTCTAGACAGACCTCATACATGATTTTGGGGCTTGATTCTGGTTGCCTATATATTTAGAAAAATATAGTGATAGTGGATCACTGAAGTTTTAAAAAGTTGTGAGGCTTCTGCTTACATAGGATAGAGGGAGAAAGTAAAGAAAATGATATGCACTTAGGCTAGGGGAAACAAGGAAGGAAAGATTCCCTTTTAACATACCGTTATCATATTAATGCCATTTTCAGTAGCAGTTAAATTCCTAATTCCAAAGTGTGAAAACAACTTTTAATGCATCACACTTGAATATTAGAACCGATGTTTAGTTTTGCACTTTCTTACATGAAATAGAATAAAACTCTAAATCTAATTTTAAAATTTAAGACTGAAGTCAGGTTTTTCATATAGCTCTTTATTCATTAACTGGTGAGCACAGTGTTGCCATTGTTATTTGATTATTGTGCATTTATATAACACGTCTTTTTTAGTACACTAAATTAACACATATTTTACAAGTATTTATTAGCTCTTCAGAGAATTGAATGAGTCACTTTGAGTCGCAAAGAATAAACCAGAGCCATTATTGCTATTGTTTTCATTGGGTGGTAAAGCTATTTTTACTATAATGAATAATGATTCATAGAGCATTACACATGTTTCCATCTCAAAATGAGAGTTTATAACCATTTACAGTCATCAAGATATAGGCTATGCTACCTCATAAATAGCTTTTGAAATAGCTGTGTCTGGAAGATTCATTTATGGTTTATGTGATTGGCAGAACTATTGGAATACAAGCCATATTACTTGAAGGGCATTTGTGACAGGCAGCCACGAGCAGAATACACAGAATCTGATGGTCAATTCCGATTCTGCTTAGGTTGTATAGAGATATGGATGTAAAGTGATGTTAGGTCATTGTGGCTGACACGAGGCATGAAAACTGGTGTCTTCAAGGAGTTATTCTCAATTGAAAGTGACATACAATAATAAGGAAACAATTCTAGGCAAAATGAATAGTAGCAACAAGAAACATGAAAGAGGAGAAAAAGCAAAAAGGAAAGAATAACAGTTAATTTTGGAGAGTGGAATAGGCTTGTTCTAGGGGTGTTGAAAAAGAGCTTCCTAAAATTATCAAAAAGTAAAGATATAGATCTATCCAGTTTGATATTATTTAAATAAATATTTTAGCAATCACACTAAGTACCTAATTGAAATTATCAATAATTTTGCTAACTCATTGTGTTCATTTAGAGCATGCATTAAAAATAAAGCAACAAGACGGGCAGTTTGCAACAAATGAAGAATTAAATAACAATACAGATCTTGTTCTGGCTTGCAAATGAATGTAAATTTTCTCTGGAAGGAAAGTCTTTGGTTAATGAAATCATGTCCATGCCCGTGTGTTTACAGTTTGGGTCCCTTGGTCTGACAACGAGTGTTACTGTTCCATCTGGTTGGGAGAAGCAGTGTCTAGAAGGTATTATTTACGAGACTGAAGTACCGGGATTCCTGGGACAGTTTATGGTTTTAGAAGATGAGTCACAATGATTAAACACCAGAGATTTTGTTTTGTTTTAAAACCTAGGATTTGGGGGCACTCTAGCTAACAGGCACAATATCCCTACAGGGTCAGATCCTTTGTTAAGTTGATGCTAACTTGTTAATGTTCTATGCCATCCAAGAGTTTCTCAAAACCAATCTTTTAGACCAGAAACACATACTTAATCTGTCAAATGTGTGCTGAGAAATTGTCAGTGTCAGTACTGCTGCTCAGCTCCCCTCAGCAACTCCGAGGTCCAAACTTGTATGTTGATTGTTTCTCACTTTTCCCAGACCTCTCTTTGCTTGGGATTTCTAGCAAGGAATAGTTACGGGTAAAGCAAGATTACCGGCCGAGGCCTATCAAGCTTCTTAGTTTGCGAGACTACGCCATTAGCTTATTCGTACCACGGCCCTTCTAATAAAAAACCAAAACTTTAGCCACCGTGTTTTACTTCTAAATACTGATTGGCTGTAAAATTGGCGATAATGGCTTTTTACTAAATTGAACATTTCAATATAATGTGTGAAAAATTCATCTCATTATAATACTCATACAATTAAAAAAATAACCTATCCAGAAGGCATATTTTTATTTGGCTGTTTGCCTTTTGTTTTTCTTTGCTTTTCTTCTGGTTCTGCTTCTGTATGTTACCTCACCTCTCTTCCAACCCATCTTACTGCTCTCAGGAAACCTCTGAATCCACAACTTCTCTCTGCGGGAGGATCTTCTTCAGCCTGTTTTAGCCGATAACCTTTTGTTTGAAGAAGCAGTTGAGACTAAGATACTCCACTCTTCACAGATTCCACAAGAGTCAGCAGCTGAGGGGTGATACTGCTTAGGAACCAAGCAGAGGTCTCTTTCCTCCACTCACCTCTGTTCATGACTATAGGTCTGCTTCAAGTTTTCTCTTTTCCTCTTTCACTCCTGTCTTTCATCCTTCCTCTCTCTCTTTCTCAACCTTAAACTCCCTGAACTGTTTTTACTACTTTATTAAGCACATGATCTAAACGGGCCAGGTCTACACTTTTCAGTTCCATCCATAGGTAAATTAACTAGCTTTCTCTGATTTCCACTTCAAAATTTCTTAGGATATAATCTGAGTATCTCAATTTAAATTGGTTATATCCTTTGATTCAACTCTGAGTTGAATCACAGCAACTCAGATGGAGGCAACGACACATGAAATGAAACATACCTGTAGAAGTACCACAGGGGTGAATGGGCGACCACTTCTAGACTGAGAAGTTGGAGCTTGTTTGGGCCTACGACTGTACTTATTCCTTTTTTGTCACTATCTTGGGTTCATTGCTTGGTCTGAAACAAGTTTAGTTCATTTTCTATTCTATCGTATTTCTGTTAATAGATTAAATATATATACATATATATTTAAATTTTGGAATTTACTTTAAATAAACTAATTATAATGGGGACTTTATATCTGCTTACTTCAGCATTTACATTTTAAATAGCATTCTTTTCTTCCTTCTCACATTTTCCTGCTTATGTATTCTGGCATTGTCTTTTCACTGAATTCATTGTGGGGACACTGGTTTAAGACACTTGCAGGTCTCAGGTGCACAGCTGTACAGCGCGCCATCTAGGCCGCGTGTTGTTTGCCACTGCAAGTCAAGTGTCTGTCCGTCATCACTTACCCCCTGCACCTCCTCCACCCCCCCTGCAATCCCCACACTGTTGTCCATGTTATTATTCCAATAATTAATACTTTAGAGGACTATTCTATCTTTTCCAACTTTATTAGAAAAGATTCGAATTTTTGCAGAATGTATCTTCTGTATTCCATAGAGAAACAATCAATAGGAGATACATCTACATATACGAATGTATCTGTGTCTACATCTAGATCCATCTCTAGATCTAGATCTAGATCGAATTTGGAGAAAGAGAGGGAGAAATTTATTTGGTTCACAGGATTGTGGAGGCCGGCAAGTCCAAAGTCTTCAGAGTAGGCTGGCAGGCTGGAAACCAGAGAAGAATCAATGTTGCAGCTTAAGTTTGAAAGCAGTCTGCTGGCAGACTTCCTTACTGCTCTGAGGAAATCAGTCTTTTATTCTATTTTTTTTCCTGTCTGAAGACTTTGAAGTGATTGGATGAGGCCCATTGGCATTATTGAAAGTAATCTACTTTATTCGAAGTCTACTGATTGAAATAATAATCTCATCTAAAAATTACCTCAGAGAAAATCTAGAAAAGTATTTAATTAAATAACTGAATACTATAGTCTAGCCAACTCGACACATAAAATTAACCATCAAAACTTGGTTGCAGCTATTTTGATAATTGTGTCTATTTGAATTACTGCAAGTCAAAGAATGATATTGAGAGGTGATAGCAAAACCACCCAAACAAATAAAAAATCATAAAAAGATGTTTGTCCAGAGCATTATCTAAAATTCATTAAATACAGAACTTTTTTTAGTGTCAATAAAATAAAGTTTGAATATTGTGTTGAAACAACACAAAAGTTAAAGAGCAATTTTCAAGCCACAGAATGAAATAAACGTGGTGATAAGAGGTAAAAAATATAGGACGAATTCTTACACTACAGTTAACATTCCCTTACCTATAAAAATAATGGAGTAAAATGAATTGGTCTCACACCCTTCCTTTATTCTGAAGTATTTGTTCAAATATACTTTCAATATTGCTTCCCCTGACTACCCATCCTCCCTTTCCTGTAGCATTCCTCATTCTCCCCTCCCTGGTATGCTTTTTCTTTTCTCCCTAGCATTTATAATTTTCCACTTGCTATATATTTTTTTATTTGCTTATTGTTTACTCTCTGTGTTTTTTGCAACATAAAGCAAATTCAAAAAGGCAGATGTCATTGCACATACCCTTCTCATATCTAGAACAGTGCCTGGTGTCTACAAAAGGCTCAGTGAATATTTGTGGAATAAATGACTGCATGCATTCTCTACACAATACTCATACAGTTATATTATGTCGATTTCTAGATTTCTGATTGCAAAATGAAATCCCATGTTCCCTCATGACTTAACAAAGCCGTACATAAATTGCTTCCACCTTCCTCAAGTGTTTCGTCTCACACCACCCTTCTGTCCCTGCTAGGCTAACTCCCTTTCTGCCTCTCGCGGGTGCCACAGTTGCTCAAGGCTCAAGGCCTTTGTCCCACCCGCCCCACAGCCTGGACTCCTCTCCAGCTCATCCTCACCAACATGGTTTTGTTATTCAGACCTTAGCACAAATGATGCAAAACACTTTCTGGCTGCTGGTCTAAAACGTCCACCCTGTTATTTGACATAACTTCATCCTGTTTCAGTTATTTACACACACTCTATTTATCATTAACCCATCTTCCGTGTTTGTTTATTTTCTGTCTTTTTGCACCCACAGGCAAGCCTGTCGAGCACAGGTGCTTTGAACAGTGTATCACACACGGTGACTGCTCAAGAAACATTTATAAAATAAGTTGATTAATCGGAGACTTAAATCTTTAATACATTGATACTATCAATATATTTTCACTTTTTAATTAACTAGATTAATTAGATAAATTTACACGCAGACTTGTATGAAAAAATTCCTTGGTAAGAATTATGAATCGAAACAAATGTAACTGGAATATTACTGGAAACAACAATTCCTACATTCTCACCACCCTGCTCTATTTAGGGATATAAAGTATCATATAATCAAACAAATAAAATATACAATTATTTGTCAGGTCTATCTTTTTTAATGTGACAGTGAAAAAAGTATAAACCACTTTAGCATGACTACAGATTTCAGAAGTAGAGAGGCAGATTTTGTGTTTGCCAACTTCTCCTCCCTACCCCTGTACCCGCCCCATCAACATTCACTTTCTAACGAGAACAGATGTTTTCACACTTGTGTCCAAGCATCTGAAATTACATGTCAGAGTTTTCACACCTCCTTTCCTGCTTGTTGGGGCTTTCTCTCTATGAGTTGTCCAACCTAAGTTCCATTATTTTTCCACTAAGAAGGCTTTAAAGAAGATAAAATTGTTCCTACAGTATGCCAGTAGTTTACATATCAAAAGTGACAAAAGGAGGCATGGAATGCTTTTAATTTAGGGCAGAAAATTTAAAGAACCAAGAATCTGGCCAAACAACACATGTAAATAGTTTTTAAAAATATCACAAACACTCTAGAGTAGGGAAAAAATTCATGGGATGCATAAAATAACACCAACAGAAGTGCCATAGTCATTTTGTGTAAGTAGAACACAGGTTAGGGTATTTAATTATTTGTTTAAAAAGGTACAATTTCACTTGGTTTTAGAGAATAGGTAGAATTTCTCCTAGGGTATGGAGTTACCAAATAATAAATATTTGCTGCATGAAATGAGTGTAGAAAGTAAATGCATTAAATTAGTATTGAATGACTGTTGAAAGAGTTTAGGTGTTTGGCATTTTCAGTGAATCACAATGCAATACTTTTAAATGAGGAAGTGAGATGAAATTAAATCAGGCAATAATTATGGAAGTAGTCTACATGATCTATAATAGATGAAATTTTAAACATAAACTCATTAATTATAAATCAAATGTAAGTTTTATTGAGGGAGAAGCCATGCCCCTTAAAGGATCCTGGCTTTTATAGAACAGCAAAAATGAAGGGAAAACAGAAAAAAATAGTGAGGATAATGAAAAACCTAAAAAAGCTTTATATACAATTCAAACTAACTGTAGGTGTCTTGTATACCTTGTCAACTAGGCAAATGAAGCAAATGACCTCATAACAGTAAAGATTTGAAATAAATGTGAAATCTTTCTCGAGAGTTTCTTTCAATAGACAATATTGATAATACTGACACTTATTCATCTTGAACGTGGCTGTGCTTTTCATCTCTTATAATAGGAAATGAGCTTCTAATAGAGTTACTTACTTATTCTGACTCTTACTAAGAAATAAAACATCCATTTTAGTGTCAACATCAAGAATTAAATTTTCTGTCATAATTTTAAAGAACTTTATTATACAAATGTGATTTTTAAAAAAAATCATTTTTACTTCTTTTAGAGAGAGAGAGGAAGGGAGACAGATTTTAAAGAAATGATTTGTTGTTCCATTGACATGTGTATTCATTGGTTGCTTCTTGTTTGTGCTGTGACCAGGAATTGAATCCGCAATCTGGGTGTATTTGGATAATATTCTAACCACCTGAGCTACCAGGCCAGGGCTTTAGTGTGTTTTAAGAAAGGGTGGCTTAGCAAGTTATCAAAGGTTACATGCCAAAGTTAGAAATTGTTATTAACACCATCGTCATTGTGTTAATAGTTGTTGTTGTTTTTGCATCAAATGACGTTGATTTGCTTTCGAAAGAAAAGTCTTTGTGAAGTGCTTACATTTAGATGGCATAAATGGATGCACAATTTACCAGGTCCACATAAATATAAAAATAAATTTTAGAGCTCTTGCTGGGTGGCTAAGTTGGTTGGAGCATCCTCCCGTACACCAGAAAGTTGCAGGTTTGATCCTGTCAGGACACAGCCCTGGGCTGCGGATTCAATTTGCAGTTGGCTGTTGGGGTGCATACAAGAGGCAGTCCATTGATATTTCTCTCTCAACATCAATGTCCTTTCTCTCTCTCTCCTCATCTCAATAAGCATATCCTCAGGCGAGGATAAAAAAACATACACAGCTTTTCCCTGCTTCTTAAGAGGCTACCCAGCAAGTCATCACAAAGAGATTCTATGACCCTACTTCATTTGAAGTTCTAAGATGGGTGTGAGAATATGGCTGAATGTGGGAAGCTCTAGAAAATGAGAAAAATGTGATTGAGAAGTTAGGGTGGTTGAATAATTGGTTGTATTTGAATAGGCGATGAGCCCTAACTCGACTGGAATGTCTGCAGTGGAAGTATCTGGAAGTGAGCTGGCTGACAGCGCAACACTGGTGTTATATTCAAGAGAGATTTTGATACAATTTTCAGAGGACAGAGACTTGCTTAGATTGCCTATCAATTTATGTATCAGGGGAAAGAAACTGCAGGAAGACCCACCTGTTTATTTTGATATTCACTTTCATTCACTCATTCAATAAATATTATTCAAGCCTTTGAAGCATGCCAAACAAAGCATAAATAAGTGAATGCCATTAGGAAGCATACATTCGAGTGGGATAGAATGACAATGAACATGAATAAAAAATGGTAGATTACCTAATAATAGCCACTGACAATATTTAAAGTGGGAAGGGAAATATAAAGTGTATAGGGTCTGAGGAAACTTGAAATTTTAGGTAGGTGGCCAGGGAAGACCCCGCTGAAGGGGAAATGTCTGCATAGACTTGAAGGAAGTAAAGGAGCTGCAGGAAGAATACTGTAATAGACAGAGGAAAGAACAATTGGATATTTTCTGTTTATTTAATCCTTAATCCTATTATACACACTTATCACTGAGGAAACTTAGGCACAGAAAAATAAGTAACTTTCTTAAGGTCAAGAACTAGTGAATAACATAGCCAGGGTCTAAACCCACGCAAACCCTAAATCCAGAGTGGAGTTCTTAATATGTAAACATACCTATTTCTAATTTCTTTAATTTTATCCTATTTGTTCTTTTCTCTTTCTAAATATTATGTCAGATAACTTTATTACATTGTATGCTTTCCTTTTTGTTACCCTCTCAACTTATTATCATTTAAATTTTTCTTTATTAGTTACAAAGTATTAGTTTATTACTTTATTACTACTTTTGATGAAGTAGACTTTCTCTTCTGTCTTCAGCTCATCACCTGAAACTTGACCCCTTGAAATTCAACTTTTCTTCTCTGAAAGATGCATAATACCTTTCAAACATGAAATTCAATAGGCTCTTCTAATTCCTCATCTTCCTCGATCTTACTAAAGCAATAACTAAGAGTTCCTGGCATTGCAAATGTCTACGATGAATCATGAATCTGTCATTTCCAAGCTAGGATAATGTCTAATCCTCTAATACATCATTTTAATTGTAATTGGTTTATAAATACTATTCTTGCATGATTATTGTAATGTCTCAATAAAGGCTAATAAATATGATTACAAAGAATCACTTTTCTTGGACCTCTTTTTATTTTTGACATACATTTATTAATTTTGGCACTGAAAAATCTATCACCTTTTCTGATTCTTCTTTCAACATTGACTATATTTGAGTCTTGACAAAGGCTCCATTTTTGGACTACTTTTTACCTTTCTGAGAAAAAAGATATACTGTACTCTTTGCGACATCATTCACTATCAAAGTACCAACTGTCACCTGTATGCAGAGGACTTCCAAATCAACTCCTGTCGTACATCTTCCCTCTAAAGTGTCAAGCCCATATTCCCAACTGACCCCTAAACATCTTCACTCGATTTTTCTGCCAGCAAATCAAAGTCGCAGTCTACAAAGACAGATGAGAAAAAGCAAGATTTTTTGTTCCAAATCAATTTTTATTCTTGCTCATTGAGCTTCATATATTTAGTGTTACTTTTCTGTTTCTCATTAAAGTTTGAAATTTTGATTCCATCTTTCATCTGACACCCCCATTGTCCACCTAATCAGAAACATATAATATTAAAATGACAAAGGAAGTGAGAGCGTTGCTACCGAATTCCTTAACACGGATGAGTAAAGGTAGAGCCATACACGCAGGTAGGCCTGAGGGGTCACAAAGGGAACCCAGGTTTCCAAACTCCTAGGCCACGGATATTTCCTGCGTACAGTCCTGAGTCTGTTGCTGGTTCTACATAGTTTTATTTCCATACCGTCTCTAAAATCTGCTCACTCCTACTCCCGGTACTGTTACTCTATTTCATACTGTCTTTATTCAGAGTATCCTTTTAGTTAGCAAACTGGTTTCATTCTGGAATATGTACCTAGTAAGAGAAGTCTCTTACGATAGATCAGCCCTGCTCAAAAACATTCACCGTTTCTATATTTCTTAGCGATTAATGAAGCTCATTTTCATATTGTGTCATATACAATGGCAACTATAATAGGTATACTCTACACACATATCCTATTTAATCTTTATAACAAACTGTGATATTCTTGTTCAGCTCCTCTCACACGCTCATAGGCAATTCAAGTAACCCATATTTGCCGAGTTGGTAAGCTGCAGAACTGAAACATAGTTTGTCTGACTCCAAATTTCTTTTAAAAAATGCAAAAAAATCTGTCTTTTCAAACTTTCTACCAAATGTGTATTTCAGGTGAATGCACTGTTAGGGAAATAGGCTCAATTCTTTAATTCATGGATGTGTTTTGATATGCGATTACCTGGAATATCGTCCTTGCCCTGCACATACCCAGATATCAAAATCTACCACGTCTTGAGAGTCGTCAAAGTAACTATGTAGCTGCCCCTTTGGAACTTTAACCTCCTGGTGGTTGTAGTCTTCACTTTTCGCCAATCAAAGCATGATGCCCAGGGCTTTGCACATAATTGTTTGCATATAAACTAAATAACATGAAGTGTCAGCTTTAGAAATTACTTGATGTGGAAAACCACCACCTGAAAATCTTGAAGGTAATTGGAAAAAATCTCTGAGAAGAAAAGAAAACCCAGAACAAAGGCAGGGTGTTGATTTACCTGAGGCACGCGAGGTCAAATACACAGCACTATGGTTTAAGTATCAATAACATCACGTAGTGGCTGCTGGACACTAAGTACTGCGAGCTATAGATGGTGAAATGAAGAAGAAACAGTTCTTACTCTTGCTAAGCTCACAGTATGATATAAACAAAAGACACACACAACCCAAATAGATCAACCAAAACAAGGTTAAATGCTGAAATTATGTTCTGAGTAAGGAAAGTTGTGAATTCCTTTGGCTGTGTACGGCTCCCCAGAGCGATTTACTTTCCAAGGCAGGTGAGAGTTCTTTCTATGACTATACAATTTCTTAGCTAGATATTGTGTTATATCCCTCTCTTCTATTACGATTTATTAATAACTAAAACCTATCCTTCAGGAAACTTTGACACCTGCATAAACAACTAGACTCTGCTTCATATTTATAGATACAAGCTTGAAAGTTTAGGTGTAGCAGTATGAGAACTGGTTATTTTATCTGTCCAGTTAAGTTAATTATATGTATCCTTACCTTTCAAAATATTATTTATTGGTTTCCTTGAGTACAATGGTGTTTCAGAAGTCAATATATCAAATAGTTGTATACTCTCTAACTATTTCTCTTTGATTTAGTTAGAGGCTTCCACATATTGTAATGCTACTTCAGGATAATGGGATGCAGCTCTCTTTCATTTTTAACAAAAGCAATTACTCAGAGAGGCACAGTGTCTTCATTCTGCCTCTACTCTGTTATCCAAATTAGAGCTCCACTATTATGAGAAACTGCTGGTCTTAACATTGCTAGCTATTGGAGCTGCCCAGTGATTCACTTCATTTCTGAAGTTAAGCTGTTTGATTATGTCATAATTATAATTTATGTACTTCTATGAATCCAGTTATTTCGAGACTGTAAAAATATGGTTCATCTGCTTTGAAAGAGGCATCAAGTTGTTCGTTCTCTGATGAACTCCAAGAGTTAGAGAAATTCCCTGCTCTTTTTTCCAGCACTGCTCCTCTCACTTAATCTTAGTTGTCAAACATTTTATTTTTAGACACTTGTGTACTCCAAGCCTCCCTGTTCTTAGAACATTGCCGTGTTGATATTCAGCCTTGCTTCCCAAACCTGAAGAAACACCTACCTCCCGGATGCCCTGAGCAGTTCTGTGCCCTGGGTGTAAGCACTTTTCCATTGCAGACTCCTACAGCGCATAAACTGGCCACTTTGGGAATGATTTCTCCCATGTCTTTCTCTGACAACGATGCCTGTAGGGAAGTGACCACGCCTGTCCCCTCACTTTGTACACTTGGACGGAAGTAGTTGTTTGGCAGTCCTTCAGTGCCACTTTACTGCTTCTCATTGTCACCTCCCCCCACATCCTTCTGCTTCCTCCATGTGGTGTCATCACCCCCATTATCCCACAGCTTTTCCAGGGCACCAGTCTCATGAAAGCACGGTGAGAACAGGAGTTGGCTTTATACATGTGTTCTGTTTTTTTCTTAGTATAAACAAAACAAAATATATTATTTAATTTTGAAAAAAAAGAGTGTAAAATTTGTCTTTATAATTTCATCTTTTATATTTTTCATTCCTTTACCCTTTAGATATGTTGCAAATCTTTTAACACTACTCTCTCTAGCTTTTCCCCCCTGCCATCTCTGCATCTTTCCTATCTCAATAATCTGTTGTTTTTTAAATTTTCATTTACTTTCTCTGTTATCCTTCGGCCCTAAACCTGCTTATTTGTAGGCACTAAAACCCTCAACAGAATACATGGATATATGGAGCCACGTGAATATAGTCTGGCTCTATTGATAATTATGTGCTATCTACACTGCAGGCTACTCCATAATCTCTCATGTGCCTCAACCCAAGTAATTAAAAAATCTATTGTGTGTTTAGAATAGGTTTCAGTTCCTTTGTCGGGAATTTTGCCAAGGGACTAAGACTTTCTCATTGTATCCCAGTTACTGGCATTAATCATGCTCTGAGACAGAAGGATCAGCAAGAACCATACCAGTGCTATCAACGAATCATTAACAACACCTTCAAGTTCTTGCTGAAATATCCCACCTGTCAACTGTCATGGCCTTGAATCTCAACACCAACCTGGGTTCAATATCTTCCACTATGTAGAGATTTGGACAAAGTGGTGATGCTTCTCAGGGGCTATGATGGAAGCCCATTTCCAGGTTTCCCCACTTTCCTCTAAATGCATCTGAGTTCTATCATCATATTCCAAAGGCCTTCTTACATTGTAATAGTAACATAGTTTATTTTAATAAAAAGAATTGACCTGTCTTAGAATAAATTTCTGATCAAGTCAAAAATGTGAAAGAACAAAATCATGCATTAGTATTATCAAAGCTACTTGCTGCTTTGCCCATTGATGGCTTTGCTGGGTTCCTTCTTCCGGACTTAAAGTGTCTACACTCATCTGTACGGCCATTGCTGTCCAATGGGGCAAATTTCCCTTAGCAGACCCATCAGGCACCACGTAGTCATGGGGATAAGTATCTGATCTTCTTTAATACACAATGCTAACTGTAGGTGTGTTCACAGGTCCATATCAGTGTCTGCAGGCATTTTGCTGCTGCACATGACTGGACTCAGAAGGGCAGGCAGCTCTGCACAGAGTGGACTGGCCGAAGGAGTACTTGTTGCTGCAGGCAGCCCTATGACTTGTGTGGGGGCTGGGCCACGACCAAGTGAAGTTTGGTAAATTCTGGGATCCATCCAGCAAGGGGGTATTGTGACTTTAGCAACACTAGCAGGGCTTTTGTGATACTCTCTGTATGCTCTGCACTAAGGCATGTTCCCAAAAGTTGTTTCTCCATGGGTCTATATCTCTGTTCAGCTTCTTTCCATAATTGGGTGGGACCAGAAACCTAAGCGCACCTTCCTCTCATCCTGCTTTCGCCAAAAGCTCCACTGGAAGCTCTCTAGATGGACCAAAACATCTATTTCACAAGGGTTGGTGGCATTCACTACCCTTAATTCTTGTGTTTGTTTCATGGTCACCACTGCATTGGTAAAGGCATCAGTGTGCTACTGTGTCCAATCTCATTTTTTTTTAATTTTATTAATTTATACAAGGGACATTAACAGCTGTGATAGATAGGAAATAAAAATCCTCCAATATAGAAGCAGTTTCAAAAATGCTTACAATTGCTTCAATGATTTTGGGATAGAATAATTTTGAATCTTATTCAGCACAGCAGCTAGAATCAATTTTGTTTTATTAGACCAGACAACTCCCAAGAACCTGACCGAGGACCAAGGCTCTTGTACCTTGTTATGTTTTACGGCCCATCCCTGACCTTTTAGGTGCTCCAATAGACTCCCTGACTTGTGTAAAATAGCAAGGTCATTACCAGTTAGAATAGTATCATTGATATAATGATTCAATGCTACCCCCTCCCCACCTTTCTACACAGATACATGTTTTACTGATAAAGCATGGCAGATGTGAAGCTCTGCAGGTAGTCTTGTGGTTATACCTGAAACGTCCAGTGTTCTTCATTCCAACTGAAGGCAAACTGTTCTTGTCTTTGGGGGTCTATAGAAATACTGAAGAAGGCATTAGCAAGAACTGATACAGAATCATATGCTCCCAGAGACTCACTGACTTTATTCAATAACTGGGCGATATTAGGAACTGCAGCATGGACTGGGTGGGGGACTACCTTATTAAATTCCTGGTAGTCCCATCATTCTCTATGACCCATCTGGCTTCCGTACTGGCCAGACAGGGTTGCTGAAAGGGCTACGAGTGACACAAATTATGCCCACTTTGTATAGCTTTTAACCATATTGATGATCTTTGCACACCCTGAAGGTAAGCAATGATTTCTTACTGTTATTACCTGCCTTGGTGCGTGGAGCTTCACGATGTCCATTGCGTTCTTTCCCGGAGCAGGGTCTTGGTTGCTCAAGTCCGCAATCAGAACTCTCCTATTGTAGTGGATATTCGGTCTAATTGAACCAGGATATTGATGTCCGAAATATATTCAGGCAGGGGCAAAATAAACGCCTGATAGGAACTCGGGGGCAACTGACCAATCTGCGTGCAGAGCGAGACTTGCTTCACCTTTAGGGAACTACCCCTGTAGCCATCTATGGCAGTAACATAGCCTGTAAACTTATGGATATTAATAATAGGATGGAAACTAAGGGTCCTTATCATTGGTTAGAAGATTGAAGGATAATGTCCTTCTTGCCAGAGGTAAAGAGCTCATCATCTGGTCCCCAGGACTTTCGAGCATAAATACCGTTTTTTTAAAATTCCAAACTCTTTAATTAATTCCTGAGGTTCTTTTATGAAACCACCTGGCCTTCATCATACCTCTACACAATCACTGTCTCACAGTTGGCTGAGTGGTCAGTTAGTTAACTTGGACATTTCTCCCCCAAGTAAGGATGACAGACACCCTCAGCACCTTAATCCCACAAGCGAGGCAGGCATCCTGCTACAGATTCTTTTCCTTGCTGTCTATATCCTCCAACTTTCTTAATTCAGCTGATGTGTATTCTTTCGTGGAGGTAAACTAACGCCTCTCCTGTACAGGGAATTTTGGTAGATTCACACCCTGAGGCCATAGCTACTCCGTCTTAATTTTAGTTATGATTAGGAAGGCCTGTAGGAAGTCCTAAGGGATGTCAATTACCTCCTCCTCCTCAGATGAAGGGGAAGAGAGGGATGAACCTGTTGGATCTCGGGGCTTTGGATCCCAGTTGGCCTCAACCATAACTGGCTAGACTGGGCAGCATGACACCTGTTTCCCTTTGAGTTTTGCTACCCTACAGGCTAAGGTTTCTATCTTCTTATCACTTGTAAACGTTGCAAGAACCCTTCAGTAGTAGCTGCCTGTGCCAGACTGGCTTCCCTTTCTAATCCTAGGTCATTTTCCAGTAAGAGATTCCTATGGGCCAGCTCTACTATCTCTTCCCAAGAAAAGCTCTAGGCACAAAGGAGGGGCCAGGCTATAGCAGCCCCCAAAGCCTTAATGTCTTTTAATTTTTAAGTCTATCTTTAGTCTCTCTTCTAACTTCGTTACTCCTGGAGGAAGGGGTGTTTTGATGGTGACCCCATACTCATGCACCGGTCCCCAAGTCTCCAATGCCTGTGCCAGCTGGCTCAAAGTCTGTGTACTTGGCCAACCGGTGTGTCTCCCACAGAAGCTTGTTTTCCCCACATTTTGCCCAGGGCTCTTGTGGGTTTTTCAGAATCCCACTCAAAACTCCAACTGTTGGAGGAAAATCCCAGAAGTCTAAATTCAAGACTTATTCCAGAGGACTGACATGTAGCCTTATTCAAATTCATAAGAGCTTTAATAGAAGAAAATTACTTACATGGGCAAAACAGCTGCTCCCAGTGGTGGCAGGCTGGGAAGAATTCACACCCATCCCAGAACAGAGTTCCTTTTCAAAGGGGATTTATAGCAGGGGTTAGTAGTAAAAGCAGATGGTAGGTAGTTGTATAGTTCTCTTGAGAGAACAACGTATCACTAAGTTAAAAGTTAAAAGATAACATCAAGCAGTTATTACGTTCTATACATTCATTAACCTCTGTCCTAGCATCACGTTTATCTGTGGGCGGCATTCCGGTTTCCTGGGTAGTCAGCCAAGTGTGAGGTTACAGAGAGTTAAACAGTCATGAAGAGTTCAACAGTCAGAGAGAGTTCAACACCTCCCAGATGCCTTTGCTGCTGGAGCCATATTGCATCTCTAAAGTAAGCTCCCCAACAGTTAGCTAATCATAACTGCTTATTCCCTGAGTGTTGCCATATATGGCTATTGAATTTTAGAATTTGCTGTCACATAGAAAAAAATTCATTATATTGTAGCTGAAGATTAGTGTAGAAATTCATAAAAGAAGTAATACTTAAATGAATTTTTAAAGGAAAAAAATATATCCAAAAGAATAAGGGTTTTTAAGATTCCCTAATAAAGGGAACCACATACATAAATGCTCAGAGGCAGAGAAGTACAGATATTTATTTTGCTTATGTTTTAGACTTAAAATGAGAAATGAGACTAAATATATAGGCAGGACTAGATATTAGAACTATAGTTAAGGAGATTGGATTTTATCTTGAAGGTAACTGTAATAATTGAACTTGAAGTCTAGTGAAGTATTTTAAGCCAAAGGATGCTAATATTTCTGTTTTAGGAAGGCTCACCTGTCAGAACAGTGGAAGACGAGATAGACTGAGAGGACAATTAGACAGCTACCACAGTGTTGGAGAAGGCAGTAGGCATGGTTCTGAACTGGAATAGTGGCAATGGACGCAGCTCAAGTATAGAATGTGGAGAGCCTGGATGAAAACAAAGAGCTGTGGGAGATATTCTCCAAAAAATTAATTAAACAAGCCACTTTACATTTATCTTTCACTGGGCAAGAGAAAACAGAAATAGATGGCTTGAGAGAAAAAAATAGGTATGTGAGTTCAGCTCTGGAAATTTCAAGTTTTCTAACTGTAATTCTGTAACTGTAAGCTAATTCTCTACTTAAATGTTAATTATACAAACACCATATGTTTACAAAATGCTTTAGTTGCCTCTTAATGTTTTGGGGATATTGTATTTCTCCGCTGGTCTGGTAAAAGGCTGTCTTTTTAGTCCTTAGCAGAAAAAGAACAACATCCAGGCAAACTGTTTCCCGAGAGCATCTCCACTACTCCTCAAAAAAGATTGGTCATGTTGTCTTACAAATTGTCATGTTGTTCTCTACAGTACAGTGATTGGGAACACAAGTCCTATCTAGTCTACTCGGTCCATAATCTCAATTCTTATATCTAGAAGCAGGGTGGCCCATACCAAGTCTTACCTTTTCTTTACTCAGATGACTCATCTACTCAAATAAATAAATAAAACAAAAAATAATAACAATTCCTACCTCATAAAAGTGAGTTATGTGTAAAGTTAGCTCTCAACAAATGTTACATATTAGAAATGTCAATATTTGTGATTTAAAAACCTCCACTCATTCTCTTCTTTGGATTTTGAAATTTAGCTATTTGAGCCCCACTATATATAGTTATACACTTATAGAGAAGTTAAGACTTTCTAATTTACTTGCTAAATTGTAAGATTATGTCAAATCAATTGTTGTTGATTTGTGAGACTGAATGTTCAGGCATGATTCCAGAGTAAAGATGAAAACATTTAGGGGAGGTTAGAGCATGGAGGGATTGAGCAAAAAGGAAAAAGGACTCAAGGACATGGACAACAGTGTGGTGATTGCAGGCAGGGGGGTGGGGAGAGGGGTGTAAGGGGACTAAAGAGTAATAGAAAAAATACAATGAAAATTTTGAAAAAAGTATGAGAGTTGAAGAAATGAATCTTTTTTACTTATGGTAATGGTTACAAGTTTAGGATTTTAAATGTGTAGCAATTCTGCTGAGGTGAATTTAGAGAATAAATTAGTAGATGAAGCATTGTCTGAAGATTTCTTAGATTCTTGCTGCTAAAAACCATGCTGTTCATCAATCTCTGAGGTAAGATTTCTAAGTTCCTATATGAAGGATCTCTCAACAATGCCCCTGCCATAGGATCTCTTAGGATTTGGTGGGAGGTGTGGCCTGGACACTGAGATTTTTAAATGACCTCAGGAATCCTCACGGCAGCAGTCTTTGGGAGCCACTGCTCCAAAGCCGCCATTGCGCCTTCTCCCACCCCCGACTCCTGCTGTAGAGCTTTACAGTCAGTTCTAAAAACAGAGGACACAGGGCAATTTTATCTAATTGTTAAAATATTTATGTTATATATTTTCCAAGTAACAGCAACAAATACAATTCCTGAGTCATGAGACAGGTTTATTGTGCTTTCCTCAAATTGGTTCAGAGGCTTAGAAAACAGAAGAGGCCGAAGGTATTCTACTCCTGCTATTTTAGTTAAAATCAAGTTTCTAAATCATTGAAAGTATCAAATACTAAATAAGAGCATCTTCATGTAGCATATATACAATTGCCACATATATACTTTATACAGAAAAATGTGGTATTATATATAGAAAAACATATAACATATCATCAAGGCATTTTAAAATCTTGAGTTTATTATATGCAATTATATGTAAATATGTGTGTATATTTGCCTGTGGAATTGTGGAGATAGAATAATGCAGATTTGCATTTATTTAATGAATTTTTACTGAAAATCAACTGTAGATAAAAATCTGTCTCAGGCATTTAGGGGATACAGAAAAAGTTAAGATATATTGCCTACTCAGTTATAATCTATGTAGGAAGAAAAATTACTTGCCTCAAGGAACAATGCAATTATTTTTACTTTTTAATATATTTGTCACCCTCTAGTCCAAAAGAGTTAAGCTATCTGCTGTATTAGATTAATGCTCCACCCCCAAGATGTCCACATCTTATCTTCAGAATCTATGACTATGTCATGTTAGAGGGCAAAGGGGAATTAGGATGCAGGTAAAATTAAGCCAGATAATAAATTTATGATTTTTTTAAGTCACTGGGTTTGTGCTAATTAGTTAAAGAGCAGTAGGAAATTAACACAGTAGCTTAGAACAATGTAAGAAATATACCTAGATTTAAAAATTTGGAAATATTTAGCAACTATAACATAGAGAAAAATAAAACATTAATATACTGCCAGGAATAGGTTAACACACTAGTGGTAATTAAATATTCTAGAAATCAACACAAAGAAGGGAATATATTCAGCTACACAATTAAAATTCCTATATAGGAAAAGCAAAAGAATAATTCAGGCCATGAATATATGTTATAGAATCATCATAGACAGGTGTTTTTCTTTAGTAGAATGCCAGTTTCTTTAGATGCTTTGTACATCATGCCTTCCATGATCAAAGCTCCATTCCAACACTGCTTGAAACACTTTTGATAAGAAATGTTTTTAATATATTCTACCAGGGTTTCCAGAAGTTATCAGACACTTGTTATTAACATTTCTTAACTCAGAGAACCAGTGTTGTATCATGAACAGTATTTTAAGTAATGTGGGAGAGGTAATTACTGATATGGTTACTCAGAAGAAAGATTATTTCCTGCTGCCATCAGAGAAGTCTTTGTCCCATAAACATGAGATGTGCCAGTGCCTGATGAGAGGAGAGGCAGGAATGGAGGAGACAGGATGGCATTTTACAAGTGCGTTAGTGTGAGCAGGAGTGTCAAAGTGGAAAAGTGCAACGTGTGTTACAGGGATACTGAGTAGCCTTGATTAGAGGAATTATGAGATATTAGGAGTAGATGAGTTGGAAAGAAAGTGCGCAATCACATTCGGAGGGAATCTGAACACAAAGACAAGGAGTCTGGAAATTATTCTGTTGATATGGGGGCTGGGAAATTGATGTTCGAGCAAGGTAGTAAATTGCCCATATCCTTGCCTCAAAAAGACTAGGCTGGCATTTTAATGAAGGAGGATGGTTTAGAACTGAGAGAACCTGGAGGTAGGGAAACTTCCACCAAGCAACCTTTTCAAGGCATGAAATAATAAGACTTTTAACTAGGCTAGAGGAGTGGGAATATGTAGCAATTTGGGAAATATGAAAACAAAAATAATCAGCCACCATTTTTAATTAGTTAGATGAAAACCAACTCCTAGGTGGGAAGTTTTGGAACTATAACTAAACTATATGGGCACAAATCCTCTATCACTTAGAAGTAGCATTTAGGTAACACTTCTGCTCAGGTCTACAAAATGATCTATAATTTTTCATTGTTTTATCAAATCAGCACACTTATTCATTGATTTGTTCATGTAACAAGTACTTCTTGAATTTATTGTGTCCCACATACTATCATGAGCCTGGGGATACAATGAGAAATACAATTAAATGCATGTTATATATATGAACATTATTTATTTCTTTAGAAAAAGAAGTTGCCAGTTATTCCGTCTGGAAATATATTTCAATCTAAAATGACAATAACTTTGTGGGGATGAAGGCAAAGACTGCAATATCTGTAACTCTATAGCTTTTTTTGCCTCTTTATTGTCCCCTTTAATCAGTTCATTTCTTAAGCTAATGATTCCTGAATACTTGCTACTTGCCACCGATGTGTAGATTGTGATGGTCCATTGTGTGTGGATGTATACACATGTGTGTTGTGCATATGTGTGTCGTGTGGGCATTGCTTCTGTCACACATGCACATTGTTTGTGTGGTGCTTGTGTGTGACGGTGTGTACACCTGTGTTTGGATAACCCGGAGATGGAGGTCTGTACTATTTGACTGCTGTGCTCATTACGAGCTTCCAAGACTCTGCTAACGCCATTGAGCAGTGAAGCAGGCCCCTTTTTTTCTGTCTGCAAATTACTAGTTATCATATGGCTTCTCTTCCCTACAAGGACAGCTTTCCCAAATAGATGCATGGCAATAAAAAGAGGAATATTCAACATTAATAAATCATCTTTAGAGCAGAAATTCCGTGGCTTTGTGTTCTCCATTCCTGAGGAATAGAAATAGGATTAACATTTTCTGCTGATCCAGCATGCAGTGTAAGGACTGTTTAGATTACTGGCTTCTGAAAAATCTTGAAGAAAATACATTGAGAAATAATAAATACCCCTTTTCCACAATATTTGTAGTTTACCAATAAAAATATGCAGTAACTTAAATGCCACTAATGAAAAAAATATAATGCCACTATAATGTTTTATATTTTCTAAACAATCATCATTAATTGCTCTTATTATTTTAATTTTAAAGACTAATTTTAGAGCAGTTTTAGGTTCACAGCAAACTTGAAAAGTTACAAAGATTTCCCATATAACCTTTGCCCCCAAACATGCATAGTTTCTCCCATGATTAACATCCCATGTGTTAAAATTGATGCATCTACATCCTTACATCTTTATCAACCAAAGTCCAAAGTGTGCATTAGAGTTCACTCTTGGTGGTGTACATTCTGTGGGGCTGGACAAATGTGCAGTGACATGTAGCCACCATTACAATATTACACAGAGTGTTTTCACTGCCCTAAAAATCCTCCCTGTTCTTCCAATTTGTTTCTTCACCCTACCTCAACCTCTGGCCACCACTGAACTTTGTACCATCCCATAATTTTACCTTTTCCAGAATGTCATACAGTTAAAATCATACACATTTCAGAATGGTTTTTTTTCACTTAGCTATATGTACTTGTTTCTTCCATGTCTTTTTATGGCTTGATAGCTCATTTATTTTAAATGCTGAATAATAATTTCATTCTTTGGATGTATGTATGTGCTTGTGTAAGTATGTTTTTGTGCATGTGTGTGAGCTAGGGTCCAGTGGATCTTTCATAGGTTTCTAAGGCATCTTTGTCAAGGATATACCCATGATACTTGATCCAATTGGACATGTTTATTTTTATTATTGTTTGATTGAATCTTTGATCATTATATTTAAGAAAAGAGTCATTTCTTTGTTCAAAACTACATAGAGTGCTATATGTATTTGTGCAATGTTAAAATAAAGGGTACTTTTGGAAATTTACTTTGAGTATTTTCATCTAAGGTATGAATGAATATTACATCTGACATCCAGTTTTAATTGGATTGACTAAATATTATTCCAATTCAAAAGTATTATAATTTTTTACTACTTAATATTTCTTTACTTATTATAACAGTATTTTCATTTGTAGTAAAAAATATATTCAACAAAGGCTATTATTAATTTATTTTGCATGCTTGTCATGGCTGGTTCAGTCTCTACTTTCTATAAGACCATCCCACTAATCTACAAAATACAGGTCCCTACCCAGACACAGGATGCGTTTTTGGCAACAGTGTTTGAAGAACTATACAAAAGAAACCTCCTTGATTCTTATTTTTGCTAGGTTGGCAACCAAAGTGAATAGCTGGTTCTCTTATCTAAAATCATCTCTAGCATGCAAGAGAAACATGGCTTTTTAAGAATCAATTTTTCTATGATCAAGTTTTAATCTAATACAAAAATTTACATGTAAAATTTGATGATTTTTTAAAGTTTAGATGAAACTTTTATTCTATATCATGAAACATATCATGATATGATATATTTCTATTAAAATTTTCCTCATGGTCCCTTGTAGGCAATCTACACAGCCCCTCTTACGCAGGCCACAGGCCACCGCTGCGATTTCTATCCTTGTATGTTAGTTTTGCCTTTGGAGAACTTCAAAATAGAATCACACAGTATTTATCTTTCTGTCTGTCTTTTTTCATCCAGCATAATGTTTTGGAGCTTCATTGATGATTATGCATTTATTAGTAATTTCTTATTTTGCTTTGGTGAATAAAAACTTTTGAATTAACATAATAAAATGTGTTTGTCAATAAGTTTGTTCATGGTCATTATTTGTTTCCGGTTTTTAACTAATGTATAAAGCTGCTGTGAGGAATCCTAGTGTAGACATGCACTTTTCAGTTATTGTGTAAAAACCTAAGGGTGCAATTGTTGGGCTATATTGTAAGCATTAGCTTAAGTTTATAAGGAACTGTTGAACAGTATTCAAAATTGGTCATTTCATTTTACAATACTACCAATTGCTCCACATTCTTGTCAATACTTGATATTGTCAGTGTTATTTTTTTAGCCATTCTAATGAGTATGAAATAATAGCCCAATATTATTTTTATTAGCAATCCCTAATAACTAATGGTGTTGAATGTCTTCTTGTGTATATTAAATATTCATGTATTTTCTTTTGTGAAATATCTGTTCAAGGCTTTGTACTGATTCTTTTTTCTCAAGTTGATTCATGTCAGTATTACACTGTTAATACTATATTTACACCAATACTCTACTGTATTGATTAGTATACTTTGTAATAGTTCTTGAAAGCAGATGGAGGTCTTTAGGTGTCTAGTTGCAAACAAGTGTTAGATTAAGAAAAGTATCTCCCACATTGTTGTCCTATTGTCAGAAGCTCTGAATGTTAATATGCAAATTAATTTTCTACTTCCAGCATCTATGATTGTCCTACTGGATAGTAAATTGTAATTGTGGGGAATAATACCCATAGTTATTGTTAGTAATAGTAATAATTATTATTATTTCAAGATTATATCAAAATGCTTAGAATTTAAATATACTAAATAATTCCATGTTCATAAAAATGCCTGTCAGCTTGGTGCTAGTAGTAATCTTATACCAGAAGTACGATAACTGAGACAAAAAAAGGTAAGTAAAATATTAGAGGGTATGGATCAAATAAGAAGGAACAACAGAAACTCAAATCCAAGCAATTTGACTATAACATCCAAGTTCTTACAGGAACTAATAACTCAGGTTATAACTTTAAAATACTGGCTGGATGTATTAGCTCAATTTGTGAGAGAGAACCATAAGAGAATAATTGTATATATTATATGTTTAACAAGGCCAATCCTATACAGGGGTGGACAAAAGTGAGTTTACAGTTGTGAATACATGAAACAGAGTTTATTCTTGTATTGCTATTAATTATTACATTATTATTATTAATCTACTTTTGCCCTGTATGTGTTTCTGTCATGTTCTTCAGAGTCATTTTTCAAAAATTCAAATTTTTGGCTTAAGTTTAATTCACAGTCTGAATATATGACAGCCATTTATTTATCTATCTACATAACCACCTAACTGATCAAGAAATTTCTAAATTAGACCAAAATAAAACAACTATTCTTCCTCTACTGCAATTAAATAGTTAAAATATTGGGTCAGTTGGTAAAGATGAATTATTTAAGAGTTAAGGTTAGTTAAATTTGGGGGTAAATAATTATGTACTCTTGATTTGCAACTTCTGAATATATTCATACAATGTGATTTTGAGGAATGCAAAATACAAAACAAAATTTCAAATCCTAAGTAGAGAGAATGGTACATTCGAAAGAAGAGCTTAAGAGTAGCAAAATCCAATTGTGGAGTTATAGTAGCCAACATCTGGATGTTCTCCACGGCACTCCCAGAGTCATGGTGCCACTGGAAGCTTTTCTGTGGCGTACCCCACCTACGGAATCCAAGCCTTCCAGCCTTTGTTGTCAAAATCACATCATGTTTTCAGATTGCACATGGTATTCCCATCTGCATACAGACCATACCGAATCTCATAAATTATTTAGTTAAGTGTGAGCAGATGACAAACTTGCTTACTATTTGTCCAAGGATATTGTTTAATGTCCTTAAAAATGCTATTTCAACAGTACCTTTACAGTTATGCTATGTTAATATTTAACAATGGGCTCTTACCTAGTGCCCTGAATAAGAATAAAAACAAATGAAAATAAGGACTAATAAGTTAAGAAACAACGTCAATGAAATTGAGGAAAAAATCACAAGAATTTTCCATTGTCTTTGCAAAACTAGTAACAGCATTATTTAAATAAATGTATACATGTAGGTATGTATGATTGTATGGTATATATATATTTATATATGTATATATTTAAATATATGTGTGTGTGATATGCATGTGTATATATGTATATATGCATGACATGCATATATACATATATGTGCATATATATATACGTGTGTGTGTGTGTGTATGACATGGGGCACTCATGTTCCCATAGGATTATATGATTTAAAAACACTTAATCAAAGTTAATCAAATTTACTGCCGAAATTCTCCTTGCTTGTAATATGCTACTTGAATTATGAAATTAAAAGAGGGATATAGAATTTAAGATCTACAACTCATTTTAATCAAGTATTTATCTTCATATGTGGTTCATAAACTGAGAAAAATTGAAAATTCAATATGATTAAATAAAACAACTTCTTTTGGAGCACTGGAAAAGATTTCATAAACTGTGTAAACTATGAAAGGAAGGCACCTAAGGGATCATGGAATCACATTTTCTCATTCAACTGCTGAGGTCACTGAGAATCAGATACAATAAGAATTGCACCAAAAGGCATGTAATGTCAGAAAGAAAACTGCAAGTAATTTAATAACATGAACTTGCATTAGTGCTTTGCTATTAAACATCTTTTGTTGTTTGCTTATTAACTTGACTGAAAGTTCCCAGATGACAGGAATGGCATCTTTCACTTCCTCTATGTTCCTCTGTGATTGAATTAATCCCAGGCCCAGAAAAAGCATTGAATAAAAACTTGTTCATTGATTGCTGGATGCATGTCAGAACAAACTGAGCAAAGAGAGCCTGAGCAAAAATTCTCTGAGTGTTCCATTGTAGCAGCAGGTAAGGCTCGCCCAGGAAGTTCAACTGTCAACCTGAGCCTGATTTCCTGTAGGGATTCTTCACTGCAGTCACAACCATGTCATGGATTCCATTCTCTCATGCTCTTGTTTAGTAACAAGTTGTGTTTTAATAATTGTATTCCCTGTGCCAATATTTGAAATCTGCTCTCAGCCATTCATCCTCCAAAGCACCCAGATATTGACTCAGGGATTTCCAACAGCTAGATGGACCTATGTGTTTCTCTGGTCACACACACAGAAGATGCATCAAGGGAAGAGTGGATGGCCATGGCTGGCATAGCCCAGCTGGTTGGCCTAGGTTGCAGGTATAGTCACTGGTCGAGATGCATAAGAGAGGCAACCTATTGATGTTTCTCTCTCATATCAATGTTTCTCTCTCACTCTTTCTTCCTCCCATTCCCTCTCTTTAAATGAGAGAGAGAGAGAGAGAGAGAGAGAGAGAGAGAGAGAGAGAGAGAATGTAAAGTTGTACCTATTATAATATCCCCCAATGTTCTAAGGGATCATGAACTGCAGGTGGAAATGCTTTATAACTTATATGAAGAGAGAACAACTTGCATTCCGATTATACATCTTTGTATTCTCTGTAATATTCAATTTTCTCCCTTGCATTATCTTTGACATCTTCATCACCTTCATCATTCACAGTCCAGATTCTGATATAAGTTGATAGGCACATAAAAATGAGCTTATTTTCATTTTACTCATGTTTTCATTATGCATGCATTTATGTCTTGTATTTGGTTTGGATTATTATTTCAATAGCTGAAAGTTTCCAGCCTTCGCCAGGCCATGAGTACAAATGAGATCAATTTAATAAGGTATCACTTTCTTATAAGACCCCCACTATGGAAAGATAGTAGCTCGGATTCCTGTTTAAGATACCTTCTCTGCTTGAAATGTCTGTGTGTGTCCCAGAATATGGATCACCCACTTTTGTTCGTCAATCCCAGTTGTTTCTTACGATACTGACTCCTGCTGGATGCTCTCTCTTGATGCTTGCTCTGCCTGGACTGCTCTGCTACAGTGGTGCCACCCTGCCTGGAGCTCTTCTCCAAACTCACATCAGCTTTCGCTGTAGTTACGTCAAGCACCATCACTCAAACCCTGAGTAGGATGGCTGCTGAAGCCAACTCTGCCACTAGCGTTCAATAAAGACCATCATTTACTGCATATTGCTTCTGTAATCCTTACAGTGGATGATGGACTCGTGTTTTCCAGTCTCTCATGAGGTTACGACAAAGTCTCTCTGGTTTAGTCAGTCTCCTCTGAACTTCATCTCAACTACGCTTCATCGTTGGGTGTTTGTATCTATCCTTGCAGAGCCCAGTTTTAGCAAGAATCTTGCTGAGTCAGTTTAGAGACAATCCTCCCACTCCCAGTAGATATCTGATCAAATTCTTTATCCCCTCATCTCCCTGTTGTTATCTGATCACCCTGGCCTGTCTCAGCAATAGTTCTGTTAGGTCACTTCAGCAAGAATCCACTACCCTTGATGTCTTGTCTTTGCAATTTTCTATCCATTGACCCGTTGGCTATAAATCCTCATTTTAGTTTGTTGTAGTTAGAATTGAGCTCAATTTCTCTCTCCTGTTGTGAACTTGTGTTACTACTCTACCTATCACAGTAGTCCTGAATAACATTTTCTTGTCATTTTAACATTTGAATATTAGAATATTTTTAACCGTTATGCTCTCTGATAGGTTTACTATGATAATTGTGGGATAACATATAAAGCGCAGAGCTTTCTTGAAAGGGCATCCCAGTTAAATTCTATGGCCTAGAAAGGAATCAGAAGGTGACTCAGAAAGCTCACTAGATCACGAACATACTCTGAATAATTCATGGACTGCTGGTAGTTTTCCTGATATGAGACCTTATTAATAGGCTATATTTATTAATACCTATCTACGCATCTGGCAATAAGCATGCACACATTTCCAGAAATAATTTCTTCCCCGTTTAGATGGATCTCTAAGATAAATCTCTAAAATTCTAAAACAGGGGAGATAATGACAAATATATTGACATTTGCAGTATTGAATCAAACTTTCTTACCAATGAGAGTATACAGAAACATAAACACACACATATATCTGATTCTATGAATACCAACACACTATTTCACAAATACACATTAGGGACATTCATATATGGTTTATATACGTTTGTGTGTGTATACAATGGTCCTGTAATCTTTCTAGAATCAGTGATGCATACAGTATGCAGTATTTGTTTTACTGTGTTCACTTTCATTTCAAAAAGGGCATTCTAAATAAACATTATTTAAAGTAGCAAAGCATTTAAAATTACATCAAAGTAGAATCAGGTATTTTTGCTGTCATAATAAAGCAGAAAAGCTGCATGGATTGAACAAAGGCTGCACAGCAGGAAATTTATGCTGGTGAAGAAACAATTCACATCTGTGAACTACTTTGAATGGAATAAGACACAACACCAACCTCTCCATCTAAATACAATGCTAGTTGCTTTGGTTTACTTTAAAAACCCTATTATCCTAAAGAGTTTTTTTTATCAAAAATAATTCATAAATTTATTGATGCAGTTTCTATAATAATGCAAAAATATACCTAAACAAAGAAAATGTGGCAAGAAGAAATGCAAAGACAGAATAGTGATTAAAATACAGCATGTATTTCAACGGGAATTAAAATGTGAAGAGCCATGTATTCGCCTGCCTTGTTGGAATAAAATTTGTAACATTGAGTTAATGGCTAGATAAAATATACCCCACCCTCAGAATCTAGAGAAGCACACAGTTAAAAATAAAACTCTCTATGCCTATTTAACAAGTGAAAAAATTTCTGTCACTCAACAAGGAAAATGTTTGTCCTGGTGGTATTTTATCTTAACTGTTGTTGAACCAAAATTCCTTACAAATGAATGGTTGCTGAAGCTGCAAGAAAACAACAGAAAGCTTCAAACTCTGAGCATTATTAATCTCATGTGAGTTTTTTGCACTTTCACTTGGCTTTAGTTTATTTTAAAGTTATTACTCAGTCCAGATCCTTGCATGGATATTTGAAACTGGGAGCAGTCATTGTTCACACAGACTGAAGAGTTAAAAGAACAAGGAAGAATGGTACTATTAAAACAAAATAGGTGAGACAGAGAGCTCAGAAACATTCTTATCCAGGATAACAGGGAAAGAAAGGGAAGGGTCATCAAGGAACATGTATAAAGGACACATGGACAAAGCCAAAGGGGGGAAGGATTGAGGGTGGGAAGAGTGGGTGGGGTGGAGAAAGTGGTGGCAGGAAAATGGGGACAACTGTACTTGAACAACAATACACTTTTTTTTCTTTAAAATGCATTTATATTTGACATTAGTCTTCCTGTTATTATTAAGAACTATTGTACTGCACAACGTGTTTCATGATTATGCGGCACAGCCCTTCGCTCAGAAGGTCTCACCATAAGAAAACAGCTATCAGGGAAAGACAAGAAGATGAAGGTTTTCTCCTCTGTCAAGCCTTTTCAACCTCCAAAGATGGGTGATTTACCCTCTCCTTTTAAAAACTAGCCATGGTGTAGAAGAACCAAATTACTCTATCACAGTTTTTTAGGTGATCCTCCTAATTAGCTTCATCTATTTTGCACTCTTTTCGTTTCCCTCAGTCCTTACTGTGACTTTGGATATTTCCATCCTGAAATTGATTCAGTGGGAAGTTATAAAGATATGAGCAGAGTAGAAAAAGTAAGCCAGGTATAAAAGGTTACCAGGACTGAAAGCCCTGGGTGCCAAACAACAGGCAAAACTAGGCTGGGACCTCTCCCCTAGGGTAAACTTTCCCCCACTAGCATATCACTGGCTGTATAGCTTGGACTTCCTGACCTTTCTTTTCATATTGCTGGTCAAGTGGTTCAGACCCCTCCTGTACCTTTTCTCCCTTGGCATGTCACTAGTCATGTGATAGACCCCCTTAGAGGAGGAACAAAGAGGTCAAAGAACAGAATAGCCTCATATGACTGCCATACAAGCCCTTTAACAACCACTCACTGAAGCATTAAGCCTTAGAGAAAACATTTACCCCTCAGTTGTGTTTCAGCTCCAGGCCCAGAATGTCAAGGTCAGGAGGGGTGACCCCATGGCTAATGTCAGGACCAGCTGAGATGCCTAATGATCCCAGGCTCTGGTGCTGACCAATCAGTGGAGACCACCACCCTGCAGAGACACACCTGAGAAGTTGATGAATATTCTATCATGATGCTCCCCTGAAACCTCCAGATAAAAGCCCTTAAGACAAAGGACCCAGTGTCTGTGCTCGCTCTCTCTCTCTGTCTCACGTGTCAGCACCTTTCCCCCTCTCCTTTCCCTCAAGGCACATACATTTGCTTTCTTTCTCTTAAGCTCCAAGGGCCCTTCTTTTGCTTCTGTGTCTTTTTCCTTGAGCCCATGCAGCCCAGCTGGCTCACTTCCTCCATGGCTCAATTCTTCTTCCTCTGTGACTTTCTAAGTAAACCTTTACATGTATATGAGGCTTGTCTCTGAATTCTTTCTTAGCCAAAACTCAAGGACCAAGCTCTAATATCTGGTGCCATTTGCCATCAAAAAAATGATTTCTCTCACAAAAGAAAAAAATGTTTTATTTTTCAAAGTGGATGTCCAGCCCTGGTTGGTGTGCTGACCTGCAAATCAAAGGTTGGCCGGTTCGATTCCCAGTCAGGGCACATGCCTGGGTTGAGGGCCAGGTCCCCAGATGGGAGTCCATGAAAGGCAACTACAGACTGATGTTTCTCTCCCATTCTTTCTTTCCTACTTCCTCTCTAAAAATAAATAAATAAATAATAAATAAATAATCTTAAAAACCATGGATGTCCATACTGCTGAGATACCCTACATTTAATCATTTTAGATGAACCTCGGTAATACTGCAGAAACAAGGAAAAACAATGGCACTGTGAAGGTAAATCTCATGGTCAATATATGTTTTCACATGAGCATCATCATTTTTTTGAAAAACTTAAAAGCCTTGTGTATTTTTGAATCTCCACACAGACTTTCATTACTTCAATTCTAGCTTCTATGTTTCTAAATGCTCAGGAAACATAATAAAGATATAGGGCAACGATCATCCTGGTTTACTTGAAACTGAGGGGTTTTCCAGGATGGGAGATTTTCATTGCTAAAACTGGAAATGACCCAAGCAAATTGTTTACTATACGAAGATGTCTAGTATAAAACAGTAATATATAACATATAGTAATGCAGTAATAGTAACATAAAGTCAGCAAATATTTAGTATCTGCAAAGCACATATTTAAGCATTCTGATAAATGAAAGTTTTATGGAACAGAAGGCAGTTTCTCTCTGATATTTCAGTGGTCCTAAGATATGAATATATAACCCTTTGATTTTTAAGGTTAGATTATTTGATTAATGCTAGAAACTTTGTGAAAATTGTTTTCTGGGGATTGCTGTGGGAGGTTTGGTAGAATCCTGACAAAGGGTGTGTAAGATATAATATGTGAGATGAAACATAACTAATATTGGCACATTAGTACACCAGAGATGTTATTAGTGTTTAATTAATAATACTTTTGTAGTGTCAATAATAGCTTAGTGGAAAATACTGGACACTTTGGTTAAACTGCTTATATTTAAATATTGACTCTGCTACTATAAACATTAATTTCATCTTTTTTATTTTTCTAGCTATACTGAAGTGTAATTGACAAATAAAATTCTATATATTTAAGATGTATATCATAATGATTTAATATATGTATACATCATGAAATAATGACCACAGCCAAGCAAATTAACACATTCATCACCTCACATAGTTACATATTTGTGTGGGGGGAGGCTGTGGTATAAATATTTAAGATTTACTCTCTTACTAAATTTCAAGGGCACAATACTATGGTAGTAACAGTAGTCATCTTAGTATACATTAGATATACAGAACATACTAATTTTACTACTGAAAGTTTGTACCTTTTGAATAACATCCCCCATTTTCCCCACCACTAGCTCCTGGCAAGGACCATTTTACTCGCTACTTCTGTGAGTTCCACCTTTTTAGACTGCACATATAAGTGAGATTATACAATATTTGTCTTTCTGTTTCAGGCTTTGTTTCACAAAGCATAATGTCCTCCAGGCTCTTTCATGTTGTCACAAATGAAAGAATTTCTTCCTTTTAGATGGCTGAAAATATTCCATTTTATATACATATATTTTAAATATATATGCATAAGGATACATATCCTTATATCCATATCTATCTCTCTCTCTATATAGTCACATAGAAATCCACATGAGATTTAATACCCTACTCTTTCTATCTTAAAATTATTAACAATTTTTGAACAAGATCACCACATTTCTGTTTTTCCACTGGGCTCCACAAATTATGCAGCCCATTCTTACTAAATCTTGGGGGTTACCTTTGTGTAGATCCAGGCTGCTGAATTCACTAAAGTGAGAAGACATTGCTACATGGCCTAAAAATGGAGATTGTTTTAGGTAGTATGTGATTTTGCTTCAAAAGTTGAAGCCTTGACTCTCATGACTAATTTAGCTGTCGAAAGTGGTAGATTAAATGAACATTCTGACTGACCTAAGCTCAATATTTTCCAGGCAGTCTTGGTAAAATTTGCTGGTAGACTTGTGGAACTTCACTGGAGTACAATAGGGTTTACTCCAAAAGATATGATGATAATTTCTATTTTAAAATCAAGGATTTTTACTTGGATAGACAAAAAATAATGGCAAAGTTTATGCTGAAAGTTTTATTGACAGTGTCCATGAGATGCAGGGGTGTTGACAGTATACAAGTATCAACCTGGGGTTTATTGCAGGATAGACACAGACAGAGACGACATGGAATTTAATCACACCAAGGACTGTCTGCACTAAAGCTAACAAAATGGATGGCTATGTATAAGTATCTGGAATGGTAGCCAATTCAGATGAATGGGAAACTTACTGTTCTCCCATAGCAGAAATTAAACTTTATTTTGTGTGCATATATTCTTTTAAAGTAACTTTGCCCCCTCTTTTTCTAATTTTCTTTGTTTCATGAAATTTAATTTTCTTCACTGACATAGATCTCTTTTCTTATATTTCAAGACTGCTTTTTTAAGAAAAACTAGAGGTTTATAAGAGTAAGCATGTACATTTCATAGATGATTTTCTAGGGATCTAGAGCCAAATGTATTGTTTATGTTTTTCTTTAATAGAAAGGAGAGGGAAACATTTACCTGCATTATTTTAGTCATCTTTGCATGTTTAAGTATTATATTTACACACACATACACGAGTGGGACTCAAAAAACTTAAATTTTTAATAAAATCGTGTATTTATTCTTGCATGTTTAAACTCAGTCACCTTGAAAGTACTCCCCATTCTATCCAACACACCTATCAAGACATTTTTTTCCACTGCTCTAAACGGTTTTTGAACTTCTCAATTGTGATGCCTTTTAGTGCTTCTGCCATTTTTTGGTTCACTTCTTCCACACTGGCAAAATGTTTCCCTTTGAGGACTTTTTTCATCAGGGAAACAAAACAAAAGTCATTCTGGATGAGACTGGGTGAATAGGAAAGGTGAGGCATAGGGGTCATACCTTTTTTTGGTCAAAAACTCCTCAACACTCAGCGTGGTGTGGGAAGGTGCACTTACCTGTAAATCACCCACCATGAAATGGGCAAATGTGATGAAATAGTCTTCAAAATTTTTTTTCTGAAGCCAAATACATCCTCTCACAACAACACCAGCTTGTACACTGAACCAGGTGGGTTCCTAGAACACTCACCTAGTGGGGGAAGCCCGTACTACAAGGGGCCTGCCCTGCAGAAGATACTTCTGTTTTTTTAGGGGGCATCTCCCCTCATACACATACATGTGTAGTAAGGGAGATGGAGAGACAACAGTAATTTGAAGTGCGGATGGCTCCAACTACTTGTCAAAACCTCCATCCTAGTTCTTCCACTCCTAATTAAATACTATTCCACAGTGGATATTAATCACAAAGAAATTCATGTTAACTATACTTAGATGCCAGGGCGAAGAAGGAAATGAACATAAGTGGAAGACAGCTGGAACAAACAGAAAAAGAATAATTACCCAAGGAAATATGGCATGATTTCAGATAACTAATTCTCCGTATTCCAAATAGGATAGTAGCCAACACAGTCTTGCTTTTCAGAAGCAACCAAAAGGGATACATGGTTTCAAGGATTTGATAGAAATAAAGGAGACTCAAAGTGAGGCTAACCTCAGGAAAGAAAGATAAATACAAATAAAAATATTAGCACATTCCAGAAATATCTACTTCATTAAGTAGAATAAGTAATCATGTCTTAACATGTACTAGAGAAGGGATTTACAGAATAGAATAAATATTCCTGGAACCACTTTAAAGACATGGTGTATGGGACAGAGAAAATAAGAAAATTGAAAATGATAAAGGCAAAAACAAATGTGTTGAACATAAAAGATGTAGAGGGAAAGAGATGTATAATCCATTGGTGTTCTTGAAGAGGTTTGAAGATACAGTATGCCAAATTCTTTTTTTAAAAATACTTCTTAAATTTGGAAGTCTAATTTATCAATTAACATCACTTGGAAAAATAGCAAGTGTAATTTATTTTTTCTTGTTCAGTTAAACTAGAAGTATTTCTAGAGTATTATTTTAAGTATAATCTCAGTTTTATTTTGTGTTAATAAATATAGGATCTTGTTAGAATCTTTTTTTTTCAGTAATGCTTACTTATAGACAGTTGGAGTTTGGATGATTTTAAGCATCCTTTTTTCAGTTTTCTATATTAGTTTAATAGTGAATGGGAATCTAATTTTCTTTAAAGAAGCAAGTAATAATCTCTGCTAATGGCAATTGCCATTGTGGTAAATAATTATTTAAAAGGTAGATAATATCTCTTAAGTTCTCGCAAATATGTTAAGTTTTTGTTTAAATGTCCTAGGTGATTTTGTAGGACCCTCTGACAAAACTTAAGCCTCCTATATTTAGTTGTTTAATATAGTCATATTTACACTCTGCATTGTAAAAACCAAAAGGCGTAATATATTACTAAACAATTTAAAATCTGATTATTTCAATTATTATTATTTTTCTTTATGGTAATATAAAACGATCAAGTATAAGAAAATTTGACTATGCTACATGGGAAAATATATAAAATAAACAAAACCAGTCATTGTTTATATTTTTCACAGTAGAATGGTAAAGAACTTTCACATCTACAAGGTAAAACAGATATTAAGTGCAAAGGTTATATTAGTGAGATTTAAAAATAACCTTTATTAGAAAACTTCCTATAATATATACTTTTGTAAAGACACCCAATTCAAAAAAGATGTTTCTTTTTATTCTCTATTTTAAAAAAATATTTTATTTGTTTATCCATACAAGTTGTTTTGGCTTAGCAATATTGAAATTCCACACATTGTATTTTGCTGCAGTTTTCACAAGTGAACAAAACTCTATGGCAGCCCTTGTTTTATTTCTTCACATCACTTCTGAGCTCACCTCCTATTACAGTATTGTTTCCTTTCTGCCTTCTTTTTTTTTATTTTTTTATTTTTTTTATTTTTTTATTGTTATGCAATTACAGTTGTATGCCTTTTCTCCCCATCCCTCTACCCCACCCCAGGTGAACCCACCTCCCTCCCCCCTCTCCACCCTCCCCCTTGGTTTTGTCCATGTGTCCTTTATAGTAGTTCCTGTAATACCCTCTTCCCACTATCCCCGCCCCCACCCCCCACCCCCGCCCTGGCTATTGTTAGATTGTTCTTAACTTCAATGTCTCTGGTTATATTTTGTTTGCTTTTTTCTTCTATTGCTTATGTTCCAGTTAAAGGTGAGATCATATGGTACTTGTCCCTCACTTTCTGCCTTCTTTTAAAACCAACGTAACTTACTTTCCTTCTGACAATTCTCTTTGAACACAGTTGGTTAAAATGAAACACGTTTATAGGTAATAGAGAATGTAACAAAATCCAGCTCACCGTAATCCTCCATAACCTGGCTTCCCAGAATCTGTCCCTCTCCCCAGCATGCTACGTTATTTCTGTTTTCTCTATATTTACCTCAGACCGGTAGGTGACACTTTGGAAGATTTAAAATTCACTAATGCCATTGAATGGTATTTTGTGAGATGGAATAAATAAATAGACATGTTAATATGTTGTATGCTTACCTAAAAGTAATTAAACATTTTAAAGCTGTAATTCACATACTCCAACCACAAAGTGGTGTATTTCTCAAAACATAATCCTACAATGTGAAAATCATTAAACTTTCTTTGTATTATTTGAACAGCATACTGTAGGAATAGAATGGGTATACAGTTCAGAGAAAAACAACTTTATATCCTTTTCGGTCCCTTTTCCTCAAATATCTCTTTCATAAAAAATATTCCCCAGTACATTTTACCTAACTCTTGCCCCCAAATGCTCTGTTTTTCTATATTGCCACATGTTCTCTCCCATCTGTACTGGGTCTCCTTCTCTTCCTTTTTGACTCCTACAATATAATAACAATCTAGAGAAATCCATAGTGGTAGGTGATAAAATGCTTTTCAGAGACAGACTGAATAGGTGAAGAAAGGAACCTCATTTTGAGGGGACATAAAAAGTCCAATAATTCTACTCTTGCTAACATGGTTCAGCTGGTTGGAGTATTGTCCTGTACACCAAAAGGTTAGTGGTTCAATTCCAAGTCAGGGCACATAGCTAGTTTTTGGGTTCAATCCCCAGTCAAGGCGTGAATGAGAGGCAACCAATCAATGTTTCTCCCTCCCCTTCTCTAAAAATCAATAAACATATTTTAAAAAATTATTACAAATTCCAGGAAGTCTCAAAAGAAATGTTTGCTCCATCACACTTATTAATTTTCCAGTATTATTTTACTTAATAAAATGTTTAGCATATTTTAATTTAAAACTCTTAGACAGAAACGAACAGTAAAATACATGACTTCTTTGTGAACAAAAATGGTGTTAATTACAGGCTCTTAAAGGTATTCAGAGAAAGTGAACATTATGAAACTTCTTTTGTTCTCTTTCTAAGTATAGAACTAAATGAATGAAAAATAAGAACATTATTTCATCATGTTCCTAGTCCATAAAAGCTACTCGCATCAAAAATGTAGACATGTCAGCATGTAAATATGGTTTTCTTCTCCCTGTAGGTGTCCTATGTACAGTGTGTACACGGATGCTATATCAATATGGGCTTGCCTTCTGTTCCCGGAAAAATAGAATCCATTCATTTCTATGAGGATCACAAAGATACATCCTTACCATTATGAAGGCCACAAAGTTTATATACAATTTCCATTCTTTTCATTATGGGTAAGTCTACATTCTAGGTAAAGACTAACCATGATCATTAACATTATGTAGGAAATTGGTTCCAGCTTTGGGGAAAAGGTTTTGGGAGGAATAAGCCACTCAAATTATTTGCAGTTTAGTGCTCATTTTCTTTACTAGTGGGAGCTAGGATTCCCACCAAATGTCCAAGCAGATTTTGAAGACAGGTAATGAAAATATTTACATGGTATACTAACACCTACTGGTCTGAGTGGAATTGGCTAGGCTGCCTTCCCAGAGGGTTTTGGTTAAAAAGAAGGCCTGAATAACAACCAATCAGAAAACAAGAAATATATTGAGTAAAGAAGGCTCCATATTCCCGGGATACCAGAGAATAGAATCCTTCTCCATTTCTCCTCTGTTACAAAATAATGGTGCCCAGCTTCCTGGGCTTCTTCACTACTGAAGACTTTAACTTTTGCCACATGGGCCTGGTTCAATAATTGGGCCATGGTATGACACTTTTGACAGGTCTTTAGTAACAAGAGGAGCAGAAAGCACTCAAGTGGCTGCTGCTTTGGTGCTTCAGAGGGGCACCGCTCTGTTAACATGTGGGTGTGTAGGAAAAGCTTTATTGCGTTTGTTGTAATGCATAAAAGCCTTTGACCAGAAACAAAGGAAAGCTCAAAAGCAACAACAAAGAGATTCAATGGTAATTAAACCCAAAAAGAAAACAATCATTTAAATCATTTTTTCACATTCTAGAACTACATTAAGTCTCTGTTTACTGGTTTTATCAAAGCATTCACTTCTTTATTTGAAGTAAAAAATAATCTCAGAGCTATCCAAGTTATAGTCAGAAATAATGATGCATTACTAGGAAAAGCCTGCTTTGAAATGGCCTCCATTAATCAACATGGAGTTCTAAGAAACTTCAATTTACTACTCATATTTTTGTTTTATTCCATCCACTAAGAATCTCCATATATAGGTTCAGTGAAATTACCTTCCCTTGTGAATACTTCTATTATATGGCATGTGTAGGTATCAATACTGAGTGCTACGGGGTCTGGCAGAAGTAACACCTGCCTGAGTGTGGTTGGTAAGGTAATAATATGGGTGTAATAACTTATGTTTTAATTTGAACATTTCACCTAAAATGTCATGTGATGTGCTTAAGTGTGATATTACATGCTTATAACATTGTAATAAAATATGTTTAATAAAAGGGGTGTTATTTGTGTCAGACCCTGTATTTTGAAAATAATAGAAAATTGCCATAAATATTAAGAATTTGCTTTTTCTTAAAGCTATTTTAAAGATCCCCTATCTATCGATCAGGGGCTGTTCATAATAGTTGTCCATAATAAAATTCAACTTGGGATATGAAAGAATTGAAGAATGTTTTTTACCCACTACAAATCCATCAGTTATGTATATCTCATATATCTTCAGCAAAAATTAGTTGCTAGTAGAAATCATATTAAATAAAACCATACCAATAGAGTAGCACAGTTTCTCAATAGCAAAAATATATTGAAGACACAGGGACACATAATCTAGCCATTTTCAATAGTCACTTTTCTGGCTCTCACTAAAAATTTATAGTAGAGTTAGCTATTCCTCAAGGCTCACCAATGCCATTTGGATAAAACATTCATTAAAGACAGTTCTAAAATGTCACTTGTCTTCAAACGTTAATCCGTATGCTGTGGAGTTACAAGAGATAAGCAACTGCAAAACACCTACTGTAGTACTTACTGCAAATATGATTTGATTGCTAATATTTGCTATATTCTCATTTTTTCAATTCTTATCATTCATAGGCCTGCTGAGAATAATGCATCACAGTTTTATCAATTGTATTTTAATTAAAATATATTTATAAACATGATGGCTATTCAATCAAATTATTATTAACACATGCCCCAAATATGTTAGATTTCAATTAGCCCACTGAAAAAGTTCATTGCTACATTTTAACAAACAAAGTGATAGAAGAGTGTAACAATGAGTCAGAACTAATAGATGTGAGATATACTGATATTTAGCTAGTGTAGAGAAAATGGAATTTTGAAATGCAACTTATTTGAAACATGATTTTTAAAACAAATTATATTAATTCTGAAATAACTTCATATTCTAGTTTGCAAAGCATTGATGCCATCTGAGTGTACCCAGAAGAAACAACCTCTTCTCATTCTATGGATGTATTATTAGACTATTATAATATTAGACTATTTCCTTTTCTTATATTTTAGAGAAATTTAAGGTTATATATGAAGTTTCTTTTCCCATCTACTTCCTAATATAATCTTTCTCTTACGTAACACCTTTCATATGCAACCTGCATCCTGTGGAAGTATCATTTTCAACTACTCCATTAACCTTGATGCCTTCAAATCTATCACCAGGCTCACTTCCAAGGAATTCTTTCACTGGCACACTTGCTGAAATGTCTAAAGTGACACTTAATCACATTTTATAGAGGCTAAACAAAATCTCAACTTTGTATCCACTCAATTATTTTCATCAGGGTAGTCAAGCGAACTGGTTAATTCAAGTCTATAGACATGTATTTGCACATAGGTTATATTGTTTAGTTATTTATACATGTTAGCTGCAACATTACCAAATTACGAAACTTTGCATTGTTACACTTAGCCCCCAATTTTCAAATGGCAATATTAAAAAATATATACATTGCTGAAGCATAAATCTAATTAGCTGTTAATTTCTTCATTAGGAACATGTATAAAGGACACATGGACAAAGCCAAAGGTGGTAGGATCAAGGGTGGGAGGTGGTGATGGCTAGGACTGGGGGGAGTGGACAGGGGAAAATGGAGACCATTGTACTTGAACGACAATAAAAAAATTAAAAAAGTAAAAATTCGTTTTCAATGTTGGCCAGTATAAACACAGTATTTTTTAAGTAATTGACATGAATTTCACCTCAAATTTAGAAACAAGTATTTTATTCATCTACTTATGAGAATACTAGATCTGATAGCCACTTTTGATTTTTATAATTTTAATCCCTTTTTGATGTACCTTTTTTCCCCAATTTAACTTTATGTGTGCAATCACCCACAGTCCTTCATGGATTTTCTTTCATTTTTGCAACAATGTTTGTGTTCAATATATTATTTCAAATAAATCAAAATCACGAAGAAAAGCCCTAGCTTAAAGAGAAATTTCAGTAGCATTGTTACTATGTTTTTCACAAACCAATATTGATTGTGTATGAGATATTTTGCTGTTGCATGTTAATAAAAATAACTGAAGCCAAAATAAGACTGGGAATAAAACGATCCTTAATTATTCCAAATGTTCAAGTTCGGCATTCAGGTAAAACTGAGGCCAGCTCTGCCTAAAAGCAGAGAAAACAAATGCTGTTGTGTTATTTCTGTGTTCTGTGCTTTTCGTGCATGATGTGATTTAGATTCTTTCCGAACCCTTTACACAGACTTACTTCTGTGTTCTTTTAATATCTCTGAAATGAGTGTTTTTCTTGTGAAAAACAAACTCTATCTTTGATGTTAATTCTGGACAATGTTCCTGACAAAGAATTTATTTGTTCCCCGGCCCACATTTGTGAAAAAGTTGACATTATTAAGATGCCATTAAAACAAAATATGTTTAAGATATTTTCAAATTTGAATTTTTATTATGTAAAATAAGTACGGTGAAACATCTAAGAAAATTTATCTTTAGGCACAGTTAAACCATATGTATGAAAATTTTGCTACTGAATACATGTGATTGGAACAGGTCTTGTCAAAAAAAGTTTCTTCCTTTACCTTTAAAACTGTGTTATATGAAAAAATGTGAATTTGGAATTATTGTCGAGATGATGTTCTTTTGAATTATACAGGGAGAGTAGCTGTATCTATGTTATAAACTTCACCAGTGTCAGAGTGACTCTGATGTTCTAGCTTGTCAATTATCCATAAAATAGGACTGGAGGGTCCTGCCTAATTTGGTGTAGTTGAATTTACTGAAGGAGATTACTGAAGGAGGTTCAGTGACCAAAAACAGAGATACAGCTTCCTCAAAGTCTTTACATAACACCAACATGTAGTTTGGTCCCGGAAGAATATGATTTCATATGTTATTTTATTTTCATTTAGTATAGTTGGTTTGTACAGGAAAATTTTACTTCTTCATAACATTTTGTATCATGTCTTTCAATGCAAACCAAATTCTGCTTGGTGTAGATTATATTATAGTATCAATAAAACCATATGTGTTTGAAGTACATTATGACATTGGAATTTCTAAAATTTTTCCTTTTCAAAGTACTATTTCAACTCACTTTACACAGAAAATCTTTTTATTTTATCTTTGTCTGTGAAATGATCAGATGGCCTATTTAAAACAGCAAATGGTAATATTTCTTTAAAATAACAAAGTTTAACTATTATAATATTATATATAAGCAGACCAGTTTTCATGTAGTCTCAAGAAGAGTTATACGTTGTCGTTATACTTAGTAATTATGTTGGAAAAATATAATTACACATTATAAAGCATTTTCAATAGTAGAAGTAATTAAATTGAAAAAAACAATTATTCTATGAATAATTCATTTTCTGTAGAAAAATCTATGTTTTTAGAAAAGAAGCTGATATGAAAGAATTGTTAGAGACTTTAAAAGGAGAAAAATAGTAGGAATTCTATTAAAACTGTAATAGTTTAGTAGTTTTGCATGGGAAATTCAGAATATTATATAAATAATTCAATTTAAGACTATCTAACCTTAACTGCCATGAAAATCTTACTTTCACACCAATAGACTGACTCGGAATATTCTGGGCAGAGAAAAGGATGTATAGAATACACATAAATTGCATTAGCATTGAGAACCATGTGTAGTCAACTTTTTCACTGCCACAGAAAAGATGCTTTCATCTTCCATATCTTCTAACTTTCCCAGATACTTGTATTGAAGCTGAATGATTTGTGAAGAGTATCTAAAAGTTCCACTACACAACTTAATTTCTATACATTTAGATTTGTGACTCAACTATATTTATTATGCCTTGGAATAAGTGATTTGGAATCATTCAGTCTTTGGAATATATCCCAACTCTTTTTTGGCATTGTCTTATACTTTCTATAATATAAATAGAAATTTTAGGAATTTGAATCTTATTTTACCTATAATACCTGATATATATTTTCTGCATCCTATGTCTTGGAGAGTACCTTTTACATGTATGATATCATTTTTATTCTTACAGAAACCCTAAGGGTTAGCTACTATTATAAAGCCTATTTTTCAGATGAGGAAATTTAGGCTTAGAGAGATTAATTTATTGTTGAAATGATGAAATAGAGTTTGAACACAGGTAGTCTAATATAAGAGGATGACATTTGAACTATTTCATTATAGCATAACCTTAGATTCTACCAAGAATTGGTAGAGTTGATTGAGAAATACCCATGTTAGTTCATTATAACTATCATAGAAAGCCAGGCTATAGCTACATTGTTTTTACTGTCATTAATCTGAGCATATATATCCAGTGCAACTAGAGATACATAGACAGATGATAGATACATTTCTTAGCAAACATTCTTATATACCAATCATCTTTAATTATAAATAGTTTCATAAAAACAGATATATTTAGAAGTACTTATTGTCCTGAACTTTTCATCTTGCATACCCTTGGTTCTCTTTCCACTTTATTGACTCCAAATATTGAACCTGATCACTTTGAGGGTTGAATTCAGTGGTCTTCCAATGATCTCGTTAGGGACCAGCCATCTCTGCCTCTCTCACAGTAGAGTAGAAGGGCATAGGCTTGAAACTGGGCAGACACAAGTTCCATTTTGTATTTTGCTACTGCTAACTTTGCAAAGTTGGAACCTTGCTTAAAGCTCTCTGGATTGTAAATGTAAGGCAATCTCCCCCAGATTTAATTAATTTATTTCTAAAACGTTGATAATACTGTCATATTGAACTATGTGTATAAAATCTATATGGGAATACATTGAGCACTCAGTAGATATCACCTAATAAACAAAATAAACACACTATCAGTTGATGTCTTAAAAAGTACTACATATGTCTTCAAATATGTGTTTAAACAGTCACATTCTCTAATAAGAATATATATGTATATATGTGTGTATATATATGTGTGTATGTGTGTGTGTGTGTATATAGAATTCCCTTGCTAGGTGAGTGCTCTAGAAACCAAGCTGTATCAGTGTACCAGCTGGCATTGTTGTGAGAGGCTGCATTTTGCTTCAGTGAATTTTTTTTGAAGACTCTTTCAATGCATTTGCCCATTTCCTGATGGGTGATTTATGAGCATGTTTGTTCACACTCTGCTGAGTGTTCAGCAGTTTTTGACCAAAAATGGCATGAACCCTGTTGTGCAGTCATTCAAGGCCAGGCAAGTTCACCCAGGATTTGAGCAGATAGAAGAAAATTCACGGAGCCAGGGGGATGTCTGACATGCCTTTATTCTGGGGTGGGGCAACCCACGTGTGCAGTGAGCCTTGAGTCGCACCGTGGGAAGTCCAGACTCCCTTAGATACTAAATGCACACAAAGATGTCAGGGTGTCAATACTGACCTCCTAGTTATATTACAGAGCTTCATTCTATGCCCTACTCAAGGCCACGTGAACACAGCCAACCCACAATCGCCTGGATATCTGGGTGAGGAAGCCTGACTGACTCCATTTTCCCTACATTCCACTTATCCCACCCTTCCATTTACTCAATATAGCCCAGAGTGACCTTTTGTTTGTTTGTTTGTTTCCCCGGTTGGAAAAAAGTCCTCAAAGGGAAACACTTCGTCAATGTGAAAGCAGTGAAACAAAAAATGGCAGAAGCACTAAAAGGCACCAAAATTGATGACTTCAAAAACTTTTGAACAGAGGGAAAAAAAAAATATCTCAGTAGGTGTATTGAACCAAATGCAGAGTACTTTGAAGGTGATTGAAGTATAAACATGTAAGAATAAATATGCAATTTTTTATAAACAAATTCCAAGTTTTTTTGGTCCCTCCTCGTGGGAGAAGCCTGTATTGCAAGGGCCCAGTCCTACAGAAGATAATTCTGGGTTCTTTGGAGGTCCTCTATGAGTTCTACAAACAAAATCTGTTCCCCATTGGTCCTTGATCTTCCAGGTAGAATCAGGCAGTCACTATATTCCTTTCCTTCTTCACCCATAGCTGTGTCCCAGGGCGGAGAGGCTATTTCAAAGAATTAGGGCAATTTTCTTGAGATCTGAAGAAGTATTTGCAGCTCTTTAACAGTGTCCTCACTTGGTGCAGACAGAGGTTTGGCAGATATGTTTTGTAATTTTGATTGCACCCATTATTTTTGGTTGCTCAAGACGAAGTTTTCCTTCTATTTTTCATTGTCTTGTTAAAGAATAAATGTGGATTTCAAAGGCTTTACGAGAAGATTCTCCAGAAATAAAATTAATTTAGAAATTCTATAAATATTTAAAATCAGGCATATGGAAATCATACACTATTAAACATTCCTTTCTGAAGAGACTTAACAGAAGATATATTAAGAGTATAATGCGAAAAACCTCTTCCTGTTATTATTCTTTAACTTGGAAGAATTTCATTTTTTACTAGACAAATACTAATTGAGCATCTGTGTTTGCCTTGTCTTGAACTAGCTGCGGTGTAAGTCACAAAGATGAATGAAGCAGGCACCCTTATCTCTAGGGATTTGAAATGTCATTGTGGAGAAATTATTAGTATTCATATGTCTATAGAGGAAGTATTATGTTTTTGGCTTAAGAAATAATAATTTTTATCACAAATGGTTTTGCTTTTGGCTTTAGCTTAAGGAAAAGAGAATTTATATCACAAATGATATTACTAGTGGCACAGACAGATATGAAACAGAGTAAATCAGGATGAAATGGAAACTTGAGAAAACAATAAAGGCATAAGATATTTGTATATACTGGAAATACACTCAGTGTATGAAGACCCAGAACCTGCTGGGAGGGTGTATGAAATCAGAGCAAGAGAGCCACAGAGAGGTGGGCTCATGACGGAAATTGACACGTGAGTGATAGGGCAGAAGAGGATTGGTGGAATGCCCAGGAAAGTTACACCGTAAGTGAAGTAAAATGAAAAATATTCATTGATATCTGAGGAAATAGATGTGTGTTACAGTTATGCAATAAAAAACACAAGTAACCTGTGTAAAACTAGGCTCCTAAAAGTCTTTCAACATGTATTTGTCATGTTTTTTCAAAAAGTATTTGTCATCCTCACTATAGAAAAAAACCCCCAGAATCCTCTCTAAGTAAATAAATATGATAGGAATTTAATTTTGAAACTACTGCAACATTTCTTAACATACTCCCTTTCACTCTCAGTATGTCAGGGCGTCCTCCTCACTTGGACTCTCCAAATCCTTCTGTAGTTTCCTATGCCTTGTGGGTTTTATTTCTCTTTTCTCCTTGTTTCCACATACTCTCCTTTTCTGCTGTGGGTGGCTCTCTCCAATGCAAATGAAGTCTTTCCAGAAACTCTGGTTCTTTGCTCAGTTCATCAGTTTACTGCAGTAAAATAAAGTTCAAAACAGACTCTATTATTAAAGATATTTTAACAGTTGATTGAGGAAAGTATTTCAATGTTATTGGTCCTGCAGCTTAAGTGAGCAATGTTTATGACGCTGGTTTCTCGAAGCCTAGGTTTTGAATAATCCCTTTTTGACACAAATATTAATTATGTGCACATTGTGAATGATTTGATTATCTGATAAACAAATACTGACCAGTGGTTTTATCCAATATTTTCACTTGTGTTGTTAGTGATTAATTTTTAAACTATAATGATAAAAGAAGTAATCTTAAATGAAAAGTGGCACTTTCCTGACACACTGAAGCTAAATGATACCTCTGAGGGGTCCTCAAATTATTCAAAACTGAGAAATATTTGAGTAACCAGTTTTCATGCTTCTTATTGTTATCAGACAAAGCCTGGGTCTGAGTGGATCTGCCTCAGGCCGGCCTGTATAGTGTGGGCTCTGGACTTAGTGTAGAAAAAATTTTGTAACTCTAGCCCAGGTGATTTTGAGAGTACATTTATTAAAGCTGGGGACAGTGAAACAAAGACTTAGCGTAGATGACGCAATGGGCCTAGGCTGTGCTCGACTGTGCTTCTCTAGAAATGTTATAGGAGAGGAGTGTGCCAAGGTGGGGCTGTGCTAGTTCATCACCCCGTGAGCCCAAGACGAGCTGCTGCTGCCTGCTGTTCCCCTGGTTGCAAGTCTTATGGGGACTCTTAGAATTTAGGAGGAAGCAAAAAGTTAATGTTCCAAAAGGGGCAAGGGCATGTTCTAGAGCGAGCCCGCACCGGGTCTTTGTCTTGTGGTTTATTCGTTTGTTTGTTTTTTCCTGAGGACAAGACTCTTAGGGAAGGGTTTCAGTAGAATATTCATCATATTTCTAGGTGTGTATTTTTTCTAATTTTTTTTGTATTTTTTTCCCATTACCAGTTATCCCCCATATACTCTCTTCAATATGCTGACACATTGAAGTGAGTGTATGGGGAGTTTGAGCTTAGTCTTTGGTCTACTTTATTGTTTTATCTTGGGTCTATCTAGCTCTAGTTGGGTCTTATTATTTGTTCCCCAGACTCCATCCATCTGTGGGTTTGGCTGGCACAAGTGGCATTAATTGAGTCTCTGTTCTCTATGTCCTCAACCAGGGTGATTTAAGTTATATATTCTCTGGTTACAGAGGAGAGGTATGAACCCTTCACTTTCAAGTGTCCTTGGTTAGGGGAGATAAGGTCTTCCAACTCACCAGCTGGCATAAGTTTTCAAATTTTTTGACCAAGTTTAATTTTCCTGTCTCGGTTTCCCCATTTCACCTGCCTAGGAATTTTTCTAGCTTCTTACTATCCTAACTCAATATAAGCACCCTTTAGAAATTATTCATGACAATAATATTGATAATATATAAATTTTGAATATAAAATGTTTAGTGTCACTTGCATATTTTCTTATGAAATGGGAAACCACAAAGGAATAAAAGGGAATAAAAGTGTGTCTGAGCACGTACGTGTGTGTGTGTGTCTGTAACCACAAGTGTCCGTGTCTGCTAGTGCTGCGTAAACTTTCATGCATCCTGGCTAAAGAGTCTTCCAATAATCTGACCTTCTCACCTTTTGTATCCTGTCTTTTTCCCCCTTCTCACTTACATAATCTTTTCTCTTTTAGTTAAGAATGGTCTACTAACTGTTTACGTGGCTTTGCTCAGCCTGTGCCTTCCTCTCATCAATTGTTTACTTGCCTAAAATAACCTCTGGCTCCTCTGCACCAAAACAAAACAAGCCAAAATAAAAACTGTAATTATGTTTAAGTCCAATATAGACAAACTTTGTGAACATTTTTTTCTCTCTCTTCATTGTCACTCAATTTCTATGAAAGCGTTTCAAGGGCATCTGGTCTGGATCACAATCACAAACATATAAGAACATAGGGATGGCCTCTGAGCTCATCAAGTATTTATCCTGAAGTTCACTTACTTTAATTGATCGCACTCAAACAGGAGACTACCGACTCGGAACTGTATACATAGTTAAGTTTATTGATTTAACAAGATTGGTTGCCTGGTTTGTTGCACCTGACAGCAGATTAGAGCACTTCCCTGATAGCTTAACACATTGAGCTATAATAAAGAAGTAGGAGATAAGAGAGGCGGACCACCAATTAGAAATTAGTCTCCATTCTGCAAATACTCTTAAATATCTTGCAAACTCCCAGCATATCATTCCATATACACTAATAACATAATTATTGCTAATAATAATAACAAAATATAAATATAAGGTATTTATAATATTGTTAATATCTTATTTAAAAGTACATAACAGATATAAAAATAGAATTATAAAATCATCTGTAGTAATTGGGTAGATCACAATATAACCCACTGCAGCAAAAATTTTTTTAATCACTTCTGAGATTTTTCCTTTTCTTGAATACTTCACAAGTCAGCTTATTCTATTGTCTGGCATGTCCAAACAGATAGGAATTTTTTTTTTCAACTGAACCTTGCCTCTCTAACAAAATAATTGATCTTTGTAATAAAACAATTCTCAAAAATATGTTCTTCTTTTCTAAATAACATTTTAACCTTTAAAACAGTTATCTGTTTTAAGAAATATTTTCAGTAGAATTTATTCATTTGCAGAATAATTATTCCCTGTGCTTTCAGTTGTTTATATTACATAAATCACAGATTCAGTTATCATCCTAGTTACCTACTGTTGTATAAATTCTAGTGTGTTAGGATTTCTTTTTAAGATGTAACAAAATAATCTCAATATTGCAAGTTTGGTTCAAAATGTAAAATGAGTACCCTTTCTTCTGATTAATACAATTGTATAAATGTAAACTTTACCTGGAATCATATGGTTCTATTCACTTAGTTTTTTCAAACATCATCATTTTTACTTCTCAATATAATCATTTTCATATATGAATTTAATAGGATTGATTTTATGTCATAAACTGTTTATTACTCATTTTAAGTATTTGATATACAGTGCTCACTTAAAAATATTGTTTGAGGAATGTATGAATAAATGAACCCTCTAAGAATATGTTAGTTTACTGTAGTAGTTTCTTTTTATTATTATTTTTCATCCTGTCCATACATTTTTTAAATATAGTTTTCAAATGTTTTGGAGTTAATTATATTCTCGCTAATCTTGACTTTGTGAAATTTATTTTTAACCAAAATACAAGTCTACATTTATTCTCAATTAAAACTTCTGAGATTTCAAAGTTATTGAGATTATATAAAAATCTTAATTTGTTGTTACACAGTCTTTAATCAGCTGTTTTCTTGAATAAGTACAGATGTGTCTCTCCAATATTGTATTGACCTGTTAAGCAAAAGTTTAATATAATTGTTCCCCGAATGTATGAGCTGCCTTCTGAACTAGATTGAAGGTCCTAAAACCCTGAGGGTGGGTGGGTTCTGCACTGTGTGTCTTAACTAACATAAATCATATAGTTTAATTAAACTCAATTTTACAACTTATATGTTATGCATTTATTTTTAGGAAAAGATTAATCTCTGCTGCATTTCATATACTTGAGAACCCATCATTTATACCATCAAATAAAATAGCACATTTCAAATAAAAGAGGAGTGTAGGGAAAATGGAGTCAGTCAGGCTCCCTCACTCAGATATCCAGGCAACTAAGAGAAGCAGTATTCCCATTACCTTGAAAAAGGGCTTGCCTGCACAGAATCATGCTCCGTTATACAATATCTTGGCTCTTTGTGGGCTTTGTGTGCATTTAGTATATAAGGGAGTTGGGACTTCCTGTGGTGTGACATGCAGCTTGCAGTGTGTGTGAATCGCCCCGTCCGTGAATAAAGGCATGTCAGACATCCCAAGGCTCCAAGAATTTTCTTCTGTCTGCCTGAATCCGGCATGAACCTGCCCAGCCTTGAAAGGCTGCAAGACAATTGGCATAGTTGACAGAATGTGTTGCAGTAAGGTAAGGAGGAGCCCTCGGCCCTCTTGGAGGGGGGCTAGAAGGGTGGCCGCTCACCCATAGGTGGTATCTGGTGGCAAGTCTCCTAGCAGAGTGGGCTCTGCCCCCAGAATTGGCCCGATGTAAGTGGTGCACCTGAGACAGAAGAGAAAGCCCTGAGAGTAGTAGGGGAGACCCTAGAGAAGCTGAGTGGGGGGTGGCTGCGGGCCGTGGGCTGGGTGTTTCTTGTTTTGCGAGCTGAGATGGAGACTGTACTTCACCACGAAGCAAAGTTATGTGGATACCAAGAAAGAGAGGAAGCCTTGGAGGCGAGGATCTGTGCCCTCCGAATGGTGGAGTCACGGTGCTTTCCCTCACAGGTGGTTGCCGACAAGTAAGAGGAGGATGGAGAGGAAGCAAGTTCCCTGCTGGCTCTCCCAGTAGCGCTACAGAAGATGAAGTCGCAGCAGCCCCTGGCACCTGAGGGAGATCTGGCTGGACCTGCCCAGATGGTTGAACACACAACCTTTCGTCTCTACACACACTCTGAACTGGTCGATCCTGTGAATCAGTTTTGTCAGCCATGTGGAGAGCTCTTAACAGCATGGCTCTTATGCCTTTGAGATTTAAGGGTGGATGGCATCGTGTGCACTGATAATGAGAGGGAAAAGTTAGCTTCCATCACGACCCACCCCTCCCTGGGCCAATACCTGCAGAATGGCTGTGGCATGGATGGGGGTAGGGATCACATTCTCTTTTGGAGTGGGTCATGGCAGCTATTCTACAGTATGGGCGGATGCAGGAGACAGGTGAGACACTGAGCAAATGGCAGTGCTTTGCTGGCTTAGTGCAAATCCTGCCGCAGTTTCAATCCCAATACTAAGGGCCCCGATGATGACTGCTTTACAGCAGGGATGCAGGATCTAGTGTTGCAACATGCCCCTTCCACCTCCTTTGGATCTCTCATGGCGATTCTGGCCCCCTGTGTCTGCAGTCACATTAATGATGTCACATTAACTGCTGGAGTTTTACGTCACATTAAAGTCCTGGACTTTAACTGCTTACCCCACACAGGACTCAGATCAGAAAGGGGTAATCGCTGTGCTGGAGCATTTACGCGCTGCTTATGGACGACGTTTGATCATTGAAAGTGATCAGGAGACACATTTTACTGGGGCCTGGGTGCAACAGTGGGCCTGAGACCTGCAGATTGACTGGAACTTCTACGTGACCTATCATTGCTAAGCTGCTGGAATGACTGAACGCTACAATGGTCTCCTAAAGCAGGGTCTGCATGCCGTAGCTGCTACCCCTATGCTGGGGGATTGGATGAAATGCTTACGGACTGTCCTCCAGACTCTAAATTATAGGAGTCAGAGGGGGTGCCTAGCTCTGGTGGGAGCACTGCTCCACTGGATTGCAGCTCTAGTTTATCTGCAGGTACAGACGAAGGATGGTTTTCGGAAACCAAGCCTGGGAAAACAAGGAAATACTCTCTTACCCACCCCTGAGGGCCTGGAATGAGGGCAAACAGTCACCTGGACATGGCCTTGGGAAATAAAATCACCCCACATGTGTTGGGTGGCTCTTATTGCCCCTTGGAGACAAAGGGTGGTGAGAAATTTGCAAATGGTGCCCTGGGTGATTGGGACAAGGCTCCTAATCTTAAAAGTGACATACCCAGGGCCAGCAGACCACGAAATGCTTCTCTGTGGCACATTTGTGTTGTCCTTATGGCCCATTATGAGTTTTCCACTGTTGTTGCAAGTAGATGCTGAGCCCTCAGTTGAGGCATGAAAGGTATGGTATTCACACCCAGGAAGGCCCCCTCTGCCAGCCCTCTGTTGTATTGGCTGACCAGAAGCTTGCTTGTGTATTGCCTGAGACTCATGACTTGCCCTTACTGGTGCCTATAACTGCTCTTTCTGCCCTTAGGGTACAGAATAACATCTTAGTGGACTAGGTTCATACCTATGCCTCAGTGGCTAACCAATCATCAAGCTGTGTCTTCACTGAAATCCCTCTGAGCATGGCTTCCCACCACTCCTCTCTCCAGCTTCAGTCTCAAATTGGACTTGGCTACAGAACCAGTGGAACAGTGCACATCCCTCATGGAATGAGACCTGGACTGACAGCTATGCTGGGGAACAGCAGTAGCATGAGCGGCCAAGGCCAGTAGTCAGCTATTCCATATGGGATGGCTTGGGGTGCCTCACAGCTGAGACTGTGGAGCTGGCTGAACCAGCCCCCCTCAGTACTGAGAACCTCAAAGGACAAGCCCAGGTGGGCTGGACTCTGACAGGTCTGTGTCAGACTCAGATCCTAAAGCATGCCTGGGAGGAGTGGAATGAGGCATGGAAAGTAGCTCTCACTGGCGCCCTGCGGGTGTGTGGCCCACATGGGTGTCCTTATCTGCCTGGAAAGTGGACTGGGTGTTGTACCTGGGGATGGCCCTATTTGCCTGCTCGAGTTCAGAAAACTCTGCCAATCCGGCCAACCAATTGGGAAGCATGTAAGTCTGGACACTGGGTAAAGCATACCCCCTGCTGCTATTACACATTAGCTATTTTTTTTTCTCCTCAAGCTGCTTCTATAGTCACTGAGACTGAGATAACTGCTTTGGCTTCACACACTGCTCGTGTGTTGAATGCAACACATGACTCCTCGAGCCTCTTAAATGAGGAAGTGTGTCTATTGGGAAAAGTAGCCTTACAAAATCATGCAGCTTTAGATATGCTCACTGCATCACAGGTGGAATATGTGCCCTAGTAGGGGCTGAATGCTGTGTATACATTTCAGATGTCTATCACAATGTTAGCCAAGCTTTAGAGGCATTAGCTTTTGAGACCGTGCTATTGAATGCCTGACAGGTCATCCCCTGCAGGAGTGGTGCGCATCCCTGACTACTGAATGGCGGTGGGATCTTGCTGCTTTGGGCAGCAGCACTTGTGCTTTGGTTTCATGCTGTTGCAGTTTGAACTGCTGTTGCGGCATTTGGGTGCAGGGCTCTGTCCTCCTCGCCAAGGGATCCTTCTGGAAGACACCCTTATGTAGATTGTATGGTGAGGAACCATGAAGGGGTGGATTCTAGAGAAAATGGAGTCAGTCAGGTTCCCCCACCTGGACATCCCGGTACCTAGGAGAAGTAGTATTCACATAACATTGACAATGGGCCCACAAGAGCAGAAACAGGCCTTTTTATGTAATATCTTGACACTCTGCTATACTTGTATGCATTTAGTATGTAAGGGAGTTGGGGCTTCCCTCAGTGCAACACGTGGCGTGGTGTGTGTGGATTGCCCCACCCTCGAATAAGGGCATGTCAGGCATTTCCATGGCTCCACATATATTCTTCTGTCTGCCCAAATCCCATGTGAACCTGCCCGGCCTTGAAAGGCTGCAAGACAAAGAGAGTAAAGAATAATAATTTGTGATGGTAATTCTCACCGGTGAAGCGGTATCTCATTGTGGTTTCAATTTGCATCTCTCTGATGGCTTGTGATGCTGAGCATGTTTTCATAGGTCTCTGGGCCCACTGTAGGTCCCCCTTGGAGAAGTGTCTGTTCAAGTCCTTTGCCCATTTTTTTAATTGGGTTTTTTGTCTTCCTGGAATGGAGTTGTATGAGTTCTTTATATATTGTTAAGATCAAACCCTGGTCTGAGGTATCATTGGCAAAAATGTTTTTCCATATGGTTGGTTCTCTTTTCATTTTAATGCTGTTTTCTTTAGCCATGCAGAAGCTTTTTATTTTGATGAGATCCCATTTGTTTATTCTTTCCTTTATGTCCTTTGCTCTTAGGGACATATTGGTGAAAATATTGCTGCATGGAATATCTGAGATTTTCCTACCTATGTTCTCCTCTAAGACTTTTATGGTATTACAACTTATATTTAAGTCTTTTACCCACGTTGAATTTATTTTTGTGTGTGGTGTAAGTTGGTGATCAACTTTTATTTTTTTGCATGTAGCTGTTCAGCTCTCCCAACACCATTTGTTGAAGAGGCCATTTTACTTCATTTTATGCTTCTGCCCCCTTTTTCAAATATTTATTGACCATAGAGACCTGGGTTTATTTCTGGGCTCTCTATTCTGTTTCATTGGTCTATGTGTCTGTTCTTACACCAGTACTAGGCCTTTTTGATTACAGTGACCTTGAATGGCCATCATAAACAAATCAACAAACAACAAATGTTGGAGAGGGTGTGGAGAAAGCAGAACACTAGTGCACTATTGGTGGGAATGCAGACTGGTGCAGGCACTGTGGAAAATAGTATGAAATTTCCTCAGAAAACTAAAAATGGAACTGCCTTTTGACCCAGCAATTCCACTGCTGGGATTATACCCTATGAACCCTGAAACACCAATCCAAAAGAACTTATGCACCCCAATATTCATAGCAGCACAATTTACAATAGCCAAGTTGGAAGCAACCTAAGTGCCCATCAGTAAATGAATGGATCAAAAAACTATGGTATATTTACACAATGGAATTCTATGCAGCAGAATGAAAGAGGAGTTCCTACCATTTGCGATAGTGTGGATGGAACTGAAGAGCATTATGCTAAGTGAAATACGCCAGGTGGTGAAAGACAAATACATATGATCTCACCTATAAGTGGAATGTAATCAACAAAACAAAGAAGCAAGCGAAATATAACTGGAGACATTAAATAAAGAACAAACTGATTACTATCAGTTACTGATTACCAGAGGGGAGATGGGAGGGGATAATGGGAATAAAAGAGGTAAGGGTTTTTAGGAATATGTATAAAGGACACATGGACAAAGACAGAGGGGATAAGATCAAGGGTGGGAGGTGGGGATAGCTGGGGTAGGGAGAGTTGTGGGGGGAAAACGGAGACAACTGTACTTGAACAACAGTAAAAATAAAAAATAATAATTTAACCACTAATAGTTATAACTTTGTGGGTTTAACATTATACTTACTGAATTAATCTATGAAGTTTCTATTAAGCTTTAGTTCTCAGAATCTGATATAGCCTTGAAATTGCAAACAATTATATTTCCTGTCAAATTTGTTATAGGTTCGATAGACATTTTGATCTAATTTTGAAAAATATGTTGGAAAATGTATCTATTGCTCTTTCTTGGCAAGTGAAATTTTATATTCCATTTTTATAAATATTTTTTACCATATGAAAGATCACTCTACACACAGTTTGATCCTACTATCATAAGGTGTGAATTAGTTACGCTCCTGTTAAAGCCTTTCTTCTTAACGAAATCTATGTACTAAGCTCTGCTGGAATGTTACTAATGGAATGCGTAAAGACTATAAACTAATGCCTTAACACTTTGAGAAATTGTTGTAAATGTTGGTTCAGACTTCAGACAATGAGGAGGTAGACTTTGAATTGTTTTTAAAAACACTCGACAGCAAAGTCTTCCCTGAAATTAGAGGACATAAAAGTTTTCCTGGGAAGCTAAATAGGCTCCATACTGATTTGCCCAGGTTGTCTGTTAACCAATGACCCCTTCCTAATTGAGGGAGGAGCCAAGAACAAAGAAGGGAGAAAGAGAACAGCTGGGCCAGATAAGAGAGAATTGGAAAACACAAAGAAATTAAAAACAGAATTGGAAACCCTTGAACCAGACTCTATTTTCAGGCTAATTTTCATATTCTGTGGAAGTCCTTTCTGTGCCTAGCCTAGAAAAAAAATTTTCCACTTCTATGCCCAATCTTTTTTCTTCCACTCACTGTTACAGAATAGTAGTCATAACAGCTTTTATTCTCTGATCCATCCACAACCTCCCTTCATTTTTTTTCATGTTGTGATTTTACAGAGTATCATTATTCTGACAAAGCAGTGGCCACCAATCCACACAATCATGAATTACCTGCCATCTGCCAGAATTCTCATATCCTAGATAACTATATTTGAATTCATAATTTGACCTTTTAACAATCACCAATTTGGGAATCAAGGTGCATTTGATTAAATGAATGAAAAGTATAAAAATCAATTTAACAAGTACCAAAATGACAAAGACACAATTCAGATTATCTGTTTTATAAGACCTTTAAAATTTTCTATGGAATTTCATACTGAAACAGAAAATGCTTATAATGGAAAATATATTAGCTGGCACCAGGTATTAGAGTCCAGGTATAATTTCAGTTTGTAGAGAGTGGGAATAAAGAAAGGCCACCAATTATAATTCAGTTTTTGCAGAGCCTAAAAATTCCATGCAAGGGAAAATTATAAGATAAAACTAGAAAAGTTGTATTGTAATCACATAGCATTTCTTAAATTCCAGGTTAAAGGATTCTGCAGAAAATGAGCAAATATAGTAAGGAACATTTTCTCAGGGAACTCCTTGTAATACAGGGACATCTTGTTTCACTAACAATACTATGTATGGATTCCATTTCAGGTTTCAGAATCTCAAGATATTCTCATTGTAATTGAGGATTATTACATGGGAATATACAAGTAATTTGAAAGTAAATATGGAAAATTGTGTCTGTCAAGAGAGAAAATAGAATATAAAGTAAAATGGCAACAGGGAGGGACTTTGACCAAAACATACCAAGTTATGGTGCAAATTAAAGATTTAAAATAGAACCCAGAGGATAATAATATGCAAAACGAAGAAGTAATAATAATAAAAATTCTTTTAAGAAGACTGAGTACAGGAAAAAAAAGTAGGAAGGAATATCTTAAGGAAGATGGGGACAGTAGATCTTCCTGTCTTGACCCCTCTACCATCAATATCTGTGTGTCAGAAATTCAGATGAGCTGGGAAAATGAGAGAACTCTCAGGCCTAGAGTTGCTAATCAAAGCAACAAGCCAAAAATGAAAGAATCAAGCCTTTTCCCACATCACTCACTGAGATGGTACAAACAGGAGTCCATAACCAAAGAAAATGCCTGTTCCACTTCCCCTGTGGAAAGACATACTGGTGGAGACCCAAGTGGATCAGTAGAGAAGTGAGGGTCATGTCATTGTTAAGGAAATTTCAAATAAAATGCTCTGTCAGGTTTATAGATCCTGAGGTGAAATGAAAGAGACTGTGGAGTTAGACTAGGAAGGAAAATTACTGGGTTCTGAGTCAGAATGGGGAAAAGTGTCTTCAGGATTATTCCTCCATGCCTGTGATAAGGAGCTTCGGCAAAGGAGCATGAAGACTTCTGTTAAAGTCCTCAAATAAAGACACCTAAGAATAAAAAACACCTAGGCTAAGAACGCATTATGTGAAGAGAATAACCAGTAGTGGGGCCTCAGTGGCTGACTGCCACTGTCTTCAGAGACTGCAATGTCATGGCTGTGCATCAAGTATGCTGTGGGAAGGGCAGCTTTCCCTATGAGGCTGTCAGGAAAAGCCTTGTGTAATAGGTTTTCAACAAAGGTCTGGACTCCTCACAGTTTCATGCATTGGGGGAGAGAGAAAAAATTGGTTTCTGGTCAAGATGGAGGTGTAGGTAAATGCAGCACACACATCCTCCCACAACCGCATGAAAATTACAACTGAACAACTACCATTCAAAACCACCTGAAGCTAGCAGAATGTAATTCCTATAACCAAGGATGTAATAAAGAAGCCACATTGATTTTGGTAGCAAGGGCAGAGACAAGGAACAAACTGGTCCCACACCCACGTGTGGCAGACAAACATCTGGAGGGATATCTGGACAGCAGAGGTATTCCTTGCGGAGCAAGGGATTCCAGCTTCCCATCACTCCCCACAGCCTGGGGTTCTAGTGCCAGGAAGAGAAATCCCCATAACTTCTGGCCATAAAAACCAGTGGGGACTGTGACTGAGAGAGAGAACGAGGGCTTAGGAGTCCCAGACATCTCCTCGTAAAGAGCCAACTTACACAGACTCACTTGCTCTGAGCTCTAGCACTGGGGCAGCAGTTTGGAAGGGACCAGGGACATACAAGGAGGAACTTAACTATCTAGCATTAAGACCAGCACTGGAGGGGCAGCGTTCTCCCAGACAGAAGTACTGACAGGGGCTGTTGTTCCTCTGATGAACCCTGCCCCACAAAGCCAGCAGGCAAATGGCATATTAAAGTCTCTGTCAACCTTGCTATCACTATTATTAGCCCTTCTCTGATGATTCCCTGACATCCGCCCCACCCAGCTTGCAGGCCCACCAAAGCTGTTTCCAATGGCTTTTCCATAGGATTGGCCTGCCTTGGCTCATGCTTCAGACTTCCCAAAAATCTCTTAGACAAACAGCACCTGGCATGCACAAGCTCAGTACCTCTCACTAAGTGGCTGTAGGCCCAGCACTAGTGGTAGCCAGTTTTTGTTTGCAGCTTGGCCTCTCCTGGATACCTCCAGGACCAGCACAAATAGCAGCAATCTACAGATTGCTTCGTAACTCATGCCAGGTGGTGCTGAGCAGAACACAAGCAGCAGCTGACCTTGGACTGCAACTTCCAGGTAACCCAAAGCCAGCATACACAGTGGACAGACCACCACAGCTTCAGACCATGTCAGAGAACCACCCAATTACCTCCACAAGTGACACACTCAAATGGTGGACTTGGAGGATACCAGAACCCTACTGAAGTAAGTCCTGCTCTGTGGGGTGGGTCCCTGCACAAATGATCCTCCATGGTAGTCAGAGCTAGTCCTTAAAGCTGGTCAACCTGGAGTTAAAGTCCTCCCATTGATGTGCCAAACACAATCAAGTCTCAACTACAATAGGAGGGTGTACACAATTCATACAGAGGGAGCAGGCACACCTGGAGTGCCCAGCTGAGGTGAATGGGAAGGTTCTGCTACTATACCCTGCAGGGCACCTATTCATCATATAAGGCCATTCTGCCAAGCCTTGGTGACATAGCAGCTCTACCTAATACATAGAAACACAGGAAGGCTGCAAAAATGAAGAGGCAAAAAAATTTCCCCAAAAAACCAAAACAAAACTCCAGAAATGAATTAAATAAAATGGAGACAAGCAATGTACTAGATGCAGAATTGGTTGTAAGAATGCTCAATGAATTTAAGGGAAGAGTAGATGAACTTAGAGAGTACTTCAACAGCATAAAAAAAGGACATGGAAACCATGTAAAAGAACCATTCAAAAAATGGTACACTAAATAAAATAAAGAATAATTTACAGGAAATCAGCAGTAGAGTAGATAAAGTTGAGAATTAAATCAGTGATTTGGAATATAAAGAAGCAAAAAACACCCAATCAAAACAGCAAGATAATGATAATAATAACAACAACAACAACAACAACAATAATTTTTAAAAATGAGGATAGTGCAAGGAGCCTCTTGGACAGCTTCAAGCACAGAAAGGTTTACATCACAGGCATGCCAGAAGGAGGAAAAAGAAAGATATTGAAAACCAATTTGAAAAGCTAATGACAGAAAACCTCCCTATTCTGGTGAAGAAATAGACTTACCAGTCCAGGAAGCACAGCGAGTGCCAGACAAGATGAATCCAAACAGGCCCACACCAATACATATCATTATTAAAATGCAAATGATTAATGATAATGAGAGACTTTTAAAAGCAACGAGAGAAAAGCAGTTAGTTACCCACAAGTGAGTTCCCATAAGACTGTTACCTGATTTCTCAGCAGTAAGTTGTCAGATCAAAAGGGATTGGCAAGAAAAATGCAAAGTGTTGAAACAAGGACACATAACCAGGATTACTCTACCCAGCAAATGTATCATTTATAATCAAAGGACATATAAAGAGCTTCCCAGACAAGAAAAATCTAAAGGAGTTCATCACTACCAAGCTAATATTGTGTGAAATGTTAAAGGGTCTTCTTTAAGAGGAACAAGAAGAAAAAATTGATAACAATATGAACAATAAAATGGCAATAAATACATATTTACTAACAATTAAATCTAAAAAATGCACACACACAAATAAATGAACAAGCAGAAGAGAAAGAGACTCATAGGTGTAGAGAACACTTTGATGGTTGCCAGAGTGGGGAGGGTTGAGGGGATGGGTGAAAAAGGGGAAAGGATTTGGAAGTACAATTTGGTGATTACAGAATAGTCACGGGGATGTAAAACACGACTCAGGGAATATAGTCAATAATATTGTAATATCTGCATATGGTATCAGATGGGTGTCTCTCTGGCACCTCCATGATGTGAATGTTGGTATGCTTGAATTTGTCCCGGAGGCTCATTATACTATCCTCATATTTTTGGATTCTTTTTTCTTTTTACTGTTGTCACTGGGTGTTTTCTGCTTCCTTATCTTCCAAATCTTTGATTTGATCCTCTACTTTATCTACTTCACTGTGAATCCCTGTAATGCATTCTTCATGTCAGTTAATGTATTCTTTATTTCTGACTGATTCTTTTCATGTTTTGTATCTGTATTTTTGTGTTTCTTATCTCTTTGTTGAAGTTCTTACTTAGTTCATCTACTCATTCCTTAAGTTCATTGAGCATTCTTACAGGCACTGTTTTGAACTTTGCATCTTGTAGTAGATGTAATTCATTTTGTTTAGTTCTTTTTCTGGAGTTTTGTTCTATTTTTCTATTTGGGAGATTTTTTTTGTGTGTGTTATCATGCCTCTTTGTGCTTGTTTCCATTAAGTAGAGCTTCTACATCTTCCAGGCTTTGTAGAGTGGTGCTATGTAGTAGGGGGCAGTGGCACAGCCTCCCCTACTACCTGAGCTAGGCATTTCAGCTACACTCCCCTCTGTATGGACTGTATACACCCTCTTATTGCATGAGCCTTGATTACTGTGGGTACCTAAGTGGGATTTACTCCTAGGTCTGTCTGCTTGGTGGACTGGCTCTGACCACTGTAGAGGATGAACTATTCAGGAGCAGACCCCATGGTGCAGGACTTATTTCAGTGGGGCTCTGGTGCCTGCTGAGTTGGCCCCTTGAATGTGTAGCTTTTGAAAGTGGTTGGGTGGTGCTTTAACATGGTCTGAAGCTATCCACAAGAGGAGTTGGCTATGGGGCCCCTCGAGATATGCAGGCCAAAATGTGCCATGACCTGTGCCTTGTCTGGGGTTACCCAGAATGTGTTACAAAGCCATCTGCAGATGACTATTACTTGTGCTGGGCTTGAGATTCCCAGGAGAGACCAAGCTTCAAATCAGGCTTGGCTGCTGCTAGTGCCAGGACTTGGTCATTTAGCCAGAGGTATGCAGATGATGCTTGTTTGAAAGATTTGGGGGAAGTATGAAGCATGAGCCAAGACCTGTCATTTGTATTGATAAGCCACTGTAAAAAGGTTTGCTTGGGCCTGCAAGTTGGTTGGGGTGGGGTCCCAGGGAATCACCAAGACCAGGAGAACAGTGTTAGCCAGGTTGATGGAGAATCAGATAAGGTGCCCACCCACTGGCTCTGTGGGGCCCAAAAAAGGAACATTGGTTCTGTCACCATTTCTGTCTGTGGAAAATCCTGCCCCTTCATCCTGCACTGTTGCCCAACTACTACTCAGTTCCTCTCTGTATGTCCTTGATGTATAAGTTCTGGAACTCAGAGTAAATGAGTCCAAGTAAGTCTGCATGGGCCCTTTAAAAGGAATGCCAGGATTGCAACGACTCCCTTCTCAGCCTCAGTTTGAGCTGGTTTTCACAGCCAGGAGTTGTGAGGACGTCTCTTCATGACACTGAAACCCTGGGATGCGGTGCATAATGTATGGCTGGGACCTGTTACTTCTCAGGGAATGTTTCTGCATCCCAGATGACCCTCCCAATTTTCATCCCAACCGTGTGAGTGTGGGACCAGCCTGTGCACGGCTTTGCCTCTCCTTCCAGTCTCAATGTTGCATCTTCTTCATAGTCTTAGTTACAGGACTTCTGTTTCACTAGACTTAAAATGGTTTTGAATGATGTTTTTAATTTTCATAATTTTATTTACAAAGTTTTAGTTTAGTTGTAATTTTGTTGTGGTTTTGGGAGGACTGGAGTACCACACTTACCTATGCCACCATCCTGACCCTCTCCTATTTGTCTCCTTTTTAATGAACCAGTCCAGCTGCCCAACAGGTTGAGTTTCTTCCTTAATAACACAAGCACACATACTCACAAACAAAGCCATACCACATTCCCCTCACACTCATTCCCTCTCCCTCTTCTTCTTTCCAGTTCTTAGTCTACAAGAATTTAATAAGAATGCGATCTTAGTAAAACCACTTAATAGGGAGATGTAGACTGTTTTTAAGATTCTGTTCAGTCTTATTTTTCTTCTTGGTAAGTGCTTTACTAAAACAAAGAATTATAAGGATCCTAATTAATTGATCAGATTCCCTATTTAAAACATAGTGCCACCATTAATTATTTGTATATAACATCAGAGTAGCTTAAACTATAATAGTAGCTTAAACATATTTATCTTCTTGAATGAAAATTTGGTGTTATATTTTGAATGGGTTGAAAGAGAGAGATATTTGAAGCATACATCAATTAAGAGGCTACATCCATAATACAGTAATGTGCAAAGTAGATTTAAAATAAGGTTGCTTCAGTTGAAAGGAAAAGACAAGACATATGAAAATATTACATCTAAGGTCATTCAATAGAATTTGACATCAACAAGATATGAAGAAGCAAAGAATAGAAAATGCTTGCATATGGGAGAGGAATGTTGCACCAAATAACTAGGAGCGATTATGCCTTCAACAGAAACAGAGGGAAAAAAAGGAAGTGTTTGCTTGGAGAAAGAATTAAATTGTGTATGTTAGTTTGTTGTACTTTCAAAATAATAATGTGGTATCTATTATGTTAAAAGTTTGGGAAATTCAGCTGATCATAAAGTCAGGACAACAGAGATGAATTACATAAACATTACAGTTAAAGGTATAATAGTAGTTTAAATTAAGGGAACATGAATAAAATGAAATAAAAATGTATGGGTAATAAAACTCAAATGAATAAAACAATCTTCATTCTTCCAAATTTGATATTTAGACTTTTGTAATTCCTATCAAAATTTAGCAAGGCTTTTTTAAAGATATAAACAAGTATATTATAAAATTTATATAATAAGGCAAAAAACAGCACTGCCAAAACAGTTTTGTAAAAGAAAAATCAATTGGGAGAAATCACTCTTCCCAATCTCTAGGTTACTATATAGCTACAATAATGGAATCTGTGTTGTACTTGTGAAAGGGTAGAACAGAGATCAATGGGACAGAGAAATGCATCCAGTCCACAATGAGATATCATTGTATACCTATCAAAATGGCTATAATAAAAATAAAAAATGGTGTTTACACTAAATGCTGGTGAAGATGTAGAGAAACTTGATCATCACACCTTGCTAGTGGTAACACAAACTGATGTACTTGCTCTAAAAAGTAGTTTGGTAGTTTTGTACAAAACCAAATGTATATTTACCAAATAATTCAGTAATTGCACTTCTGAACATTTATCCCCCCAAAATTGAAGTTTATATTCACATTAAAACCTGTATATCAATGTTACAGCAGTTTTATTCACAATAGCCCCAAACCGGAAACAACAAAAATGTTCTTCACTGGTTGAACAGTAAAGCACATAGTGTTGCATCCATACCATGGAATACTAATTAGTAATAAATAGAATGAACAACTGACATATGCAATAATTTTACTGCATATCAAGGGAACTATATTAACTGAAAAATATCAATATAAAAGGTTACATACATTGTGCTATCTTTTATATAACATTCTCAAAATGACAAAAATATAGATATGAAGAACAGGTCAGCATTGGCTAGGGGTTAGAGGAGGGAACAGAAAGAGAAGTAGCTGTAGCTCTAACATGGTAGCACAAGAAATCCCTCTGTTAGAAGTATTCTGCATCTTGAATGTGATGGTGGTCATAGGAATCTACACATGTGATTTAATTTGCAGAAATGCAAGGGATCATAAGACTATGATGAATAATTATATGCCAGGACATTAGATAACCTCTTAGATTACAGAATAGAAAAAATAGATAAGTTCTTAGACTCCAGAGTAAGAGTGAATCATGAAGAAATGGAAAATCAGAACAGCTCTATGACTAGTAAGGATATTGAATTAGTAATCAAAAATCTGTCAACAAAGAAAAGTCCAGGACCATATGGCTTCATGAATGAATTCTACTGAATATATAAAGAATATTTATCATCAATCTTTTTCAAATTTTTGCAAAAAAAATTGAAGCGGAGTAACCACTTCCAAAGTCAAAGTCATTAAAAAAACACAACTAGAAAATAAAACTGCAGGCCAGTGTTCCTGAGGAATACAAATGCAAAACTCCTCAATAAAACACTAGCAAACTGAATGTTTTTAAATGTTCAACAGAACATTAAAAGGATCATACACCATGACTCAGTACAAATCATCCCTGTGATACAAGGATGGCTCAATGTTAAAACAAAACAATACAACAACAACAACAACAACCCTGGAATAATGTGGTACCCCACATTAACAACCAAAAGAATAAAATCACATGGTCATCTCGATAGATATAGAAAAGACATTTAAAAAATATAATACCCCTTTATGATAAGAACACTCAACAAACCAGGAATAGAAGGAAATTTACATTATACTCAGTAGTGAAAACTGAAGCTTTCCCCATAACATGATGGATCAAATGTCTATTGATAAATGAATGAATAAAGAAAATGTGATTTTATGTATATAATAGAATATTATTTAGCCATAAAGAGAAAGAAATTCTTTCATATGCTGCAGAGTGGTTAGTTAAACTTTGAGGACATTATGCTAAGGGAAATAGGCCAGTTATATGATAAATTGCACCTGTATGAGGTATCCAAAACAGTCAAACTCATAGGAGTAGAAAGTAGAGTGATGCTTACCAGGGGCTAGGGGAGGGGGAAATGAGACATTGCTCGTCAATGGGTGTTCAGATCCAGTAATTCAAGCTGAAAAACTGCTGGAGATTCGCTATAAAACTTGTACCAATACCAATAGGTAACAATACTGTAGAGTAACACATTTAATAGAGTAAATCTCATGTTATATGTTTTCTCTATAATAAAAAGAAAATAAAAATGCATAGATACAGACAAGCAAAATAAACACAAAAGACATTCATTTACTACAAACCAGATTAACCAAATATTAAGTGTTTTTTTAAATTTTGATGATAATTAAAAAGACATTGTTATTGTTATTATACTTATTGTATCTACAAAGGTAACCGTGACCTTATGAGAGGTAACTGTGATAATTTCTAAAAAGCAGTTATACCCATCCTTACATTCCAGGAACCATGGAAATCAGAAAGCATAATTTTATAGCATTATTTCTTACCTTCTTCCTGGCCTAAGGAAAATAGCCACCTCAAAGTTTTACAATGATTTTTTAGTCCTCCAAAGTCCTCTTGCCTTCTAGATGCAACCCCATAGTCCTTGCCATTGAAGTTAATTTGAGTAATTGTGACTGTGCAAAAAATTACTAGTAAGTCATTTTTCTCTAACAAGAAAGTTATCTTGGGTCCATAAATATGTAAGTAATCTGGGATAAAATTTTTATCTTGAAAGATACTTTCTTGGGGCTACTACTGATATTATCTCCTGTATAAGTCAAAATTCTATCACAAAACAAATCTATGAAAGATGGATTAAGATTTGTTACTGAGGAGGCTACATAAATAACTGTGAGCCACTTAGTGTTTTGTGGATTTTCATTTGATTATATGACAGAGCTTATAATGTCCACTTATTCCACTTTTCTGTGATGCTAAAATGAGTGATTTTAGGTGTTTCAGACTGATTAATCTATTATAACATTTGCTTTAAACCATCACATTGTTCATTTGTTGCACAGTTCCACTTCAAACATTCAGCTAATGGTTTTTGTGCCCTTAGATGATGAACATGGCCTCATTATTTCCTAAAGAGTGGCAAAATAATGATTCTCTAATTCTACTTTCCGTACCAACTACTTGGATGCCTCAAATATGATCTGTGAAGGAAGAGGTGACAAATCCTTGATTCTTTCTCATAATTTGTCAATTTTTTTCTTTTTCATTATATTTCTTTTTATCTTATTTTATTTTTATATTGTTGTATAAGTACAGTTGTCTCAATTTCCCCTCACCACCATCCACCCCCACTCCCCACCCTTGATCCTACCACCCTTTGGTTTTGTCCATGTGTCCTTTGTACACATTCTTTGGCAACCCTTCTCCCTTTTCCCCTCATTATCCTCTCCCACCTCCCCTCTGGTTACTGTCAGTTTGTTCTCAATTTCAATGTCTCTGGTTATATTTTGCTTGCTTGTTTGTTTTGTTGATTAGGTCCCACTTATTAATTCATCCATTTTTAAAATAATAGGTTAGTGTCTCAATAATTAACAATGGAGAGTGTCATTATAAATTTACTGATCTTTTATATATTGTATTTCAACTCATTACCCTCATTAATTCTTTATGTATAAAAAACCTAAAACTCTATAAAAACTATAAGAAATAATAAATATATACAGAAAAGTTGCAGGATAAAACATATCATTGTACAAAAATCCATTATATTCCTATATACTAAAACAGAAATATCAGAAAAAATTAAAAACAAAAACAATTCCCTTTGCAGTTTTGACAAAAAAAAGGATAAAGGACCTAGGAATGAACTTAACAAAGAATGTGAAGGATCTATACACTTAAAACTATAATATATTATTAAAAGCAATTAAAGAAGACACAAATAAAGGAAAAGATATTCCATATCCATGAATTAGAATGAACCATAGTTAAAATGGCCATATTACCTAAAGCAATATACATATTTAATGCAATCCCCAACAAAATCTCAATGGCAGTTTTTAAAAACAGAACAAAAATCAACAGACTTGTATGGAACCAAAAAAGACACTGAATAGCCAAATAAATCCTGAGCGGGGGAAAAAAGGCAGAAGTATAACACTCCCTGACTTAAAATTATACTACAAAGCAGCAATAATCAAAACAGCACCGTAATGGCAGATAAACAGATAAACAGGTCAAAGAACAGAACTGAGAGCCCAGAAATAAACATCTATCTATCTATGTGTCCACAGATATGTTCAAGGTCTGTTCAGAAGTTATCCAGCCACGTTGTATGAAAAATAGAGACATTTAGTGAAGAAGATATAAGAAATGTTGTGCACAAAACAATGACATCTCAGTCCCCTTCAAAGTAGGCACCTTGGGACCTCACATAGTTCTCTCAGTCATCAGCAGCTGCCCTGTCAAATTTTCCTGAATCTCATCAACAGTCTGAAATCTTTTCACTTTCAAATGTTATTTTAGTTTTCAGAAAAGCCAGAAGTCATACAGCATCAAATCTGGGCAGTAGTAGGGCTGAGTCACTTGGGTGATTTGATGCTTCATCAAAAACTTTGCACGAGATGTGATGCATGAGTGGGTGCATTGTTGTGAGGAAGCTGCCCGTCACCAGTTGCCCATAGTTATGGCCTTCTGAATCATCCAAATAGTTTCCACAGAGCAATGTTCAAGCTTAATGCAAAATTCGATGCAGATTCATTGTTCTACTCTCTCAGTCATTTTGAATGCACCAGCCACATAGTACACATGCTCACTCAAACCTGTCTACCACCCGACTCTGACTACTACAGTGAAGTTGACATTGGTCACACATCTGCATTCCAGTCCACTCTCCTTGGCTGCTAGGTTACATCGATGCTACACAAATCCTTCTCATTATATTAACAATGGATGGACTTTTTCTGGACAGACCTTGGGTATGTATGTATGTGTGTGTGTTGTGTAGGATCAGTGAAAAGAAAGGATTGTCTGTAATATCTTTTTGTGAGTTTACAAGGCCACTAGTATCATTTAATCCAGCATCATTAAAACATCTTCCTATTTTTAAGATGTATGTAGTACACATCTATGTAGCACTTTTATAATAGATGTAATAATCATGATCATTTATTTCAGACCATTCTTTGTAAGTATCAAATATTTTGAAAAGTCACAACCTGGAGAAGTGACCTAGTGACTCTTTTGCTTGCCTTGCACTTCACTGATCTAGACAGAGATTTACTAGGAGTTGTAACTGGCTCTTCTGATGACAGTGAAGAGCACTTTTCTTACTGCTTTGACTCTCCTTGTGGATTGAAAAATGCTGTGAAATATGGTAGTACGCTGAAGTGAAATTGGCTAATATAGGGGAGTGTGAGCTAATGACTTACTAAGCACTACAGGGTGGCAGTGGAATCATTTTATTTTTTGTCTCAATTCTTTACTGCTTCATTTTATCCTCTTTTGGAAAGGTTCTTAATCTTTCCAGCTCAATCAACAAAATAAGAACTATATTTACCTGACATATGATACATGACTTGGTTGTAATGGGCCATTTTTGATGGGAAGAGACAGAAGCCATTTGTTAAACGATACCCTTGGCTCCTAGAAAAGTTAATAAAGTTTCCCCAAAGCACTTAACCTACTTCAAATGAATCATTTGTACAGTAGGAGAAGCTGTCTCAATGATTATCAGCAATAGACCTAACACTTTATAAAGTAGATAAAGGATACCAAATTATTTGATTAACTATCAAAAATCTCCACGAGAAAATTTTATGACAGACTGGTCTTAAATTAATTTTAAATAATTGGATTCTGAACAAGATACAGAATGATTCATGTTTAACAACATTTTTTTCTGCAAAGGAATACCTCCATAGTGAATGTTTTTTATAAGACTTTAAGGCTATAAAGTAACTTTCATTTGTAAATATTTAAGCTACAATTACTAATTAGTTTTTACCTCCTTATTCTTTTGTGTATGTATGTTCTTTAATCCCTATTGTCTCAGGAGAAATATAAAATGCCAAAATATTTTTCCCCAAAGGCTTATTTTCATCAATAATACAATTAGAGATAAAACTCACAAATTTGGTAACTTGCTTACTTGCCCTTAGTACATAATTATATATAAAGAAATTCACAAAGACAGAATGCACATGTGTAAGACAATATATACAGATGTTTGCCCTTTCCTTCCTTCCTTCCTTCCTTCCTTCCTTCCTTCCCTCCTTCTTCTTTCCTTTTTTCCTTCCTTCCATTTACTTATATCTAATCTTTACTGTATGTGTTATATTGCAGATACTGTATGGCAATGCCTAGTAAATGCTATTGCGTGCTCTTTAAAGTAAATGGTTGATTTTTAGATATCAAGAAGTTGATATCATTTGCAATAAATCAGATGTGTTTTTGCTTGGTTATGGAAAGATAGAGAGTAACACACTGGAACAAAAAGCTCTGCCATTCAACTAAATCAAACACTGAGGAAAATATGACCAGTTGGGGCAAGGCTACATCAGAAATTATTTTTAAATTCCAGATGATAAATGTGAGAACCACTTGATTTAGTAATTGTTTACATTTCTCAATTACAATTCCCCCTTTCACTATTAAGGGAAAAAGCAGTTCAAAAACAGAAAAATAATCATTTTGATGCTTTTCAGTTCATATCACATATATATACATGATCTTATTTAACTTCATAACATCCTCTGAGGTAGAGAAAGCAGACATTATTATTGCCATTTGCAGATGGGAAAACCATATTTTGGATATTTTAAATTATCTGAAGGCACATAAATAATAAGAATGTGTTAGAATAGTGTAAACAACATCTTTGGCCTCAATTATTATCTTGTTATACATATTGCTGACATTACTGCAAATATATGAGTTTAATGACAAAATATTTTGACTTAAATGTAAAAGTGCAGTTTTCTTACGCATTTACAAAACATATGAGCTATAACTATATTTTCAATCAAAAGTAATGTAATATTGCATACCTCATCTCTTCTTCAACAACAAAAAAATTAAAGAACAATTTGACTATAGATTAACATAATTGTAGTTTAATAAATTTCATAATTATTTTTTAAAATCTAAATCACAGACTATAACTACATAGCATTTTCTCCTTTATAGATATGAAGTAAAAATTTGTGAGCTGGGGAAAAATGCCTCTACTTTTAATACTGTGTTAAAATATGCTTCTTTTATTTCTTTACAACACTTAATGCTAGATTACTTTCATAAATATATTTAGAAAAAGTGCTATTTTCTTTCTTACAAGGCACAGAGAAAGTATGTATCTTTCCTAAGCATCAAAATATTTTAATAACCATTACTCATGTTTTAAAATGTACTTTACATCTTCCTTAAGATACAAGTATGATTCATGTTAAGTAAAAACATATCATAGGTAGCAACAACTAAACACATACACACCCAACTAGGTAAAGAAGTAATGTATTTTTTGTTTTATTTTTAACAAATAACTTTCTAGAATATATTTGCATTTCTAAAACATTTTAAAGTTATGAAATACAGAAAGTTTCCATACACTCAAAACACAGTTTCCTTCTTATTAATATCTTGCACAGTATGCTACATTTGCCACAGTTCATGAATTTATATTGATAAATTATTATTAACTAAAATATATATATTCAAATTTCCTTAGTATCTATTGCCAATGTTCAATTCTAGTATCCTATCTAGGACACCATTTTACATTTATTCTTTATGTCTACTACTATGATAACTTTGACTCCTCCCCAGCACACTAACTGTGTGTTTCTCTTCACAATCAAATATAGAACCACTATACATACCACTATATATATTTATTTGCCCAGAAATTTTATCACATCTATCAAGGTGATGTCCCAAATCATTTCAGTAGCTATGAACTTCCATCTTGGCGCTATTTAGTTGTCATTATTTGTTGCTGTAATACTGAGAAATGCATAATGTCTAGCACTATTGTAACACACTTGTGTTATCTTCACTAGAAGGTAGATCATTACATTTATGAACAAGTGTGTTCTTGGATGTTGGCATGAGGAAAAATCATAAGTAAAAAATATTTAGCTCTTTTCTGGTTTCTGTGGCAGGAAGAATCATGAGCAGCAAAGTTCCCTGAGACACCGTCTAATAGGTGGTGCACTATGTCCTGCATGGGACATAGTATACATGGCACAAGTATAGAAGTTTTGGGAGAAGATGGAGCTGCAGAGGAGCTTGAAGAACCATGACCTACAGAAGACAAACACTTCTCAGGCACTGTCAGGCTTAAGTCCACTCCCCACCCCAAGTTGTGCTCTAGGGGGCCAGCAGCACTATGATGAGGCCAGTAGATATCCCCACATGGACACTGAGGCACTGAAGAAACTCAGTAAAAATAAGAAACCTGTCAAGATGCTGACCAAGAAGTATGATGCATTTTTGGTTTCAGAGTCTCTGATCAAGGTTCCACAAATCCTGGGTCTGGGCTTGAGTAAGGCTGGCAAGTTCACTTCCTTGTTGACTCAAAATGAGAACATGGTGGCCGAAGTCAGTGAAGTGAAGTACACAATCAAGTTCCAGATGAAGAAGGGGCTGTGTCTGGCAGTGGCTGAAGGCCACATGAAGATGACACATCATGAGCTTGTTTACAACATCCACTTAGCTGTCAGTTCCGTGGTGTCATTGCTCAAAAACAATGGAAAGAACTTCCAGGCTTTGTACATCAAGAGTACCATGGGCAAGCTCCAAGGCCTGTACTAAGGCACAGCTTAACAAACCATATTGCTACCATTAAATATAATAATAAAATATTTATTATTATACATGTCAACTGTTATATTGTACAAACTGCAACCCATTTTATAAGCATATTTTTGAAAAGTAATATTTGTTGATAAAATTAAAGGTTAAATTTTTAATTGTTCAGATTATTTTTAATTAATTTTTCAAAATTTAGTCCAGGTAATTGTTCTGCCTTCAATAATTAAGGCTTTTTTAGTAGTATTTTGCTTTTGTCAAGGACTAATGTCTTTTGCTAAAAAAGCATTCAAAATTGCCCACTTTTTCTCATTTAACTCTATTATTTGTTTCTTCACTTGACATTTTGGCTTACCTGTAATTACTTTGTTCATGTGAATCTTAATGACTCAAATGAATGTGTAATGTGTCATATCTATCTTGAGTGGACATCAGACTACATAGTTCTCTCTTTTTTTTGACAAAATCATACCCTTTTGCTTTAAAACTCTTTTATTGAATTATAATATTTTAATAAATTTGAAATGAAAAGCAGAATTGTGGAATGACAAGTAAAATCAAATTTTTAAATGCTGTGTGGTAATTTTATACATTAGATTCTATATAATCCACTTAATAGTTTCCTTCACCTATCTTCCCCTCACCCCCCCGCCCAGGTACAGTGAACTTTATTGATAGTACATGACAAGATAGGGCTCCCCAAGCCCCTCCACTCCTTTAGGGGGTTTGGGATAGAAACTGTGGAGGTCAGGAGATTCATAGTGTGTTAGGGGATTGATGTGGGGCAAGGAGTTTCCAGCAGCTGAGAGCCTGTCTTCCTCTTGCTGGAGCTGGTGATCCAACAAGTTCTTACTCCTTGGAGGCCATGTAGACCATGATGTCTGCCACCCTGTTTCTGAAGTCAAATTCATTGTCATTCTAGGAAATGAGCTTGACAATGTGGTCTTCAAAGGTGGAGGAATAGGTGTCACTGTTAAATTTGCAGGAGACAACCTGGTTCTCAGTATAGCCCAGGGTGACCTTGAGGGGACTCTCTGATGCCTGCTTCACTACTTTCTTGATGTCACTATATTTGGCAGATTTCTCCAGGTGGCAAGCCAAATCCACAGCTGACACATTGGAGGTAGGGACACAGAAGGCCGTCCCAGTGAACTTTCCATTCAGCTCTGGGATGGCCTTGTCCACAGCCTTGACAGTGTCATTAGAAGCAGGGATGATGTTCTGGGCATCCTTTCTGCCATTATGCCACAGTTTCCCACAGGGGCCATCCATGGTCTTCTGGATGGTAATGATGACATGGACTGTGGTCATGAGTCCTTCCTTGATGCCAAAGTTGTCATGGGTGACCTTGACGGTGGGAGCAAAGTGATTGGTGGTACAGGAGGCATTGTTAACAATCTTGAGGGAGTTGTATTTGTCATGGCTTACACCCATCAAAAACATGGGAGTATCTGTAGAAGGGGCACAGATGATGACCCTCTGGCTTCACCCTTTAAGTGAGCCCCAGCCTTCTCCAAGGTAGTGAAGAAACCAGTGGACTCTACAACATATTGACAACAAGCATCACTTCATTTGATGTTGGCAAGGATCTCACTCCTGGAAGATAGAGATGGGCTTTCCATTAATGACAAGCTTCTGGTTTTCACACTTGACTGTGCCTTTGAACTTGTCATGAGTAGAATCATATTGGGGCATGTAGACCATGTAGTTGAGGTCAATGAAGGGGTCATTGATAGGGACAATATTAGCTTTGCCAGAGTTAAAACTTCCTAGGTGACCAGGCACCCAATGGCCAAATCCATTCACTCTGAACTTCACCATCATGTCTCAGGGTTGCAGCTGGCAGTGAACAGGAATACATGGCTGTCTGTCAAGAACAGGAGAAGCGGAAAGCCTCCATTGCCTATCTTAATGAATTTTACCCAAAGCTCGGTAGTCCAGAGAAGACATTTGGGAGTCTAGACTGGATTTTCTACTAACATGACAATTGAAATCCAAGAGTAGAAGCAGAAGGTTTCCATTCTTACAAAACAAACTCTAAACAAGAATTGAGAAGATATGATTGGAGGAATGAAGACTAGTGCTTAGATGTTTTTCAATTATCTAGATGACTTTGGGCCACTTAAAATCTCTGAAACTAATTTTCTTCATTGTAAAATAGTATTGATACTTCTTATTGAGTGATGTTAAAAATTGTATTTAAAATACCTTAGATAATCCTGACATGATAGGCATTCGAAAATACTATTTATTCTGTAATCCTAGAATATTTAAAAATAAATTATTATTGTAAGTATTATATTGAATCTTTAAGGTCAAGATACATTAATTCTATAAATATTTACTAAGTACTTCCTATGTACCAGCTGCTAAATTCTGCTCCCTTAGAACTTAGGATCTAGTAGGAGTAAGGAGTACAGACATATATAAGTATATGGTAAATAAAACATTCATAATAACAATATATAAAAACTGCTAGGTTGACACATGACAATGTTTTATAACAAAAATAAATTAAAAAAGGGAAATATAGAGTACTTGATGAGAACAATGTATGGAATTTTAAATGAGATATAAAATAATTCACCAATACATGTTCTCTAATGTTGTAATATTTTATTCTTGTGTTTATTCATATTTTCTACTTTTTGAATAAAATAGAAATTCAGAATAAATAAAAGAATAACAGAATCAATACCTTCTCAATTTTTACCTAGAAACATCATTTAACATTTGGCACTTTTGCATCCTCTTTCTTTTTGAATATATATATATACATATACATATACATATGTATGTATGTATATATATATTTCTTTTTTGACTGAACCATTTGGAAATAAATTACAGAGAGTAGGACACAAATTTTTAATTTGCAAACAAAGATCTCCTAAATATAATAATATGCTCCTACATATGTGTAATACCAATAAAATGTACTCAAATTTTAAATTTTGAATATGATTTCCATATATTCAGTCAATATTCAAATTAACTCATTGTCTAAACAATATTGCCTAAAACTGTTTTTGGCTTGTTCATTTGTATAAGAGATCATATGATATTTTATTATTTCTTGATACATTAAAACAATTTAATATTTTGATGCTAAAATCAACAACAATTTCCTGTTTTACATGATTCTGTAGGTTTAGTATTTGGCCAAAGCACAGCTGGTTGGTCCATTTGTTGTGCATAACACAGGCTGAGTTCACTCATATGGCTGCACTCAGCTGGGAAATTAGCTGAGACTGGACTATCCAAAATGGTTTCTAAAATCATTGGAGCTTCTTCCATGTGGTCATTAATCATTTGGAAGTCTAGCTTGTACTGTCCTATAATATGGCAGTTGAGATCCAAGAGCATAAGAAGAAGATTTTTGGCCGAAGAAACTAAAATTTAAGCCAAAAGCCTTGTCTGCGAACAGATACCATCTTACTTCTGCTGGAATCTATTCAAAGTAACACATGAGGTTTAAGGGAAAGAAAAAGAAAAGTTTCACTACTTGATGGAAGGAGGGACAAATAAGCTGTGGCCTTTTCAATTCTATTATATCAAGGATCACACATTGCCTTAAATTAACAGCTCTCTTAATCTAACTTTGATCTAGAACAGCAATGTTCTCTCTTTTAAATTTATTTTATAGCTTATGGTATTATAGTTGTCCCAGTTTTCCCCTTTTTCCCCCTCCCCCCAACCCTCCCCCTTCCCACAGTCAATCCCCACACTATGGCCCATGGCCCTGGGTGATGCACATATGTTCTTTGTCTAATCTCTTCACCTTGTTTCAGCCAGTCCCAACCTCCCCACACCCCTCTTATAGCTGCCAGTCTGTTCCTTGTTTCTGTGCCTCTGATTCTATTTTGCTTGTTAGTTTATTTTTTCCCTTAGACTTCAGTTCTTTGTTAGGGTTTCTCTTTGTGACAGTACTTTTTAATAAAATTTTATTTTTGCATATATAAAACATGCATAAATGACAATAGTCAATACTATATAATAAAGATTATTATGTGGGTTCTCAAGACTAACTCTCTAGTCTATAAGAGCAGTTGTATTAATTCTTTTAAACATTTCTAGTGTTTCTTTTATCAAATGTACATGTACAGAAGTGAATTTACATATATACTTTTCCCTCCCTCTTTCTTGCAGAAAAAAAATAGCATACAATATTTATTTCTATGTCTTCTGTCCTTTTCACATTACAATTCCACCTGCATCTCATTCCAAGTCAAGGTACAGATGTTTTCCTCCATTTTTTAAGCCAGCGGGGTGTTTCAGTGTGTGGAGGAACCATGGATTGTTCAACTAGTCTAGCATTCATAGACATTTGGATTATTTCTGAACCTTTGTAATTAAAAATTATACAAATTAAATAACCATATGCATGGGCTTTTTATGTTTTTGTAAATGTTTCCTAGAAGTGGACTTGCTGGGTCAAAAGCTGAATGCATATGTGATTTCTTAAAATACTGGTAAATTACACTTTATTCGAATTGTACCTTTCTTAAAAATATTTTTTGCAAAGCATGGGTTTGTCTTCCTCATGGCCTCCCCAAAAGAATTTGAGGTCAAACTTTTGAGTTTTGGCCCATCTGTCAGATGTCATTTCTGAGTAGTATTCTTTATATTACTTATTTGAGGAATGAGGTTGGCCCAAAATATTGCCCAGTTTTAAAAGTAGATAGTCTCAGCATATTCTCTCCCCCACTCATTCCTTTTCCTGTATCTTCAGCTCTGAATTTTTCTTAGATAATGCATCAAAGTAGCGTCATAACTTCCTCCACTCCTGACACCTCTTTGTATACGTACCTTTATACTCCATCTTAGAAAGGTATGGAGACAGTGCCTTATTCTCCTAACTTAAAAACCAAGCAACCAAAAATTTATTTCTTGACCCCAATATCCCTTCTAACTGCTACCTATTTTTCTTCTTTATAAAATAACTCTTCAAAAACTTATCTACTTCCCCTGTCTTCACTTCCTCTCCCTCTGAAGTTCACTCTTGTCTTTTCACTGGATGTAATCTTGTCAAGGTTCCCGATATCCTCCATGTTACTAAATCAAAAACTCAATTCAGAATTTTTCTTATTTGACCTAGCAGCATCTTTTGACCTAATTGCTTACACCCTTCTCCTTGAGACACTGTCTTTGCTTCCAAGACAGTACAACTTATTTTCCTATAAAATGTTCTTTATTTTTGCCCTCAGCACTGATGTTTTTCTCAACATCTTTAACTCTTAATTCTGGCTGCTCTAGAGCTCAGTCTGTGGACGTATTTCATTCTTGCCTGGCTTTATTAGGACCACATCCAGTTTGCTGGCTTTAATACTAGCTGTAGGATGATTAGTTACCATGAGAGTCAGGCAGTGGGGCTAATGGGCACCGGCTCTCACTATACATTACTAGATTTTTGTCCTTGGAAGAAATATTTATGTTCCATATGTCTCAATTGTCTCATTGTAGAATGTTGATAATAATACTGCCTCTATCTCATAAAATTTTGTATAAAATAAATAACTTAAATGCTTAATAAAAAACAGTTCCTGGCACATAGTAAGTGCAATATATGCATTAATTCACACTATTATTTTAGTTTTGGAGCAATTCTCTTCTCATGAAACTGCAGACTGGTGTATTTAGTTGTGTTTTGAACACCTTCACTTGGTTGTTTTGTAAGGACTACAAACTTAGCTTATACAAAATACATCTTATTGCCTCAAACCTGTCTTCACGGTCTTCCCCTTATAAGTAAAGGGAAATTCTATTTTTTCACATGAACAAATCTTTCTCTCACATTCCAAATCTGATATGTTGTGGAGAACAGGACCAGTAACATGGCATTGGTCCAATCAAGATAGCATAAAGTATTTCAGACAAAGTGGAGTCACTTAGTTATATCACTTATGTCAACCAAAATGGCTATTAGTCAGCCATGACACTTGCGTTCTAGAGGGAAACTACCTAAGTCAGAACAGACACCTCTGGCAAGGACACACACTAATCTGTCCATGTTGTCAGAGACACACTTAAGATACCTGCTTACGTGATCAGAACAGCCATGTCTGCAGAGCAGGCCCACCCACAGATAGGCTCCTGGGGAAATTCCACACTTGGCATGAAGGGTGCAAAGACATTTATCAAAAGGCCCAGAAGGGTGGAGTCCCCAACTTTCAAAATATAACTGAGACAGGCTCCAGACTATTGCTGAAACAGCCGAGCTCCACACACCAGAGTGCACTCCATGCTGCACTGATCGCCCTTGGCATCGGCCACTGGAGGCTCTGCCCTGATGGACTGAAGACTTTGTCTGCCCTCCTGCCCACCTGGCTCCAGAGATCCTTCCTTGCATGACACTGACAACTCCCTTGCCCACAGTGCTGTCTCCCAGACCTGTAGACTGAGCCTTTGGGACTTGGGTTCATTATCCCTCAGTGATTGCTGCATGTGTGTTATAACTCTCTTAGATTGTTAGAGTGTGAGTGGGATATTAATGAATATTGATGTTCTACTCTGAGTGAACCTGAATTCAATAAAAGCTGAATGAATAGCATAGTTACTGTGTATGACTCTTGTCTATTCATTGATGCTGGGCTGCTCAGTTGGCAACTAGCTGTGCAGTTGCCCAGCTTATAGGAAAGACTATATCACAAACATATGCTCATGATGTATGTCATCAAATCCTTTGGACTTTTCCTTCAAAATGAGTCAATAATATGACCATTTCTCTCCACCTCCAGTGCCACTACTCCAGTTGGAGTGATCATCATTGCCCATCTGGATTCTTGCTCCTCACTGATCACCCTGCTTCTGCTCCTGGTCCTCTTTATATGTTTCCCTACAGCAGCCAAGGTGGCCCAGGATACATATAATCTCTTCTTCTGCTTAAAACCCTCTTAGAACTGTTCAACTCAAAAAGCTAAACTCAAGATCGCAGAGCATATACCATCACATGCCTGGCCTCTCCAATTCTAGGACTTGCCCCTGGCTCTCCCCTCTGGCCTCACATGTCTCATTCCTATTCCTGAAACATTCATCCTTGTTCTGACTCAGTAATTTTTTCCTGTTGGTTTCTCAGTCAGCAATGCTTTCTCCAAAGACATTCTCACATGGCCTGACTTCCTTACAATCTTCAATTCTTTAGTCAGAAATCAACTTAATGAAAAGACCTTTCCTCATCAGACTATTTAACATTGAATTCCCTCCCTCTACCACCTTTGCACATCTATCTCTATTACCTGTTTTATGATAATGGAGATCAAAGTTCATGTTTAGCACTCCTTGTATTTTCCTGATTTTTCTCATCTATGTTATGACTTTCACTAGAATGGAAATTGTATGGATACTCAATTTTTCTCCCACTGTTACTCCTATCAGAATAATGTTTGGTACAAAGAAGACATTTATAAATGTTATCTGAATAAATCAATGAATTAAGTAGGTCACTGATTGCAAAATTATAATTTTTGAAAGCCACTACATACATGAAAGGCAATTGTCCAGAATAAATCAAACTAAGGTAGTTAAAAGCATTTGTTCACATTCATATTTAATCAATTAAACTGAGAGAGGAAACTAAAGACATGCTTTGTTTCTACACAGATACATATATACAAATAATTTTATATACATTCTAAATGTATCTGTATACATAACAGTTGTTTCTAATAGAAAATTCTAAATTACTGTGCAAAAATAGCTTGAAAAACAAAACAAGTGAAAAACAGTTCTTTCATCCAAAAGTCACTGTTGTAATTTTAGTAGATAATTCTATTATTGTTGTCTGTATATTTTAGGGAAACTTGAGATTTTTATGAATGCATAAATCCTCATTATAACTGAACAATGTATTTCCATTTTGGCTGAACTTGTGCGAGATGTGTACCACAAATTATTTTATATTTATCCATTGTTTACACAAAGAAAATTATACTTTATTACCTTGTTGAATTAGATGAGACCAAGAGATGAACTCTGGCCAGTGAAATGTGAGCAGGAAAAATGTGCTTTATGTCCATGATAAAGAAAATAAATGATGCCCTGGCTGATATGGCTCAGTGGATAGAGCATCTGCCTGAGAACCAAAGGGTCACTGTTTGGATTCCCAGTCAGAGCACATGCCTGGGTAGTGGGCCAGGTCCCCAGTAGGGGACACACCAGAGGCAACCACACATTGATGTTTCTCTCCCTCTCTTTCTCCCTCCCTTACCCTATGTCTAAAAATAAATTTAAAAAAATTAAAAATAGAAAGAAAAGAAATGCCTTTTAAATTCTTCTCTTTTGTGCTTTGAGGAGTAATGAAACCATTAGAGAAAAGTCTTAGATCTTTGAGTCCACCCATGGTTTCCACACTGCCCAGACTGCCGTGGATTCTGTGTGAGTGAGAAATAAACTTTTTTTTTTTTTAGTTTATTAAGATATATAGCTTGCTGGTTATTTTTGCTTAGTTTATATCTTTTTAACCAATACACCCATAATGACATTTTCTTCAAATTTTACTTATTTTTCTATATAATTATTTTAATTTTCACATATCATTCTCTCATAGATGTGCTAAATTCTAAATGTTAATGAGGTGATAAAGACAAATGATGAGATTTAATTGCTGAAATGCTTTTTTTCTGGTTTGCTTAACATTTTGTTCTTAGTCTAAAAAAGTTGTTAGCTCTCTTATTCCCATTCTGATTCCTGGCCTTTGATATGAAAGCACATTTTGGACTCTCAAGGTAGAATGTAAAATGTTTATTCTGTATTTTTATATGACAGTACTTCGAGATCTCCTTGGATATGAAATTGTAATCATACTCTTTCCCGGTTAAAAGAATATAATGTACGAATACGGGAGAGCCAGTATTAATGGCCTCTGTGACCCACCTGCAATGGGGGATTTTGGCTTGGCCCAGCCAGTTTCTTCCCCTCCCTTAAATTTGACCCAGACCCTTTCTTGAGAAACAAGTTATTTCTAGCATGGAAGTACAGAAAAAGCAGAAAGAAAGATGGAAAAAGCCAGAAATTTGCTAGATCAGGGATTGATCAGTGTTTTTTCAAGGATGCATAGTACCACAAGTGTTAGCATAACTGTGCTTGCTTCCTGAAAGAAGAAATTGAGAAAGAGAAGATTGTCTATGTCTCTGTGTAAATATTTTTGTATCTCTCTCTCCTGCTTATGGAATTTGATTAATTCAAATAAATAGTTGCTAAGAAATTAATTAATATTTTGGGGCTCTAATATTTTGATCAAGATACAGAGTTGAGATGTAGGTATATTTCACAATATGTGAGAGTCTCTTGCTCTTTCTCTTCTATTCATGGTTCAAACATTTTTTTATGACTTATGCTTTTGTTTCATTTATATTGTTCAAAACAGCTTTGCAAATACATCACAATTTATCCAACTCTACCTCAATTTTCTTTTTCTTTTTCTTAAACTTACATTTTCTATTTCTATTATACCCATACATAAAAATGAAACATATAACCTAGAATCCTAAGAATCATTGTCAGAATATAGTCATTCGGATAACTTTATTTGATACAAGGCCTAATGATATGGTGAGAATGAGCTGCTTTGAATTTTATTAAATGACACAGTTGTAGCTTTATAGTTGTGATTCTTTTCTCTGGACAGAAAACAAAATTCTCCATTACTAAATGTAATTATGAAAAATTAAAACAAATTCATTTTGCTTTGATAATTTAATACTGGTTTTGATTTAAAAAATATGATACTACCAGCAATCATAAAGATGTAAACCATTTTTGTCTTTAGAAAATCTCTTGGAGACAGTTGAAAGATATCTTAGTGAAAATACAATTTATATTGCATCTTCATTTTATAGCTTAAAGGGAGAAGTTGACTACCTATATTGCATTAGCTTACAGATTATATGATTAAGTAAATTCACTTTCAGATTAGTTCAATATAACAAAAATGTTTATTGTAGAGAAAATACAAATGATAAGTAAGAATGTAAAAAATGCATATGCTAAACCATTACTTAAACAAATGCAAATAAATTCAACAATATAAAACTAGTTTATTAGTGAAATTAGTAATAGCTAAGGAAAAGTAATTCCTGTTTTTAGCAAAGTGTAGAAAAACTTAGACCCTCATGTAGTTAGTACAAGTGCAAATTTTTAGATTTTTAAAAATGTGTTTATATATATATAAAAACATCATGTATGCATTGACTCAGAAATTCTACATGCAGAAATTTATCCTCAAAGAAAATAAACATGATTTGTGTAAATATTTTAAAGCTATGATGTTTATCAAAAGTAGTTTATTATCACAAAGATTTGAAAAAATTAAATAGGTTTTAACAAAAACTGAGAATGATCATTAAACAAATAATCATTGAAATCTAGGAGAATGGTCCTGGCTGGTGTGACTCAATTGGTTGGAGTAACACCCCATAAACTGAAAGGTGACATACAGGTTCAGTTCCCAGTCAGGGCACATGACTGGGTTGCAGGTTTTATCCTGGGTTAGGGTGTATGTGAGAGAAAACTGATCAATGTTTCTTTCTCACATTGATGTTTCTCTCCCTCTCTCTCTCCCTCCCTTCTCCTCTCTTTAACATCAATAAGTATGTCTTCAGGTGAGAATTTTATATATACATATATACATATATATACAAAATATATGTGTATGAATATATTCATATGATGCAAGACTTTTATTAATGTCATATTATAGATGAATATTTAATTCCTTGGAAAGATGCTTCTATTACATAAAAAGGTAAGCCATTTTGTTGTTATTCACTGAGCGAGAAGAGATTGTGTGAATATAATAGTTACATAAAATATTGTTGATAATGATTATGTTGGTATTTGCATTATTGGTTATATTAATTTTCTTCTTTTAGTGTTTATCTAGACTTTAACCATTGAAGGTCAATTGGAGCCTTTGCTCCAAATTACCTTCATCATTCCATGTCCTGGACTCATGGAAAAGCTCCCGTTTTGAATGGTTCTGTTTCTTCGTGCAAATAGAGAGAAAAATTACGTGGCAGAGTATCCTGTGAGCTCTTTAAGGTGTGTCCAAAAGTTATGCATGGGCAAAGCAGGTCTCAGAGCCACTGCTAAGTTCTATAGGCATGGAGGTGAGCCATTCTACCCAGCAAGGGCCTAGAAGAATAAGCACTTTGAGGTATTATGAACAGAATTAACGACTCCCACACTTATATGATTTAAAAAAAGGGCAGGAGAAGAGGGCAGGTAAGCAATAAGACATTTTGATTATATGTTTTTTACTGATAGTAATTTATTACTTGTATAGTAATCGCAGCTCTCTCCCTGAAATTTTTCTTTTAACTAGTTCAACTTCCCTTGGTGGTTATTGAGACATTTAGCACTACTTTGCTTGCAGGTTCATTGTCGGGGGCTTTAACACAGCCCCCAAGTCTGACACGGATGAAGCCTCTTATCTGTAAAACGCCTGGGGGCCTTACCATGCCTTGCCCCTGTCCCTGGGGGGATGAATTTCCGTCCTCTTAGGCGTGCCGTCCATGTCGATGGTGGCTCGAAGCCTCTGGTCCTTGCAGGTCCCGAAAATCCTCAGGTCCCTGTTCTGGGTGCCAGATGTTAGGGGGCTTTAACGCAGCCCCCAGGTCCACCATGGATGAAGAATAAGACTACCAAGACATGATCTGCTTGGGGAGGAAAGGTGGCCGCTTCTCTCAAAGGAGAAGGGCCCAGAGCCTCTCTCTCCAGGGGCTTTTATTAGGTTCATTCGCATAGGAATGCAGATAAAACTCATCAATCATTGTCAGCCAGAAAGGGTTAAACAATACATGATTTACAGAGAACTCTGAGGGCTTATTCTGAGTTACAGCCAATTAGTTAGAGGGCCATAAAACTTTAGGAGCCAGACTCATCTCAGGTCTGGACCCTTATCTTTTAAGCTGAGGGTACAAATTAAGTAGGTTTCACAGGAATGTATGTATTTTTCTTAGGCCTGATTCCCCAGGGAATCCGCCCCTCCCAGCACAGGACTGCACTGCCCTCTGTTATTGCTTCAGGCTTAAGTCAGGCAAGGGAAGTAAGGCAGCCAAGAGATTAGGAGACTTCTTGCAGACAGAATGAGGACTCAGGCTATGTCAAAGCCGAGGGGCGAGGGTCCATCACCCCCTTTTGCCACAGCCCCCCGAGTCCTTCCCTGCGAGTTTATTCCTGGTGACCAGAACCTGTCTTAGGTTGATCCTCCCTTGAGGATTCTTACCCGTCATTGGCTAACTGGCTAAGCTCAGGGCCAAGCAGGGTGAAGTGGGCAGAGGTGGCACACCTGCCTGGGAGACAAGCTTTGTCTCCTTAGTGGCTTATGGTCCCAATTCTGACTCAGCCTTAACCATGGGGGTTACAGCCTCTGAAACCAGGCAGGGCGGTTCCCAACTGTTCATCTAACAGAAAACAAAAAAACAAACACCTCATTGAAATCAACCCAAAAATGTTAATGAAAGTTAACAGAAAATATGGAATTTTTAAATAAAATTTTGCTTAGTATTTGTCATTCTCTCATACATGTGATTTTCAATTTTGTTATGGTTTCCTTTATAATCATATAAATCATATTTAATGGACAAAAGAGAGTTAAAGATAAAAGTGCTAAGAGAGTGTTCTCCTTTTCTCTGCCAGCCCACAGCATTTGGTATATGGCTACTTCGATTTAAAGAAAGAGAAAGCATATAAATACATGTTTTTCTTAGTTTCTTGATGAGAACTACCTTCTTATGGAACTACACAGAAGTTAGCTGTTTTCTACCCCCCCAAAATAGATTTTCTTGTGGGCTAGATAAATATTATCTCCTGTAACAATGAAGGACAGAGAACAAGCTGTCCTATGTCTATGTTGGAAAGACATAGGCACCAGAATGAATCATAAAGGGAGTATTTCCCCAAAAAAGAAGCTGGTGGTGCAATAAAAAATGTAGTCACATTCATGATATAGGATCCAAAGTAGCTGCGGGGAATATAAGAACTCAGTGGCAGCAGAAGTCAAGGTAGTAAAGAGTGCATGGTGCACAGATAGCAAAAGATGGAAAAATTAGGTCTGGGAAATAGAAAAGAATAATTTAAAAGGAAAACAAAAGTAAAGACTAGGAGACCAATGGGTTCTTGAAGGTTTGACCAAATACTGCAAATCGTGTAACCATAGCCAGAAACACTTAAGAGAGGGTATTTAGGAGGGCTGCAACAGATCCTATTGTCAGCAGTGTTTCTACAAGAGATCAGTGTAGCCAGGAGGTGGGGATAATATGGAACCTCATAAAGTAGGTAAGCAAAACCCACAAAACAGAGATTTAGATACCAAATTAGCCCACATGTTAGAAGAAAAGAACTCACTTGAGGGTTTACATATATCGATAATTCATGTTTATATGTTTAATTTGATTACTCATTAACATAATTATATAACAATGGGCCCATGAAATAATGTAGTGAGCTCTTGGTCTTTAAAAGTTGAGTGTAAGTAACTTACTTTAAAATAGTTTTTAAGACAAAATCAGTGAACCTGGATGAGTCCACCTGATCCCAGGGTAGGATCTTCTTTCACACCTAAAGCAGGAAAAGAAGGCTCAGACTTAAGTTAAACTGAGGCAGTTTGACTTAGCATACGTCCTCACTGAGAGAAGCATGAGAAATGTAGCTAATGTGAATTCCCTCTGGAAATGAATTATTTGTGTGGCTAATTATTTGCCTCCTGGAAAGACTGCAGGCAGCACTGAGTGCCATGTGGCTCCCACAGGGAAACATTTATTAGGGACAAGGACACAAGATGATAATGACATGCAGGCATCGGTCCTAGAAATGCAATGTTCCAAATACATGGTCTATTATGGTTGGCAGTAAAAATATCAATGTTTTTATGTAGAAAAAATAGGAAAAGTTAGATTATTTGATGTTACCAAAAGAGTCACATGTTGGTAGTGAGTAATATGGTGATTATGACTAATATTATTATTAGGAATTATAATGCCATCTCAAATAGAAGAGCCATTCCAAATTCACCATTTGGAAAGACTGTATTCATCTAATTAGGAACTTTAGGGTTTTATTCACACAATGAAAACACATGAAATACATGAATAAGACTGTTAATTACGATATATTTCAGCTTCTGAGAGACTTTAGCAGGAATAAGGACACCAAGGAAAGTGTTAAATTTAAATTAAGGTAATTAAGAGTCACAAAGGATTTCTTATTTTTGTTCTTTTTAAAAAGCTACAGTCTTCCAGTGCACAGACTCCTTCTTGGAATAAAACTTTATATTTTCTGGAGATTCTCTTAACCCTTTCTAGTTATGACGGCTAATACAGCGTGGCAAAGCATCCATTTCCGTAAAACTGTCCAGTGGGATACTTAAAAAGAAAAAAAAATGTTTTCTTGACAGTAAAATACTTTCAATTGAAAGACAGACTGGTTAACATATTTTTAGGGATATATTAGTTGTCAATGTCAAAATATTTCACTAGTCTTAAGAAAAGCACAAACCATCACTGATGATTTTGTATTTTGGTTGACATTATGCAATAGTACTCAGGGATTTTTTTTTTTTTTTTTTTTTTGCTAGCCACCTAATGCATTCTGATGCTGCTGACTTAGTGTCATAATTATGGAGGCCTTTGGGAGCTGACTTTGCATCATTAATGTAAAAAAGGGATGTTCAGGTATTGCTTTTTCTGAATTAAAGGCATGTAATAGGAAACCTCATAAACTTGTGTCTTTGAATCACACTTTCAGAAAGATCATTGATAATTTTAAGACTAAATATTGTTCTTTGAGAAAGACCTGTATTAACCTTCCACAAGAACATTGCCAAAATGTATTTGTCAATGTCTGAGAGTTAGAACTAGAACCGATTATTCATAAGCAATTGTTATTGTTGAAGAGACGAAAAGGCCTAAGACTAATTTATCTAAAAGTGTCCACCTCTTTTAGAAGACCTCTAAAGAAAATATGCAGACTTTTTATTCTCAGCTTGTTCAAATATAACCACACCCCCACACTGAAAACTCTCACTTCCGAACCCAAGGGCTCTTCTTCCTTCCTTCACATGCGTCATGGTTTCTCATGCCCTAGGAGGTTGTGTATCTCCTTTCCCTCTGCTCCTGGACTGGAGGGCACGTTCTTCAGAGGGCACTTCTGGCACAGATTCCTCAGTGAAGAACAGGTTCCTCTCTAACATGCTTCTAGCCTCTTTCTTCCTTAATTTCCAGGCTCTTAACAGAGCTACATGAAGAGGAATTAAGATAGTATAATATGTATTTCCTTTTTTGCTAATGTCTTTTCATTTATCCCAGTGGTCTGTAAACCTTGTAAGAAAGCTGATGGACCTTCAAGGACAGGACATCAGCAGAAAGTGGTGATGAATGTCAAGAGAATGTCACCTGGGGCTCCAACTGACACATGGATGGCTAGATAGAGCTCAGGCAGTGCTAGGGTGATGGGACAACTAATGGAATATAGGGAATGGTTGACTCCAAAAGGATAAGAATAAAGCTCCCCAACGCTCCTATCTAAGAATCTACTAAAAGGAAAGGAAAATGTAGAACTAAAAACCTTGAAATTAACTCAAGAAAAAAAATAACTAAATAATTGGATTTACCCAGATATGAGTAGTTCATTTTTCTGTATTAGAGATAGAGATTTGATAGGTAATTCGATTGTAGAAAAATGAAAAAAAAAAAACTCTGCATTTGTGCATCCGATGTTAAAGGTTTTACAATTTTATTTACCTCAAATATACATTTGTGAGATTTTAAATTAATGTTTGTTTCCCTCAATAGCTTATAAAAATTTATGAGGAATCATACACTATTTTATTGTTCTTAAATGTTATTTCTCTCTCACCTGCCCTTTTAGCACAGCAAATCACACATCATACAATCTTAATAACTATTGATTATGGGACATAATTTATCAAAACTATAATATTAGATATTGTCCATAATTATAGTAGGAGTTTGTTCTGATTATTTAAAAAATAATTAACATTTCCAGAATTTTTTCTTCAGTGTGTTTGATACAGGGATGTACCTTTCCCCCCATATGGCTACTAATTGACATGATACTATATATTGAAGCATCCATATTTTTACCAAATTTAAAAAAATTTGTAGAAATTAAATTTTATATTTGTTCAGCTTTATACAAAGTAGCTATATGGATATTCACCAAATTTAAAGAGTATTTTTATGAAGTTTAGCTTAAATGGTAGCTTGTATTTATGATTACCAATTCAGTCTGATCCATTATGCTAAGTGAAATAAGCCAGGCCGTGAAAGACAAATACCACATGATCTCACCTATAAGTGGAACCTGATCAACAAAACAAACAAGCGAGCAAAATATAACCAGAGACATAGAAATTAAGAACAAACTGACAGTAACCAGAGGGGAGGTAGGAGGGGATAATGGGAGGAAAAGGAGGAAGTGTTGTCAAGAAACGTGTATAAAGGACACAGGGACAAAGCCAAAGGTGGGTAGTATTGAGGGTGGAGGTGGGGATGGCTGAGGTAGGGGGGAGTGGTGGGAGGAAAACGGAGACAAGTTTACCTAAACAATAATAAAAGAGAGAGAGAGAGAGAGAGAGAGAGAGAGAGAGAGAGAGAGAGAGAACAACAAAGAATTGAAACAGGAAGTCAAAGAGTGAGGCAATGAAAACCAGGACTAATAATTAGTTGGGCTCCATAGTCAGGGTAATAAAATCCAGGTCTTGAACTCTTCCTTAACTGAAATGTGCATTCCTCCTATTAAATTGTAGTTACATATAATTTAAAATCAAATTTGAAAACCTTATAATAATTAGTAACATCAAAAAGCACTGTTCCTGGCTTTACAACAAATAGAATATGGTTTGTGTGGTAGGCCAAATACTAAGATGACCCTCAATGAACCACACATCTATAATCCTCTTGCATTGAGGGTGATGGGACCTGCAACTTGCTTGTAGCCAACAGAAAACAGCAAAGGTAAAGGGATTTTGATGATATAATTTAAGTCTCTGATCAACTTACTCTAAATTAATCAAAGGGGAGATTATCCTGGGTGGCCTTCCCTAATCAGACAAGCTCTCTTGTAGAAGATCCAAAGGTCACAGTCTGGAAGCAGAGCATCTCCATCTCCATCTCCATCTCCATCTCCATCTCCATCTCCATCTCCATCTCCATCTCCGTCTCTGTCTCTCTCCTCTGACTGTGTGTGAGCACCCTGCAACAAATTCTACTTCTGTGAAGAAGTGAATTCTGCCAATGACAAGGAGTTTAGAAAGATGTCCTTCCCTAGATGAGCCTCCAGGTGATAACCCAGCCCGCCAGACACAATGAACACAGCCTTGCTGAGAGCCTGAGCTGAGGACCTGGCTAGGCTGTGCTCTGGACTCATGGAGACTGAGTAAAACATGTATGTTGTTTTAAGCTTCTAAATTTGTGATAGTTTGTTGCACAGCAATTGAAAGGTGATGCTTTGCACTAAACTAAAACAATATGAGCGAGATTGAGTTACTGAACATTTAGTAATGGTCATCAGATAGAAGGAATCATTCCACTGTGGGGATCAGACACATGAAGGAAGCCCCAAGTTCATGGTTTTAGAGCAGCAATTTCAACCTTTTTCATCTCATGGCACACATAAACTAATCACTGAAATTTTGTGGTACACTGAAATATATATATATATTTTTGCTGATCCGATATACAAAATAAATGTAATTTTGATTCATTCCCACCGGACACCTATTGTTGTGTTGGCTGTTATCATTATTTTATTTGATAATCTAAGGGAAAAGAGGTCCATGATCCTGACTGGTCCGGTACTGCACATTTTAAAAGTTCTTGTGGCCCGCCAGTGCGCCTCCTGGGGCATGGTGGTTGAAAACTGCTGTCTGGCAGTAAAGCCTGCTGGTGGTTCTGTCTACCGAGTGACGCTACCTGGCCTTTTCAATGTGCACTCAATATGATTACCTGAAAAGGTCATTAGTAATTAATACTCAAAATGGCATAAGGAAAGCATTATCACTTGCCTATTTGCAAATTGATTGTATTATTTTTATCATCACCTTCAATAAGAACACCATACTGCTTCGGTCAAAAGCTATCTGTAAACAACGGTCTAAAAGAAAAAAAAAACATTAATGTACATCAGAAACATTAAGAGGAAAAGTGGAAGAGTTAAATATTGGTGAGCCCCAACCCCCACCTCCATAGGCTCTAAATATGTCACAGGTCAGGTTTATTGGGAAGCAGACACTGAGACCAAATGTGGGCGCACGGAGGTTATTGTGGAGTGCTCTTGCGACCAAAACCTGAAGGGAAGGGAAAGGATCAGAATGGTTGGAGCAAAGTGAGAACTTATGCTGCTGTGTAACCTCAACAAAAACTCAGCTGGTCCATGGTAAACTCTAAAGGTAAAGTGACATTTTAAAGATGTCCTGAACTAGGGCCCCGGTCTCCCCTACAGAGACCTTGGATGCTGGCTACAAGGCCATCAGCTGAGGGCTGACATCCTAAAGGGAATGAAGGAAGAATAAACATGTTCAGGATTTGCCATTTAATATTTGGTTATATTTCAGGCTAAGTACATTAAGATGGAAATTGGGAGTACAAAGTAAATCAGTCACTATTTTCTAGCATTCTAAAACAAGAAAAACTAATTTCAGTTTTTTCTTGTTTTTCCTATATGTAAAATGAGAATATTAGGAGCTGTGCTCCTGATGACCTCATGGTATGTTCCTTGGATTTAAAAAAGAAAGAAAAATGCTAACAAATCTTCATGGTCTTTGATGAAGACACAATAAATCTGAATTATGCTGAAATCAACAGTAATAATTTTCTATCAAATAGTATATTTTAAACAGCAGACTTAACTTCTTAGAAACTTATTTGTGATTGGGCATTACAACTGTGTGACATCAGGGTTTCAGTTAAGCCCCAGACAGCCTTGTGTTTCTGAATAACTTTATTGATCGCTGCACTCTGAGTAAAAGAAAATTCAGTGTTGGCCATGGAATTTCTAGCGTGGCAGTCACAGTACAGGTGATTAAGAGCCTTGTCTTTCACCTTAACAGTTACAATTTTGCCCGGGGAGCTTTAACACCTCACCCCAAGACTCAGTCAAGTCCCAAGTGACTGTGAATTGACATCACAAACACACCTACAAATTTAACAAAGGAGTAAAAAGAAGTAAAATTGGGGAGAAAATGCTGTAAGAAACTTTTGAGTTAGGATTACAGGACAAGGAAAAACTTAATGAAATAATTTTTAAAGGTCATTAGGAAGGGAAACAAAACAAAACACAATTCTCTTGTGACTGAAGCTCAGACGGCCAGGGGAGAGCTCAATTGTGTCCAGAAAAAGTATTATCATCCTTTACCTTAATGAACTCTGTACTGACAAGTCTTTTATGACAAATTTTGTGCTCTAGCAGCAACTTCAAATCTATGAGAGACTTGGAGCTCCATTTAAAGCCTTATCGGGCCCTGTCACGCTTGTGTGACAAGTTCTCTCCGTCCTCATCTGGGTCACTAAATGGAGATCCCAGGATAGAGAAAGCCGACATCCCATCCATCTTGCTTTGCATGGGTGTGCCTCTGTCAGTGGAACTACACAGCAACGTTAGTTCTATACACTCTCCAGGACTGCGGCCATGAATTGGCTTCCAACAGCCCAATCAGAAGCCGCTTGCAAGTGTCAATTTAGAAGAGGGTTGCTCCCTTTCATCAAAATAAATAAAGAAAATAAAATAAAAGCCTATAATCCCTCCAACCCTATAGCAAAGGTATACGAAGCTGCTGTGTACCTTTTCTCTTTACGTTAAAGGGAAGATTAATTGCTCTCTCTTCTTTGAAACAAAGAAAAAACATATTATATGAGAAAGAAATTATTCAAGAGTAGATGGTAAAGACAGTTCATTGTGCAGTTAATTAAATTTTATTAACATTTCACTTCAGTTACTTGCTCAAAGAGAAGGAAAAAATGTCAGCAGTTAAAACGGGAACAATTTCCCCTTACACCTGTGGCAGGCTTTGTTCAGTTGCACGTTTTCCAAATTTTTCCTGTCGTTGTTTTTATTTGTAATGTAGGCTATTTCATTTTCCTCAGAGCAGTGCGTAAACAACAAAACAAAACAAAACCAGCACCTGCAACCTTAACGTTTTCTTTTAAGACCTGAAACATGTCAGCGTAAGTGAAAAAGTTGGATCTCTAGGACTCCATAAAATGTCCTGCAGGTTTTAAATAAAAGTTATCTTGCTCTAAGTAATTCCTATATAGTATGAAAATCAAATTAAAGGTTATATTGTGATCTATAAAACAAAAAAAGACTCTTGCACATAATTACAAAGATCACAAAGTCTTCTCTGTTACTTCATTATTATGGCATATAAGGGAAATCATATGAAAATGTGTGGACCTTTATGAAGCTTGGAAATAATAAGTAGAATACAACCAGGTCTGTTTAATTGTAAATGCTTATTAATGATCAGCTTACAATAGATTGTAAAATTACTGGCCTCAAATAGTAATAAAAAGAACAACAATTGAAAAAGATAGAGTGACAAGTTTAACTTTACTGTTACAAAAAAGGTGACCACTGTATTAAAAAGGATGGGGTTGCAATGTCTCACACGTCGAAATGTCTTTTAGGAGTAATATATTTTCCCCTAAGATTTTATCCAACACACATTTTGTTATAATTCTTTTTGACCTCTTGCCCATCGAGATGGTGGTATCTGAAGAGGAAATTTCATAGAAAGTATCCCCTTGAAATGATGGAACTACTTACTTTTGCCCTTCAAAGATATAAACTATATTAAAACAATATTATGTTGCTCAGCAACATTTAATATACCAAAATACAATCCCACCCTTCACCTGGCTCTTAAAAGCAACAAAATTTAATTTCTTAACTATAGCTTCTGGTATCTATTTAGTTTAGATTAAATGAAGGTTAAAGTGTAATCTTTCTGTAATCTGATCACAAGTCCTAACAAATAGGATAGCTAGGGGTGGGACATGAAATAGAAAATTTCAAATTGTTCTAAGCATGTTCATATCCAGACCGAGGCATAGAGTCCCTGGTGGCTTCCAGTACCAGCTTTGCATCTTCCAAAAGACATGGTTAACTCCGAGTGAACTCCCTCTGAACTCCACTTGTCAAAGTAATGGTGAAATAACATTGTCACATAAACAAAACAAAACCAGTAGCTGGGTGGCTGCTATTCTTAGCATCATTAAAAATTAAGTATGGCTGATTTAGAGCAAAAAATTAGTGCTGGTGATTCTATATTTTGCTATGGTTTTCTTTTACCATGTAGAGTTGTAAAATTATATTTTAAAGCAGTATTTTATTTTCTTTGTCCTACTCTTATATTTTTGTTTTATCTCACAGACCATGTTATATATGAGACTTTAGATTTCCTCTAAGTATATCACATTAAAATATAACACATAATCCCCTATAAAATACAAAAGCTAACATTATTCCTTTTTAAAGTATCTGTTAGATATATGTATTAAAATAGTTATATACATAATAAATGTTTGCACAAAACTTCAAATTAGATTCTGAGATATCAAGAAAGCCATGTAAGGTGTAACTCACGTGTTGAAACAAATTTTTCATAGATATATAAGAAAATACCTTAAAAAGCCCTATTTGTCAGAGGTTAGTTTTGAGGTCTTCTTGCTAATCATATGATTTTCAAGCCCAGTGTACATAACTATTACTGGGCTTACTTTCGGAAGAAAAATGACACTTAGTCAGCTCTGACAAACTGGAACAGGTGCTCCACGTCAAGTTTTCTGTGTTCCCTCTCTATCTCCATTAAGTATGAATAGTTTACGCCACCTATAGTACAAATATCAGTAAGGTTAAAGTATTAGAATACTAGAGGCATTTGCATTTTGAAGATTTTTAAACGTACCTACAGTCAGCTGGATGAAAGTATAGTCATGAAATCTGAGGGGTTTTTACGGTCACTGTCAAATTTGGCTGATGTAGCAGCCTCCCAGCAACTGTATGAATAGTCATGTGATCGGCCCTTCTCATGTTCTTTTGGCCTGTTAAAATAAGAAGGAAAATTCTCAAGCAGCCACAGATTTTACAAATGATGAATATAGAACTAACATTTACTAAAGAGATTATAGACTATGTATGTTTCCTCTTGGAACATAATTCTTCCACTGAATCCAGGTCTTTTGCTTCAGTGTTCTTCAGTTCATAAAATTATACCCGGCTCTCTTTGTAGTTTGTTTTTTTGCACATCCTATTTCCTATATTTGGAATTTTCCCCCCTTACCTTGCTCTTGGTAAAACCCTGCACACACTTCATTTCTCAGGTTAGATGCTCCTTCTGCTAGGAAGCAATGTACATGCCATCTGGGGCAAAGTAGAGGCTCTTCCTATGCCCCGAGAGCAACACACCCTTCTCCAATCAGAATACTTTCACGTGGCATCATCTGAGGACCTAGAGACCATTTGTTTTATTCTTCACTGTGATATATTCACACAATACTTTGGCACATAGTAAGTCCTTGACTGAATAAGTGCCACTATCTGCATTACAGTCCCATATTTTATGACTTCCTCCCTTGTGCTACGTTCACTGGTCTTTTGGAATGATTTGTAACCCTCAATGTTCTGTGGTCTCTCCTATCGCTAAGCCTCAGCCCCTTTTACTCAGAATTGCCTTCCATCTTTCATCTCCTACTGGGCTCATGTGGCTGGATCTGACTATATGCTTCAGGATTCAACTCAGCTATCACCTCCTCTAGGAAGCCACTCACAATCTTTCATCAACCCATTGTTGACAAGGATGCTTTTCTAAGTGTTCTTTTGGTATCCTCGATCAGATATCATGTAAATAATACTACATTGAAATCAACCAAAATTTTTGGCTCTCTGACTTGATTGACATATGTTAAGAGCAAAGGTGTTGACTTCTTTCTACCCTATACTTGATGTTGAGGCATGGAAGATGTTCAAATATATAGAAGTTGCACACATGGATTTATTTGCATTAAATAAGTTCAGGCTCCGAAATTTACTTTTTATATAATTTTGACAAGTGAGTTTATATTTTTAAACTTTATTTTTGTTACTTTGAACTGGGAAATATAATACCTCATGGGTTTGTAAATAGACAGCCTCATTTCCTCTGACATCATGTTTCCATGTGGATAGGTTTGTTTACTTCTCCCCACCCCCTTACTCACCATCCATGTCAAAGAAGTGGATTATTTCATGGTGAATCTGGGGTTATATTTATTTTATCAATCTTCCTGATGCTCAGTGTGTATTATCTGCACTTTGGTAAGAGATGTCCCTACAATTGTCCACACTTCCTGAGACTGTGTGCATAAGATTATATTCTTCACAGGTAAAGAGTAAACAAGCCCCTCTGGCCCCATGTCTGAAACTACATCAACCAATAAGCTTTCTTCTCTATAACGGTAAGATATTTTATCTTGTTGGTTTACCACGTCTGTGATAGCCCTCCAGGAAAGGATATTATCACTGTATTAGGAGTGCAACAGATTTTTGAGTGGACAATACCTCTAAAAGAAATGTGGTTGCAAGATTGGACAGTTGGAACTCTCTTACACCAATACAGACTTGAGACCATTTGTGTAAATCCCAAGGGAGTCCATTAGGGTGTCAGTCACCCAATGGGCAGAAATAGCTAGGCCATTGCTGAGGTACGGCTGGTGTCTGCTCTGCAGAAGTGAACTTGTTTTCAAAGCTGAAGTGTACCCAGGACTGAATTAGCCAATGCCTAGGATTTTTGTTTCATTCACTGCTTTATCACCAGTTTCTATAAGAGAACCAAGTATAAAATAGCTCTATTTTCATAGAGCTATGAAAATATTTGTTGAATGAATAAATGCATTTTTTTCTGATTTCTATGTCCATCTCTCATTTTGTTCTAAATATTGATCTGGAACAAAATGAGAGATGGGTTATAATTTACTGGATCCCCTAAAATTCCACCATGTACAGATTCATTAGTAAAGATCATATCCAATAAAGTAGACAATTGGATACTAAAAATGACAAAGCACTATACAAATGTCCACAATTAATAAATTTTAATATTAGTCATTTTAAATTTACTTTCTGTCCTTTCCTTCTGTTTCTTTGTATTTTATTGATATATAATTTACATAGCATATTAGTTTTAGGTGTACAACATAATAATGTAAATATTTGTACATATTGAGAAATGACCACCACAGTGAGTCTAATTAACATATACCACACAAAGTTATAATTTTTTCTTGTGATGATAACTTCTAAGATCTATTCTCTAAGTAACTTATAAATATACAACACGGTGTTAGTAACTACAGTAACCGTGCTGTACATTATATTACCAGGACTTAACTTCTTGTTTTCATATTAACTGAGTTTGAGAAGTGCTTATTTTTGTGTTTCATTGTATCCCCTATTACCCAGTACTTCTTGTTGATTTATTATAACTTCCAAAAGAAAATAGTGGTTCTATGTGAAAAACAATAGATGAAATTCAAATTAGGAATTCTTTTCCAGAACAATTTATATAGACTATTTTGGTGTATGAAAACTTTGAAGCCAGTGGCTGCAGTGTAATGTTGAAATGCAAATTTGTCACTGATAGCCAAAATGAACTTACTTTCTTGTACTCAAAATAGACGACCACCTACTGGTCCTCTATATTTTTCTAAGAGGCATCATTTGAATTCAGCCTTGACAGCTGGACACTTGCTTAACTGCTTTTTCAGGTGACAGTCTAAGCTGCCTTGACCATGACCTCTTTTTTTTCCAATTGCAGTTTACTTTCAGTATTATTTTGTGTTGGTTTTCAGTTTACATCATCCTGATTAGACAATCATATTCTTCACAAAGTGTTTCCCCAGGTATTTCCAGTACCCACCGGGCACCATACATAGTTATTACAGTATTATTGACTATATTCCCTACGCTGTGCTTTACATCCCCACAATTGTATTGTAACCACCAATTTGACCTCTCTTACATGTTCTCATTGCCCATGACTTCAGCAACCTTAGACCTTTTTAATTACTTCTAATGCATCTCTTTTTTATCTAAATATATCTAGAAACCTTAGTAAAACATTACATGAAAAATACCAATTAAAGCCAATTTTTAGAGTACTCCATATAAATTATCCTGTGTTCATTTTCTTCTTTCTCTCTCTTTCTTTCTTTCTTCCTTTCTTTCTTTCTTTCTTTCTTTCTTTCTTTCTTTCTTTCTTTCTTTCTTTCTTTCTTTCTTTCTTTCCTTTCTTTTCTCTCTCTTTCCTTTTTTCTTTCTTTCTTTCTTTCTTCTTTCTTTCTCTCTCTCTTTCTTCTTTCTTTCTTTCTCTCTTCTTTCTTTTCTCTCTCTTTCCTTTTTTCTTTCTTTCTTTCTCATATTTTCCACCATTACCATTTGCTGCTTTTATTCTTTTCATGTAATTCTCACAACACTACTGTGAGGTAGGCATATAGTTAATGTTCTCTTGATCTTACAAAACACAGAAAAAGAAATGTAAAAGAAAAGTATATTTCCCAGGTGATACAACTACCAGGTACTTAGTGAATATCTGAATCAAGGCAAAATAACCTCGGGGTCCATTTTTCTAATTGAAATACTAGAATGTCTAATTAGTTATTACTGTTATTTTTTCAAATGTAGCTTATTAGGTCACCTGCTTTAAAACTTTTAATACCTCTTAGTTATTAAATAAGAAACACATTCACCTGGCATTCAAATTCATCTACAGTGGCACAAACTTGCCCTTCTAACGTCACCTTCTATTCTTCTCATTCATATTTTTCTCAACTACCCAAATAGTCAACTAGCCATCTTACTCTTATATTTAAATGTCATTTTTTCACTTTTCTCAGAGAGCTCTGAAACTCTACCATTGTTAATATAATGAGAACAGTTTGCACAACCTTGATGTAACCTGCCAGCCAAGGAGACAGAACTGGAAAGCACAAGCATGAACAGTGATGACTTCACTGTACTAGTCAGTGGGGGCAGTAGACACTGTTAACTGAGGATGTGTACTCTGTGGCTGTTGTTTTCAAAATGACTGAGTGAGTAGAGCAATGGATCTGAAGCACATATTTTGTGTTAATAAACATTCCTCCACTTTAAACACTCCTCCATGCAAACTATTTGGATGATTCAGAAGGCTGTAGCTATGGGCAACTGGTGATTGGCAGCTTCGTCACAACATGCTCATGTATCACATTTTGTGCAGAGTTTTTTGGTGAAGCATCAAATCAGCCAAGTCACTCAGCCCCCCTATAGCCAAGATTTGGCTTCCTGTGATTTCTGGCTTTTTCCAAAACTAAAATCACCTTTGAAAGGGAAGATATTTCAGACCATCGATGAGATTCAGGAAAATACAATGGGACAGCTGATGGCAATGGGGAGAACTATGTGAGGTCCCAAGGTGGTTACTTTGAAGGGGCCTGGGGCATCATCATCCTGTGTACAATGTTCTTTGTATATTGTATCTTCTTCACTAAATGTCTCTATTTTTTATATTACATGGCTGGATATACTTTCCGGACAGACCTCATCTATTCTCTTACCAATCAATTTTTATTCATACTTCAAAGAACAAATAAAAAACATAAATTTCTCTTAATTCTGTTTCCAAGGACCTCCTGTGATACACACACTTCTGTGATACACGTTGCACATGCAGTCCCATAAGAATCAATATTTCTCTTCTAGAATGTAAACTAGATCCTCCCTTGAGAAGACAATTGTATTACAGTCAAATTCTTAATTCTCACAGCTTCCCGTACAGTGTCTTTTACATAATATGTCCCATAAATAATATTGAATGGATAAAAATAAAGACAATTTCCATGGCTTTCAATGACAAAAGAATATACAGAGGATAAGATTATGGTTAATTATTTTGTTTACTATATTGTCTACCTGTTTTGATATGAAATTTTTACTTAGTTGTCAGTGAAATATTGCTTTGTAAATTAAATGTGTTTATTACTTTATTCTAATTCTCTAAAGCTTTCTTCACAATAGACTAAAAGGAAGTTTAGAAATGGTATACTCCATGTTATCACGGCACACTTTGCATTTTTAGCATCAACTTAGGTATTACTTACCTCTACAAAGAGAAAAGTGCTGGCACCACATAAAAATCACATCTGCTGTCATAGCTATTGTAACAGATCCCCTTCTTTGTCCAAAATGGCAGCAGAAAAGCTGTGCACAGAACACAATCCCAAACTGTGGGACCTTGCCCAGGTGCCCCATTGTCCTTCCTGTCATGCTATAGGGAAACCAAAAGACAGCACAGGCAGTTGGGGAAAGATATGACTGCCAAAAGTAATAAATAAAATGTTTCATGGTATGTCTTTTTCAAATGGAAATGTCTTGATCCTCCACAAAAGAGACATACTTCGAACACACAGTGAATCTGTGTAGAGTAGCAGCAAGTTTCCTGATAGATGTGATCAACTGAATTTAGTTCTGAGATAATAAATCCCAAGAAAATGTGGAAAGACACAGGGTAAGGGAAAAACTCAGCATTGGAGGCTAAGAGGGGTGATATGCTAAAGTGAAAGAAATGCAGGTTTAAAATCTGACAGAACCAGATTAGAATCCTGATTCTGGCGTTTTGTAGTTGGGAGATCATTTCCTGTTACTTACCTCCTGATTCTTCAGTTTCTCAATTTGTAAAATGAAGAAAACCTCAAACATCTTTCATATATGTTATAGCTTTTAGGAATAGCCATGATGTCTGAAACACGGGGGTCTGACAAATAATAGCTATATCTGCTAATATCATTGCCTTATGCAAATCATTAGCATGAATAATAGCAGAAGACATAAACTCTTATGTGTTTTTAAATATGGATTGATAGTATTTATTGAAGAAATTTCTAAGTAGAGTTTATGTTTATGTCTTCAGTCCTACTTGGTCAAAATTTTAAATGACATCAATTTGAAAGATTCAGCTAATAAATTCTATATCAGAACCACAGTATCAAAATAAATAGTCAAGCATAGTGGTAGATTAAATCTAACATAATAGAAGTAATTGGGTAACTTTAATTTATAAATTTAGTGGCATTAACCAAACTACACAGGCTCAAAGTGGTAAAATTGACTTAAGCATAGCACATGTGTGTTTGTTGCAGGGTCAATGTTAAAGTTTAAAAGAATGTTATATTAGGGTAAACTTCCTACATAATATAAATATTTTCTCCTTATCAATGATTAACTAGCTCTTATTTTAGTAGAGAAGACCCTGCCTCTATAAGTATTATTTGGATCCCTTCAATTTAAGGTTATGTAAGAAAGTAAAACTCATCATAGCAGCATAAAATTCACTAATCACTTATAAGTGAGTAATCATTTATAATATCATTTACAAAATTATTCCAAATCATTCCCAGCATAACAATAGCTTCCATATTAAAAATGGTTTTCTTGATTGTCAAATTTTGGGCATATTTACCACACTTTAAAACATACTGTAAATTGATTGTGAAATTAAATGCATGTATTACAAAAGATGTAGTATTTTGTACAAAAAAGGATGAAAGGGATGATGAAGCATGCTTGATACAAGCAAAGCCTTTACCAACAAGGATCAGAAAGTTTAAACAAGTAAACTTTTGAAGAAGTGACATTAAAAATGATAACATTCTGAACATTTCCAAAGAGACTAACTTGAATATCAAAGAATTAAGAAGGTAGCCTGTAGTAATTGATAGAGTGTAGGGTAGTCTCAAAAATCCTTTTTATGATCATATTCTCAGTCAAACATGAACTGAAAAATGCTATTATATAATTGTATTAGAAAAATTACATACACATCCAAAATGTACCAACACTTGATTCATTCTAAGTTAGCTTATAATTTCTCCAATTTAAAATTCATTGACTATCAGCCAAAATTTCTACTTTGGTAACTTTATTTTTAAAACAAATCCCCAAATACTATTTGTTTCATTCTTACTATGAGATTTGATTTCCTTTTTTAGAGTGAAATCATTTTAATTGCCACCGTCTGACACTAGTTATGTTTCAAAGGAATCTCATACTCCCTATCGAGCTACCTCATTCTGTTTTTCATCAGATCAGACTTCTGTATTGTAGCTCTTTTTTCATTCTTGTATTCAAGAATATTTGTTGGGCTCTTCCCATAGGCTAAGCCTGTGTGTAAAAGCTGGGCTAGAGCAGTGACTAACACAGATAAAAATCTGTTTCTATTTGTCTTTCTTCTCACACATTTAGTATATAGAGTTAACATCTTAACAAATTTTCCTTATATCTTCTGTCCCTTTGCCTTTTGTAGCAATTCCTAATAAATAATTTCTACAACATAATGGCTTTTCAAATATCTGAAAGCAGTTGTCATGTTTCCTTCTAATCTTCTTTTCTTCGTGTTGGAAATATGCAGCTTCTTTCACTGTACTTTGTTTGACATCATTTTGAAACCCATCACCAACCATTAAGTTCACCTCAGGCACCACAATTTCTAAATTACTTGTCATTTATTTTGTCATTCTTTTATCTTCCTTTAGTGCCCTTCTGTAATTTGTTAGAGATATCTTTAAAATGTAGCTTACCAAAAGTAAATTTGATAGATATACAACATGCACATGTACAAGAGAGAGTACGGTAAATATATCTCTTGCCCAGGACATTATGCATCTACCTGTACAACCAAAATTTGTGTTCACGATGTCTTTCAGAAACACATCAATGCTTAGGGCCAAATTAGGATTTTTCTTCATCTAAATTATCCATGGTAGTTTAACTACAAATGTAGCAATGCCAGATAATTTTAATCTTACATTTATTTTTTGAGGTTTCTATCCCTATTAAATTTCTTTTATTTTTCAATTTTTAAATTATTTATTGTTGTTCAATTACCATTGTCTGAATTTCCTTCCCACCCATCTACCCCACCCCAGCCAAACCCATCTCCCTCCCCTGCTTCCACCCTCCCCCTTGGTTTTGTCCGTGTGTCCTTTATAGTAGTTCCTGAAAACCCTTCTCCCCGCTATCCCTTCCCCCCTCCACTCTGGCTAGATTGGAGAAAACCAATTAGATTGTTCTTAACTTCAATGTCTCTGGTTATATTTTGTTTGCTTTTTTCTTTTGTTGATTATGTTCCAGTTAAAGGCGAGATCATATGGTATTTGTCCCTCACCGCCTGGTGTATTTCACTTAGCATAATGCTCTCCAGTTCCATCCATGCTGTTGCAAAGGGTAAAAGCTCCTTTCTCTCTGCTGCGTAGAATTCCATTGTATCCCTATTAAATTTCATCTGGTTGATTTCAGCCTATCATTTTAGTCTTTAAGGTGATGCTTACTTCTGTCTCAACAATATTTTTAATGTTTCCAAGATTTCTGTCACCTACAAATTGGATAATAAGACTTAATATCTTGTCATCGATTCAAAAATAAAAATGATAAACACTAGAAAACTACTAATCCTTTTAGCACCCTGCTGGACATTTCCATTGCCTAACTATTTGCATGAAGATGTTAAGCCAGGTATGATTTTCCATTTCTCTACTATCACCCAACTTACTGACATATTCCACATGTTTATAATCAAGCAGTCACAAATGCGTTTGTAATGCTTTTTTGAAAATATAATGCGTAATAAAGTCTGTCCACTAACTTCCCTCAGAATGATTGCATAGCTTCTTTATCTGTGCACTTATTGCACTTTTTATGTGCCTGCAATATAATACCAACATGAATTATGAGAGTCATTTATTTGCACAGCAGGTCATGCAGTGGTACTCGATATTCATTAATTGAATCGGCAAATGACTGGTAGGTAAGTTTAACTTCTTAGTCACGGAACCTAACCGAAAATGACACAGGACTGTTGTTCTATATACTGAATGATTTTGGCAACATTTAAGGGCTTTACAAACATGAGTTTATTAAGATCATTACATGACAGTAAGTTGTACAGATGACAGGAATTGCTACTCATATTTACAGCTGGAGAAACCAGAGTAACTAAAAATTATAACTGCTCCAGGGTCTACAACAAAGCAATTTAAAATAGTACTCACACATCCACCATTATAGAAATGTTCCACTGAAATCAGGGGCACATCTGTCAACACAGAAAAGCTGCTTGGGGGTATATCAGGTTTTGCCAATGCAAATTAACACAGCAGTTTGGAATTAACGTTTTGTGGTGCATGCTTTCTGTTGTTTGCTAATTTTTTAAAAATAACACTGTATGCAACTGGTTTTACCATTAAATATTTACCATGTATCAACTACTAGTAGGTATTCTGCTATGTAGGCATAGTACTATGTAGGCTCTATAAGAAACATTAAGTGTAAGATATTTAATTTACTATTTGTAATACATAGATCTATTGAACTTCTCTCCTTACTCTTGGGAGCTCACCATGTATTTAGGGAAAACACTTGCAAGGGAAAATTAAATAGCTAAGTAGGTCCATGATTTAGGTTTAACCAATAAATTTGTAACACAACCATAATGGTATTTTGATTTTAATTAATTAATAATTTAACACATGTTTAATGAATGGCTGCTATGTACTAGTTACAAAATTACCCTATTCAGTGAAACAGTTTATCAATTTACAACTTAATAGTAGATACATTGTAGAAGTTCAAAGAGTAAAGATTTGGGAGGGTTGTTTCATCAGTCAAAGATCCATAAGAACATTGAAGCTGTGCTTCGTCTTGAAAATTGAATAGTCACAGGAGGGAGGGAAGCTCAATTCCAGGTTAGAGAATAATTAACTTTGCCTATGGAGGAAAAATGACAAAAATAAATGCTGCTTCTTATGAGATGCTGAAGTTTTCTTTCTTTCCTTTATTTTTTTTTTTTTGGTTCAGTCCTCCAGATACATTAAATAGAAATGATAATGATACAGATTTCAGCTGAGAGAGACCAAGGCTTGAGCTAGGACAGATGAGGACAAAACTTTATCCTCATTAAATAAATGTCTTAGCATCCTTTGAAAAGTAAAATATTTACTACTCTATCACTTGAAGAATTTATTTTAGTTCAAAAACCAAAGATCTCATTTATACCTTCTGAATCTAAATGTCAAACCTGATGTGAAGACTAAAATAAAATGCAACTTAAAAAGACAAAACTTTCATACCACAAGCTACCAATTCACCTAGAAAAGGGTACTTCAGTGCATTTTCAATGCTTCCTGTCATTCACTTTGCAAATTGCAGGTCTTCACTGATCACAGAAGATCCGTCAGTGCTGTAATGGAAAATGGGCTTAGTGACGCTCGCTGCTGGTAAGAGAATCACACAGTTCTTAAAAATACTGCAGTGGGGAGATTACTAAAAAATCTGAACTAAGCAACAAAATGAATCACACTTTGAAAATGCAATTTAAGTATGTCAATTTACTTGTGTGAAAATGAGTTCCAAATTTTGTGTAGTTCAATTTTCTCTACTTCTTTACGAGCTCAAAGGAAATGCTCAAATGTACACATATGGACTCTAAAATTTTACTTAGTAATTTCTTTAATGGATGGTGTATTATCTTATTTTAATCAGAATTCCAGAAAATAAGTGTAAAAGAAAATTATCAACTTACACAACATAATTGGAGCAACTTTATTATAAATGGCAGTTTCACTGGATGTGAAATTGGGAACGTTGTCTAACCATCACTATTTTATCATTTCATAGATGAAATATAAAATTTCATGTGACTATTTACATTTATCTCTAAAATTCTATTTATTAATTATGTGGTGGTTTTTATTTAAAAATGGCTACCTTCAATAAATCAACAAACAACAAGTGTTGGTGAGGATGTGGAGAAAAGGAATCCTGGTGCACCGTTGGTGGGAATGCAGACTGGTGCAGCCACTGTGGAAAATAATATGGAGTATCTTCAAAAAATTAAAAATGTAACTTCCTTTTGACCCAGAAATTCCACTTTTGGGAATATATCTTAATAGTTCTGAAACACCAATACAAAAAAATATATGTTCATAGCAGTGCTATTTACAATAGCCAAGATCTGGAAACAACCTTAGTGCCCATCAGGAGATGAGCGGATAAAAAAAGCTGTGGTACATCTACACAATGGAATACTGTGCAGCAATAAAGAAGAAGAAATTCTTACCTCCTACGACAGCATGGATGGACCTGGAAAATATGCTAAGTGAAATCAGCCAGTCAGTGAAAGACAAATACCACATGATCTCACTTATATGTGGAATCTAAAGTACATAGTAAACTAATGAACAAAACAGAAACAGAAGCACAAATACATAAAACAAACTGACAGTGTCTGTAGGTGGAGTGGAGACTGGATGCCAGATGGTGAAGGGACTAACCAAAGAATGTTTGTGTGCAACCCACGGACACTGACAGTGATATAGGGACTGACATGGGGAGTAGAGAGGGTAGGGCTGGTGGAGGTGGGGAAAGGGAGAAAAAGCGGGAACTGTAATTGCATAAACAATAAAAATAAATGAATAAATTAAATAAGAGAAAGTTTCACAATCATGTCTTTGAAAAAATAAATTAATGTGTGCCTCTTTTGAGAAGTACATCACAAAGTTAAACATATCTCATTTTAGTTGTATATTACTGTATTTTTTGGACTATAAGACTCACTGGACCATAAGATGCACCTAGGTTTGCACCTAGAGGAGGAAAATAGGAAAAAAAAAAAAACCCCGCTCCACCACCATCCCCCACCCCCAGCGAGCCAGGTAGGCTACATTCGGACTGTAAGACGCACCCCCATTTTCCTCTCAAATTTGGAGGGATTGCGTCTTATAGTCCAAAAATACAATATATAAGTAAATAGAAACATGTAAGTAGGATTTAAAGTACATAACTACCCATAATTTATTGAGTTATCCATAAGTTACCAGTTTTCTAATTGTCAGCATTTAAACATCCTGAACTTTCTTTGAGTGTGTATTAACTGGGTAATTAGATGAGTAATTGGAAATGCTGATCTTCAGATGACTCAGGTTTAGAACAATAGTGGCTTGGGGGTAACACCCTGGCATAATGGCTTTATTTTTCTATACTATCATTAGAGTTTTAATCTTATAATATTTTATCTGTTTGACATGGCTCTTTTTATTTTTTCAATGAACTTGAGGAAAAATAACTTCATCTTTCTTCATTTTGTCCCTCTGCCTGCTGCTCAGGGCATTGCTGAGCACATACTAGGCACTGAATATATAGGGGTCTGGCACAAATAATGCCCCTGTGTATTACAAAACCTTTTATTACAAAATCATAAGCACGTAATTTTGTAACATAACAACATCACAGTCAAGCACACCATGTGACATTTTAGGTGCAATGTTCTAGTTAAAATTATTACACCTATATTATTACCCTACCAATCACACTCAAGTAGGCCTTAATTTTGCCGGACTCTGTATATTATCTAAATTCAACTGAAACTGATCTGTAATAGTTCTCCCTGGTTCATAGTTTATGGGGACTATTGCTTTGAGCATACTGTGTTTGGTCTTAGCACAATACGCTTTTCTCATTGGAATCACTCAGTTGGAAGATATCTTAGGTTGTTGAGTACAACCTCCCATTTAGTTCACCTGCCATAAATCCTCACCAAATCATTAATGCAGCTTATTTTGGAGACCTATATTTATGACTTTACCCAATTTTTTCAGGTTATCCATTCTACATTAGTGAAAGATAATATTGTTAGAAATTCTTCATAAGATGTACCTGTTTCCAAAAGCTTCTGTTGTTTGGTCTTATGTTTATTCCTTTAGGATCAAGAATGCATGAAATGAAGATATTTTTTAACATAAGAATTTGTCATTTTCTATGGGTCATGAGCCACTTTGGTAAATGATAAGGGATTCCGAAATGAAATGAAGTTGTCCCTACTCTGAAGAGTTCACAATGAATACAATGACAATACTGTAACTATTTTAATAGATGTATATGTCTGTCTGTGTATATACATGCATCCATATGTACATACACATACATGCATTTATATATATATTTTTCAGGTTGTAAAATAGTTGCATAGGAAGTAATAGAAACTTATTCATGATTGACAAATTATTTAGTGGCAAACCAGGACTCCGACTCACGTCCTCTCTTAGATGTCCTGCTCTACAGTACTGATCATAGCATACCAGAAATGTCTAATCGTGAGGAGCAAACCCATACAATTCCAACTGACAGGCATTTTACAAAAGTCCAAATTGTTAATGTCATTAAAAACTGGGAACACTGAGAAACTTGCACTGCCAAGTGGAGGTTAAAGAGGCATGGGAACTAAGTGCAATATGAAGAAGTGTCTCAGACACCATCATGGAACAGACAAAGGCCATTGGGGGAAACTAAAGACAACAGAATGAAGTGTCGACTTTAGTTAATAACAATATACCTGTTATGGTTCATCAGTTGTGATAAATATACCATAATCGCATGAAATGTTAATAATAGGGGAAGCTGGATGTGAGATATTTGGGAACTGTGTACTTTCTTAAAATTGTTCTGTGAATCTAAAAATGTACTAGAATAATGTTATTTTTTAAAATGCAAGTTGCAGCACAATCTTTACAGTCTCATCATTTTATTAAGGCAAACCAGAGTATTATAAATACATACTACTTAATATACACATACATATTTTAGTATTTTGGGAAATGTATAGAAAAAAAAGCTTTGGCTATTACCATTAGCTACCTCAGGGAATGGAGGGAAGAGGTGCAAGGTGTTGATCATTTTTTCTTTTATACATGTGATTTTGGGTTGATGGGGCCCTTCAAATACATGTCCTCTCTGAGACACGTCTTTCTATGTTTCTTTGAATACCAGACATAGAAATTTATATGCTTTTCACTTCAATGTTCAAATAATATTCAACCTCTCCCTCAAAGTCAGTGTCTTTGGTCATCCAGGGTTTCATGGACACTAGATTTGATAGATTCCCTGAGTAATTAGGACTTAGATCTGAGCTTCTTACAGGCTCTACCAGCTTTCCATTTCAGTCATAAAAAAAAATGATGATTTTTACTTCCCCTTCACATTTGTTTTTTTATCTTTCTTTCATAAAAATAATATACCTTGGAAACTTAAATTATTTCTTTGCCTTTAGTTGAGATAAAAACAAACAGAAACTCTTCCATAGTCCATGTACAATACTGAAAGTCAACAATACTAGTCAAAATGATATCTATACACAAACTAGTTTTCACTAAGTGATTTGTTAGATAATTTTTCTCATTCCCAACAGTTCTTTTAGCTTATCTTTTATGAAATGTTGACAGGAACCTGATCCTCCATCTTTTGATTAAATTTTGTAATCTGTTTGTCACACATTAAAAAAAAATACATAGTGGTGTAGCAAGAGTTTTAGTCCCTATTTGATGATTCCTGAATATTATCATAATAACATATTGACATTCTCACTAGTTATAATGATCACATATTATTTTATAGAAATTAAATATAAAATAAAATGCATAGGAAAAAATGAAACTTTTATAAGACTATGCATTGCTTCAATAAGCCAAGTTCAAAACAGAAGTTTACAGTATCTATACCAATTTCTAAAATTACTATTCCAAACTCCCTCTCTATGACCATCTTTATTCATGACCATGTATTTATTCACATTTTGCTAATTTTTTTAACATGAAAAAAATAATTTTGTTCTTAAAATTTTTTTGTTGTTCAGGTACAGTTGCTTCCATTTCCCCCCCCCCCCACAACTCCTGTCACTCTGACAAGGGAAAATTCATTTTATAAGTCAATATACTTTTTAATGATTCTTAAATCATCATAACTTTTTCCTTCTTATATTATTTAGCAAAAAAATACTGCAGCAATAACCTCTTTTGGAGAGAAAAAGCAATTTATCTGACACAGCTTTTCAGTCTTTTAAGGAAATAAAGGAGACTACTGGCCAAGATGGAGGCATAGGTAGATACACTTTCCTCTTCACACAACCAAAAGAAGGACAACAACAGATTTATAAACAAAAATAACTGCCAGATAATTGAATTGTATGGAAGTCTGAAAACCAAGGAGTTAAGGAAGAAACATTCATCTGGACCATTAGGATGGGCAGAGATAGGCAGCCAGGTGGGGAAGACTTGCTGCAAGGCAACAGTTGAAGGACCAGGGCGGGAGAGGCAGTGGCTGACAGACTTCATCCTTCCACATTTGCATGCAGAGAAACCAGGGAGAACAACTGTGGCACAAGACAGACCTCAAAAGTCAGGGTTTCAGCACAGGGAAATAAAGCCTCAAAACCTGTGGGGATTGGGGTGGCAGCAGGAGAAACTCTCAGCTTCACAGCTGAGTTTGTTGGAGATACCCACAGGGTCCTAGTATGTACACAAAGCCACCCACCTAGGAATTAGCACCAGAAGGGACCAATTTGTTTGTGTGTAACAGAGGAAGTGACTGAACGTCAGTCAAGAGCTGAGCAAGCAGCATTGTTCCCTCTCTGACAATTCCCCCACAAAGAGCTCCACAAAGCAATGATGAGGTTAGCTCCATCTAGCGAACACCAAAGGCTCTGCTCCTTACTATATAACAGGACCACCAAGATGAAAAAATATGGCCCAAATGAAAGAACAAATCAAAGTTCCAGAAAAAAATACAACTAAGTGATGAAGAGATAGCCAACCTATCAGATGCACAGTTCAAAACACTGGTAATCAGGGTGCTCACAGAAATGGTTGAGTATGGTCACAAAACAGAGGAAAATGTGAAGGCTATGAAAAACAAAACAAAAGGAAATGTACAGGGAACCAACAGTGACAGGAAGGAAACTGGGACTCAAATCAATGGTCTGGATCATAGGGAAGAAATAAACATTCAATCAGAATGAAATAAAGAAATAAGAATTCAAAAAAATGAGGAGAGGCTTAGGAACCTCTAGGACAACTTTAAACATTCCAGCATCCAAATCATAGGGGTGCCAGAAGGAGAAGAGAAAGAGCAAGGATTTGAAAACGTATACGAAAAAGTAATGAAGGAGAACTTCCCCAATCTTGCAAAAGAAGTCCAGGGAGCTCAGAGAATCCCAAAGAAGTTGGACCCAAAGGAGCACACGCCAAGGCCCATCATAACTACATTACCCAAGATTAAAGATAAAGAATCTTAAAAGCAACAAGAGAAAAGGATAGAGTTACCTACAAAGGAGTTCCCATAAGACTATCAGATGATTTCTCAAAACAAACCTTGTAGGCAAGAAGGGGCTGGAAGGAAGTATTCCAAGTCATGAAAGGCAAGGACCTACATCCAAGATTACTGTCTCCAGCAAAGCTATCATTTAGAACAGAAGGGCAGATAAAGTACTTCCCAGATAATGTCAAGTTAAAGGAGTTCATCATCACACAGCACTTATTATATGAAATATTAAAGGAACTTATATAAGAAAAAGAATGATAAAAATATGAACAGTAAAATGACAACAAACTCACAGCTGTCAACAACCAAACCTAAAAAAAAAAAACAAAAACAAAAAAAACCACTAAGCAAACAACTAGGACAGGATCAGATTCACAGAAATAGAGATTACGTGGAGGGTTATCAGCTGGGAGGGGGAGTGGGGAAAAGGTACAGGGAATAAGAAGCATAAATGGTAGGTACAAAATAGACAGGGGGAGGTTAAGAATAGTATGGGAAATGGAGAAGCCAAAGAACTTACATGTATGAGCCATGGACATGAACTAAACTGCAAGAATGATGGAGGGAAGAAGGTACAGGGTGGAGGGGAATAAAAGGAAGAAAAAAATGGGACAACTGTAATAGCATAATCAATCAAATATATTAAAAAAGAAAGTAAAAAAGGTTTAGTACTTTATTTCTATTTAACTTTTATTTTAATAAAATTAGTTTGAAAGAATATTAAAAATTAATGCAATGTAATGATTATATGTGGTATCCTTTCCTAATTTGTTGAAAGCTGCTAAGACTAGAAAGTTCCTTAGGAATATGAATCCCCTGAATTTTGTTTTGCAGGATTTTTAAAGATACTGATCATTCAAAAGCAAAACAATCCAATTATAGAATGATGTCATAGTAAAAAATTAAAAAAATAAAAGTAGAATATGTTATTGAAAAGAGCCTGAAATAGTGCAATTTATGGTATTTCATTCATGTAGAGAACTTATTTCAAAGTATAATGTTTTATCCTATCAAACTTTAATACATAAGTGCAGTTTGGACATTTACCTATTTTATATGTCCCTTGAGTATGTTGCTTTTCTTTATCTTTTCATCCTTTTTTCTCATTGTCTTTATTTAAAGATATTACTGGACTTGAAACCTGCACATTTCTGTAGTATATGTAGCAATTTTGCTTTTCTCAAGTGTCTGTATAAAATATAGCTATTGCTTATTATTATGAAAAAATTCCATTGAATAAATTACCTGGTATATATTAAGTTATTTTTACATAAGAACTCATTTGATAGTAGGGCTCCTCAAATTAACTGTCAGGAAATCATTTATCTTTTCAGAAAAAAGACATTTGTTTTCATCAGGTCAGGAAATCAGTATGTCCTCATCACCTGACTTCTTTTGTTTTAGCTATCAAGGAACTCAGAGAATATTTAGTGCCCATTTGCAATAACTACCAAAACAAGTTTCAGAAACATTTTCCAAATCATTAGGAATTGCCTATTTTACTAAAATATCTATTATATGTATATAAATGCCTTTGTTATAATCTTAAATGCTTCAAATTTCTCTACTTTCTTTTCCTCCTTTCTTAAGCTTCTTTATTCACACTATTTTTTTCCTGCTTTTTTTCACTTTCATTTACTATAGTTCCTTGTATTATGTCCTCCTTCTGCATGTCTTCAAAAATGTTATAACCATCCCTGGCTGGTGTGGCTCAGTGGATTGAATGCTGGCCTGTGAACCAAAGTGTTGCTGGTTCTATTCCCAGTCAGGGCACTTGTCTGGGTTGCAGGCCAGGCCCCCAGTGGGGGACGTGAGACAGGAAACCACACATTGATGTTTCTCTCTCTCTCTCTTTCTCCCTCCCTCCTTTCCCCTCTCTCTAAAAATAAATAAATGTAACCTTTAAAAAATTAACTTTCTTAAAAAATGTTATAAACAAATCTAGCCTTATTTAGAATGCTCACATAATGATCACATTGTGATTATACCTCAACATATCTAAAATTGAACTCTTCTTCCTTGAAAATGGTTTCCATTTTCTTTTTTGATTTCTTTCATTTAACACTATCATCACCATTTAAGACTATCATCGGAGTTTCTTGGAGTTTTTGCTGATTCTATTCTATATTCATGAGATTTTTCTAGTTCAAGTATTCAATCCTCACATGAAGTATTTCAATAATTTCTTAAATTATTTATCTTTCTTTATTCTTTGTCTCCCCTACATTCACTCTCCACAGTGTCATTGGAGTTATGTTTTAAAAGGGAAATAATAATAATAATTACATTTAAATATGTTAATGGATATCTACAGCACACTGAAATAAATACAAATGTTTGCATAGGTTTTCAGATACTTCACAAATTTTCACCCACCTCACTTCCCACCATTCTTCCTGAGCTCTCTCATATTTCCCCTTTCCCATCCCAGGCCTTTTCCTGCAGCCACTACTCTCCTCACTGACTGACAGTGTCTGTTACTTTACAGCCCCCTGAAACAAGTATATAAAATAAACATAATAGTTATAAATTATCTAATATTATGTAATATTTTACCCTATAATAGGACTCACTTTAGGCTTCTTAAGCTTCTAGATATAAATTTTATTTAATATACACAGCAATTATGTTAGGCAAACTATACTGTTAGTAAATGAATGACTTTTACTTATAATCCAGAACTCTCTTTGTTAAACATCTCTGAGTTTTTATAAAGCCTTGTATAGGCCACAATTTCCTGACTTGTAACACGGGGTCCATGATTATTCCTGTTGCATAGGAAAGGTATGAGGCTTCATGTGTTAATACACATGTAGCCTTTGGAATAGTAACTGGCACACAGAAAGCACTAATATACATTAGCAATTGTTATTACTTACTATTATACACTCCTGTCCCACTCAGGTTTCACTCCCTAGATGGTTTGTCATGAACATTTCATTTAGAATAAATTTTTCTGTATTCCTCCAGTATTTAAACTCTAATGCCATGCTTATCCAAGCATGTTGTGTATATGTATTATATATACGAGTGTAGGCGAAAGTAGGTTTGTAGTGGTGGTTCGAATACATAATACAATAATTAGTTCATGGGACAAGAATAAATGCTGTTTTGTGTGCTAACCATTGTAAACCTACTTTTACTCACACCTGTATGCAGTGTGCATCTTTGAGTTTCCCAAACCTGGTAACTATATTTTATTTTATTTATTATTATTTTTTTCAAACTTTAATGGAGTCATATATTCCATAGTGTTCTGCATTTTGCTTTTTTCACTTTATGATACATCCCAGACAGTTCTTCAATTCAGTTTAGGTGGATCTATTTTGTTATTTTAATAGCTCCTCGGTTGGTACTATCACTTCCAGGTTGGTACTATTATTTGTTGAAGAACATTTAGTTTATTCTCATTATTTTTGCCTATGCTATCTTATTTTCTTTTTTAAATCATTTTATTGTTAAAATATATTTATTTTACGTATTTACTAGTATAGATTTCTGTCTCAGTGCTTAAGAAATGTATTTATATATAAATCTCTTGATTACTCAGAGTTTCGAGTTTTAAGGAAGGGAAATGAAAGGCAAAGGACATCAACTGACTAAAAAACATAGTTTTGTTTTGCTTTTGGTTTTTGTCTGCTTGTATTAACTGAGTTCCTATTCAGAGGAGTCAGTTCACTCCTAAGGTCTCAATCTTTCCTTTCATTGGGAAGAATTTTCTATGGGTGACATGTGCCTGGTAGTCATTTAAGATATCTTGTTCTGCTATCAGCGCCATTCTCTGAATTCCAAACTTAATTTTAGTCAGCAGTATCTTCTTTCACCAATGCACACAATGAATCCTTGTAGCACCTGAGGTGAGGAAATGGCTGGCCCCTCTTTACCAACTTAAAAATGTCTCTTGTGTTTGTTGCGTGTCCAAGAAATGTTCTTCACCAATGCAGTTTTCTTAAAGATTTTTCTTTTGAGGAAATTGAGACAAGTCTTCCAAGGACAAGAGAGAGAAATATGAATAGCCTTCAATTATTATATTAAAATCCCCCTCCTTTACTTCCCCAGCATAAATTCTGAATGTCTTCCAGGTAACTCAACTTTCTCTTACAATTTATTAAACTAACCTCATACACCACATGAAGTAGTCCACAAATGGATGAGGAGGAGCACTTTTTTAAAAAGATTTTTATTTATTTAAATTTTTAGAGAGAGGAGAAGAGAGGGAAAGAAACAGAAACATCAATGTATGGCTGTCTCTTTGCCCTTAACTGGGGACTTGGCCTGCAACCCAGTCATGTGCCCTGACTGGGAATCAAACCAGTGACCCTTTGGTTCGCAGGCCTGCACTCAATCCACTGAGCCACACCAGCCAAGGCAGGAGGAATGCTTTTTAAGTCATCATATTTTTTAAAGTCTTAAGTCTGGCATGTCACCATTCAACTATGGGACCAAAGTTATCTTAATCACTTTTCTGTATGCAAATAGGGCTACTAAATGCTCATTCTAATATGCCATAGTTCACAAGGTGAGAATATGAATTAATTTACAATGACTGTCAGAGTATAAAATTAAATTAAAGTAAAAAGAGCATAAATATTAAATCAGTAAAACACTGTCAATACCAGAAATTATTGTTGTATGCAAAACAGCAAACCTTTGATTCCTTGCAAGTAGAGCTAAATATATGTAATGAAAATTTGTTTACTCTCATGTACCCTTATCTAGTGGAAAGCTGCAAGGCAGCAACACACAGAGCATTATTGTCAGCACTGACTGCGACTGACCAAGTTGAACACTACGTACTGAATCAATCTTTCAGGGTACCACAAGTTTGACAGGAAACTTTCTCTCGAATCAGATCTGTTCTATTGTATCAGCTGTTTAGATATATCACGCGAACTGAATATTCAAATGATGTGCTTTGATTTTTTTCTTCTTCGAATATAACCTTCTGTTATAAGATATCTTGGAACATTAACCAATCTTACTTTCAAAATTCTTTTATAAATTTAGGCTTAGCTACTGGTCTCTTTTTAGACTATTTACAACATCACCTTATCCTAACCAAATTGAGGAATCCAAAGAAGTCACTTACATTTTAATATATATCCAGTTTAACTTGCATCCCATTACTGATCCTTAGATTATTTTCACCAGCAAAGTCAATGGTGTATTCTCATAGGGCCTGAGGACATTGCTATGATCTTCTAAGAGCAGTTGTTTGATCTTTGGGAAATGATTCCTGGTATTTTTTGGATATGACTATATTATAGTATTGTTCTAACTATATCAATGGTGGTCAGATAAAAGTCAAACAGAATTGGAGCTAAGCAAACACAGGAAATAAACATAAAGAAATAGAAGTCTAATATTGACTAATAATATTCAGCATTTTACTAAAATAGAAGCATAACTTAAGATTTACTTGTTGAGCCTACGTTCATTACTAACCCATAATTGTATTTTTGGTAGGCAGGCTTTATTATGCAAAAAGAGTGGTTGTTTTTTTTAATCTCAATTTTTTGGCACTATTGATTAGGTCTTCAAATTAACAAAAAAGTTTGCAAGATTTACCATGTTCATATTCATTTAATATTTTAAAGTGCTAAGTCTTGGACCATGTTCTAATGATGTTTTAATCATTACATAGCAGCACTGGGCAGGAGGCTCAGCTGGTTAGAGCATCCTCCCATACACGAAAGAGGTTGTGGGTTTGATTCCCAGTCAAGGCACAAACCTAGATTGCAGATTTGATCCCTGGAGGTGGATGATGTCTTTGTTCTTCTCTTTCTCTTTCTCTCTCTCTTCCTCTATCTCTAAAAATCAATAAATATATCCTCAGGTGAGGATTAATTAAAAAATAAAAATAATTACATAGCAATATTATGCTTATTTCATAATAACTGTCAAAGTTAGCTCTGGCTGGTGTGGCTCAGTGGATTGAGTACCAGACTGCAAACCAAAGGGTCACTGGTTTGACTTCCAGTAGGGCTCATGCTGGGGCTGTGGGCCAGGTCCCTGGAAGGGGGCTCACAAGAGGCAACCACACATTGATGTTTTTCTCCCTCTCTTTCTCCTTCCCTTCCCTTCTCTCTAAAAATAAATAAAATCTTTAAAAAATAAAGTTATATCAACTTCTGTGTCAACTATATGCCAGGTCCTACAATGATCATAGCTAATTTATCTCTTATTTCCATTTACTTTATGCCTTAATACTAAATAATAAAAATATTGATATGCAAGTGCTTAATTTTATGTTTCAGACTTAGATGACTAAAAAAGTTCTGAGCTGTATCCATAAAAGTGTTGAAGCTTCAGTGGTGAGATACAATAGAAAGATAAACACAGACTCTTCCTTCTCAAAATAACGGAGAAAGTAGGGCAAACATATAAAAATAGAAATAATAATACAGAACAAATATAAATAGGCAAATTCAAAATTGCAAAAACTTCTATTAGCAATTGTATAAGTCTTTAGGTATCTCAGCGTTTTCTAGACAAAGTCATTTTTAAGAAAGTAGTTTGTTGAATGATAAAAAAGGAAGTAGTTTGTTGAATACACATAATGTAAGTCAAAGTGAATAGTAATGCATGCAAAAGAAAAGATCATTCAATAATATTTTATATGAAGAAAGTAATGAAGAACTTCCATTTTACTACTATTTCTTTAGTAGAGTTATAATGGTTTCTCTCTGTATTTTTCAAGAATAAAAAAATAAAATAGCCCTGGCCAGGTGGCTCAGTTGGTTAGAGCACCGCCCTGTACAACACTCAGGTTGCAGGCTCCAGTTCTGGCCAAGGGCAAAAACCCACATTGCCCATGTGGTCCTGGTTCAAGGTCGGTAAGGGAGGCAACCAATAAATGTTTCTCCCTCACATCAATGTTTCTCTCTCTTTCTCCCCCTTTCTCTCTCTCTCAAATCAATAAACATAACTTCAGGTAAGCATTATTGAAAAAGAAAAAATTAAGGACCAGTGAATTTGTTGTTAAAAAATAAAATAATAAAATATAGTAATTAATTTTATAATGGAATGTAAATCTTATCATAAAAATGCAAATGATTAAAAACAGTGTGCATCCAGAAACATGGGAAAATATGTAACTTAATAATATATGTAATTTAAATATGATAAAAATTTAAATATAACATTTGATTACCTGGATTGATATTCTCCAAATACATTTATTTATATTTAGATATATACAAGGAATTATACACTTTATTATATAGTATTTACTATGTTTACAATAAACAGAGTATCTTTCTATTGTGCCCTTCAAAAAGGTGCAATTAATAAGATATAATATAACAAACATCAGATTGAGGTGGTAGTTAACCGAACTCTTGATTGTGTTTTGAAGATAAGGAGCAGACTGACCTTTACGGCATCTTTAAGGGCTAAAAAAATCTTTAAAATCAGTTCACATTTTCAGAGCTGATGTACAAGCAACTGAAGAGGGGTCTGGTTCTACATATTTAAACAAATAAAGAAATTGACAACTTTTAACACTCTATTTCACCATTTAGCTTTCAAAATCTAGTGTATAAGAACCTTAGCTAATTTATTCCTTTCTTCTAGAAGCAGATTGAAGAAGTTCCCACTTCGATTTAATTACACTGGGAAATAGTTGAAGGAATTTAAAATCTGATTTGTACAAGCTTTTCATCAGCTGAGACTAACACTACATCACAGTTGATTTTATAAAATTTTCTTTTTTTTTTACTGTTGTTCAAGTACAGTTGTCTCCATTCCCCCCTCCCCTTCCCCCATTCCCACCCCCACCTCCTGCAAACACCATATGATCTCACAAAGTTTTCTTTTAAAAATTGCCACCTAGTGTCAGGGGAAAAAATGTTAGTTTTTAATTTTAGAAAACTGGTCATATACTGGTAAAAATCATGATTTGATAGAAGAAACACCAAGTGTTTATAGGAAACAGAGCACTTCATTTGTCCATCTACCTACCTGTCAAAATCATATGGACCTAAGCATATAATTGTCTTCATAATAGACACATTATAGAAATGAAGTAAAAGGGAAGAAGGTTTCTGCGAACCCTCAACCATGGGGAACGGGCTGTCTAAGGAACAAGGGCAATGTTTTAAGCTAATTCAGCAGCTTTTTAAGGCTGCTGAATGTCTCCCTAATAACGGATCTTTAGACTTAGTCATTTAGGAGAAAGTTGAAATAAGGGGCAGAAGTTGAAATAACACTAGGTGGTGTGAGATAAGGTTCTAAGGGTAGTGTCTCACTCTCTTCTTTAGAGGATTGAATTTGAAAATACTGGTTTGCTTGAATTATGTTTTTGTTTCTGAACGGCTTAGTCTTAAAATATTTTGCTAAACCTCTGGTAAATAGAATGAGATCTCTAATGTTGTTATGTCATAAGGATTCTACTCAGAAAGAATTTAAATTGATTGTTTAAAAAAAAAAAGTAAATGTATTTGCCAGTGGAGCAAAAACTGTTTCTGAAGGTTATGAATGTGTTCATCAATTTGTCAATCTAAAGCATGCTATAAGTGGGAATGGGGGTGTGACGTGTTAAAGAAATATTAAGAATCCCTTGTTTATGCCGGAGCCATGACCTTTTGTTGTAAAAATGAAATATAGGTGTATTGTCTCCCAAGGAGAACTAGCCCTTCTCCATGGGAGACTAAGCACCATTTTTTAACTCGGTACCTGTAAACACTGTTCGTTTCCTTGGGGAAGAACTGGCTATTCTCCCAGAGGGAATGGCTAGTCAATCGACTCACAGAAGGCCCTTGGCGTGTAACCACTTTTGTCTAAAACATATTTAAGCAAAGCACCCCCCTCCCCATATTTCCCAATTTCCTTGCAAACTCTGAACCTAGGAACTACCAGGTCCTGAGAGCAACAGAGTAATTAACTCACTGTTCAAACTCATGGCAGCTTGTAAAAACAGCAGGGGCCCTGTCTTTCCAAGCAGACCCTTACTCAGGTGCTCCACAGGCCCCTCCCCTCACTGGGGAATCCACAAAGAATGTTAAAACTGGCGGCCTTCAGCCACTTAGGCCATTCACAGGAAATCAAGACTAACAATGGCCTGGGATATATTAGCTTCTCAGGCTTTCTTAGAAAACTGGGGAATTCGGCATAAAATGGGTATCCCCTATAATCCTACAAGTCAAGCAATTATCAAAAGACCTCACCAGACCTTTAAAATACTATTAAACAAACAAAAAAGGGGGAGCCAGGAAACATCCCCCAGGAATTTAACCATGCTAGCAATATATTCCTACAATTTTTTAAATTGTGATGATAATTTAAAGTCACCCATAGACAAACGCCTGTGCAAAACAGGCCTGCAGTCCCACGCCCCTTGGTCTTGTAACAAAGACCCATTAGGGGAAGGAAGATGGGAAGGCCCAGTTGAGCTATTAATTTAGGGAAGAAGGTATCCTTGTGTTTACTCCCCAGAATGACCTTTGGAGCACTGGTGAACAGGGTGAAGACATATCACAAAAAAGGCTTCCCAGGCAGTGACAAACCACCTCCACCCCATTGGACTCTCCCAATCCAGACCTCTCTAAGCTGTGTGTCACCCCACTGAAGTGGAATTCCAGTCAACGTTCCTGGGCAGGTATTCGTCATCACCTGGAGGGCATGTTCCCTACCATTCTCAGAGGACAAATCGATCAGCTCCAGCTTGAGCTCCACCAGCAGCTCAGTGACATCAAACACCATACTGAACAGAAGGTGTTCCAGACCCTCCACGATAATCTACAATGGCTGAACCCTAAGAACTGGTTCAATGGACTGAATTTACAAGTTTGGGCCATGGCAGCCCTTGGATTCCTCCTTGTCTTAATCCTTATTTGTGCTTTACCATGTGGAGGTTGTTTGCTCAAGATTGCATTTGGGAACAGCAAATAGTAGGTTTCACAGGCTTAACAACAACAATTGCATTCACAAACAAAAAAGGGGAGATGTTGGGAACCGCCCTGCCTGGTTTCAGAACCTGTAACCCCCCCATGGCTAATGCTGAGTGAGAGACCTTCAGCCACTTGGGACCCTAAGCCACTAGGAGATAAAGCTTTTCTTCCTGGCAGAAGCAGCACCTCCGCCCACTTTACTTTACCTTGCTTGGCCCCCAGTGTACGATTGGTTAGCCGATGACAGGTAGGATTCCTCAAGGCCGGGGGACGACCTAAGACAGACACAATCATGAGGAGGCCCTCTGGGCAAGACGTGGGGGGCTATGGAGAAAGGGAGTGATGGACCCTCACCCCTTGGCTTTGACATAGCCTGAGTCCTCATTTTGTCTGCAAGAAGTCTCCTCATCTCTTGGCTGCCTTACTTCCCCTGCTCCATCTAAGCTTGAAACAATGCCGGAGGTGGGTGCAGGTCTGTGCTAGACAGGGCGGGTTCCCCAGGGTGACCAGGCCTAAGAAAGAATGCCTAAAATCCTGTGAAACCTGCTTTGCTAATACCCTCAATTTAAATGATAAGGGTCCAAGCCTGAAAAGAGCTTGTTTCCCCAAAGTTTTTTGGCCCTTAATTAACTGACCCTGACTCTAAATAAGCCCTAATAGTTCTTTGAATGTTATCTATTGTTTGATCATTTCTGCCTGAAAATGATTGTTGGGCTTAATCTGAGAATGTGGGTCTTTGGAGCCACTGGTTGCTTACTGATTATAGTAATGCTCTGTGTACTTTGATGCACTTGCAAATTATTTTCCCAGGGTCGTGTGAGAGACCAGCAAGTAGCAAGCTTTGTGGGATCTACTGTGGTCCTAAGTAAAAACAAGAGGGGAAATGTGGGAGACTGTCCTGCATGGCATGGGCCCAGCTCCCCCACTCAGAAAAGCCAGTGGAAACGGAGGTCCAGCACACAGGACCCACACCCACGGATAGGTTCTCCCGTGTGGAATTAGGCCTGCATTGTACCTAGGCTGCTTTGAAACTTGCTTTTTGCTAAAACTCCCTCACCCTGAATTGAGGCAGCAATCTTTACTGCTATCTTGAAAGTAACTTCCTAAAATATATGCTAAACCTCCCAAGCACAAGTGTAACCAGTTAAACCACTTTTCCCTTTACATTTGCAGATATCCTTCCTTTTTGATGTAATTAGCAACATCCTCTCCTTTGTATTCTGTAAAAGGTAACCACCCAAAGTGAACCTGTGCATAGTAAATAAGGACCATACCCAATGTAATGTGCCTAGAAAAGCAACAAAAGCTTGTCTAGGCAAGGGTCGGGGCACCCTTCTCTCAGTTGAGAGTGGCGGGCACTCCGAGGTGCTCTACCATTGAGAGAGTGGCTGTGCCGTCCCTTTTCCCCCACAGGACTAGGTAGTCCGTGTGAATTTGTCTCATGTCAGCCATAATGCCACAGACACTGCAGGCCGGTGTCCGCATCAATATGTAATTTAAAAACGTAGAAAAAAATTGTAAAAAACAATACCTTTAATGTTTTCTAGGAAAATAACAATGGTGTAAACATTTTATTTTAAAATAAAAAAGTGGAAAGGATGATACAAAGGCAGTAGACCAGGAGAAGACAAAATTAGATCCAAATCTCAATTGTAAAGTAATGAAATTTTGTATGGAATAAGGCTGATTACGTAGTGTCTAAAAGTGTAGTTATACTAATTAATGTTACCCTTCAAGTCATTTAGATAAGAAATCCAGTTCATTCATATAAATTACATTTTCTACATGTTACTATTGTGAGAATATTTCTAGTGGAAAATTCTCAAAGTAAACAAAGCCTTATTATTTTTATACTTGCTTAACATTTTACATGACATGTCTAAATATATTGATAAACTGGCATGTTATTATGCTTGCTAAATATTAAACTCCCTAAGATTTGTAAGTTCTGTTAACACATAAATAAAAACATTTTAGAAACTAACATATGTTTATGAGTATTTAACCAGAGTCTCCAGACATGCTCATTTACTTTTTAAAAGCAAATATCTATGAACATTTGAACTAACAATACATTTAAAGCTAGATTTTAGTAATGGAATTATAATGTTTACACTATGAAAATTGCTGGAAATTGTGTCTCCATATGGGTTTTTTTAAATAATAGAATTATATGCAACCCACACATAAGGAGTGAGGAGTTATGCCCCTCCTCTTGAGAAGAGTAAATCTACATACATCTTTGGAATTTTTCTGCAGCAGATTTATTTGTTCTCCCCATTTATTTATTTATTATTTATTCAATTATTTATTTATTTAATCACTTATTTATATCAGTATGAGCTCTCTGATATTTATTTTATATGTTAGGCTATAATTCGATACTACTTTATTAATTTTTAAAATTTGGTTCCAGCTTTAGCCATTAGGAGCTCTTGCAGTTAGGTCCTGTGTCTCTTTGACATTCCCAATTGCTGTGTTTTATTTTTGTTTTCTGTTTATTTGGTTTAACTTACCCACAATAAATTCCTTCTAACAGTACAGTACAGAAACGGGTGAAAAGGAGTAACTGTACAATAAAGGAAACTGGAACATGACTTCAAGCCAGGTGATCAAGGTCAACATCAACTATGATAAGTCATGTTGATCTTGTGTACCTTTGATATGATGTGATGGGAATGGCACTTTACCTCCCTGGCCTTGCTTTACCAAATCCATAATCCAGATAAAATCATGAGAAAATATCAGATGAACTTCAGTGAGGAACATTCTGCAAAATTATCCGACAAGTAATCCTCAAAATGGATAAGATCATCAAAAATAAGGAATATCTAAGGAACTATCACACTACAGAGGAGTCCACAGAGATATGGAAACCAATGGAGATGTGATAGATGGAATACTGAAACAGAAAAAAGACATTAAAGAAAACTGAATAAAGTATGAACTTTAATAAATAATAATGGTGTATCAGTATTGGTTTATTAATTGTGCCAAATGTAACATGTTAGTGTGAGATATGAATAGGGGAAACAGGGTTGAGGTATGTGGTAATTCTGTCTTTACAAATTTTGGTAAATATAAAACTATTCTAAAATAAAAATGCTATTTAAAAGAGATACTATTAGGGAAATTCATAGTAATGTAGGAAATGAATATATAAGTAGGTTCAAAAAATGAAATAGAAACTTCACAATCAAATGTAAATCTTGCTTTGTTCTTAATATTTACTTTAAAATAAAAACTCAGTTCTTTAAACTCTTTCAATCCATAAGTAAAATGATAATTCTAATGGGAGAATAGTTAGATGGATATAAACAATACATGAAAATATTATTTAAATTAAAAGAAATCCAGTTATCTAAAAATCTGTCATTGAACATAAAATTTGGCAGAGGGAAACATTCTGCATACATTTAAATGTTTTTAGTGGATGTCTTTCTAAAAATATACTACATACTTCTACATTTTCTACCTTCATTTTTATAGCATGCTGTGGTTGTGGCTATAGAGACATATTCAAATCTAGAGTGTGTAGAATGAGATGATTGAACTCAAAGGTTCTCACTGACTATATTAGAATCACGTGGGGAAGAACCATGGTTCAATTAAATTAGAATTTCTGGAGGCAAGACACTTGCATTAGGATGTTCTTAAAGCTTTTCAAGTGATTCTAAATTTCATCCAAGGTTGAGAGCCATCCTTGTGTGAAATGAGGAGTATACCTCTACATACAGTTGATGTGGAGTCATATTCTGTTGTCATGCATTCCGAGTAGCACACAAATCAGATTATGTATTAGGAGCCATGTGAACTTTGCTCCCATTCTGAATGTAAACTTTTCCTCTGTTGTGTTTCCTCATCACTGTTACCTTATGTGCCACAGCTACAGCGTTTGCTTTTCTTGTTAATCCCCATTTCTCACCAGTATCAGCGTAGTTTTAAGGACAGTGCTTTAATGTGTTCTCATCAATGCTTCTACCACTGCCAGTTGCTGTAGATTTTGCTTTTGTTTTGTTTTGTTTTTGTCTTTTATTGTTGTTCAAGTACAGTTGTCTCCATTTTCACTTCTCCATGGCCTCCGTGCCACTCATCCCTGCTTCCCACTCTCTTTGGCTTTGTCCATGTGCTTCATACATGTTCCTTGTTGGCCCCTCCTATTATTCCTCTTCCCCATCCTTTCTGGTTACTGTCAGATTATTTTTATTTCAATGCCTGTGGTTGTATTTTGCTTGCTTGTTTGCTTTGTTGATTGGTTCCACTTATAAGTGAGATCATACAGTATTTGTCTTTCACCACCTGGCCTGTTTCACTTAGCACAATATTCTCTAGTTCAGTCCATGCTTTTGTGAGGGTAGGAGCTCCTTCTTTCTTTCCCATGTGTAGTATTCCATTGTGTAGACTTAGTTTTAATCACAAGGGTTTTTTTTCTTTTTATTAAATTTATTAGGGTGACTGGTTAACAAAATTATACAGGTTTCAGGTGCACAATTCTCACAAGTCTTCTCTTCTTCCTTCTTTTTTGTGTCATCTGTCTCTTGTCACTTTACTCAAACAACACAAAACAGGTTCAAATGATGATATTGTAGTAAACATCACCTGCCAAATAGGTAATTCATTTACTTGTAATGAATTTCCCCAAACCATCAGAATACATTGGATTGACTCTGAGTTCTTGCAAATTTTGGCCAGATTTTTATGGTTATTTCTACGCTACAGGTTGCTTGGAGATCAGGTTTTCAGGCCACTATTGTTACTGATGTTGTTATGCTTACTGTTGGATCCATTTAAGTCAGTGCCAGATCGCTCCTTAAAAAGTTGGGACCTCAGATGGGAAAGGACAAAATATAAAACAAAAAACAACAAATGAACAAACAAAAGCAAACAGATGCATAGACATCATAAAGAGTATGAAGTTTGACAGAAGGGAAGGAGGGTCCGGAAAGGATGAAGAGGGTCAAATATATGGTGATGAAGGGAGAATAGACAATGGGTGGTAGGCATGAAATAAGGGGGGTAGGAACCACTCCCCACTGGAAATGGGGGGAGGGTGGAGAAGCAGGGAAACTGCACATGTGTGCAGGTCAGCAAAAGGAAGCATGTAGGGCTGGAGCCTAAAGTTAGGGAGGTGATTGGATGGGAGAGACAGATGGTCCCATCTACTTCCACTGTGTGGGGCATTATGGGGGCAGTCTTTAAAAGCAGAGCAAGTGGAAAAAGCACTTTTACCCTCCCTTCCTTTGGCTGGCTGGTCGCAGCTTGTGCTCAGGCTCCTGAGCGGAAAGGCCTTGATGGGAAACAGTCCCCCTCCTGCTGCCAGAGAGGGAAAGCGAGGGAGAGAGTGAGGAAGAGAGGGAGGGGAAGGGAGGGAGAGAGAGAGCTGCTGAGAGATGAGGGCTACTGGGAGGATCCACAGATGCATACCCCAGAGAGGATGGAGACCTGTTTGCAAGGCCCACTTAAGCTCCAAATGGACAAAGAAGCAACAATGGGGACTTACTGGCTGTGGTTTTGGTGTGTAATCTTTTTGGAAGCAAGGGAGGTTCTATGTATGGTTTGAAACTTGAAACTAATATAATGTTATTAACCATGTAACCCCAATAAATTTAACTAAAAGAAAAGAGAAAAGGGAACTGCTTGGTTCTTGGCACATAGCAGAACAGTGACTAAGCTTACTCACAGAATCTTATGAGATTAGTTTATTATGGTATCTTCAGAATCTGTGCTCCAAACTACATATTTTATACATAATTTTAGTAAGTAAGTAAATTTTTTTCCTGTATCAAAACCCAATTTTATGGCAAGACAGGCTATTTTCATGATGGCTGGGAAGAATGGTGGTCAACTCAATTACGTCTGGGAAATCATAATTAAAAAAAATTTAATTTATGCCCAGAGTACTGAAAGAATCCAAATAATTAAAATTGTATGTAACTTTGTAGTAGGTGATTATGACAATAACATAGATCCCTTGTATAAACTAAGACAAAACAAAGTTAAATTTGGAAACAAAGGTATTACAAATTATTTCTTTTTAAAGAGCTAAAGAAATGTTGAGTAGTAAAAGTATATAAACATCCTTAGTTATGTATAACAGAAGCAAAATATTAAACAAATGGATTCAAATACAGATCTTGCTTTTTATATGGTGGATTCCAGAATATGACAAGTCCTTCACTTTTGTTCTATTATTCTCAGTGATGATGATTGTAGAGAAAAAGCCTTGTAAAAAGTGTTCCTGAATGTGTGTGCATTTGTGGCCATAATAACGATACATTTTGTCTTTACATATTAAATTTAATTTACCAAATATCTTTTAAGAAGTCACATTAAAAAGAAGGTAATATTTGTCTGTGGATCTATTTTGTTGTTACTATAATCTTCGTGCTTATTGTTATGCATTACTTTGATTCTCTCAGACAGTTCATTATCATCTTCTAGCTACCTTCAGCTAGCGTGCAGCATTCTGCCAAGCAAACTATACATGCCTGAGCAAGGGTAAGTAGAGACATGCAAGGTCAGAGTTCACTTTGTTTTCCCAGATTAGGGCATAATGTAAGAGCTATAGTTCATCAATTTTTCTATAATCTAGCATTGAACTTTCATTTGAATTACATACTTAATATGTATTAAACACATGCAGTACAATGAATATTTAAAGTTTTGGGTGTCAAACTCATTTTCGCTGAGGGCTACAACAGCCTCTCAGTTGCCTTGAAAGGGCTGAATGTAGTTTTAGGACTGTAAAAATGTAACTACTCCTTAACTAGGGGCAAGGAGCTTGGCACTGCCGCTGGGTTGAAACAAGGTGCCGGGCTGGGTAAAACAAGGTGGAGGGCTGGATTCGGCCCTCGGGCCTAGTGCTTGCCGCCGGTGGTCTAGGTAATCTCACATTTAGCTTTTGACACACTGACTGTGGAACATAAATCATCATGATGACAGACGATAATGAGGGCCATCATATCAGAAGAATGCCATTTTAGAATTGTAATGTACCTTAAACTGAATAAATTTTGAATTTATTAGTAAGAAAACTGTAGAAAGATAAGATCATACATCTTAAGATCATACATCCCAAAATCATACATCTGGAATAATTAAAATCACAAACAATTCATTGTTCTCAATTGCTCATAAACAATTATTTTTTTACATTTATTCTATTCTGATAATAAATTTGCTACTGTCATTTTATCACATCTCTGACCATCAAAAATTTATCCAAGCAGGAGATTTAAATTTATTTAAAATGCATACACAATATGTCTTTATAGAAAACTTTCTATGTCTGAAGAAAGTTATTGTTATCTTTAGTGTTTTCATTCAAGGCTAAGTAATTTTAATGTCATCAACTTTTTTTTCTAATATGGTATTTTCTGGTTATCACAGGTTGTCAATGTTTCTTCCGCTCTGGAAAATTTTCTCTTAAGGCCCTCCCTGTTGCCTATATACCTGAATTTTTATTTCTGAATTTTTATTTATTCTCTAATAAAGGCATTTTAACAGATATAATAGCAAATTAAAAATGCTAAAGTCAGAGCCATCATTTTGTTATTATTATAACTTTTGTGCATATTGTTACACATCCCCTTACTTTTATCAGAATGCTTTATAATCACCTTTTAGCTCTCCTTAGCTAATATGCAGATTCTATAATTGCTAATGAAGAAATATAATAATAATTCATGAAGTGCCTCACCATCTTATTTCTTAAATAACATGTTTTCTATCTAAGCTAGATTCTTCTCATATCTAGTTGCCAGAAAAACCCATGGAATGAGAATTTGGCACATAACATTTTCTTCACCAGATGGGGCTTTTGCATTCTTTTTTATTTCTTCTTTTTCAGCATCATTTCAATTGGCTTTTCACTGTTCATAATGACAAGTAGGATATTAAGCTTCAAAATATTTTAAGTCATAAAATTTGGCTTCAGAGAATCTAAATGTAAAATTAAACAGAGCAGAGATTAAATATAGGCACTTAAAATGTAGAGAAAAGCTTTTGTTTACACTGTGACTCATAGCAGGGAGTTACAATGATCTGCTTAATACTCATCCACATTTACTTATGTTACATTAAGCAGGCTTTATTGCTGATGCCCAGAATAAATGCATTAAGGCATTATTACTATTTAACCATTATATATAAAAAGTGTTTATAAATTCAGAGATGAGAGGACTGTATCAATCATTAGGCATTGATGCCTATTTGTTTACATTCTTTTTCACCTACTTTTATTTTACATTTATGTATGTTGACTACATACATAAACAAAATAAGGAATCATAGTATAATAAGAATAGTTTAAAATCAAGCAATTGTCACTAATAATTTATGTGATATTGCATCTTTGTGATCATCAGTTTCTCTTCTATAATTGAAATTGTTTGTGTTTTTTTTTCACATCCTTTTAACACTGTACCTCATTTGTTTTTGTCTTTTTCTTTAATCCTTTTACCTTATATTTTACTGAAGGCTTTTACCCATACAAGGAAGCCATAATAGATTTTCTAGCAATCTTTGACATCTCCATCAAAGGCATTTCTTATTTTTTCCATTAAAAAAAAGATGGACATGCTGAGATAATGTACTTGATACCAAAGTCAGAAAATACCTCTACGACACTGGCTTATCACTCCATGCTTTCCCAGCAAGTTTGTACTACAGGCTCATAGTGCAAAGGCCTAGAAGGAAAAGGGAAAAAAATGAGTAACTAGGGAAACAGAAGGTACACCTCTAATACTAATGTATGAATAGAACACTTAAATTATGCCTTTCAGTTAAGAATATTCCAAATACTTAAAATAGACAGGAGAGAGTATAAGAATTGTAGACCTCCCCTAAAGTCATTGATTTCAGCAGTATTTAAAAGACCTTTTCCAAGTAATTTTCAAGCAATATGCTGAGGAAAATAATTCTTTCTTAGTAAATCGATGTATATACCTGCCCATAGGGAACACATGAGTAGTATGAGAGGTGTGTATGTTTATGAGTACATAGTGTGTGTGTGTGTGTGTGATCTTGAACTGAGGGAGTATTACCCTTGGGTCTGCAGAAATAGGTGCTATTTCTGCAGAAAGCATTATGCTAAGTAAAATCATAACCAGGGCATTTCATGTTTTAACATGAGATGTATAAAATTACTGAGGCCAAATTAATTTGTGTTGCTTTCCATTGATCATTTAAAAGGCTATACTACAAAGCTATAGAAACTTAAACTGAATGGCACCAGCATCAAAATAAATAATTAGACAAATGGAACAGAATAGCGAGCCCGGAAATAAACCCTTGCATATATGGTCAACTAACATTTGACATGAGAGCCAAGAATACATAATGGGGAAAGGATAGCCTTTTGAACAAATGGGGAAACTGTATGTGCACATGCAGCAGAATAAAACTGAACTCCGAACTTAGATCACTCACAAAAACAACTCGAAATGGATTAAATACTTAAAAATAAGTACTGATACCAGAACACTCCTTAAAGAATACATAGTGGAAAATCTCCTTGACACTAGTCTTAGCAAAGATTTTCTTTGGATATGACACCAAAAGCACAAACAACAAAAGAAAAAAATCAAGTGTACTTCATCAAACTAAAAAGACTGCACAACAAAAGATACCATCAACAAAATTAAAAGGCAATCAGTGGAGTGGGGGAAATATTTGCAAATCATATACCTAATCAGGGGTTAACATCCAAAGTGTGTAATACTGCTTCATAGATAGAAGCAAACAAACTAACAAAACCCCACAAATAATGCAAGTAAAAATGGGCAGAGGGCATTGGCTTGTGTGGCTCAGTGGAACTGTCGCTGGTTTGATTGCCAGTTAGGGTTCCCAGTCAGGTCCCTAGTAGGGGGTGCACAAGAGGCAACCACACATTGATGTTTCTCTCCCTCACTTCTCCTTTCCTTCCCCTCTCTCTAAAAATAAATAAATAAAATCTTTAAAACACAAAATAATTTTAAAAAAGATGGGCAGAAGAACTGAATAGCCATTTTCCAAGGAAAACTTCTGAATGGACAACAGGTACCTAAAAAGATGCTTAATATCTCCAATCATTAGGGAAATACAAATCAAAACCACAAAGAGATACCACCTCAACCCTGTTATTATGGCTGCCATCAAAAAGACAAGAGATAAGAATATTGGCAAAAATGTGGAGAAAAGGGAACCCTTTGCACTGTTTGTGGGAACATAAAGTGGCACAGCTACTATGGAAAACAGTATAGAGATTCTTCAAAAAATTAAAAATAGAACCACCAAATGATCTAGCAATCCCACTTTTGAATATATATTCAAAGAAAATAACTTGAGGATTTTGAAGAGATATCTGCACTGTATGTTTACTGCAGAATTATTCACGTTAGTCCAGTAACATGAAAACAACCTATTTTTTTGTCTATGGATGAATTAATAAAAAAGATGTAGTATACATCTCAATTAGAATATTATTCAGCATAAGAAAGAAGGAAATCTTGCTTTTTGCAACAATATGAATGAATATTGAGGGTATTATGCTAAGTAAAATAAGTCACAAATGGTAGGATAAACACTATGATGTCACTTATATGTGAAATCGAAAAATGACAAACTCAGAATCAGAGAAGAATGGTAATAGCTAGGGACTTGGGGTGGGAAAAATGGGAAGATGTTGGCAAAGAAACTTTCAGGTAAAAGAACAATAAGTTCTGGGATCTAATGTATTTCATAGTGGTTATACATAACAGTACTCTATTATGTATAATACTTGAAAGTAGCTAAGAGAGTAGACTCAAATTGTTCTCACCACAAGAAAAGAAATGATAATATATGAGGTGATGGGAGTGTTAACTAACCTCGCTGTGGTCATTAGTTTGTGATATGTAAGTGTTTCAGGTCAACATATCGTTCACCTTAAACTTACACAATGTTATATGTCAGTTTCATTTCCATAAAACTGGGAAAAGTAATAAGTGTATAAATTTTTCTTTTCTACTGTAAGACAAAAGGAAAAATTGACTCCAGAACCCATGCAACAGTTTTGGCAAGGCTTCATAGTTGATTGTATATGTAGAATTGCTATCTTAGCAATAATAACTGAGGATTATCAAGAATTTGTAAAGGATATGGATGAAAGGTATAAAATTAAAATGTTTATAAAGCCTACACGTTGGAGTAGAGCTCACAGTGCCATTTAGAGTGAGAGAAACCAGGTTTGGTTGAAATTACCACTTAAATATAGGAAACCATTCAAAGGTAGAAAAATTACTCAAAAGGAAATCAATCTGATGATATTTATACTCTAAATGTAACAGATATTTACAACTTGTATAACTGTCCCTATGATAGAAATAAACAGATTTTACAGTGGTTATATATTCACTTCTTAGTTTATGTATCTGAAATATTTTCTATTTCAAAAAGAAAGTTTAAAGAGGGTATCACAAGTTTAAATTTTTCCTGATTTGTCAAGACAAGTGACAATATCTATTATTCCATTTCTAAAGATAAGGGATTATTAACAGGAATAAAATAGTTGGGTGTATAATACATACCCACGCACAAAAGATTACTTTTAACTTGAAGGAACAGGAATGTGATCTTGCTTTATTTATCTATAACTAGAATGAAGGGAAATGTAGAACCAAGGAAATCAAAAGTGGTTAGAAAAATTTTAAATTACTTAAAAGAGAAACATATTTAATGTTTTATGAAAGAAAACAGAAATGTGTAATAGGCATATGTGTGAATTTATTGAAAACACACAGAGATACATACACACTTGTTTATATTTGAAGTGTAGTGCACTTGTTTTAATTGTAGCAAACATAAAAATGGGAGTTTTGATTGATTATATTTCAGTAAGCTATTAAAATGTGACAACTTGGGGGTTAAAAATACTTGAAAGTTCTAATATCAATCAGCTAAGCTTCCACTTTAGGAAACTACGAAAAGGAAAGAAAATCAAAACAAAAGTAAACAGAAGGAAAGAAATAATAAAAATAGAGCATAAATCAATGAAATTAAAAATAAGAAATATACAGAGAAAATAAATTAAACCAAATGATCAAAAAATCATAAACTTTTACTGGGCTAACTGAATAGAAAAGAGAGAACACACAATGTACTAGTATTAGAATCAAAAGAGTGAACGTCACTATAGATTCCATCAACATTGGACACACAGTAAAGGAATACTATGAATAGTTCTACATCCACAAATTTGAAAATCTAGATGAAATAAAACAATCCCTTGAATGACACAATATACCAGAACTCATACAAGAAAAATAGAAGATAATAATAGGCATCTATCTATTAAAAATTAATCCATAATTAATAAACTTCTAATACAGACTATATCAGACTCAGTTTGATTCACTGATGAATTCTATCAAATATTTAAAAAAGACATTACACCAGTTGTATTCAATCTCTTTCAGAAGATACAAACAGAGGGAGTGCTTTCCAGTATTCCTTAAGATCATAATTATTCTAATACCATAACCAGACAAAGGCATTACAAGAAAAGAGAACTATAGATTAATATCTCATGAATATAGTCAATATAGATGCAAAAAATCCTCAACAAAATAGCAAATTAAATCCAACAATGAATAAAGAAATTATACACCACAGCCAAGTCAGATTTATAACAGTTATGCCAAGCTGGTTCAATATTTAAAAATAAATTCATGTAATCCATCACATCAAGAGGCTAAAGGTTAACTATTATATGATTATACAAATAAAATCAGAAAAGTATCTGACAAAAATCTATGAATCATTAATTATAAAAGCTTTCAGTAAACTGGGAATAATGAGGAACTTTCTCAACTTGATTACTAACATCTACCAAAAAAAAAAAAATCTCACAGCTAACATCATACTTGATAGTAAAAAGCTTGAAGCCATGGACGTTAGGTATAAAGAAAGGATGCCTCCATCACTGCTGTATCTTGACATCACACTTGAAGTGTTAGCTAATGCAGTAAGACAAGAAAAAGAAATAAAATATATTCTTATTGGCAAGGAAGAAATAAACTTGTCTTTGTTGTCAGGTGACATGACTATAAATGTAGAAAATTCAAAATCTAAGAAAAAAAGTCTATTGAAAAAGAGTGTAGCCAATATTGAATTTATTATTGAGAATAAATCTTCTACTTATTCTTGGAAAAATCTTTAAAAAATTCCAAGAATGATTTCAAAGTCAAAATAAAAGTCTAACTATATTTACAAAATGCAGGTTTATTTCATCTGGTCATTGAAATTTGGAGAGAAAAATATATTTTTATAGTAGATGTGAAGGACAATTTTCTATTGTTCTTTCAGAGTTGACTTTGCATGTATGTATGTGTGTTTGTGCATGTATGTATGTGTGTGCTTTATAGTCATTTTGGGTATGATTGGGAAATTTTTATCCAACAAAAATTTCTACTACTTATGTAATTGGTTATTTATGAAAAACATTCTGAATATGACATAAAATTCTGATATTTAGCAGACTTATTGATATATAAATATAATATTTCTCAGACTATAAGTATGAGCACCACTCTTGATTTGTCTCACTTTTATACCTTGTAATTACAGATTGATTCTAAATATACCTCCAAAGTATGACTCAAATGTATTCCTTTTCATACTTTCCACTGTCTTTTTCCAAAGACAAAAGTTATTTGCCACTCTCCTAATCTACTTTAATATTACTACTATGTAATTTATTTGTTTTTTACTCTTCCAATTCATTTCTTATATAACATAAAGAATCATTTTCAACAACAGCAACAAAATATCATCATATTACCTCATTTTTTTTAAAACTCCACTGGCCCCTCATTCCTTTCAGGATGATACAATACCTAATATCCCATCATGTATTTTAATGCCTAACATCCTTACCATCTTGGATTGTCCCACTTCTCTGTGCCCTTCTTATTAGGAACTTGTTTACTTAGGAACACTGTTTTCAACAACCCACTATACAGTATCTTCCCTCTAACAGAAAGACTAAAACCACTGTCATTATCACTATAGAACACCTACTCATCTTTCAGATTGGAGTTTAGACATCACCTTGGGTATTCATCCATGACCCCTAAATCTGTACTGCCTTTATAACACCTATTGCACTGTGTTTTAAACTCTTAATTTTATCACTTATACACTGTAAGTTTGAAGGAGGGAGAAATTGTATAATCAGTGCCCAGCACAGTGTTTTACACAGATAAGGAACTAAATAAATCTATTGTAAGAAAGAAACAAAGGAAAGAAAAACTCACTTTTATTATTAGAAAGTTTGGATGAAATAGCCTAATAAGTCACATTGTTAACAGTTTTTCATTTCAGAGCTGAGCTGGCTGCTTAGAACTCTCAGTTTGTCTAATAATCACTTCCTTAATGGTTTATTTTAATAAATCTATGTCAAAAATTAACAAAATATATCTGATGTTGTAGAGAAGATCTCTATCAGTTGAAAACTTCTGGGTCAATTTTGTTTTGGGACTTTTTAAAAAAAGTTTTTGTTAATTTACTTTTAAAGAGAGTGGAAGAGAGGGAGAAAGAGATAGAGGGAGAAACATCAATGTGTGAGAGATACATTGATTTATCGGTTGCCTTGTCCCCAACTGGGGAGCTGGCCCACAACCCAGGCCCTGATCAGGAACCAAACTGGTGACCCCTCCATTCACAGGCCAGGGCTCAATCAGCTAAGCCACACCAGGCAGGTCTGTTTGGGTATTTTTATGTTAGTTTTATAGGGTACAAATAAGTCTATTAGCTCTTCATCTAGTTTTACCTTATAGAAAATAAAGGCAAATTCAATGTTTGAGTTTTCTTCTTGAATATTCATTCACTCTTTTTATTTCTTCTCCCAAAGAGGCTGAACTTTAATTGTGAGATAACTAAATATGTTGAAATCTGTTATTTGCCCTTATCATCTCTGTAAGAGACTTGCACTGCATTTCACGATTGTATATAATGTGTACATGTAATACTACATGTGAACTTTCTTCGGGCATGTTGACATATTACTGTACTTTCTTCTGTCCCTGAAAAATTGGGATCTAAGCATTTAGGGAAATTGGGATTCTGATTTCGCTATGTGCCTTTTGGTAATAGGTGATAAAACCTCATCATCTCCACTACAAATAAAGAAAGGATTACTGCTTTGATTTCCTTATTTTTTTACTGTGTTCTTAATTCTGTGAAATGTTAATCATTCAAACTCTGATATTTTATTTTCTATGCCTAAGGCATGTCCAACTGAATTAATACATTTTTCATACTAGCCAAGATGTTGGCTTTGGGTTGAGCTCAGTAAGCAAAGGAAGGGCCCCACTACTTTATTTCAAAGATAAACACTCAAGATATTTCCCCAAAACATCTTGAGTAATTATATTGGATACTGGAAATATTGATAGAGATACTAGGTTTCACTAATCTTGACCTGACAGCACAGCAGAAATTGAAGTCAATGATACTTAAATAACCATATCCTCATTTTGATCCCTTACTTTCAGTCTTTTAAAATGTTTAAATTCTCTTCCCTAGTAGTAATAGAAATACCTTGTTTAGGTTATATGGTTTTCTTTTTCTTCATCAAACCTTACATTATTCTCTTTCTTTCCTATCACTGAACCTACTGATATAATGATAAAGAATGTGTTCTTTTGTTTAACATATTGTACTTGGCTAAGCTTAATATCCCTTTCTGATAGCACAGTGCATAGTGGTATGTATGAGAAGGCAAGTAGACTCATTGTAAAGGAAGTTTGTAAATGCATATTCTGGAAAAACACAGCAATGTTTCTTGGGTAAATTACTGTATCTTAGAGTTAGTAACTAATGACAGTTTGGTAGAAAAACTTTCTCAGAAAATGCAAGAATAGAAACCTCTGCCACGCTGAAAATAGACTAATTATTAGAATTCAACAAATCTAATGATAAGCATAAAGGATAGTGCTGCATAATTTCAACCTGAGTTCATAAAAATTTCAAGATTTTTTACAACAAAAAAAGCTTTAGTGACCATATTGTGTTTTCTGCTAAGGATTGCTTTTAGCATGTGATTAACTTCCCAAATGATAACATATTACCAAAAGTTGTCTTAGGAAGTCACATGTTGAGAACAGCAAACAGGGTATAATGGCTGACATTATTTACTGGCTCCTACCTCCACTATATGTTTGTCACATAATGGGCTCTCATTTTGTCATTCCTGTAACTGTTGGTCATTAGCATACAGGTTTACAGTACTTTATGTACAATAAAAGGGGAAAGAGCCAGTGAGTAAAACTAATTTACTTATAAAATGACAACTTGAGAAAATGTATTTGGGAAGAATGACAGTCCTTGAACCGATCTTTTCATAAATTCCATTTTTAAGGCCTTTTATAGAGATGTGGTGTTCTGGTGAAATTGCTAGAGTGGCAAATGTTTCATCAGTTATGTTTTTCAATCCTCTACTTAAGAACTTCAGAATAAGAATAGTAATCACAATAATAACACGTTGCTATTAAAATTTCACCAAAGTTTTTTCTAAGAGTTCATAATACACTGTGTGACCACAGTGAATGTGTTCTTTTTAAAAAAAAAAAAATCATTGTGGAACACTACATAAGTATACTTGCATATTATGGTTTTATGACTCCTGAGAACAATGAGAAGTCTGAACTTACTTTCTTATTACAGGGTACAAATAAGTCTATTAGTTCTTCATCTAGTTTTACCTTATACAAAATAAAGGCAAATCCATTGTCTGAGTTTTCTTCTTGAGTGTCCATTCACTCTTTTTATTTTTTCTCCCAAAGAGGCTGAACTTTAATTGTGAGATAACTAAGTATGCTGAAATCTGTATTTGCCCTTGTCATCTCTATAAGAGACTTGCACTGCATTTCACGATTGTATATAATGTGTATACATAATACTACATGTGAATTTTATTCAGGCATGTTGACATATTACTGTACTTTCTTCTGTCCCTGGCAAATTGGGATCTAAGCATCTAGAGAAATCCCAATGTATATGATGTTATATAAATAACCATGTTATATTAATTAATTGCAATGTTTCAGAGGCTAAATGATAGGTGCCTTGTCAACATCGATAAGTACATCTTTGATAATATTTTTAATTTTTTTTCACAAATCAACTGATTTTGTGAGAATGACACTTTCCCCCTCTACAATGCTTTTACCCCAACTTAATAAGGCCAGTGTATGGCAAGGAAATTGTATACATTTTTTTACCCTGTGTATCCCAGTGACTCCCAGATTCATCAAAGGCAGTAGAAGAGAGACAATTTTAATAATATTATTTTGGAGAAACCACATGATTCTTTGAGAGCATATGTGAATATGTGCTGACTCTCATGATTGACTTAATTGAAGTGTTAAGAGTTCTGATCTCCTTGAAAAAGAGTTACATAAACACAAGATACTGGGAAATTATATATAAGTCAATTCAAGGACACATTAAATAGCATGAGATGAGATCACCTGGATGATATTTTGGCATTTTTAATTTATTTTCTTCTGCTTTTTCTGACCATGTCATATTTTCTTATTTCATCAAGGCTACTATAGGGTTATTGAACATTTATGTGACATTTCAGTCTTTTATATCTATACTCAGTTACAACAAACAAAAAATAACTTTGAACTGGCAAAATTTTCCAACTTTTTGCAATATAACCATTCCACTGAGTTTGCATCTTGAAAGAAGTAGCTAAAATTTGCTATTTCTCTTATTTTTATTATAGTAGTCTGTATGGCTGGGAAGGGTGGGAATTGAAGAGCATTAATATTTCTCCAAGATTCCATTATTCAACTTATTCAACTATGAGTGTTTAAGTGACTCCCTTTGAGTCTTGGCTCACATGTCATTAAAATAGTAATAGGAACATGTCCTTTGTTTTTTATAAGTTGTAACAAAATCACATATGATGGATAGTACATACTGAAAATAATTTTAGAAAGAATAAAAGTTATTTTAAACATTCATGTACAGGTTTTTGTGTGAACATAAATTTTCATTTTTCTAAAATAAAACCCCAAGAGTTTAAATGGTAGATTATGTGCCAATTACTTGTGCAATTTTTAAAGAAACTGCCAGACTGTTTTTGCAAACATTCCCACCAACAATGTATGAGTGATTTACTTTCTCTGCACCCTCAGTGGCTTTTGGTTTTGTAGCTATTTTTTTTTTAATTTTAGGTATTCCTGTAGGTATATTATGGTATTAATATCCATTTTCTTAATCAGTAATGATTTTGAACATCTTTCTATGGCTTTATTTGACATCCATTTATTCCCTTTGCTAATACTTTTGGTGCATTTATAAGTTGGAATTCTTTCTTTTTATTTTTAAAGATTTTATTTATTTAGTTTTAGAGAGAGGGGAAGGGAGGGAGAAAGAGAGGGAGAGAAACATCAATGTGTGGTTGCCCCTTGTGTGTCCCCTAATGGTGACCTGGCCCATAACCCAGGCATGTGCCCTGACTGGGAATCGAACTGGGGACCCTTTGGTCCTCAGGCCGGCACTCAATAAATTGAGCCACACCAACCATGGCTGGAATTATTTATTACTATTGAGTTTTGAGAGTTTTAAAATTTATTTTAGATATCAGATCTCTTCCAGATATGTTGTTTGTAAACATTTCCTTTTTAATTTATAATTTGTAATCATCTCAATAAGTTCATTCAGGGAGCAAAAGGTTTTAATTTTGATGAAGGTCAATTTACCATTTTTTCTTTTATAGATCACATTTCATGCCAAGTCTAAGGACTCTTTGCTTTGTCCTGGGTACCAAAGAATTTCTCCTAATTTTCTTCTAGATGTTTTATAATTTTATGTTTACATTTGATTCTCTGATTCACTTTGAATTAGTTTTTGTATAAGATGTGAGACTTAGGTCAAGGTTTTTTTTGTTTGTTTGTTTGTTTATTTTTAGCCATGAATATCTAATTAGTCTACTAGGTTTTTTTTGGAAAGGCTACCTCTCCTCGATTAAATTGCTTTTGCTCCCTTGTTAAAAATTAATTGGGCACATTTGTGTTGGTTTATTTCTGGGTTCTGTGTTAATACAACATGGTCCTGAACTGCAGCTATATAGTGTTCCTTAACATAAGGAATAGTGTTCCTTCTCTTTTAGTCTTCTCTTTTAAATGTATGGTATTTTTGTTCTTCTAGGACACCTTTTTTTTCCCCATATACATTTTAAAATAAGCTTATATATGTCTATAAAATCTATTAATGAGATTTAGCTTGTTTATTTTTGGTATCCTCATGGTATTAATGTTTATATCTGTATGGTTATTTAGTTGCAACCTGTTGGTAATTGTTGAAGAAAGCTTACTTCCATTTAGGTCCCTTTACCCTCTCGACTTTTAACTATAATTGTCACAAGTGCTTGTTTCTTCAACATACATACATTGAGCATCATATTAGAACATGTTAGTTTTTTTGGCTTCAACCATAAAATGTTATTAAATAAACTGATAAATTAAAAGATTTTTAATTATATTTTATCTCTATTTTTACTCATTCTGAAGGTTTACCCTTCCTTGGTTATCATTTTCTTTGAAGATTTTACTATAGTTATTTTTAAAAGACAGATCTGCTTGCAGTTAATTGTCTTAGTTTTCCTTCATCTGAGAATGTCTTTATTTCTCCTTCATTCTTTGAAAAGATTTCTCAGGATATTTAATTCTGGACTGTCTGTTTTTTCTGTTAGTTGAAAATGTTCTATTTCTTCTGGCCTCAATGGTTTCAGATGATAAACCTATTATCATCTGAAGTTGTGTTTTTCCAAAGATAGTATATCATTTCATTCTTGACATTTATAAGATTTTTTGTCCTATCTTTTTAGAAGCTTAACAATGATATGCTTTGGTGATAATTTTTAGAGATTACCCAATACAACATTTTCAGGCTTATTAAATATGTACTAATTATGTGTTTTTTAATGAAATTTGGGAAGTTGTCACCCATTTTTTAACACTTTTCTACCCCTACTCTTTCTTTTTCTTCTGTCACTCTAATGGTATAAGTGTCATATTTTGTTATTGTCCCACAGATTCCTGAGGTGCTGTTTTTTTTAAATCTATTCTCTCTGTTAGGTTGAATAAATTCTATTGATCTTTCTTTAAATCACTGATTCTATCCTTTCTATGTCTGCTCTACCATTAAATCCATCTAATGAAATTTTATTTCAGTTATTGCGCTATCCAGTTCTATAATTTTCTTAGTCATTTTTCAACTTCTCTATTTTTATAATAAATTTTATTTTATTTGTCTCATTCATTTATGGAAATATTCTCTGATGCTATATATATCTTGATCAGACATCCCAACAAACTGCTTCATTTCAGTATTGACATCCACTGAGTCTCTTTCCGCAGTCATACTGTAGCTTTCCTGGTTCTTGATATGATGAATAGTGTACATTTTATTATATTAGAAAATAATTGATTTTATTCTATGCAGGGTTAGGAGTTGGATTCTGATCTCCTTTCTTGGGCTGTGTTGCCAATGACTAATTTTCAGAGCTCTTACAATACTATTCTGTGTCTCTTCATTCTTATATTGCTACTGTAGCTCCTGCTCAAAACCTGCTGGTGACTCTTTCAGTGGCAGAAGCTGCCGTCCAAGGCTGCCTATTGTTGGTGGGAACATCCCCTGTGTGTGTTCCAGGAGGCAGAGAAGATAGGTCCAGCTGGTGTTTGGTTTGTGTCTCCTTATCCTGCTGGGTGGAAGACCAGGATGTGCAGGGGTCCTCTGTGGATACTGCTGTCCCGTTGGTTGGACCTGCTTGGCTATTGCTACTGGAGATGTGGACCAGTGGTGCTTTGAAGCTGCTCCTGTAAGTGAATCAACCAACCAGTATCTTTGATATGAAATAGATGTTGGCCTTCACCTTTCCTGGTCCTTTGAGTAAAGAGAATAAGCCTATCTTGTTTATTCATTTAATTTTTATTTCTGATGGTGGTTTCAGATTGTAGAACTCATGAATGACAAATATAACTTATTTGAAACATAAAAATAAAGCCCAAGAGACTAACTACCTTGCTGCTCTTTAAGACCTAAAATCCCTGGCCTATCCTTCCTTTCACCTTTCCAAATACCTTTATCATTGCCTGTTAATGATTCCCACGGCCTTTAGTTGTATTTAGAAGACAAGAGCTAGGGAACAGGAGAATACACCCTCTTGATCTGGTATGGGAACTGTCACCTACTTTGGTAAAGAAAAAATTATCGAAACACAGACCACTTGTTTTGTATTTCTCAAGGCTATTTTAGCAATAAAATAGCAGAATTGGGTATTTGCAAAAAGAAAAATGTCCAAATGGTCTTCAAAGTCTAAAATACTTATTATCCAGCTTTTATACAAAATGTGCTTACCTCCATTTTGAACATGTCATTGTGAGGGCAGAAGCTTGGCCAAGCTTAATTGTCCAAATAATTGAAAAGCATAAATATTTAATATCCAATGTGGTGGAAACCTGACAAGGAAAGAAATCATGACTAGAGCCAGAGAAATGGTCACTTGGTTGCTTCTTTGTTTTGGGGTGTGCAATGTAAATACCCAACTCCACCTCACAATCTACATTAATACTTCCATTTCTTATTTTATAAAAAATAATTTCTAATTAAAAACCGCTATCATTTTTAGGTCCCTGCCTTCTTTATTGAACATCTGCAGGGACATGTCAACACTGACCAGCAGGAGGAAGAGCAAATAGGCAAGGAGTGGACGCAGGGAGATGCCCCTCTCACTTCCAGTTCTTGAAGAATTGCTTGAAGATGGGACTCTCACAGCCCTGGGGCAGAATCTCCACCTGAGTGTTTGGCACGTACACATGCGGAGATGAAGTCCTCGGCCACATGGAAGGCTGCCTGCCATTTCTGCTCATTATCTTTTCACTCTTTCCAGATGTAGATCCTGCCACAGAGCTCACTGTCCAGCACACAGCAGTCATCAGGCATCAGCCACTGAAGGGCAAAGAGGCTAGAGTTGGCCAACGTCGTCATGTTTATCTGACTGGGGGCATCAGACACTTTATACAGAGCCTCAGCTTGGGCGTTAGTCTGGTCAGCTGTGAGGTTTTCCTCGGGGTTGCCCTCTTTCAGGGCACTCTTGAGGCCCAGGACCAGGATCATCTTGGCAGGCTCTGCATAATTTAAAATTACACTCAAATGCATGAAACAACATCTTTTCAAACATTAAACATAGTCAAAGTATTTGCTGTTATTCTCAGTGATTTATAATAATAATAAAATTATTTTTATTATTATTGAAATTTTCTCTTAGAGAACATGTTTTGGGTTATCCATATGGATAAGCTTCTTGAAATGATGAAACTGTGGGATAGAGAACATATGAGGGGGTGACAGAGATTTTTAGGTCAAAGTCATGCTAGATGGCATATTATGGTTGGAATAGAAAATGTACAGAGGATATGGATTTAAATAATAAACAATTATGAATAAAATGATCCTTGTATGTACATTTCTAATTTCTATAGAGTTGGTTTGAATAAATAATTACATTACTTTAAAATAAAATTTCTATTTTTCAATACAGGCAATTTTTAATTAAAAATATTTCCACAAACACTAATTGGATAGTTTTAAGAGATCAAGCCTTTTTGGATCAACTAGTGAGCCAAGATAGCAGACTCAGTGACTAAGAGTGAGCATTGATACATTATCTGTAAAACAAATTATGTAAGATTAATTTAGTACTAACCAATTAAAAAATATAGTATGATCATCAATTTTTTTATTAAAAAATTCTTAGGTTCCAGTGTAGTGACCAAATAGAACGACGATTGTATATAATCAAATAAAAAAAGGAAAGAAAAAAATTCAGTAAAGTAAAAATGAAAAAAATAGAGTGTAAAAAAATTTTATTTATACAGTAGACTTTGACAGAATTCTGTATGATGATATTTTATGAGTTATAGAGGTTTTTTATGTCTATAGATAAGATAATTTTTCAAGTAACCCATTATTTTTCTCAGTGATTATGATCTTTCTTTCTTTTCCTTCCTTCCTCCCTCCCTCCCTCCCTCTCCCCCTCTCTCTCTCTCTCTCTTTCTTTCTTTCTTCTTTCATTCTTTCTTTTGTCTTTCTAATAATTTATTTATTTACTTTTATTGTATTTTCCCATTACCATTTAGTCCCCTTATATGCCCCTCTGCCTGCAATCACCACACTGTTGTCCATATCCATGAGTCCTTTTTCCTTTTTGCACAGTCCTTCCACCCCCTACCATCCCCTCCACCTTAGCTGTCATCCTGCTTTCTAAGAATCTGTCTCTATTTTGCCTGTTAGTTCAGTTTGTTCATTAGATTCCACATCTGAGTGAAATCATATGGTATTTGTCTTTCTCTTACTGGCTTATTTCACTTAGCATAATGTTCTCCATGTCCACCCACACTGTCAAAAAGGCTGGAAGTTTCCTTTTCAAGGTCTAGTAGTATTCCATTGTGTAAATGTCCCATGGTTGGTTTTTTTTCACATTTTTTAAATTGTTGTTCAAGTACAGTTGTCTCCATTTCACCCCCACAACTCCCCCTTCCCCAACCATCCCCACTTTCCACTCTTGATCCTACCCCCTTTTGGTTTTGTCCATGTGTCCTTTATACATGTTTCTGAAAATTCTTTCCCCTTTTCTTCCCATCATCTCTTCCCACTTTCCCTCTGGTTACTGTCAGTTTGTTCTTAATTTCAATGTCTTTGGTTATATTTTGCTTGCTTGTTTGTTTTGTTGATTATGACCATAGTTGTTTTATCCACTCATATACTAATGGACACTTGGGCTACTTTCATATCCTGGGGATTACATAAAGCTGCAATGAACATAGGGGTGCTTATGTACTTTTGAATTAGTGTTTTTGGTTCCTTCAGATATATTCTTAGAAGTAGGATCCTGGGTCAAAAGGAATATCCAACTTTAATCTTATGTGGTGTCTCCATACTGCTTTCTACACTGGCTGAATCAATTTGCATTTCCACCAACAGCACAAAAAGGTCCCCTTTCTTCACAACCTTGCCAGTACTTGTTTTTTGTTTTATTGATGATAGCCATTTTGACAGTTGTGAGATGGTATCTCACTGTGATTTTTATTTGTGTTTCTCTGGTGATTACTGATGTTGAGCATCTTTTCATATGTCTATAGACCATCTGTATTTCTTCTTTAGAGAAGTGTCTCTTCAGGTCTGTTGCCCATTCTTTAATGGAATTGTTTGGTTTTTGGTGTTGAGTTTGTAAGTATTTTATAAATTTTAGATATTAACCCCGTCTCAGATATATTGGCAAATATATTTTCCCATTCTGTGGGTTATCTTTTTATTTTGTTGGTGATTTCCTTTACTGTGCAAAAACTTTTTAGTTTGATGAAGCCCATTTGTTTAGTTTTCTTTTATTTACCATGCCTGGGCAGATATATCCAGTAAAAAATGTCTATAAGCAATGTCTGTGAGTTTGTTGCCTATATTTTCCTCTAGAATTTTTATAGTTTGAGGTCTAACATTTAAGTCTTTGATCAAATTTGAATTTATTCTTGTGTGTGGTGTAAGAAGGTGGTCTAGTTTCATTTTACTGCAAGTATCTGTCCAAATTTCCCAACACCAATTATTGAATAAACTATCTTTAGCCCATTGTATGTGCTCGCTTCTTCTGTCAAATGTTAATTTACTATAAAGGTGTGGGTTTATTTCTGGGCTGTCTATTCTGTTCCATTGATCTATGTGACTGTTTTTATGCCAGTACCATGCTGTTTTGATTAATATGGCCTTGTAGTATAGTTTGATATCTGGAAGCATGATTCCTCCTAATTTGTTTTTCTTTTTCTGGATCACTGTTGCTATGTGGGATCTTTTTGTGGTTCCATATAAATTTTTGACATATTTGTTCTAGTTCTGTGAAATACACCATTGGAATCTTGATAGAAATTGCGCTGAGTCTATAGATTGTTTTGGGTGGTATGGACATTTTAATGAAGTTAATTTGTCCTATCCATGAACATGGAATGAGCTTCCACTTATTTATAAGTTCTAGTAATTTTCTGGAAGAATCTTTTGGTTTTTCTATGTACAATATCTTGTCACCTGCAAATAAAAACAGTTTTACTTCTTCCTTTCCAATTTGGATGCCTCTTATTTCTTCTTTTTTGTTGATTGCTGTGGCTAGGACTTCTGGTACTATGTTGAATAAGAGAGATGAAAGCAGACATCCCTGTCTTATTCCCAATCTTAAGGGGATCACTTGTATTTTTTGCCTGTTGAGTATGATGCTGGCAGTGAGTTTGCCATATATGGCCTTTATTATGTTTAGGTATGATCCCTCTAATCACAATATTTGCTGAGAGTGTTTATCATAAATGGTGCTGAATTTTATCAAAATTCTGTATCTATTGATATAATCATATGGATTTATCCTTCCTTTTGTTTATATAGTGAATCACATTTATTGATTTATGGATGTTGTACCATCCTTGCAATCCCGGATTAAATACCACTTGATCATGGTGTATGATCTTCTCTATGCATTAGTGTATTTGATTTGCTAATATTTTGTTGAGGATTTTAGAATCTATGTTCATCAATAATATTGGCCTGTGATTTTATTTCTTTGTAGTGTCTTTATCTGGTTTTGGAATTAAGATAATGCTGACCATGTAAAATATGTTTGGAAGGCTTCCCTCCTCTTGAATTTTATGAAATAGTATGAGAAGGAGAGGTGTTAGTTCTCAGAAGGTTTGATAAAATTTACCTGTGAAGCCTTCCAGTCCAGGGCTTTTGTTTGGTGGGATTTTTTTTTTTTTAAATTACTGCTTCAGTTTCACTAGGTGTAATCTGTCTATTCAGATTCTCTGATTCTTCCTTATTTAGTTTTGGAAGATTGCATATTTCTAGCAATTTATCCATTTCATCCAGGTTGTCCAGTTTTTTTAGTATAGAGTTGATCATGATATTCTCTTACAATCCTTTGTATTGCTTTGGCGTCCATTGTTACTTTTCCTCTTTCATTTCTGACTTCATTTATTTGGGTCCTTTTTTTTTTTTTTCTTGGTGAGTCTGGTTAAAAACTTGTCAATCTTGTTATGGTTTCAAAGAAGCAGTTCTTGGCTTTATTGATCTTTTGTATCATTTTTTGATTTTCCTACCTTCTACTCACTTTGGGCTTTTTTTTTTATTTAAGATTTTTTTAGAGAGAAGAGAAGGAAGGGAGAAAGAGGAAGAGAAACATTAATATGTGGTTGCCTCTAGCACGCCTCCCCTCACTGAGAAACTGGCCTGCAACTCAGGCATGTGTCCTGTCTGGGAATCGAACTGGTGACCCTTTAGTTCACAGGCCGGCACTCAATCCACTGAGCAACACCAGCCAGGGCTGTTGTTCTTTTTCAAGTTCCTTTAAACGTGAAGTTAGATTGTTTACTTGAGCTTTTTCTTGTTTTTGTAGATAGGCCTTTAATGCTATGAGTTTCCCTATAGGATTGCTTTCTTAGTGCCCCACAGATTTTGGATTGTGTGTCCTCATTTTCATTTGTTTCAAGGTATGTTTTGATTTCTTCCTTGATCATGTTGTTGACCTAATCATTGTTTAATAACATTTTATTTAGCTTCCATGTATTTGAGTGTTTTTCTGTGTTCTTCTTGTGACTGATTTCTAGGTTCATAGCATTTCTTCCTCAGAGATGATGTTTGACATGATTTCAATTTTCTTAAGTTTATGGCGACTTGTTTTATGTCCTAACATGTGGTCCATCCTATAAAGTGTTCCATGTGCATTTGAAAAGTATGTATATTTTGTTGCTTTGGGGTGAAATGCTCTGAAGACATCAATTAAATCCATTTGATCTAGTATGACATTCAAGGAAACTGTCTCCTTTTTGATTTTCTGTCTGAAAAATCTATCCATTGAAGTCAATGGAATATTGAAATCCTATAGGAGACAATTCTGCATGGCGTGGTCCCAGCTCCCACTCAAAAAGGCCAGTGGAAAGGGAGGTCCAGCACACAGGACCCATGCCCATAGATAGGTTCTCCCATGGGGAATCAGGCCTGCATTGTACCTAGGTGCTTTGAGACTTGCTTTTTGCTAAAACTCCCTCACCCTGAATTCAGGCAGCAAATGTTTACTGCATATCTTTAAAGTAACTTCCTAAAATCTGTGCTAAACCTTCCAAGGATGACTGTAACCAGTTCAACCACTTTTCCCTTTACATGTGTAAATATCCTTCCTTTTTGATGTGATTAGCAACATCCTCTCCTTTGTTTTCTGTAAAAAGTAACCACCCAAAGTGAACCTGTGCATAGTAAACAAGGACCATCCTCAATGTAATGTGCCCAGAAGAGCAATAAAAGCCTATCAAGGCAAGGGTCAGGGCATTCTTCTCTTGAGAGAGTGGCTATGCCATCCCTTTTTCTCCACAGGACTCAGTAGTCCGTGTGAATTTGTCTTGTCTCAGCTGTGGACTCTGCAGGCCAGGGTCTGCATCAGAATCCCTAACTATGACTGTATTTCTGTTGATCTCTCCCTTTATGTTCATCAAGATTTACTTCACATATTTAGGTGCTCCTATGTTGGGAACATAAATGTTTCCTAGGGTTATATCCTCTTGTTATATTGTTTCCTTCACCATTATGTAGTGTCCTTCTTTGTCTCTTATGACATTCTTGGTTTTAAATTCTATTTTGTGGGCCATAAGTACTGCTACCCCAGCTTTTTTTCCCTTTCCATTTGCATCAAATATATTTTCCATCACTTTACTTTTAGTCTCTGTGTATCTTTTGATCTGAGAAGGGTCTCTTGGAGGCAGCATATATATGGGTCTTATTTTCTTATCCATTCAGCTAAGAGGGTCCCTGCTTTTCATCACCTTGAATAATTCATGCCATTCCCTTCTGGCCTGAATATTTCAGTTGAGAAATCCAATAACGATATAATTGGTGTTCCCTTTTAGGTAACTACCTGCTTTCCTCTTGTTTTTACGATTCTCTCTTTGTCTTCAAGCCTTGTCATTTTAATTATGATGTGTCTTGGTATAGGTTTCTTTGGGTCCAACTTGTTTGGGACTCTCTGAGCTTCCTGGACTTCTGTGACTTTTTCCTTCATCAGGTTAAGGAAGTTTTCAGTCATTATTTCTCCAAATAGTTTCTCAATCCCTTGCTCACTATCTTCTCCTTCTGGTACTTCCATGATGGGGATGTTGTTATGCTTCATGTTGTTCAAAATGTTTCTTAAGCTCTCCTCAGTTTTTTAATTTTTTTTTCTCTTTACTGTTTTGCCTGGGAGATTTTTCCTACCTTTTCTTCCAAAATACTGATTCTATCCTCTGCTTCATCTAACCTAGTATTTATTCCCTCCATTGTATTAATTATTTCAAATATTACATTGTTTATTTCTGACTGCTCCTTTTTATGGTTTCTATGTTTTTTTCATGCTGTTGAATATCTTTATTTTTATTATTTTTAAAAATTATTTTATTGTTGTTCAATTATATTGTCTGCATTCCCCCTTACTCCCCCCAACCCCAGCCAAATCCACCTGCCTCACTTGCTTCCACCCTCCCCTTCTTCAACCCTCCCCCTTGGTTTTGTCCATGTGTCCTTTATAGTCATTTTGAAAACCCTTCTCCCCATTATCCCCTCCCACCTCCCTTCTGGTTACTGTGAGATTGTTCTTAATTTTAATGTCTCTGGTTATATTTTGCTTCTTTGTTTTGTTGTTGTTGTTGTTGATTAGGTTCTATGTATAGCAGAGTTCATATGGTATTTGTCTTTCACCGCCTGGCTTATTTCACTTAGCATAATGGTCTCTAGTTCCATCCATGCTGTCACAAAGGGTAGGAGCTCCTTCTTTCATTCTACTGCATATTATTCCATCATGTAAATGTACCATGTTTTTTTGATCCATTCATTTACTGATGGGCACTTAGGTTTCCTCCAACACTTGGCTATTGTAAATTGTGCTGCTGTGAACATTGGGGTTCATAGTTTTTTTTGAATGGGTGTTTCAGTGTTCTGAGGATATAATCCCAACAGTGGAATTGCTGGGTCAAAAGACAGTTCTATTTTTAATTTTCTAAGGAAATTCCATACTGCTTTCCACAGTGGCTATACCAGTCTACATTCCTACCACTAGTGCACTACAGTTCCCTTTTCTCCACATCCTCTCCAGCACTTGTTTGTTGATTTATTTATGATGACAATTCTGATGGGTGTGAATTAGTATCTCATTGTGGTTTTAATTTGCATCTCTCTGATGGCTAGTGATGCTGAGCATCTTTTCATGTTTCTGGGCCCTCCGTATATCCTCCTTGGAGAAGTGTCTGTTCAAGCCCTTTGCCCATTTTTTAATTGTTTTTTTTTTTTTTGTCTTCTTGGAGGGGAGTCATGTGAGTTCTTTATATATTTTGGAGATCAAACCCTTGTCCAAGGCATCATTAGCAAATAACTTTTCCCATATAGTTGATTCTCTTTTCATTTTAATGCTATTTTCTTTAGCTATGCAGAAACTTTTTAATTTGATGAGATCCCATTTGTTTATTCTTTCCTTTATGCCCCTTGCTTCAAGGGACATAACAGTGAAGATGTTGCTGTGTGGAATGTCTGAAATTTTCCTGCTGATGTTTTCCTCTAGGACTTTTCTGGTGTCATGACTGATGTCGAGTATCTTTATAATCATTACTCTAAACTCTATTTGAAAAATTGCTTGCCTCCATTTTATCTAATTGTTCTTCAGTAGAATTGTCTTATTCTTTCATTTGGGGTCTGTTTCTTTGTCTTCTCATTTGGGTTGATTCTTAGCATTTTCTGCCTTAGTAGTTAAACTAATCAGTGATATAGCCTTAAGCTATAATCAGCAGCCTGGCTTAAGCACCAGGAATTACAGGGTTGAGCACAGTAATTCCTGTGGGCAGGGCTATTGCTTCCCCTCAGGCTGATGACATTTGGAGTGGAGTGCTCTGCCTGAATAAAGATGGTTCATGTAGATGGGAATGACTCAGCACAGGGATCCTGGCAGCTGTTCTTTCACTTCTCTCCCCAGAGCCACCAACCCCAGACTCTCCTCAAGCATCTCTAGTCCTCTCTCCCTTCCCTCTGCTGGTGTCCATGGTAAGTGGCTGCAAACAATATTTTGTGTGTTGGCCCCTTAAGAGGCTCTGTTTCTCTCCAGCCATCTCTCCCTGGCAGACAGAAACTCTGCTGTTTTCACAGGTGGATATTTTCTGGGTCCTTTTTCAGCTCTTGTGCTTTAGGGTGGAGAACTCAGCTTGGGTTTTTAGACCCAATATTTCTTAGGGAGAATCCCCAGCCACTGAACATATCCCTCCCGCACTTCTGCTGAGGCCCATGGGAGCCAAGCCAGCCCTCTCATGTCACCTTTGAACTCCCTATCAGTCACATTGTGGTGAAGTGGTTCCTTCAGTCTCTCTGTGGTTATAAGGCTTCCCTACAGCTAGTGTGCAGTTGGTTATTCAAGATGATTTCTCTATAATTTAGCTGCAATTCCAGATTGGTCTTGGGGTGAGGTTAGTATAGCTTTCTCTTATTCCTCTGCCACCTTGGGGCTCCAGGATTTCTTTTTATCACACAAAAAGAGGTAACAGAAAATATAATTTCTGTAGCTGAAGAAGAAATATGGAATACAAATGATTCATATATAAGAGAATTCCCCATAAAAATAATTTCCTTAATAGATAAATATCCAAAAACTATTGTTACTTTTTAATTACATAGAAGTTTTCAAAATGGATATAAAATCTGTTAATGAGCATGCCTGAGAAGTAAAGCATCTATTTTAATACATGGGGATCAAAGTAAAGTGAGAAATAGTGTCTTTTTTGAAGATGAAATAGGCTGCTGCTCAGATTTAAAAAATTGCCAAATTTCTTAGGTAATAAATGTTCATTGGATAAGGTAAAAAATTCAGAAGAAAAGGGTAGTAATAAATTAATATTACATTACCTGGAGATAACAAATGTTAATTATACATGTGCATCCAAATTATTCCCTGAATGTATATGTAGGGTCATAGAGAGCAATGGAACTAAGTTTCAAAAAATTTTATACTGCCAACTATTGTTTTTCAAGATGATATTTTTGTCTCTGAATAATACATAATAACAATATTTTTGTAAATAATTCTAATTCTACCCTACTATTTATATTTACTGCTTCAAAACACTTAACAATAAAGTTTGACAGTTACTTACTCATCAATCTTGTATTATTGGTGCTTAAGCTTTTTCCAAACTATAGTTAATAAAACCCAAGAGGACCTTGTACCTTAGAACTTGAGGGAAGCAAGAAAGGAGGTTCACCAAGCTGATTATAATTTACAGTAATAAATGAGCACAATTAACTTTTCAACTTAATTATATATACATATTAAGTGACAAATAATGTACAAATATATTTATACTATATATTAATTTCCTGTCCTGTTACATAATGGGGGGTGGTTAATTTTACCTAAGAATCATTATAATAGTAAATGTATAATAGATACAAATTCATAGAATAAAAATTTATGAATAAAATAGTTAAAAATAAATATCTTCCCTTTTTTTTCTTTCTCCTTTGTTTTTCTTTCTTCCCTATTTCTCTCTCTTCAGCATATCTTCCCTTTTTTTCTTTCTCCTTTGTTTTCCTTTCTTCCCTATTTCTCTCTCTTCAGCATTAATCTATCCCTGATGTCCATCCCCCTACATCATGGTTTATATGCTACATTTGAAATGCAGTCAGGCACATTTTAGTAGAACTTTGAGAGGAGGTGAAATATATTTTGAAGTAAACCATATAATTATTTGGAGAATATATTTTTATCAAAAGTGTTTTTGATATTCCAGCTTACAAATTTTATGCCTATACTGTGAAAATTGTTCAACTGCTTATAGAGCTCCTCACTAACTACCCATTTACTATTAATTACATATTCTAGTCATAATTTCTCACCTTGCCAGCTTATACTCCATGTCTTATGGTATAATCATTCCTTTCCATATATTTCAATTTCTTTGTCATTCCTCTGTTCTACTATAAGCAAAACCTTTATTCTGCTTTAAATTGCTTATCTTCCTCTCTGGGTCTTCGTTTCAATATTTGAAATTGTTGGGTAAGAACACTGGTTACATATGTTCAGTTTAAGTTCCTGTTCCATACTTCAAATACTCAATGCAGCCATGACATTCTATGAAGACTTCAAAATAATTTCACTTGTCTAGTAGCCAAAGTAATAATTTCAAATTTAAGTTCTTTCATCTCCTCAGGTGATGGCTTTACATCACAATACTGAGGAAATAAAAAACAAATAAATGAACTTTTACCTTACTTACACCAGTAAATCTAGCAACATCATATACCATATTTTCTATCTGTCTTTCAGTTACAAAAGATGTAATAATAATGGGCTTCATCCTATCAAAGCTAGTATCCACTTATTTTTGGATCCCATTCTCCAAAGCATTCTTCAGATTTCATTCTTTTTTTTTTAATTATGTTTGCCAGTTTTTCTTGCTCTGTTGGTCATTTCTATGAATACATAAATTATTTCTGGTATCTCTCAACTTAAAATATCTACAGTGAACCCACAATCCTTTCTAGTTACAAGTCCATTTTTTTGCCCTGAAAATCATCTTGAAAGTTTTGTCATCATGTGTTTTCTTTAATTACTGACTTTTCTCAATGTTATTTAGACCATTAAAACTAATCTTCTACAACATCAACATCTCTGTACTAAATTTTCTCCTGTGAAGATTATCGATCATCTTTATATTCCTTTATACAACCTCTAAATCAGTTCTTGAATAGTGTGGTTCATAGCCTATCAGCATAAACAATGTAAGGGCAACTTTTCTTGATCTTCTTCATTATTATTCTTCCCCCATTAGCACAGCCACCCAAGTGATCAACCCCAAAACTTAAAAGTCATCCTTGAGTTCTCTCTTTTGGTTAATCCTCACGTTTGTTCTCTCACCAAATCCATTTCTACTGACATGTTCCTTGTATAAAAAGCTATTCTCTCTCAACTAGACTATTGCAATGATTTCTACAAGCCTTTCTATATCATTTTTTCAACACCACAACACATTTTACTAACAAGAACCATAGCGATAATTTTAGTTCTGTTGTTTTAAGCCTCACTCAAAGATATGATTTATTGATTTGGGGGAGAGAGAGAGAGACACTGATGTGAGAAACATTGATTGGTTGCCTCCAGTGTGCGTCCCACTGGGATCAAACCTGCAGCCCTTTGGTGCACAAGACAATGCTCCAACCAGCTAAGCCACAGGGCCAGGCCCAAAGTGGTACTTCTAAAATGTAAATTAGATCATAACACTACCTTGCTGAAAACCCTTAAATGTTTTTTTCCCAGCACTTAAAATAAATTCAAACTCTTTATTATGGTCAGTGTGAGTTTATGTGATCTGACTCCTGTGTACAATTTAAGTTGATAAAATAACTCTCATCCTTTTGGTGTATAGAATTATCCTTCATACATTAGCCACACCAGTCTCTTTTAATGTCTCTAACCCAGTCATTCTCCAAGTGAGTCCCCTGCACCATATAGAAATGCAAATTATCAAGTCCATGCCAAGATCTATTGACTCAGAAATGCTAGGTTAAACTGCCTTTTAACAAGTTTTCTAGATGATCTTTTCCCCAGATTTATGAAGGTATAATTGACAAAATTATAAGAAATTTAAAGTGTACAATGTGATGATTTGACAGATATATACATTGTAAAAGGGTTTCTGCTATTGTTAACATATTGTGCACATCTATGTTTACACTGCCTTTTTGTTTTTAGAGCATTAACTTTGTACTATCTTAGAAAATTTCAATTGTACAATGCATGTGGTTTTGACACATACTAAAATTTGAGCACTGCTATGAATACAACATGATATTTCTGTCTCACAAGCTTTGTTTGTCCTTTCCACGCCTGGAATCCTCCTCCTCTGGCTTTTAGCTTAGCATGTTTCTCGTGGTCCAGCATGTGTTGCTGAATCCACTCCCATTAAACATGATTGGATCACTTGTTTATTGTATTATCTGTCACTCTCTCTCAAATGCAAGCTTTAACATGGCAGGACCTTGTCAGTCTTGTTTAGTACTATAATCACACCACTAGCACAGTGCCTGAAAGAGCAGACACTCAGGAAATGTGTCATCTAGAATCCATTCATTGTAAGAATCTGTAAATAGTCATTTAATTAGCTGATAATTCTATAAAAACCACCAAATTATCTGACATTTATCTTTAATTGAAAATAAAATATCTTCTATTTCACTCAGAATGAAAAAAAGTTTATTAATGTAAAATAAATGTTTTTATGAAAGATTATCCATTTTTCAATTATCAAATTAACAAATTTATGTTTAGTATCAGTGTCTATCACTCAGTCATATGTCATTGGTTAAAACTATGAAGCTGAAGATGGTGGCGTAGGCAGACAGGGCTCACCTCCTCACACAACCACTTCAGAATTATAACTAAACTGTAGAACATCCATCATTCAAAATTGTAAGAAATTGAGTTGAATGGAAGTCTGACAACTACAGCATTAAAGAATCCACATCCATCTAGACTGGTAGCAGGGTAAGAGATGTGGAATGGGCTGGCCCAACATCCGTATGTGGTGGATAAAAATTCAGGAGGGGTATTTCAGGAGCGAAGAGTCCCTTCCCCACAGCCCAGGGATCCAGTGCCAGAACAATAAATCGCCATAAATTCTGGCCGCAAAAACCAGGTGACATCGAGTGGGTGGAATAAACTATTGGAGTCCAAAGCAGTTTTTCTTAAAGAACTCACACACAGACTTACTCTGTCTCACTCTCTCTGAGCTCTAGCACCCAGGTAGTAGTTTGAAAGGTACTTTCACATAGAAAGGCATATAGGGAGGAATTGAAGTGTCTGGCAAGGCAAGAGCTTGGAGACAGCTTTCTCCCAGACAGAAAGACAGGCAGAGATCATAGTCCCTTTTCTGAACCTTCCCCTAACAGAGCCACAGAGCTGGCACATGGGTACCATTAACCTGGCAAACACTATTTGCCTTGTCCTGGGGTTCCCTGGAGACTCTGTCCCACCCAACTTATGGGTCCACTCAAGCAATTAACAGTAACTTTTCTATATGAATGTTTTGTAAAGGCTAATGCTATAAAACTTCCTAAATCCTTTCAAACAAGCAACAACAAGCCTCATTGAGCCCCCAATCCCTGTACCTCTTGCTAAGTGTCCCCAGACCTGGCACTAGGGGCAGTCAGCCTTGATTCATAGCTTGGCTTCACCTGGGAACCTCCAAGCCCAACGTGAGTAGCAGCCATCTTGGATTGCTTTATAGCTCATGCAGGGTGGCTCAGAGCAGAACTCACGTAGGGGCTAACCTTGGCCTGCACCATCTGGGAAACCTCAGAGCCTGTGCACCTAGTAAACTCCTACAGGAAATATTGGGGGACCAGCACCCTGCCCTTACACAGCAGATCCTCCACAGAAGGTGAAGGTTGGTGGTCAGTGATTACAATCAGTCTTTGCAACTGACTGGCCTTGGTAAATCCCTCCCATTGACCAGACAATAGCAATCAAAGCTCAACTACAAGAGGAGGGCGTACTCAGCCTACACCAAGGACACACTTTGAGTACCCACCTTGAGTGATAGGGGAGGTTGTGCCAGTGGACCCTACAGGACACTTACTACATTAGATGACACTACTAAGACAGGGAGTCATAGCAGCTTTACCTAATACATAAGAACAAACACAAGGAGGCTGCCAAAATGAGACAAAAGAAATATGGCTCAATGAAAAAAAAACAGATCAAAAGTTGAGAAAAAGAATAAAATGGAGATAAGCAATCTATCAGATGCACAGTTCAAACACTGAATATTAAGATGCTCAGGGAACCTAGTGAGGATCTCAGTAGCATAAAAAAGATCCAGTTAGAAGTGAAGGATACACTAATGGATAAAGAACAATTTACAGGGAAACAACAGTAGAGTGGATGAGGCCGAGAATCAAATCAATGATTTGGGATATAAGGAACCAAAACACAATCAATCAGAACAACAAGAAGAAAAAAAGAATGAAAAAAAAAAAAAAAGAAGAGGATAATGTAAGCAGCCTCTGGGACAACTTCAAGTGTTCCAACATTTGCATCAAAGGAGTGTCAGAAGGAGAACAGAAAGAGCTATAAGCTGGAAATTTATTTGAAAAAATAATGAAAGAAATCTTCATTAATTTGGTGAAGGAAATAGACATGCAAGTCCAAGAAACGCAGAGAGTCCCATACAAAATGGACACAAACAGGGCCACAAGAAGACACCTCATAATTAAAATGTGAAAGGTTAATAAAAAGAGAGAATCTTAAAAACAGCAAGAGAAAAGCAGTTAGTTACCTATAGGGGAATTCCCACAAGACTGTCGGTTGATTTCTCAAAAAAAAACCTTGCAGGCTAGAAAGGGTAGGTAAGAAATATTCAAAGTCATGAAAATCAGGGACCTACAGCCAAGTTTGCTTTCCATGGCAAAGCTATCACTCAGAATTAAAGGACAAATAAACAGCTTCTTAGACAAGAAAAAACTAAAGGAGTTCATCATTACCAAACCATTATTTTATAAGATGTTAAAGGAACTTATTTAAGAAAAAGAAGATCAAAATTGTGAACAATAAAATGACAATACATATCTATCAACAATTGAATCTAAAAACAAACTAAGCGAACAAGAAGAGAGATAGAATCATGGATATGGAGAGCATGTTGATGGCTGCCAGATGGTAGTGAGGGGAGGGGAGTAAGAAGTACAAATAGGTAGTTACAGAATAGCCATGGGGATGTATAGAACAGTATCGGAAAAGAAATATATGTATGACCCATGTACATGAAAAATGGTGTGGGGATGGCGTGAGGGAATGGGGGTGCTGTGTGGAAGGAGGCAAAGGGGAAAATTGGCACAATTGTAGTTATATTATCAATAAAATATAATTTTAAAAATTGTGAGATAAAAATAAATAAATAAAAATAAAACAAAATAAATGTATGCAGTTACCTCTAAATAACATTTTAATTGTTTTAAAATGGAATGAATTAATATTATCTTTATATATGTATATAGGTGTTCATATGTCTATATATCATGTGATATATATGACCAATAAAATATATATTACCAATAATTTAAAAATTTAGTCACTTCAATTTTAGATAATTACAAATTGTCAATATATAATAATTAAATAAAATGAAATAAATAGATGTTACTTTTAATCAGGAGATGATTCGAAGCATATGCATGACTTGAACTGGGTAGAATATAGAGCCAGTGACAATTAATTTGTATGTGTAAATTGAAGTAGATATAATGTATCTTTTGTGGGTATAGTTATCCCTTTCTGCTGGGAGAATGTAAGAGTAACCCTTGACCTCTGTGTGTGAGATGTTGTACAGGGGCTTCATCGTGATCAGGCATTGCTCCCAGCAGGGTCTGGAACCTGCAGGAATCCCCCTTTGGGTGTACTAAGGGTGTGGCTATTTGGTTTGAGCTTTGATGTGGGCTAAAGCCCATCACTGATTTTGTTGGCTCTGGGTCCACTTCAGATAAAGGTTACTGTCAGACATTGTATTTAACCGGCCCTAGGCTGCCTCTCTGTAGCTACCAGGCTTGTGTCACTGTCTAATGGACCTGCATGTTCACGTGAGGGACCAATCTGTATGGAAGAGTCAGCTTCTTCTTGCTTGGAGCTGGTGGCAGCTTTGTATAAGAGCTGAGGTTTCCTGAGGTCTGCCTGCACCTATCAGCCACTCTGCCCCTCCCTCAGGTTATCTGGTCTTCCTCCTCAGCTTTTGATGAGGGGCTGCTGAGATAGTGCTAGCATGTTTCCACTTTGTTGGTTGTGCAGTCTGTAGGGCACTCAGAGAGGAGAGAGTAGCCCCTGCAGGAAGGTAACCCCCTTAGTTTTTTCCAGAGACTCCAACACTTGTTACCTCAGGGGCTCTTACTACTGATACAATATACGTACATTCAGCTTTCCCTTTGTGGGAGTGGGCTCAGTATTTAAGGACTTCAGGGGATAGACCAAAGGAGTCTCCCATTAGGACTGGAGCTGGACCAACCTGCAGGTGGGAGCTAATTTCTCTCTCATTTTATGACCTTAGTAGGAGGCTAAGCTCTCTGACTCATTCCCAGACAATATCTTCCAAGGATCTCACACTTTGAAAGTCCCTGTTCTGAGTGTCTCTTTTTCACCTTGTGGAAATGCACCTAGTGGGGGAATCTGGGACCTCATAAAGCTAATCTTCAGAGCTTTCCCATTTAGGGTTGTGCCTGCAAACCTGTAGGAGAGGGACAAGCACTCCTTAACCTTCCTATAATAGTGTGGGCTGAATGCCTCCCTTCAAAGTATCCAAGCAGCTCAGCCTTGTCTATCTGACTCCCAGACAGCAGCCTCCTCAAGAGACACAGTCCAAAACTATCTGCTCCATGCAGCCCCTGGTTAATTTGCAAATCAAGTTGAGTGGGGCCCAAAAACCTCTTGTTGCCCAATTTTCCAATCTCTCTGTGCAGGTGGTCTCTGTGGGGAAGAACCCAAAGACACAGCCTGTTTTGGCACAGCTGCAAAAAATTCAGAATGGCTCAAAAAAATCTCCAGCTCTGCTGGGTTCTTCGCAGCAGCAGCAGCATAAGTGGCCCATGGTGGGGTGTGAGGATCTGCATTTATGCTCAAGAAGGGGGAAATCAGTCCTCTGTCCTAAGCTCTTAGTAAGTTCTCTGTTTGCATCTCTATCAAGTGCCTCTCCCAAAAATCAGACAGCCTTTTTAAGATGCTGCTGTCTGCCACCCTCAAAGGCCCTAACAGGGCAATGTGGTTTCTCCTGTATTCTGAGCTCATATAGTAAATTCTTCAGGCTGGCGCTGAAACGGTAGAAGCACTTCATGTTGAATGTGTACTTGCTGATTTTCACAGCCATGATGGAACCACACTGTTTCCCGCTGCCAGAGACCCACATAGTCTCCTCTTTCTGTCTCATTGCTGTGGGTTAGGGATCCCTCCCTGCTGCTGTTATTGCATCACAATCCTAAGGGGAGGAAGCTCTGCAGCTGCGATTTCTATCTGGTCTCTCGGCTGGCACAGTGGCTGCACAAAGAATCCTTTCCTATCTGCATTTCGGTTTCTCTTATCAGTCTCTATGCAGTACCAACACCACACAGCTGAGTCACTGTTTAGGTCTCCGCATGAAACCTCCCCCCAAAACAAAATGCCTCTCAAAGTCACTGCTTGCTGCAGTCTATAGGTGCCTCTGAAATACCCAGGTGTGGCTACCTGGTCTCTTTAGCAGTTTAAGCCCCTACCCTGAGCTCTCCAGTTTGGCACCTCAACAATTGAAGCACTACATGCTGAACGTGTGCAAGCTGAGCCGCACAGGCTTGGTGGGTTCCCACAAATGTCCCCGCCAGACAACACACAGTCTCATCCTCCCATCTCTGTTGATGGGGGTTGGGGATCCAAGCATGGAACAAAGGCCCCTGGCTCCGAGGGGGCATGGAGCTCTGAACAGGTGTTTCTGCTTTTAGTCTTATAGTATGTCAGTCCCTCCTTTATGAAACATAGTAGGTTGATATTTTAAAAGTTAAAAATAAGTTTATGAGGACTTCTACTTCCATTTAAAATGCAGTAACAGAAAACAAATGTACTTTTATGCTTGAAACATCTCACCCAACATATACACACATGTATACCCATGCATAAACACAAAATATTTGAAACAATGGAAACTGGAAATTTGGCAATATAGGACAGTGATTCTTGAGATGGAGAAACCAATGAATTGAGGCTATGATTGCCCAGCTCAGTGTCTTGACAAATTATTCAGGACTCTACTAAAGCAGGAGAACTGAGTTGGGGCTCAGCAGACTCCTTGATCCAACCTCCCTCTCCCAGCTGGAAAGGGCAATGGAGTTGGATTTCATAGAGCAGTGAACTAGAAAGTGAACTACACATCTAAAAAACAAAACAAAGTAAAACAAAACAAAACAAGTGTTCAGTAAATGTATGTGAGGAAATTGCATGAAACTTAAGAAATAGCACACAGAATGATTACCAGGAACAATGTCCAGTGCTGGAATTGTGCATGTGTGCATTTTTCTCCAGTTAGACTGAGAAACTCATAGTTTATAGACCTTGAGTTGCATACTTAAAAAAGTCAGTCCTCGGTGCTGGAGAAGAACTAAACTCTAGATGGAAAACTATCCCAGACCCACTTAACAAATCATAAAATCACACTTACATAGATAAAACTCTTTCCAAGTAACTAAGAGAAGTTTCTGATCATGGTAGAAACCTTGGTGGTCTATACCATGTGTGACTTTGAGATTCATCTTGAATGCTCATTTTTGCAACTGTTTTTTCATTTCTCCCAACACTTCCCAAGTGATGGACAATGGCATGCTATTGTGTTACACATAGGTTATGGATGCCTGAATATTGATTGATCTCATTCATTAAGCAACTGGTTTAGGCTGGGACGGGGAGAGAAGGTCAGCATCTCTGAGGCAGCCCTTCTCAGGCATGAAAAGCTTGAATATTCCATGTGATATAAAATTGTGAAACCTTTGTGTATGCCATTTAATTAAATGTGATAAATCCCTTTCTGCTAAAACGAAATAGAATTTTTTTTGTTTTTCTTTCTTCCTTCTTTTCTTTTTATAACTGACCAGTCATTAAAATAGTACCAGTTCATGAAACTACCCTGCCTTCGACCTGTATTCTCCAGAAACTAAGTCAGAATTCTTTTGTGGTGTTATTTATTAGGTAGTACAGGCCTCAAGAGCATAACAAAGATAGTGAAGAAGGACAGGAGGGAGAGATTATGACAATTTGTTGTTAAGCTGGGCTGCATTAAATGAGACTGTTTTCCTGATTCCAAAGGACAGTCTCCAAGAAGCAGTTTAAACTGTGTTTTAGGACAACCATCATGGGGGGGAAAAGTGAGAAAAAATTTAATCATGAATGTTTTATTTCCAAGGGTAAAAGCTTTGGCCCAGAAATTGCTAAAGTCCTTGCACTTTTTCACGTGTGAGCCTTGAGAAGGGTCCAGTGGCATCAAAAGAGAAGCTGTAGATTGGAAGCAAAATACATAGCAGGAATATGAGCTGAGGCACAGTCGCTAACACTAAGGCAGTGAAAACCCCTGCAGTCCTGATCCTTGCTGCGGCAGGTGGAACAAGAATCAGATGAGGCAAAGAGAAGTTGACTTCACATAGTGGTTCATCTGGTGGCATTACTTTTACCGATTTCTACTCATGCTTTGAATGTAGCTTAAATGCTACTTTCTTAAGAAGCCTCCATGACTCTTCCCCCCTTTCACTAGGGAGGTCAGACTGCTATAATAGCTTCTCAGGCCACTTTGTCCTTTCCCCAGTTGAGCGTATATCAAAATTTGTGTTAATGTGTACATTTGCAAAAAAAAAATAGTATAAGCCTCCTTTTTAGTTTCATTATCCTTGAGGAAAAAGATTATTTTTATTTAATAATATGTCCTTCACACCAACAACCGTGTATAGAATTTAATAGGCACATTTAATGAATATTTGTTAAATTATTTAAGTGATTATTTTTATAATAACTTAATCTTTACCTCAATCTCCATAAAGAGGAGGAAGGATAGGTAGAATCATATTTATATGATAAATTGAATATCTTCATTTGATCTATGTTTTCAGGACAATCTACTATAAAGTTAAACAAGACTGAACAAATTCATTGTTTACAGATAAATTCTGAATTACGTTGCATTTTTTTAATCTTATAAAAAAGTTTTCTCTTGCAAGCATTTAAAGGCTGTTATAATGTTAGTGGACATTATGGTGGCAAGAAGAATTTTGATTTGCAAACTTTTTCAGAGGTCATTGCTGGCAGTCTTACAAATTCAGAAATTAGAATTAACATAATACATATTAATTCATATAAGAGAACAAAATGTTAATTTTTCATTTTAATATTAATTATTATTAGAATTAATTACTTAACTGTAGCTGGAATAATGGTAAAATTGCCCTTGAAATCATTACATAAATCTTAATTTGAAGATATTATGGGCAAATAATATGAAGGAAAAGAATATATAGTATTTGTGAAACATATATGCACAGATAACAGAGTCCTGAGTTGGAATCCTCATTCTAAAACTTGTTAGTTATTTCAATTTCATCAGGCTCAGTAGCCTCTCTGATGATTATTTTTTCTATATAAAAATTTTATATTGCCATATTTCAAGTACTGTACAATTCCATACAGTATAAGCTGAATCATTATTTGATGTATCATTAACAACAACAACAACAAAACTCAACAATTACACTATGGCATTACAGCAATTGTAACATGAATCCTCATCTCAGAGAGACCAAACTTAAAAAAAAAAAAGAAAAACAATCAATTGACAAATAGAAGGAGCATTTGTAAAAATTCGAAGAGATAATATATGTGCAATGCCTAACACGCTCCTGACATATATTAGCAATGCAAAACTCTGGAAACCTACGTTATCTTTGAAATAAGTGGGAAACATAATATAACCCATTTAAGTGTTTTTTTAGTCTATAGCAAATATTTTTAAAGATTTTTCTTTGTGAGTGGGTATAGCAAGCACCAGTGTCATCATTTTTGTTTTTGATCATTTAATTTTTTTTGTCCTTTCAAATTCATTTCATTTGATTTCAATATTCAACTGCAGTCCTTTTGACTTAACAATAAAGGCAAGTAAACAATGAAAAAGTGAAAGATTCTTTGAATACGTTTGCAGTTTGAAAGTGTCTGCCTTAGTTTGATGTATAAATTTACTTATTGTGTTTAAACATGCTTGCATGATTAAATAGATCATCCATGCCTGTATTCTTGCTTCTTGCTTGTCATTTATACTTCTAACCACCTATCATATTTGTCAAATACTTTCAAGATTCAATTGTGGGACACAGTCTCTTACTTTGAAGATCACAAGTATATTTTATAGATACGTGCATTTTTGAAAATCAGCCAGCATCCAAATAAAAGAATAACTCACTATAATTTTATGAAGTGTTTATTATTGTAGTTGTCTACTTTTATATATCAAATAGGTTTTAACTCATTGTAACAGCATAGATTGAAAGACTTACCTACATTACAATAAATTACTTTCATCTTACAAATCTTTTTGTGATATATGAAATGTCTATACATAACACTTTCAGAATTAGCAATAAAATAAGATAGATGTCTGGTTTCTTTAGATAGCTTACAAGAAAAACCTTAGTTGCCAGAAATAATAACTTGCTTTACTTTTACCAGTTGGTGTTGCATTTTATATTTGCTAATGTACTTTTATGTCATAGTTCAGTTCTTAACCACCTCCTTTTACTTTTACTTTTTCTTTATGTATCTCATCTCCTCTAACAGTAGAAAGTGAACAAGAAAAACAGTCTTAAAAAATTCTACAGAATAACACATAAGTGTAATAATGTAATATTTTTAGTAACAACAACAAAAATATCTTTGCATTTTCCGCAATTTTAGGATACTTTTCTTCATTAAATAGTCTGGACTGTTAGAAAGAAAATTCCTAATAATTTGGATTCCAGAATTCAGTTCAGTTTTTCCAGTTATATGCATCTATTCGATACTTAGAAGGTAGACATGAGGTGAGTACCATTCCTTTGCTGGTGCTTCTGCTGGCAGTAATGGTCTTAGAGAAGTGATGGCCAAGAGGCAATTGTAATGCCTGGAACTGACCTTTCAGGATCCCCCACAGGCTTTATGACTATGGCAGGGGCAGTCATTGTTTTAGCTAGAGATTGTTTTCATGTGGACTATCAAGCATTGCTTGGGTGACAGTGGGTGAGGACAGTGAGTTTCTTAAGCTCTGCATTGCAACATTGTTACAATGGTTGTTTTTATACTCAAAACCCTTTGAAAATATACTCAACACATTTTCCTTAACTCTCCATTTTTGCTTGCACCTAATTCTATCTAATAAATTTATTTTTCTTTAAAACACCTTAGAAAACCTTCATTTACTGCAGCAGTTTTGTATCAGAAGTAGGGGTACACACTGATGAACAGTGAAGAACAATCCTGTTACCACTGGAAAGTGACACACTGGTAGTCTGTGGCACATAGTAGCAAAACAGCTAGCGAATTGATCAGCTGTGGTGACCTATAGGGAACCTACACATGTGGAATGGCAAATGTAGCCCGGCCCAATTGGAAAGCCCATAGGTGCGTGGTGGCACACAGGACACCAAACCCATGGATCGGCTCTCCTGTGGGAAACCAGGCCTGCATTGTACCTAGGCTGCTTTGAGACTTGCTCTTGCTAAATCTCCTTCACCCTGAGTTGAAGCAGCAAATGCTTACTACATATGTTTAAAGTAACTTCCTGAAGTCTGTGCTAATTCTCCCAAGGACTGAACTGTAACCAGACCAATTACCCTTATCATCCCCTTGCATTTACAACATTTTTTCCTTGTTAATCTGTAGGAAGTAATCAGCAACACCCTTTCCTTTGTTATCTGTAAAAAGTAATTACCTAAAGCAAACCTAAGCATAATGAATGAGAACCTTCTTTGATGTATGCTCTTAGAAAGCCAATAAAAGCCTGTCAAGGCAAGGGTCAAGGCGCTCTCCTCTTACAAGAGTGGCCAAGGCACTCTCCCCTTGAGAGTGGCCATGCCATCCCTTTTTCTCTACAGGACTTCGGTAGTCCGTGTGAATTTGTTTCATCTCATCCACAACACTGTGGACCCTGCAGGCCAGAGTCCGTATCAGTGACCTGCAATAACGTCTCTGTTAAAAACCAAGATTGGCATACCAGTAACTGCTTCAACAGATCCTTACGTGGAAATAAGAAATACAAATACTGTGGCTCAGTCTGGTGCTCCTGACTTCCCATGAGATTTTAAAAAACGGCAAGCTCAGAGTTTTACACTTTGACTCAAGATACACTATCAAAGAAGCTTCTGGGGGTGGGGGTGACTGCCCCAGAACAAGTTCTCACTTCACCATCACCTTATGGATCTAAAATTCAATAGTGAAATATGATTTTAAAAATTGCTGATTCTCATTTTAGTGGGAGTCTTGCCAGGTTTTTTTTGTCTTTAACAAAATTTGTTCATTAGTTGAAAAGGAACAATCCCCCAAAATTTTGTTTGAAGTTAGGACCCTAAACCCCCAGTCCATTGAGCTTTCATTGCCTGGAGAGCCAGGAGAAACAGTCCCACAGCCTGTTTCTGATATAACTGTGTCTGCTTTGCTTAGAAATCCTGCACTGGCTTATTCGAGGTAGTTTCCTTCAAAAAGCCTACACCTTCTTCTCACACTTCTCCCCAAACCCCAAATGTAGCTGGAGTTGAAAGTCATGACCCAGGGAGAGAAGTCTGACATGTGCTAGATGATAAGACTTATAAATCAGAAGCATTGAAGGGTTTTTTCAATTTATATTAACATAAACCTGGTAATGGATTCTAAGGATTCTAGAAGAGGAAGAAACACAACTCCAAATTGATATATACATACCCACCCAAAATTCCTGACTTAATATCTGAGCATAAGTAGCTGAAAGAGAAAATCATTTTACCTCAGTAAATTTAGTAAAACTGGATTCAACTTTGGCCTACACCAAATGAAGTTAAAATAGACGCATTCTCTGAGAAAACACCAATCTGTGGAGAATGAAAAACCACTGGCGTCCTCTCCTGGGAATCCAGTGAAAGTTGGGTTTGAGTTTGACTTTGTCTTTCTGTAGGTCAAGAGTCCATCCAGTAGATAGGCACCAGGTTCTGACTAAAGTATTAGATCATTCACACACTAATCCTGGACCCACACAGTGAGACTATCATGATGGCGGCATGGGGGGGGGTGGGTAATGTGGGAACTTCTGGGGCTGTGCCTCCCTGCCAAAATAGTCGCACAAACAGGAAATCACAAAGATTAGTGTTGAAAAGTTGAAAGATTTCTACTGAAATGTCTAGTAGATCTCCAAATAACTCACTTATTTAGGCTGTGTCAAAGACAGATACTACTTGGGAAATGACAATGGAATATGTTAAACTTACCCAAATCATGACTTTTTTTACAGATGATGTTACAAATGTGGGTTTTAAACAGGGGAGATCTATCATTGCCACTGGTCCCCAAAGTCTGGTTATCTACCTAACAATTGGTCACTATTTCCCTACACCAATAAAACAAAACCCAGAAAGGGTTTATTTCCAAAAATTAGCATATGAAGTAATATTCACCATGTTACTGCAGGGTTATATCACCTAATTCATCTTATGCCCATTTACTTTTTTGAGCAAGAAGAATAGTGTATCCTAAATATCTTGTCAAGGTTCGGGCATATTAGAAAGTAAATGATATAAATATTAATAAATATTTAGGGACCTTGCACTTCGGTGATTTTCTAGGTATATTGTAGTCTGATATGGATTGAAATAGCCCCTCCAAAGCAAAATAATAGTTTACGCCTTTTGATTTCCTACCTCTTAGAGATAAATGGTTTCTAAATTCTGGATATTGGAGACAAACACGTCACATTTTGGTGTGTTGCTCTGAGTAATTCACAGAGTGATGCATGGGCCCAAAGTAAGAGAATCCCCATTCATTTAGGCTACAGAATGAATGTAGTGTTTGAAATGTCTTCTATTAAGAAGAAACTGAAACTTATCAACACTGGTAAGAGTATGCAGAAATAACAAATATATTGTATGTATATACATTTATGTATTATTTTGAAAGAAATACTTTACCATAAGTACATTTACCATTTTTTATTTGATATAAAATGTACTTTGAAGTTTGATTTGCTTTATAATTTTGTTATATTATAGGATACCGAACAGTATTTTGACCAAACTAGAGAAAGAATACCATCTAGAGCTTATGTGATGACCGAGAAGACTTTGAGTCTTTTTTCATTGTGAGTGAATCTCTCTTGATAAAATGGATGGTTTTATAATGCTGCAGATGTGTTGTTACTACCACTCTCTTTGGATATGTGGAAGTGCATACGTGGGTACTGAGTATTCAGAGAGATTGTCCGTGGAGACTATTGTCCTTTTGTTCAATTCTTTCTCTAGAGTGCCTTTCCATACTGAAAAGACATTGTAAATTAGAATCACAAAGTAAATGAATTCTGGTGATATTTTGTAGACAAGATAAAATACATCTCCCTGCTGCTCTTTCACCTGGTAATAGAAGTTACAGCAAGGCTCCTGTTAAGAGGAGGCGTCAGTGGTTAGATTCAGCATTCCAGTATCGAGTAACTGCTTTATGGGTATTAAAAGGCCATAGCCAGAGCAGTAACTCCTTTACTTCTGAAACAGCCCCAATAACATAGTTTGTTCTGGACATCAATGCCTCTGGGGGCAGCGGCTCCATGACATTTACCCCTCCAGCCATCTCAATGAATTTGTAAACTTCTAATTTCCTGTATTAGATTTATTCTCCTTAAATGCCTAGGGTGATAGTATTTCTCATCTCTTCATCTCTAAATCCAATTCTGCCTTCACCTACATCCATGGTTCAAGGGCTGGACTTTCCCAAACATATGATACCATTTTATGGCTCAAGTTTTAACACATATTTTAACTGCTTCAATTTCCCTTTTTAGCATATGGAAATATGTTCTTACTGTTAAAGCAAATATTTTTTTCTTTTGTAAACACTTTCCTGCAGAATGCCATTTGTTCATTGATGTTTTCATAATTGTTTTTACACATCCATAGCACTTGCCTATCTAGTACTGTCATTATTTGTTTAAATAATTTTCCTATATTAAATTTCAAGTTTTGGGAGAAAAAAAACCCTACACCTTATTATCTTTGTTATCTCCAAATACCTAGCATAGCTCCTGCCTGACCCATAGTAATTACTCTACATTTAGCATTTTCTTCATATGAGTAACTGAAAGATTACATTATGTAGTTTATTGATATTTCAAATAATATTTATATGATTATATTAACTATTTAAGAAATGTGCTGCATTATTTATCTTATTTTTTTAAATCTTCACTAATTTTTATGTCTTTTCTGTTTGCTTATTGTCATTCATTCTACCTTACATAAGTAGTATAATGTGTTACCTAGAATAATGAGTAAAATGGAAAGAAAAAAAATGTTTCAAATCAGAATCAAATTTGAATTCCAGTTAGTTCAAATGTCTGGGGTCTTATAAGTGTGAAGGGATAGGATGGATGGTTGTTTTCAAAATAGAATGTAACCAGAGTTTGTTAGGCTTTTATCTCATAATTAAAAGGGAGTCATTCATCCAGAAATTAGTTAACTTCTGCCAAAAGTCGGTGAGGTTTTTAAGTCCTCTCCCCTTGAAGCCATAGATGGTATTTGTGAAGAACACAGGAATGATGACAGACATTTGGCAAACACTGGGCAACAGCCACAACTCCATCATGTTCGCAGGTGTGTGAAAACAAATCTGTAAAGGGAATACAACAGTTTTCTTACATATAATGGAGGTTCTACATCTCAGAGACCCTAGCGGCTAACTGCATACATACAGATAGCATTGGAATTATTTCTGTTAGGAGCTATGGAGTGCGGCTGACCCATGAGTCATTTTATGTTCCTTTATGGTGTCAGAAAGAAGGGTAAGTGGGTCTCTTCATTTTAGTGAAGTTTCATAAGTCAAACAAGACAAATTCCTGAAGACTATCTGGGCAACAAGTGAAGAGCCATGTGGAGGGGCATGCCAAAGGGATCCCAATGACAACAAACCTGCAGTAAATTCTGAGGGCTAATATGCAAAGCCAGAGGATGGTTTGAGAACCAGAGATAATTAGAATAAAGAGCAGTTGGTTAGGTCACACAATAGGCATTGTTCTGGATGAACAAAGTGGAGAGTAGGCCATTACTTTCTGCTGGGATTTTGCAATGGTTGGTAGATCCATTTGTAGGAACTAAGAACTTTGTGGAGTCATACTACGTGTGGTGAAAGAAAATGCCCTGCCTGCCTTGGATTATCACAGGAACAAGAAAGCAACCTCCATGAGAGTAGACCCTGACCAAAATCAACATAGAAACAATTCTCTGAAAACTTTCTGTCTAAAAGTATATGAAGTGTTTAGCACAGTGGTAAAATAAAGTAGCCCATAGGGTCAGCGTTTATCTTCTTCTCAGCTCTGTATTTGCTCTGTAAACTTTGTCAAGATATTTACCATTCTACGCTTCTGTTTCTTCTTATAGCAAGACATTAATATAGTACTAATGCAATTCATCTTTGAATATTAGTTCTGGTTGCTGAATAGAAACTAGCTGTGTATCAATATACAATTATAATTCTTCCCATGGTGTCAGTTCAGATATCCACAACTATTTATATTTGTTATTTTATAAGTTTTCGAGTTAATATAATTCTATGAGGTGAAATGAGATTAAATATTTTAACTGGGTGAATGCAGTCATTTGTTGCAATCAAATCCCTATACCCACACACACAAAAGTAGGCTAAGACTGTGTTCTACAGAACAATTCCCAAACCTGTTCTTGTTTTGAGGTGCCCTTTATTACCTCAGGCATTGACTCTCAAATTACTGTACTCTTATTTAATTTAAAGCTAAATATTTCTGTAGTAGCAAGATGTAATTTTACTTGCCTTTCATTACATAGTCAGAGTATATTTAATCCCCACTAAATTGAATTGCCATTTCAGTTGATGTTTCTTTGAATCCCATTTACTGAAGGAAGAAGGCTAAGTTTTTCTAAGGCCAAGTATTTTTATGTTAATTAAACCTACATTACAGCACTAGAATCTGTTAGAGAAGTTGAATCATGTAGAAGAAGGTCACTTGTAAGTTTAATGTTTGCTCACACTCAAGATTAGCCAGATTTTTGCTTTTAACCAAATGTTTCCAGTCAGGAGATGTACTGTTGAACTATTACCCAATATCCAATAAACTAAGTGGATAATCAACTGAATTCATGAAGAATAATGGCATATTGATTAAGCAGTTCTATAGTCTTTCTTTAGATTACACCCAAACTGACATCCTGAAAAATCAAAGACAAGCTGGGGGTCAAATACAGGAAATCTTTAGTGTATTTTTGTTGATTCTAGAATGGGCTTGGAGCTTAAATCCCATTAGAGGACTCAGTAGGATATTTTGATCCTATCAGAGATGTTGACCAAAATGCAAGTAGAAGTAAAACTAAAAGAAATTAAAACTTTATATTTAAAATATTTTAAAATAAATGCATAATTTATATCTATTAACTTACAATCTGTCTTCAGTAGTTTTTCAAGTCATTGCGATATAGTACAGTATGCAAAATATGTTGCTTTTACAAACTTTGGTAATCATGTGTGTATATTTATAACACATTTAAGTATATGTGGGTGGATGTGTATATGTATACAGAAATATATAATATATAAATAAATATAATTTTTAGTGTATTCACTATATCCTCTTTACTGAGAAAGAGTTCATACACCAGAGGCAACATACTTGTATATAATAGTAGCAGAGAATCTACCTCTAAATATAACATAAATTTATTAATGTTAGTGTTATAGATACATATTAATGTTAATTATTAATGTCACTAATGTCTATGCAAACATTAAAAAATATATATGTCCATACATATTTAAAAGATCTACATTTTAAAGGAATTGAACAGAATTTGAGTATTTTTAAGAACATTTCATTTCAATTAAACTAATATAAAAATCATTATGAACTATGCATTTTCTCCATTTAAATTTGTAAAGAAGCTTACAAAAATTCTTTCCAGGTTTGAGAAAAAATTTAAAGAAAAAAGGTAATAGTCAAAATAAAGAAATTAAATTTTCTGTTTCTTACTACCGAAATGAGATAATCAGAGCAGACTTGAGTTCTAATATGATACAAGAGGTGACCTCTGGAAATAGCATCAGAATGACCACCCTCACTCACTATCCCATTGTCTTTGAGGAACATCTGTCTCTAAAGATCTTTCTAGTCAGCTCTATGCCAAGTGCAATGGCCCAATGGTGAACCAGATATAGCAAAAAGGTAGAAACTACTACTTACATAAATCATGGGTCAAGCGTCTATAACCTTGATAGCCTCCTTCTGTTACAGAAACAAGGAGACTCAAGCTTCTCATGAAAATGTCTGCTGATTAGAGGAGATGAACCTTCTTAATTATTTCTTCATGTGATTATTATTATTTCACTTTTAAAGGCAATTTACCGTATTAGTAACTCTCTAACACAGTCACACTCATTAGAAATATAGCTCATAACTACAGAGATTTAGATACATCAGGAGTCACATAATTTCTCTCAAAATTGGTGTCAAAAAATTGCACTAACAATGAAGACTTTACTCAGTACTCTTACAATAGGGATCAAGATTATTGCAATAGGGCAGAAATATTGATTAACTGCTCTGGAAAGTAAAAAGGCAGTGGAGAGTTTAAGGGACTGAGACAGGAGATAGTCAGGAGGGAGGAAACTCCAGAAGCACCCCTGGACTAAGACAAAAGACATCAATACAGAACAAAACCCATGTTTTGAGGCCCATTGTTCAGGAAGGAGGAAACTCCAGAGGTGTCCCAGGGCAAAGACAAAGGACATCAATACAGGACAGAGACCCTGTTCTAAGACTGGTTGCTCACTCCCAACCCTGCTTCCTGGAAAAGTGCTGAATCATGGTAAATCTTGACTGCACCAGCATAGAAGATGCTGCATGACCCTGCTTCATTATAACAACATTATAATAAATTAACATTGTGAGACCCCCTGCCCTGGTGGCCAATCAAGGAGCATCATGGAAGACCACATGCACAGTAGCATAAAAATAATACAAGTACTTGCACATGCACAATAAAACCCTGCCAAAACTAGCCAGGAAATATCTGTCCTATAAGAACAGAATCCTTCTGGCCACTGTGCGTCAATCTCTGCTTGGAGTTGGCCTACTCCCATGTTCTGTGGAATGTACTGTCACTTAATAAATCTGCTCTTACTTTCTGCTATAAACTCTCTGTCTGTTTGGTTCAATTCTTTGTCTATGATCACCGAGAACCTGGTTACCTGTGCCCTCCTGCAAAAGGACCAGTGGGCTAGCAAAAAAAAGTACTGAAGGCTGTTAGAAGGGGGGTTAGTCAATGATGAGACCACCTGTGTTTGCTAATTGGAGCTTCCTGCAATTCCAAAGAAACTGAAGATGGGGACTCTATTTTCTTTGAAGATTGCATTCCAAGTGGATAGCCCCCACATTCTTGAGAAAGACTTTCCTAGATTGTGAAACTGGCAAGAGGCTGGGAGAAGACTTACATCTCAAAGGAATGAAGATCTATGTTTCTCTTTCACATGTTTTTTCTCTCAATTTCTCCTTACCTTCCCCTCTCTCTAAATAAATAAATAAATAAATGAAATTCTTTAAGGAAATTATAGATAGATAGATTAGATAGATAGATAGATAGATAATAGATAAATACTTCCTAAATCAAATCTCTAAGAAAAGGAAGGTCAAAGGCTTATAGTCAGGAAGAAACCTGTCAAAAGTTTAGTCAAGCTAAGGGTAAGTTAAGGCATTCTTAGTCACTAACATGTGAGAGATAACAGCATAAGATAACAATCTCATGATTCCTGGCTCACATCAAAGTTATAAAGGATCTGCAGCATATACATTGAAAGGTAGCATCACTGCCTTAGCAGAGATAACAGGTCTAGCCATAACACAAGATAATACCCTGAAAAGCCTAACCCAAATTGAGTATCAAAGAGCAAACTGCAAAACTCCCCCTAAAAATAGATTTTTTTCATTTAATAAATATTTATTGAGAAGCTACAATATAGTATGTACTGTTTTAGGTGCTAGGAATATAGTAGGGACCCAAATACACAAAACTCTTTGTCCTCATGGTGCTTATGAGGTAGATATGCTATGATTTATTTCTTTTCAACTGCTCTCCATCAAGTAATAAATATTGGGTTTTTCAAAATTTATTACTTTCAATTAAAGTTGACATTCTATATTATATTAATTTCAGGTATACAGCTCAGTGGATAGATATTTATGTAACTTACAAAATGATCTCTTCAATAGGTCTAGTACCCACCTGACATCACACATCGTTATTACAATATTATTAACTATATTCCCTATGCTGTACTTCACACTTTCATGACTCCTTTGTAACAGCACAAATAAATTTTGATTTATTTTTTTGCTAATTTAGCTTCACATATTTCTCCTCCCTACCCTTCCATAATTTCAGCACATTTGATTTCGTCTTTAGATTCTTCACTATATCTTTCCTACTTAGGAGTTTACACTCTAGATGTCAAAATAAACATATAGCACATAGCATGAAAGTATATTTCCGAAGAAAACATATTAGTGCCAATCTTGTACCTAAATAGTAATGTCTTTTTTATATTTTAAAAAAGATTTTATTTGTTTATTTTTAGAGAAAGAGGAAAGGAGAGAGAAGGAGGGAGAAGAACATCAATGCGTAGTTGTCTCTTGTGTGCCCCCTACTGGGGACCTGGCCTGCAACCCCGGCATGTGCCCTGACTGGGAATCGAACCAGTTACCCTTTGGTTTTCAGGCCTCTGCTCACTCGACTGAGCCACACCAGCCAGGGCATAATGTCTTTATTAATGTTACTGAACACTGATACAAACTGAAGTAATTTCAGACAATAACATTATGGGGAAAATAGAACAGTGTACATAATAGTTAAACTTTTAAAAATATATAGGTTACTCAAAGTCATAAGGAAAAAGAATGGGAGAAAATGTGAAAGTAATTAAAATAGTCAAGTAAATCAAGCAGTTCACAGATTTCTTTTTTTACTGAAATTTGCTGGTAATTGAGGATAATTTTTGTTTTTAATTTTCTTCTAGTTAATTAGAAAATTATTGTAATTTGCTAACTCATTTGCAAATTTATTTTTTGTGTGAACACAAATTAACTCTTCTTCAATTTAAAAATGGTGTTACTGAAACAAAAATTACAAAAACTTTGTCATTAATGTCGTTTATCAAGTAAGTGTAACAGCTGTCTGTTCTGAAGTACTTCAAATGTCAACCAAAAACCTACAAAGAATTGTGACCATGTAGAGAGCCTGTGATGACTGACATATCATGCTAAGAAGTTGTGACTACAGCAGGTACCATCTGTGAGAAGCTGAGCCTCCCAGACGTTACAGAACATAATCAGCAGCTTATGGAGTAAATGCTGCATAAGCTGCTCTCTGAGCAAGCCCCGGCTTGATGTGGCAGTAAAAAGAATATTGTAATGTAAAACCCTGTATTTATGTAGATCATTTCCTTGAAGAGCTCCCAAATCCTTACAGATTTTGAGCTCATCAACCCCTAAATTCCAGTGAACTAAGAATTATAGAAGTACGTAATCCTCAAAATAATTATTAAGTGATCCAAGAAAGACAATTTCTAGAGCCCCCTCTGTTTTGTGAATAGAATGTGATCTTGATAAGCAGATTATTTTTTTGTCAGAAAAACTCAATCTCCAGAGAGTGTAGAAACAGTATGGAGATTTACCCTATTTTACTATACACATTTCTGTAAGATGCCTTAAATCCTTCTTGACCTTGATGTAGTAAAAAATAAAAACAAGATCATAAATGATGCATTTTTTACATTCCAGTGTTCTCCATATATAAACAAAAATGTGAGTCTATTATACACTCTTATTAAAAATAACAATTTTCCTAAACATCCAATTAGTAGATATGCAATGCTGCGTATATATGCTTTGTCTTTTCTGTATTTTCATTTTTCTCTATTGCTAATGTCACCAGCATAGTCGAGACCTACTCAGCATCTCATAACCAAAATTCCCAGAATTCACCACTCCCAGAATGCAATGACCCATGGCAGCAAGGACTTTTGCCTATGTGTTCACTAATTCATACCAAAAAGTATTAGAATAAAGCCTGGATGCATTGACAGGCAGAATCTGAAGCTCAGCTTATTCACAAATATTTTAAATGGCAAAAGTTCATCAACAGAAGGGATAGGATTATGATGAGAGTAAAGGATATGTAGATACAGAAAAAATATAAAATATAAAAATAGGGATCTTAATTTTCTGCATTTGCTAGCATCTAGGTTCCTGAATATCATAAGTTAAGGTTTGTAGAGATCAAACAACCTTATGAAGAAGGCAGAATAGCCAACTTAAAGTTTTCTTTTTTTGTTTTTATTATCAGCAATTACTCAATTTTATTTAGCAAACACATCTGTTACTCCAAATAGTTTCTTTGCACACACTCAATTTAGCCAAGTTATTTAATAATGTTGAACAAAACTCAAATAAAATAAAACTGCAGATACAAGGATGACAAATATTTGTTTGGCCTACATGTAAGCACCAAATTACTAGTAATGGCTGCCTAGAGGTCTTTATTGAAAAGAATTAAGAAATCATTTTTGAGATAACACCTCACACCTGTTAGAATGGCTATCATCAACAAGTGATAACAAGTGTTTAAGATGTTGTAGACCACAGGTGGCAAACACAAGGCCCAAGGGCTGAATCCAGCCCTCCACCTTGTTTTATCCAGCCCGGCACCTAGTTTCTACCTGGTGGCAGTGCTCAGCTCTTTGCCCCTGGTTAAGGAGTAATTACATTTATACAGTCATAAAATATATTCAGCCTTTTGAAGGCAACTGCGAGGCTGATGTGGCCCCCAGTGAAAATGAGTTTGACATCCCTGTTGTAGAGAAAAAGGAACAAACCTTCATTCACTGCTGATGGGAATGTAAACTGGTACAGCGGCTATAACAAACAGTTCCCTGTCAGAGCACATAGCCAGGTTGCAGGTTCAATCCTAGTCAGGGTGCATATGAGAAGGGAAGCAATCAATGTTTCCTTCTCACGTCAATGTTTCTCTCTCTCTCTCTCTCTCTCTCTCTCTCTCTCTCTCTCTCCCCTACTTCCTTTCTTTAAAAGCAATGAAAAAATGTCCTCAGGTGAGGATTTAAAAAAAGAAAAGGGCCCTGGCCAGGTAGCTCAACTGGTTAGAGTGTTGTCCCAATATACCAAGGTTGCAGGTTCCATCACTGGTCAGGGCACATACAGCCAATCAACCAGTGAATGCATCAATAAGTAGAACAACACATCAACATCTCTCTCTCTCTCTCTCTCAAATCACTTAAAAAAAAAAAAAACAACAGAGTTACCATATGACTGAGCCATCCCTCTTCTGGGTATGTACCTGAAAAATTTACAAAGACATATGCACCCCTATGCTCAATGCAGTGTTATTCATGGTGGCCAACACATGGAAACAACCAAAATGAATAGGTATGATTTGAGTATTTTTCATAAGGAAAAATAATGTTATTTATATTTGCAATAGGAAAATTTGACAATATTTTCCACATTAATAACTGAATATTAAGGGATGGACATTTTATATAATTGCAAGAACATGATTTTTCATCAAGAAAATATTATTCAGTCATATATGGGTTATACAATTGAATGCAATAAATGAACCAAAAAGAAAAACAAACAATCAAAAACTTATAGACACAGACGACAGTATGGTGGTTACCAGAGGGAAGAGGGGTGGTGGTGGTAAAGGGCAGAGAGGACCAAATACACAGCAATGGAAGGTGATTTGACTTTGGGTGGTGGGCACTCAATGTAATATGCACATTATGTGTCATACGAGTGCACACTTGAAACCTGTATAATTTTATTAATCCATGCATGTCACCTCATAAATATAAAAAACAAATTACTTTTTATTTCAGTGAGAAAAGGATCATAACTGATTTGTAATGTGTGTCATTGATACAAAATAGGAAGTAATGTGCACTGTGTATTTACTGACTCTATACTAGAAGTTGAAATCTACAAATCAAACATATTCATCCAGAAGCGCCACATAATAGGACCTTCTCTCAATCTTTTTGCTCAATTATTCTCCTAAATTTAAGACTAATAATAAGTTGTCATGGTGTAGTTGTGGCATTGCCAACAAAGGTAGTGCATATAACTAAGTATACACTACAAAACACGAAACAAGAATTGATTTGATGTACCACCAAATAAACTTGCACTTATCAATCTGACACTCTAAATTATAGTTTAGTATTTTGTTTGGGTCATTTTCTCTACTTCCCCCATGACTCCTCTCTGATATGTATTATAATCTCATGCTACTAGCAAATTAATTTCAGTATGTCTTCATTACTAAGTCAAGTTGTCTATTTTTTTGAGAAAGAACAATTTGCATGGAAATTGAGATAATTACAGTGATTTCATCGTATTAATATTTCACAGCTTGCCATTGATAATCCACAAACAATAGGCAAAAGCTGGTGTGGCAAGACATTTTCAAAGCATTTGTCAAAAGAAGTGAATTGTACCCTGGCTGGCGTGACTCAGTGGGTTGAGTGCTGACCTGTGAACCAAAGGGTCACCAGTTTGATTCCCAGTCAGGGCCCATGCCTGGGTTGCAGGCCAGGTCCCCAGTTGGGGGCGCACAAGAGGCAACCACACAGTGATATTTCTTTCCTCCTTTTCTCCCTCCTCTCTTTCCTCCCTTCTTCTCTCTCTAAAAATAAAATAAATTAATTAAAAAAAAGAAGAAGTAAATGGCTTGTTAACAAAGACATATGCAAACAAACTTTCAGGGATCCTTATTGGCCTTGGAATCCAACTAAATCAGTTGGATAAAACTGAAAAACTGTTGAAAAAACTCAAAAGTAGAAATTTTTCCATGAATATTTCCATCGCTTAATTTCTTTATTTTTATATATAATTATCTTCTTGTATATTACAAGATAATTCTTAAAGAATGAAATTAATATAATGTATCTGCCAAAGAGTTTAACCTGGATTTACAATATACAATATCTATTTGTTTTTTCCTTTTAAAAGCAAATTAGTAAAATAAACCAGGTCACTTCTTACTCATTTTTAGGTGGAATGAGTCAATTGGCTTAATTTCTTATTAATGATTGTGAAATATAAAAGATAACAGAGTAAGCTTTCCATATTAAAAATATGGAATGAAATATTAGCTATTTTTTCCAAAATACAGAACACTAATTGAGAGTCAGATTATTTTGTTTTAATTTTGAGGCTCAGTCACTAGTCGTGTGATCTCTGCCAATTATTTAACTTCTTTGTGGTCACATTTTTTTGTGTATTGATTTTTCTCCCAGTGTTATTGTGAAGGTTGAAAACTACAATGGATATGGAGACACATTATGAAGTGTAAAGCACTTGCTACTATAAGAAATCATTATGACTATTCCATTTCAGTTAAAATTGTATGGTGAAAAATGGGGAAGGGGGGACTGGAACATTTTGATATAGTGTAGCTCAAAGTAAATCTCATAATTACTTTTCTTGTTTGGAAGAGTTTCCCTTAAGGATAAATAAAACACATTTTATCCAGTATTTTTAAATTTTTATTTGGTTTATCAATGAAAGCAATTATGCTAATAGAAAAACAAAATTGGTTTCATAATAAAAGTTGAAAAAGATTCTGTTTTTCCATGTAAAAATGAAATAATTCCTACAATATAATAATTTACATGAATCATCGTAGCTTTTTACTCTATTTATTTATAACAAACTCTTTTCTCCAAGTTGTTTAGTTTTAAGAATTGAAAATAAAAACCAACAGAGGCAATTCTGAATAGAAAAAATGTATTTTTCTGAACACAAATCTTACATATTAACTTAATTTCACATGAATTAAAGGGAATATTATGTTTTATTTTACTCAAGTATTCTAAAGGTACCAATATATAATTTTTAATAAATTAAATTCAAAGTGTGCTAAAAATATAATTTTTTCTCTAATTTTAAATATACACATTTGTTCTTTTAATGTGAAAAATAAAAAGAAAACAAAAATCATCTATTATTTGTATATATAGCTGAAAATTTTGAATAAAATAGAGGTACTTGATATAAAATGATGTAAAGTAAATAAGATGGGATGGCAGATAAGCCAGCCAGAGAAGAGGCTGCTGTCTGAGAAAGACTTGGAGAGGAAAGCAGGAAAATAATAAATCCATTTTGTCCTTATTTATAGCTGTCTTTGATTTAATTCTTAAAATGTGTTATCAGTGATTGAGCATATGCAGATATATTTTTAATTTTTATTTTTTTTGTAAAATCTAGAGAGGTAAAAATGATTATCTCCATTAAAAAATGACTAAACAGAATGTTAGAAAGATTTTAGTATTTTTCCAAGGCCACAACAAGGCAGACCTGAAATTTCATGAATGCTTGCCTTCACATCCACACCCTTTTTACCATACTCTGTTGCTTCCTCAAATGATGACTGATTTCTCAGTGGAAAAGGATCATCTTCGAAATCTCAAAAACTGAAAAGCAGAATATGATGATGGATTGTATGTAAGGAATCAAAAAGTTGAAGTTAAATTGAAGTAAAATCTTTTAAGTTGTCCTAGAAGAGTGAGCGGAACTATGGCAGAAGGAGACTTGAAAGGGTGGGTTTGTGTTCACAGGACTCCAGTAATAAAGCTTTCTGTAACAACTTGCTGAAAACAATCAATGGTGTTACTAAGATTCTCTTTTACATCTTCTTCCTCTAGAGATTAAGGTTCACATAGTAAATCATCTACTTCCGAAGCTACTCGAGGAGAAAAGTTAATGAAGTATTTTGCCATGGTATAATTAGAATTGCCATTGTTTTAGCATCTGTACCCATTTTGCCAGTCATTAGATGCTGGCTGCCCTACTAAGGGCTTGATCATAGAGAAAGCAGAGGTGGCTCTGTCTAGCCTAAGAACATTTCTGGAAAAAGATAACAGCTGAGGCTTGTAGGTGGGGGTATACATTTTTAAATCCTCATGGTGAATTTGAGCACTTAACACAGTGACCACCATGTTTAATATGTTTTATCTCTTTTTAAAAATATTTTATAACCCTTAAGAATTGCAAAATACCTCTGTATGAAGTATCATCCTCTTAAACTTTTATATACAAAAACATTCATGGTTAGAGATTCAAAGCTTAATTTATTTGAGCTTTCATAATGAAGTGATAGGAGGAACGTAACATTGGATAGTTTTATTTGAAAACTATAGCTACATTCCAAATATTTGTCCTACCTTATAATGAAGTCATATATAGTCTAAGCCTGCTAGATCTGTAGTGTTTGTGGAGCCCCTAAGTAGGAAGGCTGTATTGTAACATCAGATCCCATTCAGTCGTTGCCTGGACGGTGAGTCTTGTTGCTTCATAATTGTGCTGGTTAGTTCTATAGCTATTGCAGTATACCTTGGATGGTTTAGCTGTATATCCTAGATGGAAAGAGAAAGCTATGGGATTATAAAACTGGGAAGAACCACGACAAGTTCACAATAAAAGAGTAAGTTTCTTGAGTGAATTGAGTGTTTCTTTATTTCTCATAGAAACAGACCTGAGAATTAGGGCAAGATATTTCTTAGGAAATTTAAATGAAGCTTGTTCTATTAAATGAGTTTTTAGAGTCTTTTAAACTAAGTATGTCATCTCTGTCTCTAATTCTCCTACTTGTAACAGAAATGATTCAATTGGGAAACCAGAAATAATTATAGATTAACAAATCGTGACAACTATACTTTTCATCAGAACTGTCTGTAGACCCAGAGCTACTTATTATCCCAATATATGACCTTCTCTTACTCATACTAATCTTTATTTCCCATTCTGCCTAAAATCTGCCTAAACACAGCATTTGAAAATTTTCTCATCATATTCCCTTATTCCTAGAACATTATCCTTTCAATAACTTATACATCATTTTCTTTATCTTCAGATAATTTTTAAATCTTAATAATTTCCTCAAATTATTTTTAGTTACTCTTTACACAACACAGCCTTGAAAATAAACTCTTTACCTGTCCACTATAATGGTAAAATTTGTTAATAAGTCTTGTGGTTTTAATCTGCATTGGTACTCACAATATTTTTGTAATGTTCCAATCAAGAAGAAATGCTCAACAAAGAAATAATTATTATGATGATGCACATTTAAATTTTGAGTATATATATACACTTCTAAAACAAGAAAGTATTGAATAATTATCAGAATTATAAATATTTTATCAACAATAGTATTGATTAGCATAGATCCAGCATATTTTGAGGGAGATGGAAATATTCAGAGACTGAAAAATCAGAAAAGGCCTTGTGATAAACAAACTTTTTGAGTCTTGAAATATAGAAAGGATTCTAAAAGATAAGGAAGACTCTGTGGCTTATTTCAATTGTTAAGACCCTGTAGGAAAGTTTAGAATTATGACTAAGTACACAATATGAGAAAATCAAGAACAGTTATGGAGGAGGGGAACATACTAGAAGAGTATAGGACATTTATTATAATTAGTCATGAGTTCATCAGTATTTTTATAAAGAAAAATTAAGGAGGTAGTACAGAAAAAGAAAAAAGTGATAAATATATTTCAGAGATAAAGGATAAATCAAATGAAAAATCATTTAGATACTACACATAGTCATGCCCAGCAGCATCGGGTGGGGGGCAAAAACATGAATTCTGGCCACAATGAACAGGACAGATTGGAGAACCGAGGCAGCCTGGCTTCATGTTCCATGTCGAAATAGAGTTTCCTACTCTGTTATTTTGGGATAGCAATAGGAATATTCCCTAATTATGTTAGGATTAAACTTTAATCCCAGATAAGGGTGTCCATCCTCGGCCTATAGCCCACATGCAGCCCAGGATGGCTGTCAGTGTGGCCCAATACAAAATTGTAAATTTACTTAAACCCTTTTTTTGCTCATCAGTTTTTGTTAGTGTTTGTGCATTTAATGTGTGGCCCAAGACAACTCTTCTTCTTCCAGTGTGGCCCAGAGGTGCCAAAAGGTTGAACACCCCAGGAAGTAATTACAGAAGACTTAGAACAGTGTCTGGCAACTTATAAGCTCTTTAGAAATATTGGTAAATTGATAAGTAAGCAAATAAATAATTAGATAAAAAGGTAAGTAGATAGATATTATCATACATGATTTGTAAGTCTTGAGTCTAGAATTTTAATTAAGTAGGAAAATGTAATGTTATGAAAGATACAGTGGTTGATCTCAAATAAGGCTCCAAATTCTTCCCTTTTGATGAACCCTTGATTCTGGGATGACCATTCAGTTTGTTTTGACTAATTTGATTTTAGAAAATAATGAGACAAGCAGAGGTCTCAGAAGTTTATGCTCACTGATACTTGCTATTGTGCTGTGCTTGTAATGCTGGGATGACCGGATGAATGAACCTGAGCTATCCTGCTAGTAGGAGAAACCACACAGAATAGAACTAAGACTACCTGGCTGACAACTTGCCAACCAGTAGACAAATGATTAAGTCCATCTTAGAACATCCAACCAGTAGCCAATCCACCAGCTAACCAAAAATACATAAGATAGCTGAGCAGATATTATGTGAGCTGGCCCAGACCAGAAAACCTCCCTACCCTACAATTCTCCCATACAACATGATCTAAACCAGTATGTTTTATGGTCATTTGTTATGAAAAAGCTAACATAAGAAATGGTAACTTGAGATGGGGTAATACCATAGCAAAAACATAAAATATGTAACATTAGTTTTGTGACTGGGTGTCAGGTACACACCAGAAAAATGGTGAAGGATATGTAAGTGCAGACATGAAACAAGAGATCTCATGACAAAGAGAAGGGAAGGTGATTCTCTGGATGGTAGAAAATCAAGCCTAGGATGATGGCTGTGCCAAAGGTGTGATGAGCAAGAAGGTGAGATAGAGTAGGCTGCCCGAGGGCTCTTAGAGGGCTGTCTCCAGGGAAATGAATGATAGACCTGACAAATTATCAAAATAGCTTTCATCGTGCGTTGATTAAAATGGAGATGGATTTTTGGAGCTTTTCAAGAATGAAAGGAGACTACTCAGTTGTAAAGGAATAATGAACATAAGAAAGAAGGTATGAAATTAAAATTAAAAAGTTGTATAAGAAACGAACTGACAGTATAGTGCTTGGCTCAACAATAAGTAATATTCACATAAGTATGGTAATTAAAGTATTAACTGTAAAATAATGAATTTAATATAAGATATAAATTTAATACAATTTGAGAGATAATTGCATTAGCAGGATAAAAGATTCTACATAAAATAATCTAGTATCTCTTTTTTTAATCCTCACTCGAGGATATGTTTACTGATTTTGGAGAGAGAGGAAGGGAAAGAAGGAGAGAGAGATAGAAATGTCAATAGGGGAGAAAACAGTGATTGGTTACCACTCAAACACGCCTGCATCGGGGATCGAACCCGCAACCCAGGTATGTGTCCAGACTCTCAGAGCAAGGATTGAACCCACATCCTTTTAGTGTACTGGACAATGCTCCAACCAGCTGAGCCACCTGGCAAGGTCAAGAAGTAATATAAAATCTAAACAATCCTGTTTCTTAAAGAGATACAATCAATAACTTAAAAGTTCCCACATTGCGAAATCCAGATAGTTTCTTTCACTAAAAGAGTGTTTTATGTATTTAGGAAGAAAAAGATATCATTCTTATACAATTCTTCTGGGATACATTTAAAAAAGAAATATTCCTTAAAGTAAACTACAAGGTAGTCATCATCTTGATGTTAGGCCTGATAAGATATTTATAATAAATATAAAATTCAGGCCTTAACAGATGTAAAATAAAAAAAGATGCAGCAAAATGCAAAAACCATACACAGATACACCAAAAATAATCACAACAGCATATTACCAAATAAAATGTAGCAATATATTAAAAAGATAAAATATCACAATACCTTAGATTTATTTGAAGAATATGTTCACTTAAGCTATAAATTAGTTAATGCTGCCAAAAGTTATTATTTTTTAATCTGACAAAGGTCATGTGTAAAAAATATGAAGAGCATCTCTCTTTAGTAATGAAGTGATGATAGCTTACCCTCCTTACTTTAGAAATGAAACAGGATGACCACTATTAACAGTTTTACTTATAACTATACTAATGGAAACTTGCTAATGCATTAAGGAAAGCATGTGAAGATATTTACAACTTTTTAAAATTTGGCTACAATGTAAGTGTATAAGCAGAAAGTTCAAAATAATCCATAGTACATTGTTAAAATCAGTAGTTAAAATTGAGAATTTTATTGCATGCAAAACGAATATATAAATACCAATTTTATTTCATACTAGCAACAAACAAAATATCTAATAAATCATATGCATCAAATACTTAGAAATTAATCTGACATCAAAAGCTTAAGACTAACAGTCCTGGCTGGTGTGGCTCAGTGGACTGAGTGCCTTCCTGAGAACTAAAGGGTTGCCAATTCAATTCCCAGTCAGGTCATGTGCCTGGGTTTTGAGCCAGGTCCCCAGTAGGGGGCACGCAAGAGGCAACCATACATTGATGTTTACCTCCACCTCTTTCTCCCTCTCTTACCCTCTTTAAAAATAAATAAATAAAATTTTTAAAACATACGGTTATAAGGAAGAAAAATAAACTAATATCATAAATTAGCTCCCAGAAAAAGAAGTACTATATAGATTTGTTGCAAGATTTGTGACATATATAATACTACAGTACAGTGACAAAAGGATAGTCATTCAGATTAATGGTGCTGAATCAAGTCGGTATCAATGTGGAAAAAATATAGTCTCAACCCTTGCTTCTTTAACTATAAATATAACCATTACACATGATTAAGGGGCTAAAGGTGAAATGTAAAACAATAACTCTTCAAGCAGATAACAATAAGATAATACATTTTTTAATGATTTAGGCTTTAGCAAAAAGTTTGTAATATTAAAACCACAGATTACCAATACAGACTCACAAAAAAAGGCTACCATTAGAAAAAGGACAATAAGAAGCAATGTATTTGTAATTGCTCCAAACTTCCATGCTACCCAAGTGCCCATCAGGCATAACAATAAAATAAATAAATAAATAAATAAACAAAGCAATTGTGATATGTTTACGAAAGTAGAATACTATATGGCAATGAAAATAATTGAACTATTGTTATGCAACAATATGCAAGAATATCACCTATGGACAATTAGTGAAAGACATCAGGCAAAAAAGGGAGCATATGTGCAATTCAATTTATGACGACCAATAACAGGCAAACGTAATTTGTGGCATCAGAAGTCACAATAGCGGTTACCCATTGTAGCAAGAGTTCTGAAAGTACGCAAGCAAAAGGAAAGTTTCTTAAGTCCATACGATATTTCACTTTCTTAGTGTTGGTGGTGGTTATATAAATATAATACCTTTGTGAAAAATGATTGGATTGTACATCTATAATTTGTATACTTTTCTTCATGAATGTTGACCTTCTATAAAAAAACAATATTTAAAAAGAAACTAACATAAAAATGATTTAGGGCTAGAATTTTTAGATTTAAAAGTCAATGCTAGTTCAATAAGTAAAACTCTAACTTAGTATCTTCTTAATTGACTACAGCTTTGGAGGAGCAATCACTAATCAGATTAACCTCATTTGTTTACCTTGAGGGGATGGATTATGTTTTTGTAAGGATGTTCATTAAGATATCTTTATCTGCCCTTAATTCTTTTACCATTTACATGCAAAGGTCCATTAGTTATTTATTGTATACTCTTTAAGTGCAATAATATTCAAACATAATTTCACTTTTTTTAATTATCTTTCATGTGATCTTTTTTTCTCAGCACTATGGTGTCCTTTATTTTGAAGCTATTGGCTAGGTGGCAAGATCTTGATATTCGATTTGAAGTCAGGGTGAAGAAAAATTGTCATTCAGTATTTGGGGATTTGGATACGTACTGCATTTATTAACAGAGACCTGTCTGCTAAGACTTGGAACATAACTTTGCTAATAATCAAGTAGGATTTATATCTTTTTTTTAGTCATGGTCCATTGAGTCCTATTTCCCTCATAATTTTACTAGGTTAAGGAGTTGCTGGACTATGTCTTGGTTCACTGTAGAAAATGGTATCTAATGGTGTCACAAATCAAAAGAACATCACTTAATATCCATACTGTAATGGTGAAATCTGATATTTGGTTTCTTGGATAGAAGTAAAAGAGATGAGGCCCATAGTAACACAAGATAATAGAAAAAGTGTCCTAAACCAGTGTTACAATCCTTCCTAGTATATTTTCTTGTGACAGGTAGTATTCTACTACTCTTTTTATTGACCAAGGATGGAACTATAAGCTGGGGCTTATAGTAATAAATAAGATTCAACACTTAATAGATATGTTCTTTAATTCCCTATGGACATGGTTATGAAATCATAAATAAGAAATGCTCCACACCTCACTTCTAATAATGCAATGCTTTTCAGTTTCATGCCTGTGCTATTTAGATAAACGTAAGTTAAGAACAGGAAAGAAACAGAGGGAAAAAAGTCCATCCCTAGTACTACAGCTCACGTCAGCATAAAAGCAAAGAGATCAACATCATGTTGTGTTTAAGAACATATCCAGGTCAAATAAATTATACGGCTCTGTGGAACTGTTTTATGTTGCTCCAGAACTACTATTAAGTCGATGTGATGTGGTTACTGTTTGACCATTTTCCTGCCTCCCTCCGGCAGCCTGCTGTTTGAACATGTAATAACAGCAAGCAAGCATAGAGTGAGAAGGCTAAGTTCAGCCCTGGAAAGAGAACATAAGTGGTGTGAGGCTTGCCGGCATGTGTGACTGAGGCAGGGGAAAAAATAAAAATAAGTTTTGTCTGTTGCAAGTGTTCATCTTCCTGACTTAGAGCTGATTTGTGTTATGTCTGAATGTCATTATGTAAGGTCCAATAAGTCTGTCATTGTTTACAGCAATTTGGTCAAGTAGGAGCCAAGTTTTCCATATTTCAGAGAGAAAACAGCTCTCAAATAGCAAATCACACCAGAATAAATATTATGAAAAATGCAATATGACTAGTCACACTACAATATCACTAGATGTACTCTTCAAAATAAAAGTACTCTGATGCTTTTAATTCTATTTTTTTAAATTTATTTTTAGAGAGAGGGCAAGGGAGGGAGAAAGAGAGGGAGAGAAACATCAATGTGTAGTGCCTCTCACACACCCCCTATTGGGGACCTGGCCCACAACCCAGGCATTTGCCCTGACTGGGAAGTGAACTGGCAACCTTTTGGTTTGCAAGCCATCACTCTCAATCCACTCTCTGAGCCACACCAGCCAGGGATGATGCTTTTAATTTTTTTCTGCCAGAATACTCTGGCCTGTCCTTTGACCAAAGTTCAAATGTTCTCTTAGGAGATTCAGCGTACAAGCTGCTCCATGAGGAAATTCAACTTTGATGCATGTGCAAGGTCTTAGGAGCATGGTGCTGGATACAACGTAACCAACTGCTTTGGATCCATTAGCCTTTGAGGCCACAGCTCTCTACCACCAGGGATCACTGGGCTGCTCCTGACCCAATCTGCCCTTCTGCTGATCATCATGAGTTTAACTGATCCCTACATTTCCTTGTGGAAGCTCATTCAAATAGAAATGGCAGAGATAACTGACCTCTTAAATCCACATATAATTTTTATTCACATGTATATTGTCACACCCTGCATTTCTCCTTATGTCTTTTGGCAATTGTTTTGAAAGGAGATTCTTTGAAGACACACATTGTTTGTTTTTGGTTTTTATTCGAATATTATTATTCAAATATTATATTATTTGAGAGCTTACAAATACATGTCAATTATTAAAATGAACAACTTCAGTTAAAACCATCTTTGTGTTAGCCACTTTCCATTTATACTAGATATTCCACACAGTGAATAGAGTCCATAGGGTACAACCCAAAAAGTAAGATTCATTTGAAGTGAACTGCGAGAAGAAATTTATCTGCTGAGGTGGACTGCTGGTGGTCAACCAAGGGCACACATTTCATAAAAAATAAGAGCTTACAGGCCATTTGCTGACAGGGGGTTCTCATACACTCTGTACATAGGGAAGAACCTCAGACTGAATTCTCAGCTTCCCACACTATGCACCACTTATTTACACAGTCTGTGTCAACCACTGCAGGAAAACCGTGGTTTCGTCTTTCTTCCAACAGACTGAGACCTGTCCCATCCAATCAGAACTACACAATTTGGAGACCTCATTTACATAAAACATAAAACCTAATTGGAAACCTGGACGGGAACTTGCATTATAAAAGGCAGCTTCCCCATTGTCTCAGTCGAACACAATTTAAGTTGCTACCTGACTCTGTGTCTCGCAGACTGCAGCTCCTTTTGTTCAAATAAATGCTTATTATTCTTTATTACAGTCTAAATTAATTTTGGTGTACATTAGCCTGGATGTTAACTGAAAAGAGAAAGAAGCTTAAAATTCAAGTTGCCAGAGTCCTTAGAACACTTGCTATTTTTATTCAGAGAAGGTGTCCAGGCAAAAGACACCCACTGCAGAAGCTTCACAGACTCCAGTGAAATTTCTACTAGTCCTTAAAATATTGAGAAAATACTGTTGGAGAATTCTTTTCTCTGTGTGACGAAATCTGTGACGTTACCAGTAATCCTTGACACCATTGCACATGATCTTAAACCACTGGCCTAAGGTCAGTAGGTCAAAAAAATGGACTTTTCCCATATTTTTCCTATTGATTGGATTCATAATGCAATATTGTGATTGATAAAAATCATATATTTGGCCATTCAGATGACAAAATGTATTTCTCATATATATTTGGTCTTCATCCATGATTTCTAAAACCTTTGAAATTTCCTAAGAGGAGGCCCTTGGAATTTGGGGGGAACATCTTTTGTCACAATATTTAGTCTCTTATTTTTAGTTTCTGAATTATTTCAGAGCCATAAAAAGTGAAACAAGGGTTTTGTTATTCTTAACAAGCTCTTTCTGCTACAACTGGATTTTTGTTAAGGAGTTAACATTTGGAAAACACCTAAGGGTGGGGAAAAACAAAAACAGAAGGTTTGGAACCTTTGGACCCACCCCCGACATCTGATTAAGGAAGAGGGCCTGGAGAGTGAATCAATCACCAATGACCAATGATTAATCACTCATGACTATGCAATGAAACCTCCGTAAAACCCCAAAAGGGAAGGTCTGCTTCCAGGCTGAGGAAGCAAAATGCTTCCATGTGCCACCATGCCAGACCCCAAACTCCACAAGAACAGAAGCATCTTTGCTCAGGACCTTGCCTTCCATATCTCCTCATCCTATTGATTCATATCCTTTAACAGCCTTTGTAATAAACCAGTAATCCAGTGAGTAAATGGGGTTCTTGAGTTATCTGAGCTTTTCCAGCAAATTCATCAAATCCAAGGAGTGGGTAGTGGGAACCTCTGATTTATAGCCAGTTGGGCAGAAGCATAGGTAACAACCTGGGTTTGTGGTTGGTGTCTGAAGTGAAGGCAATCTTGTGGAACTGATCCCTTTACTGTGATCTGGTGTTTCCAGGTATAAACAGTCATAACTGAGTTGAATTATAGGACGCCCACCTGGTGTTCTGAGCATTGCATGGTAGTACCTTTGTGGAGGGGATAGTCAGTCACAATTTAAAACTGGTAACCAGAACCACTAATACACAGTAACATATTCTAACCTCTTGCTCTTTAATTGTCTCACCTATAGTAATGAAAGCAAGTGTGTTGTATAGTCAGTAATAGCAAATATTAAATATAATATGTAAAACTTGGTGTGAAGTTATGGCCCCTATTATTCGACATCTGCTCATCTTCACTATAAGGCAATTCGTCTGTAAAACAGAAATGTAATATTTGTTCTGTTGAAAAGATGGCATTATGATGATCAGATGAGATCAAACAAATTATGTATATTTAAAACTTAAAACCTATGTCCAAAATGTACTGAAATGTTAATGTTATCCTTAATAGCTGGTTCTTGGAACAACATGAAATATAACAAAGAAGTAGGACTGTAGGCCAAAGAATACAGGTCTGGAAAAATAAATTAATATGATCATTTAAAAATATTAATAGAATAAGGAATCTGTAAATATCGACTAACTTTTTAGTATATATATATCATTAGTAGGAGGATAACTCTCAATAGGTAGTGTTCTTAGTGACAGAAATTAACTATACTATACATGACTTAAGCCAAAGTCGATTTTGTTAAGAAATGGGAGAAAGATTTGAGAAGTTGACAGAGTCAAACAGTCTAGGGGACTGTGGAAATTAAGACAGTGTCTTAGGGTCAAGAAGCGGAAAGCAGGGAGAACACGACATCGCTAGGATGAACGACCAGGCATTCTGCTTTGACCAGAACGGCTAGGCCCTGCTTCTGCCATCACCCCTGCTGTTGTACCTGCTGGACACTACGGAGTGTTATGCGCAGTCTCAAGTCTTGAATGGAAAAAGGTCCTTGCTCACCAGGCTTCTAAGGTAAATGTGGGTAGTGATTGTACAAAGCGGGAAAATATCCTTCTATCAAGACTACACTCAAGAAAAGAGGCAGTTTCCTTTAAGAAAATTGGGTACTGCTAGAAAAGAAGATTCTCATGCTAGGAAGCCCAAGGCTAGTGACTTTGGAAAGTCACTATTATCCCCGGTCTGAATGTGGGAGAAATTATTTATGTAAGGGAAGCTGTAAATTTGAAAGTCATTACTAATAATTCTGTGTCAGTATTCCATATGTAATGAGGACTTTGAGGTTCATTTCCTCTTTTTGTAGTCTCTTCCCCTACAATATAATTCATTAGTAAGAATAAACTAAATATTTTCTCATTCAAAAGATTAATAGCTTAACTAACCACTTATCAACTAAAAGCAATTTATGGAAAATGTTCAAGAAACTTTGAAAATCTATTTTATTTCCTAATGAACAATATCTCAGTCCCTGTGTTTTGCTTACTAGAAAACTACTCACATCAAATATTCTCTATTGGTTTCAAAATCACATGCACTATTTGCCCCCCCTTTTTTTGTCATGAAAGGATTATTAACTTCCAAATATTTTCAGTGGCTTTTTTAATTTGACCCTTTCTTTGGACAGTTAAATACTAGATTTCTAAATAAAAATGTTGACCATTTTCCTTTATTTGCTGGGGAGAATTTGAGATAGATATAGGGTCAATTATGATTGAAGAAATTTTGTTATTTTAAAGTTTAATTTATTAAATAGCAAAGGGATAAGAAAAATATTATTTTAATTTTTAAATGTATAACTGATTATTAAAGAATCTGTCCAAAAATATAGTTATTGTCAAACATGCTAATTAAGTAAAACACAAACAATGCCACTATATCCAGGGGAAGTGACTCAGAAACATCACATATTAGGGGCATTAAAGTGAGTCATACAGAATTAAAATTTTCTATGCAACTCCATATCCAAATAGATGAAAGAGTAAGTGATTTAGAAGTTTTTCAAAGCCCAAGTATTTCAAATTTAACAGTAATAAAATTACTGATTCCATGAAATTACTTTTGTTTTCTTCAAACTGCAAGCTTTTTTCCAATATAAAACAAGATCCAGAATTTTTACTTGGAAGTCATTAGTGCCATTTTGCAAACATTTTGAGAATTTGGAAAAAACAAGTGTAAAAAACAAGTACCCAGTACTTTGGCTTCCTGTTTTTTAATCTGTTCTTAGGGCTCCTTTTCAAATCTTTTAACAATCGAAGAGGATTTGATTCTTCTAGTAATGTGTTTAACAATAAGGTTGATATATATATATATTTTTTTTTTTTTGCATTGATGCCAGAAGATTCTTAGGTTGATGAAGACAATGTAAAACATGAAATGTTAATGTGTTAATCAGGGAAGAATTTTATTCTTACCTTTACTTTCTGGCTTGAAGAAAAACTCAGTATGCTTTTAAAACACATCACTGTTATTTACAGTAATTTCTTCTCATATTATATATGGTATTATTATATATATTACATGTTGTCTTATTGAGTTGTGAGAAAATTCATCTGTTATTAGTGTTTACAGGAATGCTCATTTATCATGTTATTCAGCCATAAAAACTCATGTAATAAAGATAATTTGTTCTGTGTTATGAGAATAATTTTTGTGGACTGGGAAATAACTGCCTAGTTTGTCTGGAATGCAAAACAAGAAATAATTGATGATATGTCACCAGTTTAAAAAACTACCAGCAAAGGAAAACATCAAATTAAAAAGAGCCAGAAAACAGAATAAAAATACACACAGAAATCGTTACTTAAAAATATGCTGCATTCACTATGCCCCAGTCAGTGGAAAACTGGTATAGGTAATATGAACAGGAGAGTTGGTAATAGCAAAAATATAAACTATATTATTTAAATAGATTTAAACATATCTTTAATGCACTATGAAATTTTGAATTTTAAAATTATATTTTGAATTTCAGGACATTGGAAATACTTCTTAATGAAAGTGCTATTGACTGAGGTGTTATGCTATATTTTCAATTCTTATTACTTCACTGTTTTTCTAGTTCTACTTTAACATATTATGTTTTATCATAGTCAATTGAAATAATTTTAAAAATAAAATGTGCCTGGGAAAATCTCACAATAATTTTTGGATATATGTGTTTATCTCTGAAAAGAACTTAGTTGTTCTCTAGAAAACGGTATTTCTTCCATGTCTCTTACCAAAACAAATTGCAATTATCTAAAATCATTGATTATTTGCTAATGTTTCCAAGAGCTCAGGCAGAAGTTACTGCATCATCTTTATCTGCTCTTTTTCCTACCATGTTTGGCAAAACTCTTTTTTAAAATACTAAGCTTAACTGACATAAAATCTATAATACTTCACTCTACTATTGCTATTTGAGTGATCTAGCTTCAAAAAGAAACACTTTATTTCACATATTAAAAAGTCAACCTCCTTTTCCCCTTAGTATTTATTTGTGAGTTTTAAAAAGACATGTTTTCAAAATATTTTTGCCAAGTCTTTTGTATTTTCATTTTAGAGATCAAAACCTTACCAATTGCTGATGTTAATGTAATAGATCATTCCTTGTCTAAAAGCCAGTAGGGAAAAAATCTTTCCTGCTGTCCTTGGTCCTCTTGCACAAGATCTAGGTTTTGTGATACTGAAGAACAGGTCTCCATTGATAAATATATTCTATTTCCCAATCATACCTGAAGGGTAGCACCGTTAAAGCAGCGGGGAGGAAAGCAGTCAGACTGCAGCTTGACACTGGGCCAAGCATTGTAGCTCATTTTCTGAAACCCTTCCCATGTAAGCGATGTGCCCTTTACTCACCACCAGGATCTGGAGACTACTTAGTACTCAGACTGTAACAGCCACTGGGGGAGGGGTGTCAAACTCATTTTCACCGGGGGCCACATTAGCCTCAAGGCTGCCTTCAAAGGGCCAAATGTAATTTTAGGGCTGTATAAATGTAACTACTCCCTAACTAGGGGCAAGGAGCTCGGCGCTGACACTGGGTAGAAACAAGGTGCCTGGCTGCATAAAAAAAGGTGGAGGGCCAGATTCAGCCTGAGGGCCTTCTGTTTGCCACCTGTGCACTAGGCCATGGGAAATTTGATCATTCAAAAACAGAGATGAGTATTTTGCTTCACCTGCTGAAAAAGTGTACCAGTTCAAAAGTGAAATAAAATGAATAAAAGATTTTCTTATTTTCTAGTGATTTCTAATTGTCCTTTAAAAAAATTTAAATTTATTTTAATCATATTTTTCTGTTATGATTTATCCCCCTTTTACCCTCTTTCACCTCCACCTACCCCCTACCCCTGTAATGACCACACTGTTGTCCATGTCCATGAGTCAGTCCTTTCTCTTTTTAGCTCAGTCCCTCTACCCCCTAACTCCCCACCAGAGCTGTCAGCCTGCTCTTATCTTTGTCTCTATTTTGCTTGTTAGTTCAGTTTGTTCATTAAATTCCACATGTGAGTGCAAGCATATGGTATTTGTCTTTCTCTGACTGGCTTATTTCACTAGCATCATGTTCTCCAGGTCCATCCATACTGTCGCAAAGAGTAAAATGTCTCTCTTTTTATGGATGAGTAGTAGTCCATTGTATGAATGTACCACAGTTGTTTTATCCACTCATCTTAAATCTCTTAAAATGACAGCCAATAGAGCATAGATTTACTGTGCTCTTCTTTCAAGCAGCTTTTAGGCACATTCTCTTCATGCCTTTTTGTGGGATTTCAGTAAAATTGTTAGCTATCACTCAATATTTAGGAAGTACTTTACCTTTCATTAAAAAAATTCATGTTATGTGAGGTCTGTCCAGATGGCATCCAGCCACGTAGTATAAACAATAGAGATATTTGTTGAAGAAATACAAGATACAAGGCACATGGTACATAGGACAATAATACCTCAGTGCCCTTCGAAGTAATCACCTTAGGATCTAACAAAGTTCTCCCAGTCACAATCAGCTGCCCCACTGTATTTTCCTGAATCTCATCGATGGTCTGAAATCTCTTCCCTTTCAAAGGTGATTCGAGTTTTGGTAAAAGTCAGAGGTTGCAGAGCACCAAATTTGGGCTGTTGGTGGGGCTGTGTCACCTGGGTGATGTGATATTTCCCCAAATTCCTCTGCACAAGACCTGATGCATGAGTGGGTATGTTTTCATGATGAAGCTTCCAATCACAAGTTGCCCATCGTGTGGCCTTTAGAATTATTCAAATAGTTTCCAAGGAGGAATATTCAAGCTTAACACAAATTGATTTGGTGCAGAATCATTGCTCGACTCTCTCAGTCATTTTGAATGTGATGGCCACATAGTACATATGCTCATTGTCTACCGCCCCCACTGACTAGTACAGTGAAGTTGTCATTGTTCACACATGTACATTCTAGTCCACTCCCCTTGGCTGCCTGGTTACATCGATGTGGTGCGAACCATTCTCGTTATATTAATGATGGCTGGACTTTTTCTGGACAGACCACATATGTTTGCTTATTAACATGAAGTGTTAGGGATGAGTATAATTGTTCTGATATTATCAGAATTTATTTGATCTTCATCACCATCAGACCACTTATAAGAAGAATAAATTAGGAAGTTTCATGAGACTACTAGTGAATATATTGGTGGATCATCCTGAAAAATTAATTAGTAGATCAAACACTAAAAATGTAATAATGATATGCATTGGCTATGCAGATAAAATTTTAAATTATTTTTTAAATTAAAACTGTTATTCACATCATTTTAAAACAAATACAACTAGTATAAACTATTGTTTACACATAATTTTTGGCAATTGGAATTAATGTGTAGAAATAATTTCAATAAAGAAAATTAAGTACATTATTTGAAAAATCGATTGATCGAATATACTGAATTATTACATTGCAGGAGTTCCCTGTTGGTTCTATATGATAATTCAATAATAATATATTTATTTATTTTTTAAATACTGTAAAACAGCTTGGCTTGGTTTGAGACCCAGAGCTAACCAAACTGTAAGGTTCAGGTGCCGTTCTCCAGACTATCAAGTCTGCTCAAGACTTGTAACAGCAAATTAAAAGTTTCTGGTTTTCCCAAACCACTGTCAGGTTTGATAATTCATTAGAAAGACTCACAGAACTCATTGAAATCTATTATACTCATCTATTATGTTTATTACAGGAAAATGATACCAATTAGAAGCAACCAAAGAGACAAAGGTCAGGTCTGGGAGAAGCCCCAGTGTGGAGCCTCTGGCCACTCTTTCTCTGTGGATTCACGAACTGTGTTACTTCCTCCCAATTGCAATGCGTGAAACTATGCACAAAGTGTTGCCAACCAGGCAGGACCCCCTGAGCTTTGCGTTCAGAGTTTTTATTGAGACTTTATTATACAGGCATGACTGACTGAGTCATTGCCCACTAGGGTGACCTCTCACTCCAGCACCCACCCCCTTTTCCAGAGGTCTGAATAATAGGTACCACATGCTTTAGGGGCCCATGCTGGGTCACCTTGTTACCATAAAGTATAGTTCCAGGTGCCCACTATGAACAACAAAGACATTTCTATCCCTTGGAAAATTCCAAAGGTTTAGAGGTTTTCTAGGGAAAAAAGCAAGACCTCTCTTTGGGTGAGACCAAATTTCTTACTACACAATGGGGCAATAATTTGACAGCATACTTTACAATATGGGTAGAGAATTATAACAATTTGCCACTTGCTTTCAGCCTAAATAAGCACATTTTGTAAGAAAATTAGCAGTAAAAATCTATCATTTTATGTTACACATGGTGTATATATTTATAGTTAATAACATAAGTTAACTCAATATTAAAGGTTTTTACATATGAGCACAACAAAGAGAATCATTTGTTAAGCTGATTATAAACATATTTTCCTCATTTTTCATTTATTTCATAGGCTTAAAATTAAGATTCTTGATTCGCCTTTAGGAAAATATTATTTATTCATGTTACACAGCACCATCACTGCTCTCTTTATTTGATGAAAAAAAGAGAAGAATGGTTAGTTTCAAAATTTATGTGCTCACAACCAACCAAAAAGTGCGGGGAGGACACATAAATCCCACCAGCAGATTGTAATCAGGCAATGTGCACTGTTGTAAATATGGGTTGTTTACAAGACCATAGCTTCCATATGCACATTCTAATTTATCTCATATTTTTTGAAAAGATTTAACTTACTGTGGTTTTACCCAAAACAATCCCAATATGTAAATTCAGGTGTAACAGATTTTCTTAAATAAAATTTTGGCACAAAATTACTATGCTTTGTTTTTAGTATTTTGCATTATATGAATGTCTTCCTTTTAAGGAAAACAACATGATAATTTTGTCATAAAAAGAAAATTCAAGTGTATTGATTATCCCTGTTTTTATGTTAAACATAAGAACAGTAACACTTGAAACGTGTTGAGAGTAAATGAGATGCAGATTAAAAACCCTGGTCAATCAGATTCAGTGTATTCTTGTCTGAACATCAGCACTATGGCCTTCAGAAGCCATAGCTCTCCTATTTCCATGCTAGGTCAAGACTCCATACTCCTTGAAGTCAGGAATTTTATTTAACGATATTCCTTCTTCATAATATGAACACAGTGAACACAGTTTTTGAGGATGTGCCACAGAAAATAGCTCTCATGTCATTGCATTGTATTATACGTGCTTCTTGAGTTCATGTGATTGGGGGTCACAGGAATGGAAAAGGTCGAAACAGAACAGAGAGACTTGTAAGTGTGATAGATTCACAAAAGAAAAATCAATGTTACTTTTTGTGTATAGATTAAAATCATGTTGAACTTTACATGTAGCAGAGCCAACAATTCAAAAGATTATGAAATATTACACTTACAAATATTTCTTAAGAAAAAAGAAAAATAAGGGCTAGATAATTTGCTAACAAATTGCCTAAAAACACTTTTCAATAAAATAAATATGATTTACCACTCAGAAATGAGGGCAATTAAATTATAGAAATTATATTATGTGTGTACTATCACAAGTTAGGTTACGTAGATTATCACAATTGAGTATTTGAGGATTTGTTTTATAATTACATTTAGATAATGATGATTGATTCTTTAATGTGTTCTCTTCAACTAGATACATGGTCAGTAGAAGAAATCAGGCTTTTCCCTTTTACTCGGTAGCTTTTTGTTGGATTTATTTGCGGCTATCATTTGTTTAATGATCCATGGGATAAGTAAGCACACATCTAATGATTTTGACATTTTGTTTGGATTTTATCACTCAGTTAATATTGTAATAAAAAGATGCAAATGTAAAAATGGTGATCATACAAACATTATTGATATCTTAATTTTAAACTTAATAATTTAGTGTTAATAGAAATAAATAGACTAATGGCACCTAGGCGAGTACAGACTTAATTCTATATTATATGTTCCAATGCTGATTTTTTCATGAACTTAAAGTTTGGGTATGATGGTCAACTGAGGCTTTTTGCTCACCTCTTCTCCTTAAATATGTTGTGGATTGACTGGACGACTAGGGAAACAGAAATATAGTATCTTATACAGCTATATGAACAGGAATTACTAGCCTGGCCTCGGCTGGTGTGGTTCAGTTGGCTGAACATCATCCTAGGAACCAAAATGTCACCAGTTTGATTCCTGGTTGGGGCACATTGATGGGTTGAAGGTTTGGTCCCTGGGGCATTGCAGAAGGCAACCAATTGATGTTTTTCACATCAGTGTTTCTCCTCCTCCCTTCTTCCCTGCCTTCTTCTCTCTCTAAAATCAGAAATAAAATGTTAAAAAAAAAAAAAGAATTACTAGCCTGCCCAGGTGAACTAGCTCTCATACTAATACAACCACGCGGGTGGGGAATTGAAAAAAGAACACATGTCCAAGGAAGCAGATTATCCTTCTGTGCAGTGATCTTGCTTTAGTAAATGTGAACTTGTGGAACAAAGAATGGCAGTCTCACACAAACTAGATACCAAATCTTCCTATCATGAAGTGGGAAAGGTTCCACTGAATTATATAATAGAAATAAAAGACTATTTATTTCTTAGCTCCTTCCCTATTGCTATCACAATGCTTTGTCTGTAGTAGGAAATATAATAACTATTCATTGAGCCACTGCTTTGCAAGTTTAGAGAACCATAAAAGAATTTCTTAAGGAAATCACTATCCAATTAGAAATGGAAATCATATCTGATATTCCTTGCTGTAAATTAGATAGACAAGAAAAATATTCTGGTCTATCTTATGTCTCCTATTTCAGGAGAGTGTATGATGTTTGGTAGGAAAATATTAAATAAGAAATTGAATGCTATATTTGGGTTAATACTAATTTTCAGAAAATTCCAACATAAAATTTGTAACTGCAAATTTATAGATTTGTGAGTTAAATTGAAAATGTTGCACATTCTACAGTGTTAGCAAAATTTATATTTTATTTTTCAGAAATAGCTATCATCATAACACATGTGAACACACATATACAAACATACATGTGCAACGTGATCATAATATTCACACTTCTGTGTATGAACCTCAGAAGTTTGTTTTAAAACTAGATGACTACCTCTGAGTTTATTTTTTAGCATAAACATATTATCTTGGAATATAAACTTTCTAAATCTCTACCCCTCAATTATTATAGAAAAGAGTAATCAAAGGAGAAAATGTAAAATAGGTTCAGTCACACTTTATTATAGCCTCAAATTTAGTAAGTCTTAAAGGGAAAAATGTAACAGACTAAACTGACCTTTGCTAAAATAATTTTACATTTGATTACCATCAGCTATAGATCAGAATATATTGCCATATCTCAATAAACTACATATCCAAATATAAAATAAAACTCTCAGAATCTTTTTATTGATTAAATCTCCCCAGAGTAATCTGTTTGTAAAAACCAAATGTAGTTAATTATCATAGAAATGGGTGAGACTATAGTGTGCCTTCTTTGATATATTATCAGATTCAATTTTGTGTATTCTTTGATCTGCTTTCTTAGAATTTGAAAACTATTTTTTCTTAATTTCATAAAGCTAATAAACATTTGTTATATTATTTATATAACTGGTCATCAAGATAGGGTATTATGTTTCTTTAGATTATTGCTGTCCACTAATAACAAATGCAAAAGAAAAATAGTTCAAAATTTCTTTTCAAATCTAAACATTTATCAAAAAATGTATAAAAAATGATTTTTCCATTTTACAGCATATATATTGTGTTAGTTTTTAACACATTACCAACATTATTTATAGAGTATATGATGTTTAAACTGCTAAAGGAAAAATGTCATGTTTTACAAATAAATAATCAAAGCTGCATTTTGCCTTTAAATAATGATAATAAAATTAAAACATTTACTACAGTTTTACATGTCAGTTACACATGTAAACTTAAATCGTAGAATATAATGGAAGAAAATGACCTGAAAATTAATCCACTATACTCAACCATTCAATGCATCAGTCTTTACTCTCATATTTACATCAAATATGTATTCGATGTACATGTGTATTGTCTTTAGAATAAAAGTAGCATAAGTTATTAATACCAGTTAGGGAACTATCTTTCTCACAATGGCTCTATACTGTATAAACAATATAATATAAACAAAGACTAAAGTACTTAATATCATATACTTCATCCACTAATAATTTCCTCTAGGCAAATTACTTCCTTTTCAGAACCATGTTTGACTTTTATTGCCATTTTACATTTATCTACATTCTGTTTGATAATATTTTTACATCAACACATAATCTACTCATTTATACATGACTAGTCCAAATATTAATCCAAAAAACAAAACCCAAAGAAAACTAGAAGCCAACTTTATCTTTTTTAAATTTTATTTTGTTCTTTTATTACCTTCAGGACCATTGACATTTAATAACATGTATCATCTACATATTAAGTTTCTATATTAAACTTAAAGGATTTTAATATTTTCTTGTGTGACAATAAATATATATTTAATTTCTATAACTCATTAATCAGTTATTTGTTTTTAGTGGCATGTTATCAGTTTTACGTTACATTCATCAGTTTTATTATTTAGAAAGGAATTGAAAAAGAAACACGATTTCTGGCTAGGATGGATGCTTAGGTGATCTTCTCACACAACCAAAAAAAGGATAATAACCAATCTAAAAACAAAAAATAACCAGTACTGTCAGGAAATTAAACTGTATAGAAGTTCAACATCCAAGGAGTTAAAAAAGAAACATTCATCCAGACTGGTAAGAGGGGCAGAAATAGGCAGCTGGGACAGAGAGGATGCACAGTGAGGCAGTAGCTGGTGACCATGCTGGTCCCACATTAACATGCAGATAAATCTCAGGAGGACAGCTGAGGAACGAGCAATACCAGCCCAGGATAGACCTCACAACCCAGGGCTCCAGCACGGGGAAAATAAAGACTCATTATCTCTGGTTGTAAAAACCTGTGGGGGTTGTGGCAGCAGAAAAAAACTGCCAGTCTCTCAGGGGAGTACATGTTAGGGGCCCACAGAGTCCTAGATTGTACAAAAACCCTGACTTGTGGGTAGTGGGGAAAGTCACAGGAAGCGGGGTGAGGACCAAGCAAGCAGCATTGTTCCCTCTCTGACCTCCCCAACATACAGAGTCACAACACAGCAAAGTGGTTTGCCCCGCCCTGGTGAATACCTAAGGCTCTGCCCCTTACAACATAATAGGTGTGCTGACAAATTGAAGAGACAAAGAAATATGGCCCAAATGAAAGAACAGATCAAAACTCCAGAAAAAGAACTAAGCAACAAGGGACAGCCAACCTATCAGATACAGAGTTCAAAACACTGGCAATCAGTAAGAGAAGTGATTGAGTACAACAAACTAAAGGAAGGAATGAAGGCTATACAAAGTGAAGTAAAGAAAAATATGCAGGGAACCAACTGTGAAGGGAAGGAAGCCAGGATTCAAATCAACTATTTGGAACAAAAGGAAGAAATAACCATTCAATCACAACAGAAAGAAGAAACAAGAACTCAGAAAAGTAAGGAGAGGCTTAAGAACCTTTGTGGCAACTTTAAATGCACCAACATCCAATCATAAGGGAGCCAGAAAGAGAAGAAGAAGAGCAAAAATTGAAAACTTACTTGAAAAAGATAATAATAAAAAATTCCTCAATTTGGCAAAGGAAATAGATATACAAGTCCAGGAAGCTCAGAGTGTCCCAAACAAGTTGGATCCAAAGAGGACCACATCAAGACACATCATAATTAAAATGCCAAAGGTTAAAGATAAAGAGATAATATTAAAAGCAGCAAGAGAAAAGAGAGTTACCTACAAAATGAGTTCCTGTAAGACTATCAGCTGATTATCAGAAGAAATTTTGCAGGAAAGAAGGGACTGGCAAGAAGTATTTAAAGTCATGAAAAGCAAGGACCTACATCCAAGATTACTCTATCCAGCAAAGCTATCAATTAGAATGGAAGGGCAGATAAAATGCTTCCTAGAAAAGGTAAAGTTAAAGGAGTTCGTCATCACCAAACCCTTATTATATGAAGTGTTAAAAGGACTTAATCTAAGAAAAAGAAGATCAAAAACTATGAACACAAAAATGACAACAAACTCACAACTATCAACAACTGAGCCTAACAAAGGACAAAAACAAAAAAATCCACCCCCCCCCACAAAAAACAAAGACAAACTAAGTTCGCAACTACAGCAGGAATAGAATCACAGAAATAGAGATCACACAGAGGGTTATCAGCAGGGATGGGTGGGAGGAAGATGGGGGAAAAGGTACAGGGAATAAGAAGCATAAATAGTAGGTATAAAATAGACAGGAGGAGGTTAAGAATAGTATACAAAATGGAGGAGCCAAAGAACTTACACATATGACCCATGGACATTAATTAAAGTAGGGGAATGCTGGTAGGAGAGGGTGTGCAGGGCAGAGGAGAATAAAGGGGAGAAAATATGGGACAACTGTAATGGCAGAATCAATACAATATACTTAAAAATAGAAACACATAATTCTCTGAGTCCCTTTCCTCATCTGTAAAATGACAGCAACATTAACATCGCAAGAGTGTCAAAGATTTAAATAAATTAATGAATATAAAGCATGTGGCACTGCATCTAGCAATAGTAAAAGCTCAATAAATAAAAAATCATTTATGACTTAAAAAAGAAAAGAATTGATATATTTACATTTTATTTATTTTTTATTTTTGAAATGTTCACATTAAAACATTTTCAAATATTTATATTCTATAGTCTTTATTAGTTGCATTGGCAAATAATTGAAGAGCCTATTCATTTTTTTCTATTCAAAATATTAAAAATAATAATTTTGTTATGTTTTGAAACTTACAATTTGCTTCTTGATTTCAGCATAATTCCTAGTACCTTCATAAATTAATTAAAATAATTCTATTGTGTGATATATGCCATATCCTTGAACACATTTATGACACATATTTTCACTATTTATTTAAAACTGCCTGCTAATAATTTTGCTGGCCTGACTACTAGAAGTCATTTTCTTGCTTTAGATATGTTAAACTTTGGTTTATCTTCACTGCCCACATATGTAATGCTGGGGACATGAGATATGCCTATTTGATTGTAGGATTTCTGGCTTGTACCAGAAGTCCTTAGTTGGTTGGCATGCTGTGTAAACAGAGGCAGTGGGCAGTGCAGGTTTTCCTGGAAGACTATCATTTGCTGGAGCCCCTGTCTATGACTTAGCTGGAAGCATACAGCTTGGAACCATACAAACATGGCAGCGAAATGGAGAGTATTTCCAACTCAGTTTCCCTGAGACAGGTTCTAACAATGCTCACAATCCCTCCAAAACAACAAATACAAGGGAAAGTATGATGGAGATGGTGTCGAAGTGAAAGAGTGCGGTGCACTTCGCTGATTAAATGATGAATGTTACATAAACGTGTGAACATGTAGATATATTGCTAGGTTCACACCTTAACCACCTCAAGCAGGGCCTTGGACAAGGACACATGGGTTCCCTTAAATTAAAGAATTATTCCATTCTTTATAGTATTTGGTGCTATACGGTAAATCTTTTTTGGATTATGTTCTATATCGTTTGAAGAGAAACAATGTCTTCTTATCTTTCTCATTGTTCTCCTTCTTCCTTTCAAGATTCAGTCTGCTCCTTTGTATACTTTTACGGACATGACAGAAACTCGGTAACAAAGGTCTTGACATTTAGAGGCATTTTATAATAGCATTTCCCATAAATTTAATTTTTAAAATCTGGGACAATTTGTTAGTTTGAAATACTGCAAACCAGCTTCTTTTTCTATCACCTTGATTGGCAATCCCCTTAGTTTTGCATTGCACTCTATTTTGACAGCAACTAAATATCTTTGAATCAGTGAGGACTTTTCAAACCAAGGGGCTATTGTCAAACCAAGAATATTAAGGTAAATTTCACTAATGAGCCAGGGAATTGTCCAGACTTGGAGAAAAAAAGGTAAAAAAAAATAAAATTTTATAGATAACTAACATTTTATTTGGGTTGGGGAAAAATTACAAAAAATACTTTTAGTGTCAATTCTCATAGCTTTGCAGACATAGAAGGTGCTCAGTAAATGTTTTGGTTGTTAGTCTGAAAAAGTCTATCACTAAAGACAGAATCAACACATGTTCCGCCTTCTATCACAAGGCAGTGAAGACCTCTTCTGCTCTCAGGTTGATGAATCTGGCTTTCTCTTCGGAGTTCCCTCCAGTGACTCAGCATTAAGGTTGATTAAGCCAGTTGTTTATATTAAACTGCCTTTGTCAAAATAAATGAACTAAGTAGCACTGAAAGAATTTGAGAATTTTTTTCTTATTCTTTTTGTTTTCTTTATTTTGTATAGCTATTCATTAAGAAGTGGCATTTGGTAAGCATCTATGTGTGTGTGTGTGTGTGTGTGTGTGTATTTCAATAACTAGTAATTAGACTAATAGTGATAAACTGAGAACAAACATTAATAATGTAATATATAAGATAACACGTGCTAGTTATTTTCTCCACATTATGAACAAGAAATGCTTTTTATCAAAAGATATTTTATATAAAATGTTATGTTTGAAAATATTTGGATATCTCAGAATAGACAAGAGTATCTTATTTTGGAAATGTGGAATACCACGGTGGAAAACTTTCAGGGGAAAGGGACACTGTCTCCTCTGAGATAAATGTAATGACCATCTTACGGGGCACAGTGAAGAAAGAGTGAAGACTTGTTTTAATATGACCACTGCCACTAACAAGCCATACAAGTTTGTGGAGTCATTTAAAATCTCTAGACCTCAATCTCTTCAGTTATAAAATGAGAATAATATACATTTTCACTCAATAGTATTTATCAATTAACAATTATCAATTAATTATTGATTTGCTAATATGTAAGCTATTTATCAGACATGCTAGGTACAATTCTGCCCCCACAGATCTTGGAATCTAGTGGCAGGACAGTCATTTAACCAACAGTTACATTAATGTGTGACTACAATCAGAGTAACTGTGATTAAAGAGAAATGCACTGGAATTAAAGAACATGTAATATGGAGACTTGCTCTTATCTGGTAGGGTGAAGAAGTTTCTGAGTTGGTAATGATGTTAGAGAATGTGTAGGAGTCAACCAGTGAGCGGAGCTCAGGGATGAAACTATAGACAAAAAGATGGCATGAAAGGGTCTGTGTCTAGCAGAAGCATGATTTATTTGAGAAACCCAATGAAGGGTGTAGTGTGGCTGCAACACGGGGAACAAATGGTGGTCAGGTATGAAGAGACCCTGGGAAGGGCAGTGCAACCATGCAGAAAAATGAATCAATAAATAAACAATAAAAAATAAAAACAGCAAATGCATTACTAATGTCTGATGTCTGACGATATTTTAATTCACCCTTTGTCATCTGTTTAATGAGTGCACTCCATGTTGCTGCTCCTGAGGAAGGTTTGGTCTGTCCTTGTGAACAGTTACGGTTTCACGTTTGGTGTTCTACCTTCAAACCTGCCTGGGCAACATGAAAAGTTTATGAGGTTCATCAGAGTTTTCTAGTCTTTGGAACCTTTAGACAATTTATCTGAAAATGAAAGAATACCAATAAATGAATACTCAGTATCTGAAAAACATATGGGCACATAGAAAAATAAATATGATTCTCTGTTTATTGATTCTCAGAGAAAAGGGCATAATGGAAAAGGCAGGTGTTTTCTTCATTAAGGGTTCATTAAATGCTCCTTTAAAATTAATTTGCTATTATTTGCTGAGAACAAATATATTACCAGCTTTGCTAAATTGCTAGGAAGAATCACTCCCAATCAGTGGGCAAGTTATTTTTTTTCCAATTAGCAATTTTAAGTTTAAAGAATAAAATGCATTTTAAATCTGTTCATTGTATAGTGTCCAAATCTTCATTCCCTTATGACATTTTTTTTACTCACAAATCACAGATATCACAAATGAAAGGCAGAAATATTTCATCATTAATAAGCTACAATTTTTATTTTTTAAAAATATAGTCGCTGTTCATTGGAATTTATATGTACTGTTACTCTGCCTATGTACTTTTTACACATCAGATCATTTCCTTCCCCAAACTCTTCAACAAATATTCATTGAATACCTACTAAATAAGACACTGTCCTGGGCACTGGAACAATGATGAATAAATATCCAACCAAAGAAAAAAATAAATAACTCACATAATTTACTTATTAAGTGGGAACTACTATTACTCATATTCTTCACAGGAAGAAGCGACAGACCAACAGAGATATGGTACCCAGCAGGCAATTAGTGAATGAGCCAGAGATGGTATCAAGACCTGCTTTGAACTAAAAGCTATTGCACTTGACTACTTACCATGTTAAACCAGGTGTAAAGTACAAATTCAATTAATATTGATCCCTTTTATTAAATAGAGTTATTCATTTTGTGTTTTGAATTTAAAACAGCAAATTTCATTTTGATATAATCCATTCATTTGGCATCCTTAAAAACAAAAGCTATGCCTTATTAAATTTGGATCCTCAAAATCTGGACACGGGCCTGGTACATAGTAGAAGTTCAAAAAATGTTTACTGAATTTTGCCTTTTAGCATGAATGAAACCAAAAGCTTAGGCAGAGGGGATGATATTCACAATTGTTCAACTGGATGCCTTTAATCAATTTTGTGATTTGCTGATCTTTCATGAGCATCTTTTGTGCACACTTGCCGCTAGCTCAGTGCTTCTCTCTTTGTTTCTTTGGCTCTTCAGGACCCTGTGCTTGTCTTTTTGACTGCATTCCTCACTACCTCTACCAGTGACCTCTCTCACATGCTTTAAATCCTCCTCCTTGTGCTTCCAGCAACCACCTCTCTGATGCCCCACCTCTCCCATTCCACTCTGCGCACTAGACAGGTCCTCAAATGTCAACATTTGTTACACAGCAGGAACTATTTTAATTTTATTAAATGTATCTCTAAAAAGATTTTTAAAATGTGGACCCTGAACCCTATGGCACTTATGTCTTCCATCTGGTCCTTAGCATGGTTCACCTTTTAAAAACAATTATTTATTTATATGGGTTTCCTACTGCCTCTTAGGTTGTAATATAATATTCTGAATGAGACTTACTTTTTCCCTATGCTTTGCAGCACATATAGCAGGGTACCTCTTGCATAATAGTGCTCCGCAAATATTTATTGAATATTCCATTTTGTTCTTTAAAAATTTGATGTTTTTGAATCTACAAAGGTTCACTTGAGTGATCTACTTATGAAACATTCATCATTTTCTATTTCCTTATCTTGATAGATTTGGTTTTCCAAGTCTCTGAGGGGCTGGTGACTTTTCTAGCTTTCCTTTCGAAAGCTAGAAAAATAATACTGTATTATTATTCATAGTCCATATAGTTATATCTTAAGTTACCTCTAAGTCTCTACCATTTCAAAATGCTTTTAATACAGCTTGATAAAGATTTACTGCTTCTTATAAGCCATGACCATTTTTACATATAGAAAATTAAAAAAGAACTTTTTGGAAAAGTAATGTTTTTACATCTTATAATTTATTTTAATGAATGGCAAAGAGATAAACAAATGAAATAGTGGGTAAATTAAAATAACTATGAAGAATAGAATGTATAAAGCATTTGTTCCTATCTTAGCTCCATTTCTATGTGATTTAGATAGCCAATTAATCAGTGAAAGACTTAAGTTAAATATTTCTAAAATAAAGGTAGCCAAACAAAACTGTTTCTGTGACTCTTAATGGTAAAACCCATATTTTCACATAAAGTACATATAGAAAGTATCTTGACTCTAAAATTTCTGAATTCTTAGATGCATGATCATAAGCCACATGCAAAAAAAAGATGGCAAGAAAACCTCCCATTCTAATTCTAACAAATAATCGATCTGGTTAATAATCTAAGACATTCTTATAAACATGGCAAGAATATGCTGCTGATGCATTTATCAAATTGTGAAAAATGAAGACAATTCATAATAAACAGGTTCCCAATGTTTTATAAGTTAGTGTAATTTGTTTAAAGATTTAGCTATTCTGTTTCCATATCCATGAAAACCCACTCTAAGACCCCTGTTGAACTTCTCTAAATGTTCACCTGACATTGTTCACTTTGTATCCATTTATGGTCTCCAGAGTTGCTGATTTGATGAGCAGGCACAACTGCTTCTGATGAACCATAAAGAATGTGGATCAGTCAGAGAACATTCTAGTTGACCAAACATGGTTAATAACAAGACAGGATTAATTTTGAACTATTTCCTTTTACTATTCTATCTGTGAGCAAATTTGTTATGAGCTTGGAAGCATCCTCCTTATATGCCCCAAATTTAGCTCATTCTTTGAACTATATCATTACTTACTGAGTGATGCCTCTGGTTCTATTTTGCTCATTTGTTTTCTTCATTACGTTCCTCTTATAGGTGAGATCATATGGTATTTGTCTTTTACTGCCTGGCTTATTTCACTTAGCATAATACTTTGCAGTTTCACCCATGTTGTTGTGAAAGGTAGGAGTTCTTTCTTTCTCCTGAAGAAATTGTGGTACAATTCCATTGTGTAAATGAACCACAGTTTTTTGATCCACTCATTTGCTGATGGGCACTTAGGGTATTTCCAGCACTTGGCTATTGCAAATTGTGCTTTTACAAACATAAGGGTGCATAGGTTCTTTTGAACAATTCTTAGTGTATAATACCAGTAGTGGAATTGCTGGATCAAAAAGCAGTTCCATTTTTAGTTTTTTGAGGAAATTCAATACTGTTTTCCATAGTGGTTGCACCAGTCTGCATTCCCACCAGCAATGTACTAGGGTTCCCCTTTCTCTACAACCTCGCCAGCACTTGTTGTTTGTTGATTTGTAAATGATGACCATTCTGATCTGTGGGAGGTGGTATCTCATTATGGTTTTAATTTGCATCTCTCTGATGGCTATTTATGTTGAGCATCCTTTCATATGGTAAGGGTCCTCTGTATGTCTTTCTTGGAGAAAAGTCAACTCAGGTCCTTTGTCCATTTTTACATTGAATTGTTTGTCTTTCTTGTGTTGAGTTGTATGAGTTCTTTATATATTTTGGAGATCAAATCCCCATCCAAGGTATCATTGCCAAATATATTTTCCCATAGGATTGGTTCTCTTTTCATTTTGCTGATACTTTTTTTAGCTGTGCAGAAGCTTTTTAATTTGATGTAGTCCAATTTGTTTAGTGTTTCCTTTATTTTCCTCACCTTAGAGGATGTATGGACAAAAATATTGCTGCATGGGATATCTGAAATTTTACTGCCTATTTTTTCCTCTAGGACTTTTATAGTGTCATGGCTTATATTTAAGTATTTTATCCATTTTGAGTTTATTCTGGTGTATGGTGTAAGTTGGTGGTCTAGTTTCATTATTTTGCATGTACCATTCCAGCTCTCCCATTTGTTGGAAAAGCAACTTTTACTCCATTTCGTGCTCCTGCCTCCTTTGGCAAATATTAATTGACCATAGAGACATGGGTTTATTTCTGGGTTCTCTATTCTGTTTCATTGATCACTGTGTTTGTTCTTATGCCAGTACCAGACTCTTTTGATTACAGTGTCCTTGTAGTATAGTTTGATGTCAGGTTTTGTGACCCCTCCTACTTTGTTCTTCTTTCTCAATATTTCTGTGGCGATTCAGAGTTGTTTTTTATTACATATAAATTTTTGAAATATTTGTTCTTGATCTGTTATGTATGATCAAATGGGATGCATCCCAGGGATGCAAGGATGGTGTTCACAAATCAATAAATATAATACATCACACAAACAAAATGGAATACAAAAACCCCATGATCATATCAATAGATACTGAAAAATAATTTAACAAAGTACAGCACCCATTTATGATAAAAACACTCTGCAAAGTGGGAATAGAGGGAGCATTCCTCAACATAATAAAGGTCATATATGAGAAAACTACAACCAACATCATATTCAATGGGCAGAAACTAAAAGCTTTCCTACTAAGATCAGGAACAAGACAAGGGTGTCCACTTTCACCATTTTCATTCAACATAGTATTGGAAGTTCTAGCCACAGTGATCAGATGAGAAAAAGAAATAAAAGGCATCCAATTTAGAAAGGAGGAAGTAAAACTGTCATTATTTGCAGAAGACATGATAACATACATAGAAAACCCTATAAGTTCTACCAAAAACTCCTCAACCTAATAAGTGAATTTGGTAAAATAGTGGGATACAAGTCAATATTCAGAAATTGAAGGCATTTTTGTACACCAATGATAAAATATCAGAAACAGAAACTAGGGGAAAAAAATCCCATTTGCTAAAGCAACAAGAAAAATAAAGTACCTAGGAATAAACTTAACCAAGGAGGTAGAAGACCTGTACTTGGAAAACTACAGAACACTGAAAAAAGAAATTAAGGAAGACACAAATGAATGGAAGCATATACTGTGTTCATGTATTAGAAGAATTAACATCATTAAAATTTCCATACTACCCAAAGCAATCTATGATTTAATTTCTGTTCTTCGATCATAATGTAGTCAGTAGAGCTACTCAAAAAAAAAAAAAGGAAAGGAAAGAAAAAGAAAGATTAAAACAAAATTCTAGGCTACGTGTCTGTTAAATGCCAAGTAAATAAAAGTCTTATTCTTAGTTATTTTAGAAAACTCGACTTACTTGACCTAGCAATAATAGTTTTCCAGCAAATATATTCAATAAACTGACTACCTATTTATTTTTCACAAGATGCTACTTAGAGGTTCTATACCGTTAAATTCTTGCAATGTTTTTCAGCTCTCATGGATATATATGGACAGGGTTTTTAGCATTTCAATACTGCAGATTACCCTGCATATATCATGGTGAAGGAAGGGCAAATAAGATTTTTATGTTGATGTGGTTCAGAACTGATTCAAGGCTGAGTTTTGTTGCTCTCTTGTCCTGAAATATTTGAAGAAGAAAAAAAAACTCTCTAGCAACCTAAGTAAATAGATGACCTCTGAAGGCTTTTACTGTCCTATAATTCTATGCATAACTGCCTTAAAATGGGAAACCTTCTGCCCCATATTTACTAAGACACTAAAACAGTAGGTGTGATTATTTCAGGAAATCATGTGGTAGATTTAAGGTTGAACAACAATTTTCAGTCTCCACATTTCTACCTTAGAAACTAAAACAAACAGCAAGGCTGCCAAATAGGTCAAATAAATTCAGCTAATTCTATAAAAAGAGTGCTAGGTTTCCACTTTTTCAAGTTTAATCTCATTAGAATAAGTATTAGAGTTAGGAAAACCAGAAAGAAACAAAATAACAAAGTTAAGCAACTTTATATTGAAATTATTGTCCTCATGATAGTATTCGTGTGTTGTATCCTTTATCCTTAGATAATTTTTTAAAAGGCATCTCAGCTATGTATTTTACAGGACATGAACAATATAAGGAGTGTGTTTGAGTGTACCCATGTTATTGCCACAACAAATAGCAATGCTCAAATTTGCAGCTTGGGGACAGGCTTGTCCCAGTGGAGACTAATGTTTGACAAAAATAAGTTTAAAATGTTATTTTAATAATTTATATATAACACTGAAATTTGTAATACAAACCATCTTATAATTTGTCTACTGGATTTGTGGTGATTGAATGATCCAAACTTCTATATAAGATAAAGTACTATTTAAGAACAAATATACTTGAAGATATAATTATGAAAAATAGCTATAATAGAAATGTTATCACAGAAGACAAGATCTATTCAGTGCATCAACTTTATAAAAATCAGAATCGGGGGCAGAGAAGAGTATACAGCTTACAGTACAGCTTACAAAATAGTATGCAATCTGTTTGAAGGACAATCTGATAAATTCTGTAATGGTAAAATAATGACCAATGCTGGGATTCTTCGGGAAACATCAAGGTTCTTCCTGCAAGGCATAGTTCAGAAATACAATTAAGTATTTATGGAATAGAATTTTAGATTGCTTTATGAATATTTGTCTCTGACACACCCCTTTATTTATGCCCTCATTCGGTTCCTCTCCCATAAAATGCTGCAACACCTGGCACTTTCCTCTGATGCAGAAGTAACACCACGTTTTAAATTTATGACAGCTTTGATTTCTTAAATGAACTTCTATTGTTTACTGTTATCTTCCAAAAATGTAACTACTCATATAGCAGTTACTAAAACTATTTCTCATTTAATTGAATTGATCACTTGGTCAAACAAAATTTTCACATTGGACTTTTTAAAATTCAAAGCAGTAATGAAAAGCAATTCAGCGATCAAATGATGTGTCAAAATTCTATTGACCATGATTTTTGTAAATAAATATCAAAGAATATACTCATGTCTTTAAAATGGAAGTGATTAATAGTTCTTGGTGTTATTTTACTACTCAATATAATTTTTAAAAACTGTATGGAAAATTACTCAAAGGCACCAATGGGTTCAGGAAAATTAAAATAGGTTGCTTTTGTATAGCACTACTCCAAAACCTGGGATAAAAGATAGGTTATTAAAATCTGATGAAAATAACAACCGAAGGAATACTAATATTCTTTGGAGTTGTCTGCAAAGAGAATGTTCTGTGATTGTATTGTAGGCTTAGAGCATTTCTTTGATTTCAGATATATTTAGAATTACTTCATTTCTGCTTCCATTACATTTTATAAAAACCTAATCTAAGGGCATTATACATTATATTTATTTACTCTTGCTATATGCTTCTTTATATATTTTAAAATGTTTAGGGCAATTTTAGGTTTAGGTCAAAATTAAAGGAAAGGTACAGAGATATTCCATGTACCTCCTGTCCCAATACATGCATACCCTCCCCTATAATCAAGAGCACCTACTGGTAGAGTGCACTTGTTATGAAGGATGAAAATACATTGCCAAATCATAATCACTCAAATTCCATAATTTACACTTCAGTGGTATACATTCCATGGGGTTGAAAAAATTGTATGATGCATGTATTCACCACCATAGTATCATACATAGAATTTTTACTGCCTTAAAAATGCCCTGTGCTCTGCCTATTCATCCCTACCCTTCACCCCACTGTGGCAACTACTGTTCTTTTCATTGTCTCCATAAGGTTACCTTTTTTAAAATGTAATATAGTTGGAATAAAACAGTATGTGGTCTATTCAGATTGGCTTCTTTCACTTAGTAATATGCATTTAAGGCTCTTCCAAGTCTTTTCATGACTTGATTGTACATTTCTTCTTAGTGCTAAATAATATTCCATTGTCTAGATGCACAATAGTTTATGTACCCAATTACCTGCTAAAACTTGGTCACGTCCAAGTTTTACAATTAAACAATGTCTGTCCAGAAGATATCCTGCCATGTAGTATGAAAAATAGAGACATTTGTTGAAGAAGATACAAGAAACATTGTACATAGGACAATAATGCCTCAGTCCCCTTCAAAGTAAGCACCTTGGGACCTCACACAGTTCTCCCAACTGCCATCAGCTGCCCGGTTGTATTTTCTTGAATCTTATCGATGGTCTGAAATCTCTTCCCTTTCAAAGGTGATATTAGTTTTGGGAAAAGCCAGAAATCAATCACAGGGTACCAAATCTGGGCTGTCAGGGGGCTGAGTCACCTGTGTGATTTGATGTTTCACCAAAAAAGCCTTCACAAGACATGATGCATGAGCAGGCACATTGTCATGATGAAGCTTCCAATCACTAGCTGCCCATAACTGCCGCCTTCTGAATTATCCAAACAGTTTCCTTGGAGGAATATTCAAACTTACACCAAAATTTGAGGCAGAATCACAGCTCTACTTTTTTTTTATTGTTATTCAATTACAGTTGTATGCCTTTTCTCCCCATTTTGAATGTGATGGTCACACAGTACACATGCTCACTCAATGGCATCTACCTCCCCCACTAACCAGTACAAGGAAGTTGTCATTGTTCATGCATGCATGCACATTCCAGTTCACTCTCCTTGGCTGCTATTTTACATTGATGCCATGCAAACCTTTCTTGGTATATTAACAGTGGCTGGACTTTTTCTGGACACACCTCATATATTTGCTATAAATATTGTTCTATAAGTTTTTGTTTGGATATAAGTTTTCACATCTATTGTGTAAATACCTAGGAGCATAATTGGTGGGTAATATAGTGTGTGTGTGTGTGTGTGTATATATATATATATATACATATATATATATATATTAAACATATATATATGTTTATTTTTGTAAGAAATCACCAAACAATCTTCCAAATTGGCTGTACTATTTTGTATTCCCTTCAGCAATGAATGAGAGCGCTTCTTGCTCCACATCCTTGTCAGCTTTTGGTGTTGTCAATATTTCAGATTTTAGCCATTCTAATAGGTGCATAGTAGTATCTCATTATTGTTTTCATTTGCATTTCCCTGAGAATACGTGATATAAAGTAATCTTTCACATGCTTGTGCTGTATGTATATCTTCTTTGGTGAAGTGTCTGTTAAGATGTTGGCCCATTTTTTAGTTTCTTTTCTTATTGTTGAGTTTTAAGTGTTCTTTGGGTATTTTGGGTAACAGTCCTTTATCAGATGTGGGGTGTTTTTTTTTTTGCAAATATTTTCTCCCCACCCATGGCTTGTCTTCTAATTCTCTTGACGTTATCTTTTATAGAGCAGAAATTTGCAATTCTAATGAGGTCCAGTATATTAAATATTTATGGGTCATGCCTTTGTTATAGTATCCAGAAAGTCATGGTTATACCCAAAGTGTCCTAGTTTTTTTTCTCATATTACTTTTTAGAACTTCTGTTTATTTTTATTTTACATTTAGGTCTATAACACATTTTGGTTAATTGTTGTGAAGGATGTAAGGTCTGCATGTATTCTGTTTAACACAAGAGGATGTCCAATGTTCCAGCACCATTTGTTGAGGGGATTATCTTTGCTCCATTGTGTTGACTTTGCTTCTTTGCCAAAGACAATGCAAAAGGGGTCTCTATTCTGTCCCATTGGTCTATTTGTCTATTCTTTTGCCAATACCATACTGTCTTGATCACCATAATTTTATAGTAAGTCTTGAAGTCTGTGTTTTTCTCCTTCTATGATGTGTTGGCTTTTTAGGATGTTTTATATCTACATATAAGCTTTAATATTACTTTGTCAATATATAAAAAATAACCTCCTGCACCTTAGCTGGTGTGGCTCAGTGGACTGAGTGACAGCCTGAGAACCAAAGGGTTGCCTTTTCTATTCCCACTCAGGGCACATGCCTGGGTTTCAGGCCAGGTCCCCAGTAGGGGGTACACGAGAGGCAACCACACATTGGTATTTCTCTTCCTCTCTTTCTCCCTCACTTCCCTTCTCTAAAAATAAATAAATAAAATCTTTAAAAAAAGAACCTCCTGGGATTGTAATTGGGATTGAATTGAATATATGAAGTGAGGGAGAACTGCCATCTTGATGATATTTAGTATTTCTATTTGCAAACATAAACCATCCATTTATTTAGTTTTTTCATGGTTTTCTTCATACAGATCTTGTAAAAATGTTATTAGATTTGTGCTTAAGTATTTTACTTTTGAGTGTGTTAATATAAATGGTGTTTGTTATTTCAAATGTCACTGGTTCATTATAGCTATGTAGAAAAGTAATCAATTTTGTATGTTAACCTTCAATTGTCTAACTTTGCTATAATTGCATATTAGTTTTGGTACTTTTTTCCTATTTTGTTTTTTTTTCCACTAATTCTTTGGCATTTTCTATATAGATCATCATGTCATCTAGGAATAAAAATTGTTTGATATTTTCCTTCCCAAACTGTATATCTTTTACTTCTTTCTTATACCTTATTGCATTAGGAAGGACTTAGTATAATGATTAAAAACTGTGATGATAGGGTACATTTTTCCGGCAAACAACAATTCTTTTCTGTCTCTATGATTTTACCTTGTCCAGAACGTTATATAAGTTGAATCATATAGCACACCCTTTTGCGTCTGGATTTTTACTGAACATAACACATTTGAGATCCATCCTTGTTGCTTTGCATATCACTAGTTTATTCCTTTCGAGTGATGAGTAGCATTTCATTGTATGAGCCAGAGCTTGTTCATCCATTCACCACTGAAAACATTTACGTTGTCCTTAGACACTACACGCATTTGTGTATAGTTTTTTCAGGCTTTGTAAACATTTGTGTACACTTTTTAAAAATAAATATAGTTTTTTCATAAAGGCAAGTTTTTATTGCTCTTGGGTTGGGATAACTCATCATTTGGTACGTATATTTTAACTTTGCAAGCAACTGCCACAATATTTTCCAAAATGACTTTAACATATTGCATTGCCGGCAACAGCAATAGATGATGGAAGTTATGGTTACTCTGATCTTGACAGTAATTAATATAATTGTTTTTTTAAAAATTATAATCACTGCATAGGTGGATAGTTAAATCTCAGCATAGTTTTAATTTTCATTTGCCCTAGTAACTAAGGATGCCATGTTTTCTTGTACTCATTAGTACAAATTTGCAATTCTAATGAAATTCAGTTTATTAAATATTTTATAGGTCATGCCTTTGTCATAGTTTCTAAAAGTCATTGTTATAGTAACTAAAAAGTCATTGTTATAACAAAAATGTTCTTTTAGTAACACTTAGATCTTCGTTGTTGAAGTATCTATTCAAATCTTTGCCCATTTAAAAAAATTATTTTGTTTGCATTGTTATTATTGTTTCCTAAACTGTTTATATATTCTATATAACAGTTATTTATAAGGTATATATTTTGGAAATATTTATCAAGGTAAATGGCTCATTATTTATTCTTTCTACATTGTCTTTTATAGAGAACCACTTTTAATTTTTATAAAGTTATATTGACTATTTTTAAAAAAATGTGTCACAGTGCTGGTTTCTTACCTATTTTGTAGCTATGCTTAATCTCAGATAACAAAAATTTTCAAGCTTAGAAATTTATGTTATATGTAGATGAGGTGAATAGCTACACATATCTTTCATAAGTAACAATTTTTTAAAAGCAGTTTAAACAAACCATTTTTTGTTATATTCAAAATGAATTTCTTCAAGATTGTTGTGGCTTGTAAAATTTCTTCAGGGTAAACAATGTAGTCTTCTCTCTTGCATTGGGAAACAGTCAAGGCATATAAGGAATAATCCATACCACACGTGCTTGAAGCAAACTTGTTCAAACATTAATGTTCTTTAAAGCCTCTATTTGTATTTTTTTAAGATGTGTTTGTAACTTGACCATATTGTTGAGTTATTACTATCTATAATCTCTTCTTTTACTCATTTGTCGCAGAAAAAGGTCATTTTTGTTGCAACATCCTGAGTACATATTTTTTAATCTCATACTGTTTGAAATTATAATAGTGTGACTCAATAATATACAATTATTGAGCACCTAATATAATCAAGGCACTCAAGTAGAAACCATGCAGGGTCTCTATGGTTGAACTAGATATTAGCTAAGGGGTTTTTGAAAGGAACTTGAATTTGGGAAACTAAGGCAACTGGAAATCAGTGGAGGAAATGTGATACAAACAATAGGAGAGGTCAAATGACTAGTGAATTGTACTAATAATGTATTAAATATGTTTGTAAAGGATGAAAGACTCCATTTGTTAATATGTTTTGGAACTCAATGTAAATTACTATCAAGTTATTGAATACTTAGATATGTATATCTTATGATTATATTTTTGGTGAGCCCATTTCTTATAATTGTTTGTTGGGAAAATTCATTATCATAACTTTTTGAATTACTAGAGGAAATCATGAATCAAAAAGAAAGATTAAAGGGCAGTGTAATTTAATTTTTGATTATGTAGTTCACAAATTATGTACATCCAAATGGATAACATATGGATACTTAGATGAAAGATTAAGATATAAAATCATACATACATATTCATATTTTTATCATTATGAGATTGCATAATTAGCAGAGATAATTTAACAATCATTTGGGTATGGTAAAAATTCAAATTTGTTAAAATTCATGTAACAAAATAATTAAAAGAAAATTTTGCTAAATTTGAGTCACATGCACTTAATTTATCAAAAAGAATTGTTTTTCATCTAAACTTAAGGGTCTATCAATGCCTGTTCAATTCTTTAGTCTTTTTGTAAAAAATGCATTTAAACTTTTGCTTCTCTGACAATTCATTTTGATCTTTAAAGAATTAATTAATTTAAATGCCTTGAGTCACGAAATTCTGATGAAGGATTACCAAATAGGTAGTGTGCTTCATAGAATTCAAAAATAATGTTCCTTGTTTGTTTCTTAATGGAAAGAAGAAAAGGAAGGCAGTACATCAAATTACCAGTACTTTCTACAAAGGTACTGGAGTAAGGGTAATATTTTCACCCTATTTTGTACACGTTCTATGTGTTTTTACCATATTAATCTATTTTATAATATAAAAAATTATTTCCTACGTCGACCTGGTAGCTGCATTGGTTAGACTGTTGTCCCAATATGCCAAGTCTGCAGGTTCTGCCCCCGGTCAGGGCAAATACAAAATAAACCAACAAAATAAATAACTGGAACAACAAATCGATGTCTGCCTGCTTGTCTGAATACATACATACATACATACATATATACATATTTTAGAGAAAAGAAAGTATTTACCTCACAAAATTTCCACATAAACATAGAAAGAACATTCTTATTGATGATAACCACAAACAAAATTTCTTGGTGAGGATGTAAAGAAACTGGAATCCTTGTGTACTATTGGTGGGAATGCCGATTAGTGCAGCCACTATGAAAAACAGTATGCATTTTCCTTAAAAATTTTTAAAAAGAACTGTTTTATGACACAGCAATTCCACTTCTGAGAATATATCTGAAGCAACCAGAAACACTCTTTCAAAAGAATATATTCACCTCTATGTTCATTGCAGCATTTATAATAGCCAAGAGTTGGAAGCAGCCCAAGTGCCCATCAGTAGGTAAATGGATAAAAAAGTAATGGTATATTTACACAATGGAACACTACTTGACCATAAAAGAAGAAAATATTACCCTTTATGACAACATGGATGGGCCTGGAGAACATAATGCTAAGTGAAATAAGTCAGCTACAGAATGATAAATATCATTCCTATTGATTTCACTTACATGTGGAACTAATGGACAAACTAAGCAGACAAATTAAGTAGAAACAGACTCATAGATACAGAGAACAGATTTGACAGCTGTCAGACAGGAGCGGGTTGAGGGGACTGGGTGAAAAGGGTAAAAGGATTAAACAAAGAAATAAGACTCATAGATGCTGAAAGCAGTATGATGATTACCAGAGAGAAAGAGGGTTTATGGCAAGTAGAAGAGCATAAAGAGGGGATAAATGGTAAGGAGACTTGACTTGGGGTGGTGAACATACAATATGGTATACAGATGATGTATTATAGAATTGTACCCCTTAAATACATATAATTTTATTAACCAATGTCACCTCAATAAATCCAATGAAAATTTTAAAGAAAAGAACATTTCTATTTTACACTGCCTTTCAAAATACATAGTTGTAATGTGTTTTCCTGTCCAAAGACAAAAAAGGTAATGTTTTTATAATTAAAAAGTAGTTGGTCAGTCATTATTGAGTCTTGAGGGAGGTTAGTTCTAACAGGAAGGTATTAGGGAATGTTAGAAGTCAGAAGTGTGAGGGGAGGGAAGACTAGAAAGAGAAGAAACTTCAGGAATTGTCACATCTCACATGGACAATATTTCCATTACTATGCAACATTACATCAGAAGATTTCACATTCAAATGTATAGAGAAGGCAAAACTCTTGAATAAAATAAATAAAATTCAAATTTATGAATTATGCTTATTTCTGACTAGAGAACCAATAGTTTATTCATATATTATATATGACTAACCAAAGGTTATTCAATGTACACTGTGTACCAAATATTAAATGAATTTGTTATTGAATAAGCATTTTTAAAACAAAATTTTAATTTTCTTTAATTTTAGAGAGGTTATAGGTTTTATTTATTTATTAATATTTATTAACTGAATTTCTTAGGAGAAACAATAAGCCTTTTAAAAAATTTTATTCCTTTCTCAAAGTTTCCCATACTGGCTGTGATGTACCAGATATATCTTGGGGAAATTTGAAGAAAATGCCCTATCACAGAAAGTTGTCTTGTGGGGGGTGTCGGGGTGGGTGGAAGTGGAAGAGGATATCAAGGAGATAAATGGTAATGGAAAAACTATGATAAAAAATAAAATAAGGTTTGCATAATTAGAATATAAATACAGAACATTAACAATTACTTTTATTAGAATAGTATCAAGTAAAATTACATCTACATTATTTATGTTCTACAGTAATGCTATTCATACAATTTGATTTGAGTCAATAAAGTGCAAGTTGAATAAAAATAAAGCAACAAAGAATAACATTTTCAATTGCATCTGCTGTTTCTACCAATTTTGTAATGATGTACCACTTGTATACCTGACCATAGACTCTGGAAGGGGGAAGAGTAAGGTTTGAAGAAGGGTAAGGATAAGTCGCAATAGAAATCAATAATATCTTTTTCTCTGACTTCATCCTATCTAATTTTGGAAACTCCCTAAATATTCTCATTCTTCACTCTTCCTGCTACCTAATGATGATGATGTCAGAAGCAACAATTCGGTAGCTGGTGCCTACTGAGGTTATCACCAGTCCTGTTGGTGACAGTATCTTTTTTAACAGGTTGGGTGGTGTCAAACTGGCTAGTAGTTATCTTGGGTTTCCTGATGGTGCTGATGCTGAAATCAGTAACAGTCATGGGTAAAAAATGTCAGAAATCCTGACACCTCTATCTCTCTAAAAGTTTCATATGGTATGCAGTGACGTGTAAAAATAATTTTTTCTTACTCTTTTGTTACAGGTTTCTCAATTTAAAATTAATTCATGACTTCAGATTGAAGTAGGAAAATCTAAGTAATAGACAATGTAATGTACTGAGAATTTACTACGCTTTCCAAGTTTAGACACTCTGTTTTAACTACACTTGTGTACCAGCAGTCTTCCCTAAGTGAACACTGGGGGTAGGTCAAAGAGGCATCACACTAATCCCCGTACTTGCCTCGGCATGTTGTATTCCTGGAAAAAATATAGAGTAGAATCAATCTGAGACATTGTTATAATGCGTTTCATATATTTTTCCAAAATTATTTACTCGATTTTTTAAAGATCAAATACTTAATCTATCTCAATAAATAACAACATAATTTTCATAAATATCTACATCCTGGAACTATTTTTAGGAGCATTATAAGCCAAATTAGATAAGGATAGTATGACCAAAAAATAACCGCAAATTGAGATTGGAAGGGTGAACCATTGCACCATTTATGACTTTTCAGACCATCTGGGCTTAATTTTTAAATATCCATATGTAACTGGAATTTTTGTTATGGTTCAGTGTGAACTGGAAATTTCAAGATCTGAGCCAAGATCTACCCATATTACTCTGGAGATGAGAAACATCATTTCTTTGTGAAATAGTAAAGAATAGATATTATGTATAAAATTTAAATCTCTCTTATTTGATACTTAAATGATAGCTATATATGGAGTGAACTCTTCACATTATAAAAGCTGTGTTGTCTGAGAACTGATCTAGCTTAAGTATCATTAAATGAAACTGGAGGTAAAATATAGATTGCTATTAAAATGATTGAAGAAGACAATTTAGGTAATTCAAACAAGCTTCATTTAACACTTCCTGAAATGGGCTGTCTTCATCCTTAAGGGTCCAGAGGACTTTTATACAGAGAATAAAGTGGCAACTTTTATAGAGAAAATAGTAAGGAACAAAGAAGAAAAAATATATAGTGAGTAAGGAACAAGGAAGAAAAATTAGAAAATAACTGACTGGTTGGAACTACAAAGTCAAACCTGTTCATGGTGAGAAGGAACAAGAAAATAAATGTAGAACCCAGAGTTGAACTGGCATTTGGGGATTGGCTGGCAGCATACACTGCATTTCTGGTCTAGCAGAACATTTATAAGGACATGAAAGTTATCTAAGTGTCTGTTTGCAGACGTGGCACCCCGGGCAGGAGCGGCTCCATCTTGGAAGTTTATCTCAGCAGTACATATAAAAACAAAGACAACATTTTTCTCTGATTTCTAAATGAAGTTTGCACAGAAAAACTTAGCTACATATCACAGGCCACAGACTCCTGGAGCAAGTGTCTGGGAGCCACAAAATTGAGTGGACAATGATACAGCTGGCGAGTGTTTCAGGAATGATTTTCAAGAGGTTATAAAAATATGAACACACGAAGTTTAGTTGTCATTTAATAAATGTGTAACAATTAAAATACATTTCCTCAGAATGATCATCACTAAGTGTTTGGACTTGTGTGATTTCTTATGGGATGACCCAATGCTAAGAGCCATAATATATACATAAAGCGAGTGTTGACTGAAAAGGTGATAGAGGGAAGATATTTCATATTACATTACAAAAACAATTTCTGGTTCAGATGTTGCTATTATGTATATTATATGTGTAATGAATACAATTCTGCTTTAATAGTCTATGAGATGACCAGATGTCTGCCAAGAAAATATGAATGAAAATAAACAAACATTTATTCTATAACATTCTTATTTAAAATAAATCTATCAAAGCACAAGAATATTTATACCATAATTTTTGATATTCTGTTTTACAACTGATTCCTATTAAATAACTACAAGAAATATGTATTTTGTTTTAAGTGTTATAATTCAATCATTTGAATCTTGCAATATTTTTGCAGGGTTACTCCAAGTATGTTTTTGGACTGACCACTCATTTCAGATTTTGTTACTAATGGGTGAGCTATTAAGGATCTTGTAGTAATATGTAAAGCAACTAAACCACTTAACTTACTGTTTAGTTTACCAGACCTGACATTGTTTTTCTTTGTTTTTAGCAAGATATTCTCAGTGAAGGAAGGAGCGCACTGACATTCTACTTCAATCATCTTATGTCTCCAAGCACCTGCACTTCGAGTGGAGCTATTGGTGCTACTTCCACTCTTTCATTCCACTCCACTAACCTCAGTAGTGGTGTACTTCCTTTTGACAACTTGCAAGAAACTCAACTTCTACATAGACTTCATTTCTTATTCTTTCTAGTAGATTTCTCCTTTTCAATAAGCTTTGATATATGGTCTATAGAGTAAAGCTTAGAATTTAAAAGCACTATTTCTACTTAGGGGCTCATAGCTCCTTTTCATGTGGTATGATAATGAAACTTTGATTTTATTCGGTATGCCGTTCATGCTAGCTTAGCCACTGCATTTCTCATAATTTATTTTTGAAATACACTATTGATATAAAGAAGTACTGCTGTAGTATGCTAAAATGATCTTGAAAGCTTAAAATAATTTGTCCGTGGTTAAATAAAAATAAGAGACATGGGATAAATGAATCTTCAGTACAGTTTTATCATATAAAAGCATGAGGAGTATTTTCTTGGATCAGGGTCCTGTCAAAACTGAACACATTAAGGAAAGTTTGACTTGTAACATGTTTCTGGATTTATATATTTATTTTTTTTGTCTTAGATGAGAAAGCAACAGATGAAAAACCTGGTCAGTATAGCTACTGTAGGTAATGTGCCTGAAGAAATATATTTATGTGTTTGAAGCACTAGATAATGTGCACATTGTTCCTCCTCCTTTGTACATATTATATATGTACAAATGTACAAATGCATTATACACATATAAGAAGACACATTGGCACATTTATTCAATTGTATCCTATTTTTGTTAACTTCAAGCAATACACACATAACCTTGAATTGTGCTTCTGTATTCAAGTGTCATTTCAAAAGATCTCCCATGTCATGGATTGTTTGCATAATTTTCTCTCTTTATTCTATTAACCTTTTTTTCAGGCAAGTTACAGAATTATAAAAAATCAGACTACTTAATCTCTATATAATGAAATGTTTGCATTTTGTTGCTTTCATTTCATAGAGATACAGGACAAGGAATGAACCCTTTCTCTAATTGGTTCTTTTTTCAAATGTTCTAACATCTTATAAAAGAAAATAAGCCTCAGGTTAAAAAGCTTGACCGTAGTGACCATGTTTAACGTGCACACACAGAGACTTACGCAGACACACACACACACAGACACACGTGCGCCAACCAGTAATGACTTCCTATTGTTGACAAAACTTCTTCTTGTTGAAAGAGCGCCTGCTGACTCAATGAATATTTTTGTTTGTAAGAAGGTTGTATTCCTATTTATCCAAACACGTGCACTGATCTGACAACAGCAGGCCCTATTATTTAGTACAGCTTTTAAGAAAACAGAGACTATGAATTCCAAAATAACAATAAATCATTTAACGTTAGTTAATTTTATGACATATCTGCTTTTAGCATTTGTAGCTGCAATAAAACATATGCTAACTCCCTAATAAAACCTGAGTGATGCTGTATCTGTCACCTCTTTCTGCATTGGGAAGTAGTGCACAAGTTATTACCTTGAGAACAGTTGTTCCCGTCTCCTGTGCAGATCCATATCATTCTCAAATTTGCATGCTGATGGAGAAGCAACAAATGTTACTTAAGTCCCATGAAGTGTGTTAATTACACCAAGATTCATGAAACTATGGGTGAGAGAGTCAAAAGCAATTCTACAGCTGCATGTTGGGTCTCCTGAGCCTTTCCTGCCCGATCAATGTGTTTGTCATTTATATGATAACCTTAAAATTGCTTAAAATTGCTTTTTTCCCTTAAGTGGCATTCTGTAAATCTTAGTGATAGGAGTAATCTCACACACAGCTAACTGGCAGACATACTTTGGTGTTAGTTATATAAATAATGTTGATATCTTTATAAAAAGAACTCAAAATTAAATTTCAAAATGGAGTTGAAAAAATAAGTATGTCTTACCAGTTTTACCTAATTATAAACATTTTCTCTCATTTTCTTGGTACAGAATCTGAAGTACAGAGTATTGGAATAAGAAATAATTGGATCCTTTCCCCATGATACTACAGGAAAGAGGTTCTCCGGAGCCTCACCCTGTACATGCTTGCTTCTGAGCTCTATGCGTGTGGAAGAATTGGGGACTGCCTTCTTCATATATGCATAACACTGAAATGTATGGAAGTGGTACCTGTCAAGTTTTTCTCGATTATAGGTACAGGACCTGAAATGGACAACTATGTGTGAACAGTGAGCATCAGTGTGATTCTTCTTCTTGTCAATTTGGAAAAATAAAGAGGTGAAAACCACACATATTAAAGTGAAATGTTAAAGTTGTACCACTTTCACTTTTCTGTTGTTTAAATCTTATTAGACCCCACATGGCAGTTTAGAATAATAGTAATAGACTCAGTTTCCAGCTTTAGACAGTTTGTTTGAGTTTGAGTCCCTGCTTCCTCACTTGCTAGCAGTGAGAGCTTGGGTAAATTAATCAACATTTCTACCCTTTGGTCTCCCATTATTACCACTGAGATGGTAATAATAGCCATGTCAAATGGTTGCTGTGAGAATCAGAAACATTAATATGTGCAACATGCTTAGAACAGAGATTGGCTCATAACAACCACCACCAAAATATTATGAATTATTGCAAGAACTTTGAAGCAAAAGCTTTGTGGAAAAGAAATGGAAATGGCCCCACATATTACACATACAGTTAAATGAAGGGAACTCAACAGAGAATTCCTTATGGAGGAAGGAATTCATATGCAAAAACTGAATTTCAGTTCCCTACTAGGGGCCATTCTCTACCCTCAGAAAGCAGCAACACTGTGACTGGGAAAACCTTAACCCACTGGAAATTTATATCACATCAGACCCATCTATGAGACGAATCTAATTCTTCTGGCAGAAAAATAGCTTGCACCAGTCTGCTGTTCTTAGTTTCCTAATGTTTGGAAGAATGGTTTGGTTTGGCAATCGATGTCCTAGAGCCACCCAAGACCTGACATGATCATTTCTCTTCGAGGTCATAAGGAGGATTACTGCAAAAACAGATACAGTGTAGTCTGTAATATTATACAACTTGCAATTTTACTTGTCACTGAGTTTATTGTGCTGGAAGCACATCACACATTTCCAAAGAATCTTCATTAAAATTTTAATTGCTTGGATTTAATTTTTTAAATCAGCAATTTTTATATAGTCGTGCTACGAAGGGTCCTTTGTACAATAACAAATCAATGCACTTTAAAGAATGTTTTAACAAAAAATATATATAAACTGCAAAGCTCAGTATTTTATTATTTATCAAATGTTTTCACATATATCATTTCACTTGATTTTAAAAATAAGCCTATAAACTACCAAAGGCACCAATTTTTAACACCATTCAATGGATGTGGAGGTGGAGCTGGTTATTCTACAAGGCGTCCTTACTTTGATAAGTTCAAAAGGCCAGTATGTGGAAGAACAGTCTTAAACACATACCAGCTGCCACCAAATCCAGGATTCAGTTAACTACATCCAATGTTTGGAAGAGGGCAATTAAAAGTAAACTGGAAATCCTAATTTCTAGATGTCTGTACTCAATATCATAGTTCGTTTTAGGTATCACAAAGTCTAAACATACGTTACTATAATTTAAAAATAGATTCATATGTCATTAGTTTTAAACTTATTAGTTTTAGAAACATGTAACACCGGTAACTGCAACAATGTTTTAAAGCACAAAATTATTTATAAGAAAGTTATAATCATATGATAAATTCCTAAATACTAATTTCCCAAAGACATCATTCCATTTTCTGTAAGGAAGATCACGGAAACTGAGAGAGAGAGAGAGAGAGAGAGAGAGAGAGGTTGGTTTTATTTTTATCACAATAACTCAGTTTCAGTGGCATTTTTGTCAGATACTGGGTATGTTTAAATAATATAAAGAACTTAAAACAAAACTATTCATTATTAAGTAGCTGAAACACATGTACGTATGATTGTGTGAAAGTACCATAAAATAAATATTTAATGTTAAAGAATTTGTATTCTCTATTATTAAAATGAAAATCTATGAGTCTTAAAACAGGGATAAGAAAGAAAATACAGGCTGTAGCCAACTGGAGTATTCTGAAAGTACCTAAACAGAGAAGAGAAGATGTAATGTTCAGGAATAATGGATGTAACTAGCTTTCTGTTAGAAATGAACTACACAAGTCTAGTTCATTTTCCTTCTATTTTCCTTCTTAACCTCATATAAACAAAAAAAAAAAAACTCCTTGGCAAATTTATAAACACAGATTTTCAATGAGATATTTCATGCTTTACCATAGCATTTTGGGCCACAGCTCATTTATTCTACAATTATTTATTGAGGATATCTTAATGGAGGCATTCTTACAGTTTCCAAGAACAGAAATACATGATAGTCTAAATGAAGTCCACAGAGCACCAGAAAAACAGGATAGATAGCTACACAAATAGATGGTGCATGTAAGCCAAAAAATGTATTAAGGCATAGAGAAAATGGCATATTTGGAAGTACAAAGATCAAACGACTGAAAATAGGTTCTAGGTACTTTTGCTGAAGCATCTTTGCCTAGACATCTTTGTCACACGTGTTATCGGTTGAAAACAAGTTCTGGTGATGTCACGAGGGAAAGAATTTCCTGAGACCCCACAGAAAGATGTGGCTCTTTGGCATGGTTTATTGCTGAAGTACAATTCAGGGGGTTCCTTTCCTGACTTCCCAGTCTCCTGTCTCCATCCACCTTGTCACGGAAAAAGTCCAATCTCGTCTTGAGTAGGGCCAGGACGAAGGCCACTGTCCAGAGTTTCTGCTTCCTATTAAAACATTGTCCAGTCCAGCATCTGGCTGGTTTAGCGTGTGTTTCAAGACGCAGTATTTAGCACCCTCCTGGAGCCTGAGTGTGGAGTCCATGTGGTCATGGGCCACACAGCTGTTCTTGCCACATATTTATGGAGAGAGGATGCGTGAGTGCATGTTCCCAAGCAAGAGAGAGAGCTTTTTTTCCCCCTGGGATTATATTAGTCTGGGCTTGGGATGGACCAGGTGCTTTCTCAAAGGTACCAATCAACTTCCCAAGGTTTGTGGACTTTGGAGGAGTTTACACTCCCTAGTTAGTCTGATAAGCCTCGTGGTCCAGCACATCTCTCTGCATCCCCCTCCCAACAACCTAGTAGTAAAAAGAGAAAGGATGGGTGTCAATCCACTTGGTGGAGCAGTACTGAGGCCCCCTGGAGTGTGAAAAGCTGTTGCTTCCTGGTGAAGCAAACAGGCCTCCGCTCTCCATTTATAAAGCTCAATGTCTAGCTCACTTTGCTAGCTTTCTTTTATGAGCATCTAGGTAAATACTGAGAGTAACACAAGCATTTTTGCTGCAAACATTTTCTGTACATAACTAATTGTAGGCAATTTGGCTGTAAGAAAAGATAAAATAGCTGGTTGACAGTTCGGGATTATTTTGTTTGATTTCATTTCTCCATTGACAAATCTACCCCCTTTGGACAACCTAATGTATTTAAACTAGTTCAGTTTGTTCTCATCTCTCCATTGATGGAGTTCTCACAGATATTCTATTTTTCTGTTGTACGTAAATTTATATGGCCCTCATAGTGGTCCTAAAGCAGTTAATATTTTTTCCAGATAATGATAATTTACCCCAAGAATCATAATTTTTTATTTTGAAGCCCATTACATTGAGAGAAAAAAGAAAGGCTGAGGGGCCTCTTTGAGGGCATAGAGTTCATTGAACTCCCATTTCCCATGGAACGAAGGCAGTGCTTACATACCACCCACAAAATAAAATCAGTTATTTGCACCGTATTGCCATGAATCTACACACATTGCTTTAAAGTTTTTTAATGTTGTTATTAACTTTTTCATGTTTAATTAAGTTCATTTGAATGTCTCTTTATTTATTATGATTTTGGTTTATTTTTTACAAAATGATAACATTTTTAGCAAATTTGCCTTATGGTCAATTAATTATGCAATGAAAAGTTTTGCAGCAAAAATTCTTGGAGCCAAGAAACTTGTGGTGAAAATACTGGACACACTTAAAATCCTAGAAGAAGAGCCCACGGAGTGTTTTTGGAGACAGTATGGTTTGAACTGAATATGAAAGTTGGATAAGAATTATGTATCAAGGCAAACCAATGCAGGGAGATGGGGCATTTTAAAATAGCACCAGCAAAATCATTAAGATAAGAGTTCTTTTAAATTTTATGTGCGTGTTTTTTTTTCAAGGAGTTAAGATCAATTTTATCTAATTGGGAAATAGAGTCAAAAACAAGGAATAGCAACATAGGACATGGTATTACTGACACCTGTTTTCGAAAATCATCAAGATGGGTTTTGTTTATGGATGATGAGATGTGTACCGGTAAGGGATGTTGTGATACCTGTACATAACACAGAGGGATCACAGAAAGTACTTCTCCATGAGACCAAGATGTATGAGATACATTGAGTGTAAATTTCGGGACGTGGAGTCATTAGCATCTGTAACATTTTATAAACAGTATCCTAGAAACTTCTGAATCAGAACACCAATAGTACTTTTAAAAATACAGAATTGAACATCTCATCCAGAAATTTGAATCAGTAGGTTTGGAAGGGGAACTTAGTAGTTCTACATGAGAGTAATTGAGTTGTACCAAGAAGATAAGATGGAGTGAATGTGAATAAGAATGAAAATACCATTGGAGTCACCAATATTTAAAGAAAATTCTAAGGTGGAAGTTTTCATGTAAAATAAACAACATGACTATTTTGGATCCTGTTAGTTTCTTAAGGGTGAGCTTGTTTGTACATGTTGTGTATATATAGCAAATATATTGACACATGGTTGATGGTTTATCCTACATAGTCCAATGATCCTATACATATGTATGTTGGACCATATAGAATAAACCAGGAATTTTATGAAATCTGTACAGGCCTTTTTCAAAAGTTGAGAGTGACATCTTCATTGGCTTCTTTCTTTAAAGATTAGTTTTATACAAAAAATAATTTTGTTTACCAATAACTTGACTTGTTTTTATTTGGGTTCTGAGTGAGTGGAGTGTTATGTTGAAATGTGAAATTCCATTTCAAAGTGTAATCTCCAGAGGCCTTTAGAATATAATCTAAAATAGAATATTTTACCTTTAAATATTTTTGTGGTTGGCTCACTTGAAATTTCCCTAAATCTACAGTAAAATATAAAACTTGCAAACTGTATACAAAATATAAATTAGATTTAGTTCAGAAGATAATGAGGTACATGGGTAAAATATGTATCATTTTAATATTTGTAAAAAAGACATAAGGAAATGAATAGTACATACACGATACTTGTAACTTTTAGCCCATCCCTGTGGAGGCACTGAGAACAAAATCCGTGTCTGTTGAAACCACCACTACACTCTTTCCCTTCAGCTAATTCATGTTCACATTGAAATATTCACAAGGCATGAAAAGACACTATATTTCATCTATTTATTTAAAAATATATCAGTATTTCCCCAAATTGTAGAATACCTCTCATCTCAGTTTGTGTGTATTTATGTGTGTATGTGTAAAGCTGTGTTTTACTCCTCCTTCTTGAACTCATTGTATAAAAAAGAAATTTGGGTTGAGGTACTAGATATTCCCTAATTGATGCTATCATAACTATACTATCCCCTTTAAAAAAAAACCCTGAAGATGCTAATGATATTCAAGTTTGGGGTCTGTACTGCCAACTATGAAGATGTAGAGTTCTCATGTGCTGTATTCACATCTCTGGTCTTTGCCAAAAGTTATGGTTTGCTAGCATTTAACTGCCCATCCAGCTGCCAACTGCCTGGCTCTCCTTCCTGAGAGATTATAACAAGGGTACTTGAGTTAAATGTGTGCTAGGTCATGGCTTGCTTTCTACATCCAATGCCCAACATCTTTCCTGTTAGTTAATACATAAATTCACACTGACTTCTTCACTCTCCTTCTCTTCTCATCTACAGATTGTACCATGAATCCTATTTCTTAATGCTCACCCCTGACCCAAGTAACTTTTCGATGCAGAGAATTATAAAAATGCAAAATTAAGAGACAGAGAGAGAAACCAGGAGGAAATGATTATTTTGTCTCAATTTTTTTCTCTTTGCACATTAACACAGTTAGAATGAGGTCACAGATGGATGCTTGTGATATAGATCAAGTGAGATAATATGAGGAGAGTGTTTTCTAAATTATAATTTTAGAATAATTCGAATCAATTTTATTATGAATAATGAATAAGAAGAGCACTCTCATTCTGTTTGGAAGTATGCATATCTATCTACCATTAAATTACAAACTTGCTTGATATGATCACTTACCAACCTTTAAGAAAGTATAAAGTTAAGGAAAATCAATACATTCAGTTTGGCTTTATTTGTAGTATTTTTTTCTAGCAGAAATCCTAATAACAAAACCTGGCACAGAGACGAGGTGGTGCCATCTGTTAAAGATAAATAACTAACTTGTTTTCACATATATAACAAAATAAAATGGAAATTAAAAATGATAAGTAAACAAAGTCAAATTTGAAAAAAATATACTGAAATGTGTGATTATTTCTTGTGAAATATTCTTTCAGAATTCAAATTACTTTGTAGTAGAAGAAATCTTTTCACAAATGTAGTGACATGCTACTTCCAATGCTTTGAAGCCTTCCTGTGGAGATAAATCTTTCAGCAGTGACCTTATCTAGTATTTACAATTTCCTTCCTGTTGCAGTCAATGGTAACATATTATACATGGCTCATCAAGTAAATTGTTATTAGACCACATTCAATTAATGATGAGAAGTAACATAATGGCAGATCTGTAAATTTTAAAAAAGCAAGTAATAGACATATCAAAAATCTCAAAATATTCTTACAAATTTGTTCTTCTTTCTCAGGATTGAGGTTGCTCTATGGGGCTTTGTGTGATTCTATATAAATTTTTGAAATATTTGTTCTAGTTCTTTGAAATACGACATTGGAATCATGAAAGAAATTGTGTTGAATCCATAGATTGTTTTGGGTAGCATGGAAATTTTAATGATGCTTCCTCTTATTTGTATCTTCTTCAATTTCTTTCTTCAGAGTCTTAGGATTTTCTGAGTACAGATCTTTTACCTCTTTGGTTAGATTTATTCATAAATCTTTTATTCTTTTTTGAAACAATTGTGAATGGGATTGTTTTCTTAATTTCCTTTTCAGTTAGTTTGTTACTGAAAAGGAAATTTTGTTATATAAAAATTCAACTCATTTCTGGATATTAATTTTGTATCCTGCTACTTAGCTGAATCTATTCATCAGTTCTAGTAGTTTCTTGGTGGAATCTTTTGGGTTCTTTATGTCATGCCATTTGCAAATATTGACAATTTTACTTCCTCCTTTCTAATTTGGATGCCATTTATTTCTTCTTGTCTGATTGCTGTGGCTAGGACTTCCAGTACTATGTTGAATAAAAGAGGTGAAATTGGACATCCTTGTCCTGTTCACAATCTTAAGGGGAACACTTGTAGTTTTTTGCCCATTGAGTATGATGCTGGCAGTGGGTTTGTCATAAAGGCCTTTATTATGTTTAGTTATGTTCTCTCTATTTGCACTTTGCTAAGAGCTTTATCATAAATCAGTGCTGGATTTTATCAAATGTTTTTTCTGCACCAGTTGATATGATCATGTAGTTTTTATCCTTCTTTTTTTTAAGTGGTTAAACACATTTATTGATTTGCACATGCTGTACCACCTTGGATTCCTGGAAGAAATCCCATTTGATCATTTTGATATATTGTTTTATTCATTTTGCTAATATTTTGTTAGGAATTTTAGCATCTATGTTCATCAGGAACATTGGTTTGTACTTGTCTTTTTTTGTAGTGTCTTTATCTGGTTTTCAAATTAGGACAATGTTGGCCTTATAAAATGAGCTTGGGAACTTTCCCTCCTGTTTAATTTTTTGAAATAGTTTGAAAAAGAGAGGTATGAATTTGGAGGAAATATACTACCTAACATCATATTATACTATAAAGCCATAGTAATCAAAACAGCATGGTACTGGCATAAAAAAAACAGATACATAGGTCAATGGAACAGAATAGAGAGTCCAGAAATTAACCCACACCTTTATAGAAAATTAATATTCAACAGAGGAAGCCAGCACACACAGTGGGCTAAATATAGTCTATTCAATAAATGGTGTGGGGAAAATTGGAGAAATACGTTCTGAACAATGAAACTACACTGATTTCTTAGACCACATACAAGAATAAATTCAAAATGAATTAAAGACTTAAATTTTAGACCTGAAACCATAAAGATCTTAGAAGAAAACATAAGCAGCAAATTCTTGGACTTTACTTGTAGCAATATTTTATATGAAATATTTCCCCAGGCAAGGGAAACAAAGAAAAAATAAACAAATGGGACTATATCATACTAAAAAAAGGTTTTGCACAGCAAAGGAAATCATAAACAAAATAAAAATACAACCCATGGAGTGAGAGAATATATTTGCCAATACATCTGATAAGGAATTAATATCCAAAATTTATAAAGAATTTACAAAACTCAACACCAAATCCCAAACAATTCAATTAAAGAATCAGCAATAGACCAGAATAGACACTTCTGTAAAGGACAAATACAGATGGCCAATAGACATATGAAAAGATACTCGACATTACTAATTATTAGAGAAATACAAATTAAAACCACAGTGAGATATCATCTTACACCTGTCAGAATGGCTATCATCAATAAATCAACAAACAAGTGCTGGCAAGGATGTTGATAATGGGGAACCCTTTTGCACTGTTTGTGGGAAAGTAGACTGGTACAGCCACTATGGAAAGCAGTGTGGAAATATCTAAAAAAATTGAAAATGGATCTTCCTTATGCCCCACCTACCCCACTGCTGGGAATGTACCCAAAGAAACCCACATCACTAATTAAAAAGAACATAATCACCCCTATGTTTATTGTAGCTTATTTACAATTGCCGATATATGGAAGTATCCCAAGTGTCCATCCATAGATGAGTTGATAAAACACCTATGGGACATTTACATAATAGAATACTACTCGGCCATAAAAAAGAAGAAAATTTTACCATTTTTGACAGCATGGATGGACCTGGAGAACATTATGCTAAGTGAAATAAACCAGTCAGAGAAGGACAAATACCATATGATTTCATTCATATGTAGAATCTAATGAACAAACTAAACTAATAAGCAAAATAGAGGTAGACTCATAGAGAACAGGATGACAGCTAAGAGGGGGAGGTTAGGGGATGAAGAGATTGAGCAAAAAGGAAAAGGGACTCATGGATATGGACAACAGAGTGGTGATTGAGGTGGGGAAGAGTTATAAAGGGGATAAATAGTAATGGAAAAATACAATAAAAATTAAAAAAATGAAAATTAAAAATCTCAAAAGAAAGATAAAACCACCAATACAGCATAAAAAAATTCCCAGAAACAAACCAAAATAATGAAGACAAAGTCTGTTTTTTGAGAAAGATTTATAACACCTATCAGGAAAACATACTCCAACTTTCATCAAAGTCTTGTAAAACATTCAAGCATATATCTATAACATATTTTTTAGGTAAAACTCTAATTTTAAATATAAATTTAATACCCCAAAGATAAAAGCTTTTTCAAGTATAGATTTTTTGGACTGATATTTAAAAATATCATTCCATGTAGGTTATGCTGAAATTTCCTCAAAAGAACATGTTTGGTTTTTAAAATATGTGCTTTCATTCATAATTTGTTGCATAATAAATGTTGAATGTATAAGCTATAAAATAGGTTCGAGTATCTAAACCCAACAATATCACATTGACTCTTTAAGAAATAAGAGTTTTTTCACTTAATCAGATAGCGAGAAAATAGTATGAAATTATCTTTCTGGTATTACCTATAGTTACCTTCAACTGTATTGTTTTTTTATGTAGACTCAAAAAAATTCCTCAAAGGAAATATAATTCCTCTGAAAGCATTATATTACATATATTTATCTACTTGCAAACAATTCAGATAGTGCACTGGCAGTATGACAAATTTAATAAAAGCTGTTAATAAATCCTATTGTATGATATCCTAATTATGCCTTGAACTTTCTATAGATGGTCCATCATATAATTAATTTTTCTAAGGATAACATCTTAATTGGAGCATGTGTAAAACATAACTTTCACAATAGCAAAATATTTATAAAAATTTGATGCCAACTATTAATCACCTGTGAAATATTGAATTACCCTGAAAAATTTAATCCCTACATTTCATTATGTCATCCAGAAAGATGATTCATTTTTAAGATCATAGTTTTTAAGTAGTAGAAGTTTATTCATATTGAATTTTTTCCATTTATTTATTTTTTATTATATTTTTTATGTTGAATTTTATTGCTGAGTATATACATTTTACTCTTTGGTGATTCCTTTTTAAAACTCAACAAATGATGTATTTTTTTTTAAGTCTACAAGCTCAAATGTTCATTTTTAAGTAAAAATAATAAGTTATTTAAATTGTTTAATCAACCTTCTTTTTGGTAGAACTCTTTTTTTTCTTTTTAGTAAATTATTGGGATAACATTGGTTAATAAAATTATATGTGTTTTGAGTGTATAATTCTATGATACATGATATTTATATTTGTTGTGTATCTACCACGCAAATTGGAACTATCTTTGGTCAACATATATTTGACCCCTTCACCCATTACTACTTCCTCACCATCTTCCCTCTGGTAATCACCATACTGTTGTCTGTGCCTATAAGTTTTTCTTTGTTTTTCTTGTTGTTAATTTGTTGTTTTCTGTTTTATATCCCACATATTTGTTATAGCACATGGCTCGGGACTTCTTCAGTCTGACTTATTTCACTTAGCTTAATATTTTCAGGGTCCATCAGTGTTGTTACAAATGGCAGTATTTATTTCATCCTTTCTTATGGCTAAGTAGTATTCCATTGTATATATGTACCAAATCGTCTTTACCCAAGCCTCTATCAAAAGACACTTCAGTTATTTCTATGTCTTGGCCACTGTGAATAATGCAGTGAACATAGGTTGCATATATTTTTGTGAATAAATGTTTTCAAAATTTGTGCATAGATACCCAGAAGAGAGGTTGCTGGGTCATATGGTAAGTTTATTCTTAATATTTTGAGGAACCTCCATACTGTTTTCTATAGTGACTGTACCAGTTTACATTCTCATCTGCAGTGAATGAGTCTTCCTTATTCTCCACAACCTCTCCAACACTTGTTATTACTTGTATTTTTGACAAGATGATATACCCTTTGTAAACATTTATGTACCAAATATAGGAGCATCAAAATATATACAGAAAGTCCTGGAGGACTTTAAGAAAGAGATTGACAGTAATACAATCATTGTGAGGAATTTTAACACGTCAACAGTGGATAGACCTTCCAACAAAAAATCAACAAGGATGTTACAGCATTGAACAACAGTCTAGATCAGGGTGTCCAAACTTTTGGTGTCTCTGGGCCACACTGGAAGAAGAAGAATTATCTCGAGTTACATGTTAAATATATTGTGACATGTAGTCATAAAAAATCTCATCATGTTTTAAGTAAATTTATGATTTTGTATTGGTCCACATTCATATCCATCCTGAGGCACATGTGGCTCATGGACAACAGGCTGGATGCCTGTGCTCTTGATCAAATCAACCTAATTGATATTTACAGAATATTCCATCCCAAAGAAGATACACATTCTTTTCAAATGTATGTGGATCATTTCAAAGATATGCCACATGGTAGGACACAAAATAAGTCTTAATAAATTCTAAGAAATTGAAATCATACCAAGCACCTTCTCAGATGACAATGACTTGAAACTAGAAACAACCTCAAGAAAAACACTCAAAAACATTCCAATGCATGGAGGCTGAATAACATGTTATTAAATAATGAATGGGCTAACAATGAAAACAAGGGAGAAATCAAAAAGTACCTGGAAACAAATGAAAATTAACACAAAGCAACCCCAAAACCCATGAGACAGTGAAAGCAGTCCTGAGAGGGAAGTTCATAGCAATGAAGGCTTACCTAAAGAAGATAGAAAAATCTCAAATAAACAACCTAACCCTACATCTAAAAGGCCTAAAGGAACAACAAACAAAGCCCAGAGTGAGCAAGAGGAAGGAAATAATCAAAATCTGAGCAGAATTAGATGATATAGAGACTAAAAAAAATTCAAAATAATGAATCCAGAAGCTGGTTCTTTGAAAAGATAAATAAAATAGGTAAACCTTTAAGGAGACTCATCAAGAAAAAAAAAAAGAGAGGGAGAGAGAGGATCCAAGTAAAATCAGAAATGAATGAGTAGACATAACAAATAATACCACAGAAATACAAAGGAATGTACAAAATTACTATGAACAAATATATGCCAAGAAATTTGAAAACATGGGTGAAATAGGTAGATTTCTTAAAACATGTAGTCTTTCCAAAACTGAATCAAGAAGAAGTAGGAAATCTGAATAGACTGGTAATAACAAGCAAAATTGAAGCCATAATCACAAAACTCCCAACACATAAAAGCTCTGGACCATATGACTTCACAGGCAAATTTTACCAAATATTCAAAGAAGAAATGATATCTATCCTTTTCAAACTATTCCAAGAAAATTAAGAAGAGGGAAGACTCACAGACTATTTTAACAAGGCCAGTATTATCCTAATTCCAAAACCAGGTAAAGATACAACAAAGAAAGAGTATTACAGGCCAATATCTCTGATGAACATAGGTACTAAAATCTTCAATAAAAATTGGCAAAATGGATCCAGCAATACACTAAAATGATCATACACCACGATTAAGTGGGATTTATTCCAGGGGTGCCAGATTGGTACAATATTCACAAATCAATAAACATGATACATCACAAACAAAATAAAGGACAAAACCCACATGATCATATCAATAGATGATGAAAAAGCATTTGATAAGGTACAGCATCCATTTAGGATAAAAACAATCACAAAATTGGGAATAAAAGGAGCATTTCTCAACATAATAAAGGCTATATACAAAATACGTACAACCCACATCATACTCAATGAGCAAAAACTAAAAGCTTTTCCATTAAGATCAGGAGTAAGACAAGGGTGTCCACTTTCACTACTCTTATTCAATATAGTACTAACAGTTCAAACCACAGCGATTAGAAAAAAAGAAGAAATAAAATGCATCCAATTTGGAAAGCAGGAAGTAAAACTGTCATCATTTGCAGAAGACATGACAGTGTACATAGGAAACCCTATAGATGCCACCAAAAAACTATTTGACCTAATAAGTGAATTCAGCAAAGTATCAGGATAGGCAGTCAATATTCAGGAATCAATTGTATTTTTGTATACCAGCAATGAACTATCAGAAAGAGAAACTAAGAAAAAAATCACATTTATCATAGCAACAACAACAAAAAAATAAAGTACCTCAGAAAACTATAGGACACTGAAGACTGAAATTGAGGAAGGTACAAATAAATGAAAGCATATACTGTGTTCATGGATTGGGGGAATTAACATCATTAAATTTTCTATACTATCCATAACAATCTATAGATTCAACAAAATTCCTATTAAAATGCCAATGGCATATTTCACAGATCTAGGTCAAGTACTACAATATTTATACAGAACAACAAAACAAATTGTGTCAGCAATCTTAAGAAAGAAGAACAAAGTTGGAGGGATCACAGTACCTGATTTCAAAATATATTACAAGGCCACTATAATCAAAACAGTCAGGTACTGACATAAGAATAAACACATAGATCAATGGAACAGAATAGAGAGCCCAGGAATAAACCCATGTTGATAAAGGGGGCATAAGTATACAATGGAGTAAAAATGATCTCTTTAATAAATGGTGTTGGGAGAACTGGACTGGTACATGCAAAAAAAAAGGAAGGAAGGAAGGAAGGGAGGGAGGGAGGAAGGGAGGAAGGAAGGAAGGAAGGAAGGAAGGAAGGAAGGAAGGAAGGAAGGAAGGAAGGAAGGAAGGAAGGAGGGAAGGAAAAGGAAGAAAGAAACTAGATCACCAAATCACACCATACACCACAGTAAAGTGAAAATGAATAAAGGAGTTAAACATAAGGCATGACACCATGAAAGTCCTAGCAGAAAATATAGGCGGTAAAATTTCAGATATTTCATGTAGCAGTACTTTTGCCAATATATATTCTAGGGCAAGGGAAAAAAAGAAAAAAAAATGAGATGATATCAAATTAAAAAGCTAAAGAAATAATCATCAGAATGAAAAGGGAATTGGCTGTATGGGAGGACATATTTTCCAATGATTCATCAGACAAGGGTTTATCTCCAAAATATATAAAGAACTCATACAACTCAATACTAGGGAGACAAACAGTCCAAGTAAAAAATGGGCAAGGGACCCAAATAAACACTTCTCCAAGGAGAACGTACAGATGGCCTATAGACAAATGAAAAAAAAAAAAAAAAAAGCCCAACATCATTAGCTTTCAGAAAGATGCAAATTAAAACTCCAATGAGATACTAATGCACACCTACCAAAATGGCTATCATTAATCAATAAACAACAAATATTGGTGAGGATATGGAGAAAAGGGAACCCTAGTACATTGTTGGTGGGAATCCAGACTACTGCAGCTACTGTGGAAAACAGTACAGAATTTCCTCAGATAATTAAAAAAACAGAACTACATTTTGACCCAGCAATTCCGCTGCTGGGAATATACTCTAAGAATATTGAAACACCAATTTAAAAGAAGTTATGCACCCTTATGTTCATAGTACCATCATTTGCAATAGCCAAGAGTTGGAAACAGCCTAAGTGCTCATCAGTAGACAAGTGAATTAAAAAACTGTGGTACATTTACACAATGGAATACTACACAGGAGAAATAAAAAGGAACTCCTACCTTTTGCTACAGCAAAGATGGAACTGGAGACTACCATTCTAAGTGAAATAAGGCAGGTGGTGAAAAATAAATATCATACGATCTCACTTTTTAAGAGGAATAGTGAACAAAATAAACTAGTCAGCAAAACAGAACCAGAAGCATAGAATCATGGAATAGACTGACAACAGTAAGAAGGAAGGAGGGAGGGGGACACTGTTTCAAAGGAGATGAAGGTATTAGTCAAGGAATATATATGAAAAATCCATAGACATGGACAATAGGGTGGGTATTTACTATGGAAGTGGGGTGAGGGCTGGGTGGAGGGGGGCAAAGAGGGAAATAAATGGAACAACTGTAAAACAAACATAAAAAATGAGGTCGCATTTGGATTACAATATAAATGTTTACTATGTCAGTAAATGCATCATTCAGTATTCTATATATACAGGGTTGTGCAAACGTAGGCTTACATTTCTGAGTTCTCAAAACAGTTTATTCTTGTATTATTATTGATTAATTATTGTATTATTTCCCATTTAAACTACTGTAAAGCTATTTTTGCCCCACCCTGTATAAACCACATGTGATTATTTTCTTGAAGTTAAGTGCTATAGAAACCTACCATGAATGTCATGAAAATGACATAAGATTCATGATACTACCATGAGTCTCATGAATCTTATTGAGTGCCCCCTCTCTAGTATCTATTATGATATATGCTTTATTATATATTATAAAACAATGATAATAATTTTGTGTGACCCTATGAATATTTGTTTGACAATTGTTTCAGTCTTAAGGTCAAATAGAAAGATATTGATAAGTAGAGTTTAAATGTAACTGAGGGAAAAGAGGTTGGGGAAAGAGGAGGGAGAGTTGGGGAAAAAATGTTGCTCTGGTCAATGGTACTGGCAGCCGCAGGGGCTGGAAGTTGTCTGTGGCTAGTTGCTCTGGGGCTGCCCTGTGGAGAAGAGAGCACCTGGGTACAGCCCCAGAAGTTGTACCTCCTACTGGACAGCAAGGGTGGCACTGGCCACAAACGCAGGAGAGATAGGCACATATGGCCTGGGTGAGGGTGCGAGTGGAGGTGATCAGAGCCAGTAATAGAAGGGCAACCACACCTGGTTGACTGGGCTGCCACCTGGGGCCAGAGCTACTCTGCCAGTGTTTAAAAGTTTAAATGACAAGAAAGGGAATTATTGACATATAAATGAGATAAGTCATCTCTACCTCTTCCAGCTTTTTTTCATAAGAGAGACCATATTAAATTTCATATCTGAAGATTGCATCATCTTGCCACCAGCACCAGCCTTTCTCTGCTGTGTGATCAATGTGAGTTGCAGGAACTTAGGAAACAAATGGACCTAGCCAGGGGTATGGAAAATATGACTTCTATATTTATCTGGGATTGACTATGAGATCCAGTATTTTCATTAGAGGGAGTTTCATTTTAGGGGGTGGGGGGGAAGCCTCATTGACTTACCAGAAAAGGCTCCATAGGAGCAGATCAAGGTGGTCTGTGGGTGGCTGGACTGCTCTCAATGGGAGCTGGTGAGGCGGCCAAATTTGCTGCTTATGCCTTTGCACCAGCTACCCTAATGACTCCATTAGCAGTTCTCAGCATCCTAGTAAGTGCTGTTCTTTCCTCCTACGTTCTAAATGAAAGATTTCATCTTCATGGGAAAATTAAATGTTTGCTGTGTACAGTATTCCAGGACTTACAGTTAGGGTGATTCATTCTCCAAAAGAAGAGGAGATTGATGCCCTGGTGGCTGTGGCCCAGTTGGTTGGAGTGTCATCCAGAAATGGAAAGTTTGAGGTTGATTCCTGGTCTGGGCACATACTTCGGTTGTGGTTTGATCCCCATCTGGGTACCAGTGTGTGCAACCTCCCACCCCAACCCCTGGCCAGACAGGTCTGGTCACAGATGCCCAATCTGGGTGTGAGGAGGCAACCAATCCATTCTACTCTCAAGCATCAAGTCTCTCTCTCTCTCTCTCTCTCTCTCTCTCTCTCTCTCTCTCTCTCTCTCTCCCTATCCTTCTCTCTACAGGGATTCAGGGTTTAGGGTTTATGGTCTTTTCCACACTTTTGGTCACTGTGTCCTTAATATTAATCTTTGTGGTGGTACCCTGTCATGGAGAGAGGAACATTCTCGTGTATATCACCAGTGGCTCTGGCTCTGTGATCAGAGTGTTTTTCTGGATCCTGTGGGCCTATTAAGGAGCTGTTTGCTGGGATGTGCTGCAGCACCCCCTGGGCTGAGCCCTGCTGCTGAGCCTCATCTTGAACAGGGCCCCTGTGGCTTCTGTGTAATCATTGTGGGAATATATTTTTAATTATTTTTTTAAAGTTTTATTTAGAGAGATGGGAAGGGAGAGAGGAAAATAGTGAGAGAAACATCAATGTGTGGTTGGTTCTCGCACATTCCCTACTGGGGACCATGCCCAAATCCAGGTATCTGCCCTGACTGGGAATCAGACCGGCTACCCTTTGGTTCGCAGGCCTGCACTCAATCCACTGAGCCACACCAGCCAAGGCTATTGTGGGAATATTCTTGTTGCATGCCTTTAAAGATGTTAGCTATAGTCTAGTAAGTCTTCCTGTGTCTTTTTGAAAAGACAAAAAAGCAGTGGATGTATGAAGTTCTTACTAATAATGAAGAAAGTTTAACCTGTAGAATTGAACATCACTCTAGTGAAATATTTCCCAAAGAAATGGAAATCTGACAGCTATTTAAGAAAGATGTAATCATGATCTCACCTTTAACTGGATCATAAGCAATAGAAGAAAAAAGTAAACAAAATATAACTAGAGACATTGAAGTTAAGAACAATCTAACAATAGCCAGGGCGGGGGTGGGGGGTGGGGGCGGGGACAGTGGGTAGAGGGGATTACAGGAAGTACTATAAAGGACACATGGACAAAACCAAGCGGGAGGGTGGAGGTGGGGGAGGGAGGTGGATTCACCTGGGTGGGGTGGAGGGATGGGGAGAAAAGGCATACAACTGTAATTGAATAACAATAAAAAAAAAGAAAAAAAAGAAAATTTGTTATAACAATCTAAAAAAAAAAAAAGAAAGATGTAATCAAAAGGTTAATCTATAATTGCCGTTAAAAAGTGAATTTGAGTATAAGAATATGTCTGAAGATGTCTCATTCTGAAATAATGTTCTCTAGAGACAATCTTTTTAAAAGTTTCACACTTTTGGACCAAGAAATTAATTTTCTTATATTTAAATGATAGTAGGTCGCTAAATTAACCTCAGTACCTGACAAATTTTTGTTGACATTGTATTATTGTACCGGTATTTAAAAATTTTCACCAAAATCTAAATGCACTAATTACAGTTGTAAGTCTATAAAAGTGCTTTATTTTTTCATTGTTGATGAAAGTCCAAAGTGTACATTTGTCATCCCCATTCGCATCAATTTGTGACCATTTTAAGGCTTTTTTGATTTAGAAAGAGAATGAAATTATCCCAGTGTATTATCCTGTGAATAACCTTACCTACAAAAATTTACTCCTGCTTGATGAATTATTTTAATTTTGAAATGTTAAAGGGAATCCTACGTTATTAAAGTCAATTCACTTAGAGAACGAAGGGCAGGAAATCACCATGGGGAAGACTGTGACAGACCTCCTAGACGGCACCTTGTTAAACCAGGGCATCCTGCACCTGTGGACCACAGCGGCTGCTGCGTCTTGGGGAGGTTTTCTTCTTCAGTTACTCCAATCCCCTGTCCCTCGGAACTTTGAGTGCCATCGCACATCTGTTCTTGTACTTTCCGACATATTTTCATAATGAGTTATACTGCCATTTAGCTTTCTTAACAATTCTGGTAAATAAAGTCTGAAGACTAAGGTAATTTTTTTAAATTTAGCTTATGTTAGAATAAAAAGACAAATTGAAGCAACAAAAAATGTTGTTGCTCAACTGTTGCAGTTATGGAGGAGGCTGATTATTACCTTCCCTTGTTAACTCTCACAAGTGTTTTTACAGTTGAAAGCATCTGATAAATTTAAGACCTGGGCTTATTAAATGTCCACCTATATTGTTGACTGATAGTTTATAACTTGTTTCTTTATTGTTTTGTGTAGTCACTTGAAATGCTCTATTTTTAGGCATGTTAAGTTAGACAAGCTTAAACTTCTCTAAACTCTGAATCTTGTTACAAATTCAATTCAAAGAATAAAGATCAGTGAAAAAATAGTCACTAATGCACACATTACTGTCAATCCCGATTTGAAGAAGGCAGAAAAATTAGCTAAAAATACTGAATGGTTTAGTTGATGCTTCTTTTGTCAGCCATATATCTGTTTCTGTTTAATATTACAAAAAAATAGATAGTCCTCCCAACTATGTAAATTAAAAAATGTGAGACCATATCAAATGTATTTTTGCTTCTTGCCCTATTTTTTATTCAGAATGCATCACTGATTTGAATGGGTGATTCTGTGCATAGATCGATGGTGGGATACAGTGAATAGCTCCGAAAAGAACCTAAATACAAAATAGCTTGTGGCTAAATGCCTGATTTAAAACATTAATCCATCTGTTCAAATTAAGCCAATATATGTCACAAGAAAATAAACTACAATTTAATAAAGCTGAATAATGAAATAATGCCTATATTTTCTCCGGGACAAATATATTCTGGATCTAAACATTTTTGCCTTGTTTTCTGCCAATTCTGAAAAGCTGTTTTAATTGTTCTCCACATATAAAATGGTTATCTTAAGATAAACAAGAAAACCTTGTGAAAAAATTGGTATGAATTATTTTCATTTTACATTATTCTATAAAGAGGACCATAAATATATAAAAATACATTCTATAGCACATTTTATATGAACCTTAGAAGTTAGCAGCAGCACACATTACTTCCTATTTTTCTCCCACACAAAGAGTAAGCAATTTACACACAGATAGAACAGGTGGTAATGAAAAGGAGTGTCCAGGCAGAGTATGGAACACTCAAAGGAACTCGCTATTCTTTTCTGCTACCTTAGGTGCCTGAGAAGAACTCAATGAAATCATTCTCCAACTCTTAAAGCCTCTTATAAATTGACCTGTAAAAGTTGAAGGCAAGGGAATCAAAAGCAAAAATAAATGAATGGAACTATATCAAACTAAAAAGCTTCTGCACAGCAAAAGAAACCACCAATGAAACAAAAAGCCAACCAATTTAATAACAGAAGATATTTACAAACGGCAGCTCCAACAGGGATTAATAGCCAAAACATATAAAGAATTCATACAACTCACCCTGCACACAAACACACATCCAATTTAAAAACGGACCTGAAAAGACACTTCTCCTAAGAAGACACACAAATGGCCAACAGATATATGAAATGATGCTCAACTTCACTAGCTATTAGGGAAATGCAAGTCAAAACAATAATGATACCACCTCAAGCCTGTTAGATTGGCTATTACCAACAAGACATGTACTGAGTGTTACAGAGGTTGTGGAGAAAAAGGAAACCTCATTCACTGTTGATGAGAATGTAAACTGGTACAGCCACTTTGGAAAACAGTGTGGAGGTTCCTTAACAAAATTAAGAATACAGTTACCCAGCAACCCCTCTTCTGGGTATCTATCCAATTTTTTTTTGAAAACATATTTGCAAAGATAAATGTGTTCCTATGTTCATTGCAACAGTATTTACAGGAGCCAAGACATGGAAACAGATGAAATGTCCTTTGATAGAGGATTGGATTAAGAAAATATGGTACATATATACAATGAAATATTACTCAGCTGTGGAGTCATCCTGGACATGGCTCTTCCATCCTCCATAATGGAAAGCTGGTCAGAGGGCCTCTGGCCGGAAGGAAAGTGCATTGTTTTGGGAATGGATTATAATTCCCTCCTTATCTCCTTTTGGGGCTGGCTTCTTGTCCTGTGACTGCTTCTTGACCTTTCTTCTCTGCACGTACACCCTGGGGTAATGTAATTTAGAGTCATGTGTAAGACACATGTCCCCTTTGTTTGGAACCCCTTAAAACAAGACTTGGACTCAGACCCATGCAGTCATGCTTCGCTGACCTGCCACCATCGGTGCTCCCTGTAATTTGAGTAACAGAGGCTATGTCTGCTCTCTCCCGTATTCCATGAGGTTTTTCCAGCGTATCTGAATGAGCAGTGAAGATCCCCAGGCTCGACCTCCTGCATTACATCAGCCATTTGAAAGATGAAATACTGCTATTTGCAACATGGATGGACCTTTAGAATATCATGCTAAGTGAAGTAAGTCAGACTAAAGAAGTCAAGAACCATATAAGTTCACTCATCTGTGGGATATAAAACTAAAAGCAACAAATGAACAAGTAAGAAAAACTCATAGACACAAACAACAGTATGGTGTTACTAGAGAGAGGGAGGATGGGGGTAATAACAGCCAAAGGGGATCAAATATATGGTGACAAAACAAGATTTGACTTTGGGTGGCACACTATGCAATGTATACAGATAACATATCATTGAGCTGTACTCTTGAAACCTATATAATTTTTTAAATCAGTGTCACTCCAATAAATTTTAAAAAGGAAACAAAAGTTGAAGGTCACATATAGAATACATTTTGAAAACCTAAAATGATTTAATTTTTTTTGTTGTATAAGTAATGCATGATACAAGATATCAGACACATCTTACTTGAATACATAAATATAGAAAGGGGGAAATATGAGACACACAACTAGAGAGAGAAAACTTTGGAGGGCTTGACTGACGTGTTGAAGGTATTCTCACAATGGACTAATGGAATAGAGAGGAGGGGTAAGATAACTTCTTAAAGTACTCCTCTTCTTGGTATCTGGAATATGGTCTCTTGGTTCTCTTCCTTCTCAGGTCACTAATTAACATACTCTGTATATTTATCAAATTATTTTCTTCTTCTAAATCCTCAAAGTCCCAGGACCCCCATTACTTCTGTTCTTGGTCATTTCATTTTCTTGCTTTTTTTAAAAATGACGGTTTCATCTTATCTTACAATATCATCTATTCTCATACAATCTAAACCTTCTCTGGAATGACCTTCCTCCCATCTCCACCACGTGGGTTTATGCAGAATGGAAATAAAGCAGTGTAGATTGCTGCAAGAATACCTTGCGGATATTCAAAATGGACAGTCATACTCATTTCTCCCTCAAATCCATTTCTAGTTCCGCCTTTCCCATCTTAAGAGCTTTATTTATGAAGCCATTGACTGGTTTAATAAACAAAAAATTTCAAATGCATCACTTCTAAAATTATAACAGTTACCCAGTTGTGTATTTCTGTCTAAAATGTCTCTTGCAAAGATATCAGTCCATCTTTCTTTCAGCCCATCTTAAACTTTTTAACAGCTACCTTTCGTCACTAAATATTCTCAGTAAAACTACCTTAATTTCTCTGTTATTCTGTTGTCTCATCTTTTTAATACATCACTATATTGCTACTCGAATTTTCTCTAAAAACACAGAATTTAATTGTCACTTTTCCGCTTTCAATCTCTCGATATTATTATTTTTTAGATTTAATCTCTTTTTTCATTACCATTTAGTCCTTTTATACCTTCTCCTGCACAGTCGCCACACTGTTGTCCTTGTCCATGAGTCCTTTTCTGATTTTGCTTAGTCCTTCCAACCTCTATCCTTCCTCCCCAGCTGTCAGCCTGGTGTCTATATATAAGTCTGTCCCCATTTTCCTTATTTAGCTTGTTCATTAGATTCCACATACGAATGAAGTCCTATGGTATTTGTTTGCTTCTGACTGGCTTATTTCACTTAGCATAATGGTCTCCAGGCCCACCGATGCCATCACAAAGGGTAAACTTTTCTTCTTTTTTTACAGAGGAGTAGTATGCCATTGTGTAAATGTCCCAGAGCTGTTTTATCCACTCATCTACTGATGGACACTTGGGCTGCTTCCATATTTCTTAACTATTTTTGCATAAAATCAAAAGACTCTCCATTACACAGCCTAAATTATCTTCAGGTTTTTACTCTATATTTTCCCATCCTAAGATAATTCAACACTGACAATATTAGTTTTCTCGTATGTGCCACAAAAGTTGTACCTTTGGCATTTTGAGATCTCTGTCTTTTCCTGATTGTTTTCTTTAATTCTGGTAAATCTAATGGACAAATATGAAAACATCCACTTCAAACTCAAATTCAGGTTTCACTTCTCTGCAGCCTCATAAACAGCACATCAGCAAAGCAGTCCTGCACCTTTATTCCCCCAATAGGTCATGACAATCTGCAGTTTTCACAACTAATTATAAGTATATGCTTATATACCAGAGAAACTGACTAGATGGTGAGCACCTAGAATTTTGTAACTATTTTTCATTCATATTGGTAGCTGTTGTATCTATCATCTCACTGTAGTCACTTAGTACATTTCAGTCATTTAAGAACTGAGCTTGTGACACAGCTTGTGACTTTTTTAGCTGAAATGGAAAAAAAAATCAAACATCTTTCCAGAAAAATATAAAGAATGCCCTTGGGGTCCTAGCAAGCATTCTACCTATCAACAAAATGGGCTGTAATATCCCAAGGCAAACTCTGGTAGAGCACTCACCTAACAGCTTCAGAATTACCCAGGCTGATGTTAACCTCCATTACAGAGCACTTTAAGGGAGCCTTTGGCATGAAATATACACTGTAAAACCATATTCTCATCTGTTCACTATGTGCAACTCAGTGATAACTGAACTATTAGGAAGAAAACATTTTCTGTGGTTTCTGACTAACCCTTCTGAGTAGTTTTTGTGCTGTTACAAAGTAATTTAACTCTGGGGAGGGAGCCGAATAACAATCATCAAGCTAGGATCAGAATTAATAGGGCCTGTATTGATCAGACACAGCTTTTTACTCAAGTTCTGACCTGAGTCAAATGCAACATTTCTCCACTTCTACCTTTGATTGTCTTTAGGGAACATCATCAAAAATGTGTGAGTTGCAAAATGCTAGTCATTTTATTCAGACCCAAGAAAAAGACAGAACCGTGTGTTAGGTAATTGAAAACAGTGTGGAGTATCCATGTCTAGATCCTGAATTTTAAAAACCTTCAAAAGTAAAAACAATGAGCTAAGTAGAGAAAAATGAAACACATGACTTTCCATCATTATCCCTGCTTATAACAAAGGTAACACATTGAGGCTCTTATTTATAAATATGTAATGCTAATAATTATAGTTTAAAAAAATGGCTATCACTTGCCCCTGCTCTCCTCACAGCAGATTTTACAAATACCATTTACAACACTGTATAAGTACTTCTGTGGAATCAATTGTGCTGTATATTTTACTTCCTGGCTTATTTTTAATTGAACGTTTATTTTTATGTTCAATAATAAAGTTGTATGAGAAATAAAAATATTACTCAGTTACTTTTATATTTTCTCGCATATGATTTTCTCCTAAGAAATTTAAATAAGAATTCACTGTTAGTAGTTAGATTTAGAGCAATGCCGTTAAGGTAAAAACATGAAATTTTATAAAATGGAAAAGAATTAGTGAAGAAAATGGAAGCTATGAAAGAATAAAACTGTAAACAGAATAAATGGCCCAGTATGAGATTGAAAACAAAAATTTTATCGACTCACTTTATTTAAAAATGTAGAGATTTCCTTTGATGTGAATGTTAGAATTCTATCTCTGCCCTCAATTTCATACTGTGATGTTTCTTTAAGTGTAATATAATGCTTACATTTTCATTTAATTTATTTATTTAATATGTTAATTTAAAATTTAATCCATATTATATTCACTGATTTAAAATCCTTCTCTGTTGTTAATGTAAATACACGACATTAAACTGAAGAAAGTGAGAAATAAAAAAGCACAACATCCACTGTTTTAGCCGTAGAATACCAAAGAAACTAACTTAAGAAGTTTCCCTTATTTCTATTCCAGTGGTCCTCAGTGAATTTATCTTTCTAAAATTGATGACTTTACTAAGTAGCTTGGTGATTTTGTATGCAATCCTTACCCTAGATACTTACTCTATCTTCCATATAAAATTAGACAGTAACAATTTTCATGGTGTTTTACAATCATTTGCTTACTCATCTGCTGTTTACTTGGTTGTAAACAATTTTTCACTTTTATATTGTCATTTCTTAGTCTGTGACTGATATTAAGTGAATAAAATAGCTGACACATAAATGAGAATATTAAGGATAATTACGGAGGTGGTTCAGGCAACTCTCAGAGGAAATGATCTACAGAAGGCATAGTCATGACGTGGTATTTTGCCTCCATATTGTTTCTCTTTACAGCCATTTCCACACTGTTCTCCTTTTTTTTAATCATCCTGGAAAATTACTACTGTTTCCCAGAAGAAGTATTAAGCAAGAGAGAGATCTTTTTATTGTACTGTATTTTGTTAATAGAAACTGTTTCCAGGTAAAACCCACAATACCCATGAAGGGACATATTCCTTTCTATGAAGAAAAAGACAAATTTAGCAATGCTGGGGACATACTGTTGCATGTGCACCATTTCCTCTTACCAAGTCACATATTTTAACTTGTTCTCGGATATAAAAGGGGGGACCCAAAAGAACCAGAATTATCTTCTGGAAGGCAGGCCCCTTGCAGTACAGGCTTCCATCACTAGATGAGTGTTCTAGCAACCCATCTGTATCAGTGCGCCAGCTGGTGTTGTGAGAGACTACATTTAGCTTCAGCGAATTTTTTTTGAAGACTCTTTCAAAGCATTTGCCCATTTTATGATGGGTGATTTATGAGCTCACCTGCCCACACCATGCTGAGTGTTTAGCAGTTTTTAACCAAAATGTGCGCCACCTTCCCTATTCACCCAATGCAGTCCTGAGAGACAATTTTTGTTTGTTTGTTTCTTTTGGATGAAAAAAGTTCTCAAAGGGAAACGTTTTGCTATGTGGTAGAAGTGAAAGCAAAACACGGAAGAAGCATTAAAAGGCAACAAAATTGGCAAGTTCAAAAACTGTATTGAGCAGTGGAAAAAATGTCTTGATATATTGAATCAAATGGAGAGTGCTTTGAAGGTGACTGAAGTTTAAACATGAAAGAATAAATACACATTTTTTATAAATAAATTCCAGGTTATTTGGCCCCTTTCATACACAGAAGCTATAAAGTTATGCAAGAGCATATTTTTATTGGTAAATGACAACATTCATATAACTATTTACATTAAGTTAATGTTCACATAATTCATGAAAAAAAGAGGTGTATTTCATGAAAAAGAGAAATGCATTTACTGCATTTACTAAAAAGTATATGGAACTTATTTTCAAGATTGACTGTGAGATCGTGGAGGGACGGGTTTGGGGTGAGCAATGGGGAAAAAGGCAGGACAACTGTAATCGAAAACAATAAACACATTTAAAAAATAATAAAAAGTGCTTTCAAAGTGAAAGGAAAAATGTATATGAAGGATCTCTCCAGTGTCACTTCTGGGGGAACTTAGTTTGTACCATGAGAAGAACACAGTCATCTCTATTTCTCTATTTCTGTTTATGCAAGGACAAAGCCAAGTTTTATTTCTGTTTATATCATATAGCTAATGGTTGAAAGTATTTTTTCAGATAATCTTTATGATAAGTCAGTGACTATATATGTATGTATGTATGTGATATATCCTTTTGCAAATATATGTCCATTCTCCCCAATGGCTTTAAAATAGTTTTATATTCTTCATAAAGTTCTTGCGGTTGGGGGGATAAATTAAAGCTAGGAAATGAAGGTTATTGGATGACACCTTTAGAAGTTCGGCTTTTTCAAGAGCAAGGAGAAATCGATAATATTTGGGGCCACGTGGAGAATAAATATGAAGGGGACAAAACAGATAAAAGAGATTAAAGTTGTTTTAGCAATTTGAACCAAAGTCATAGAGAGTAAGCATGGATTTATGACATATATATGACATTTATGACACATATATACACACATATACACACACATGGAATGAAGAGAGAAAGAAATAATTGATAACTCTTCATAACTGCATGGATGATAACAGTGCACATGGGTTTAGTGAATGAAGGAAAAATGTTTATTTGGAGCACAACAACTAGAAAAGTTGCATCTTAGTCTGGGTTCCTTGAGAAGCAGATGCTGAGGAAATGATTCAAATTTATGTAGTTTATTTGGAAGAGGTCTTTAGGAAATACTGGCAGGAGAGGAAAAAGTGAAACAGAACAGAATACAACAGTGCAATATTTGTTACCTAAGAAATGGCTACTTAAATTAAATTACTAGATCCAGTCTCCAAGGGAAAACTAGATCTTGATTGGGCTAAAAAACCAACTGAAGAGGCTAAAGAGAGAAGAAGATGCATGCGAGACAACAGTAATGGCTGACACAATGGAGTGAAGAAGAAAAAAGTAGTAAGTTGAAATTCATGAGAATGGATTTTTCAAGAAACAAAAGAGAAAATTTCAAAAAAGAAAAACTAAAATCTTAAGTATTCAGAATTCAGGGGGAATATGGACTAAAAACAATCCAGTGAATTTACAGCTAAGTCCATTATTTCTGATTCTATGTGAAAACTTTCAGAGTGATAGTAGAAATGGACTCCATATGTTACATATTTTTCCAAATTTGTCCTAGTTATAGTATATTTATTGTAATTGTTACTAGTTGACATTCCAATCATTACTGTAGTTCACTAAGGTCCAGTTTGCCTCTACTGTTGCACACATGAAAGGATTATGTTCATTTATACTTTAAATTTATAGTTGCAGCCAATTAAGTGTGAAGATGATACATGAAGAAGCTCCGAATGAACAGCAATCTTGGTATTACATAACACACACTCTACTGGCTACCACTACATGAACACTCACACTGCAGATTTTAAATTCTTCTTTGGTTCAGTGGTAAACAGATGTCCGAATCCTGTGCTCTCTTTCTACCTCACAGATCATTGTTAACTATCCAGGAGTGTCCAACTTTTTGGCATTTGGGCCGCACTGGAAGAAGAGTGATCTTGAGCCACACATTTAATACACTGAGACACGTAATCACAAAAAAATCTCATAATGTTTTAAGTTTTATGATTTTGTGTTGGCCACATTAATAGCCATCCTGGGGCACATGCGACCTGTGGGTTGTGGATTAGACACCCTTGCATAGACCTTTCCTTTTAAACTAAAGTGAACAAGCCCTGGCTGGTATAGCTCAGTGGATTGAGTGTCAGCTTACAAGACAAAGGGTCACAGGTTTAAGTCCTAGTCAGGGACCATGCTTGGGTTGCAGGTAGGGGGCAGACAAGAGGCAACCGCACATTGATGTTTTTCTCTTTTTCTACCTCCTTCCCTTCCCCCTCTCTAAAAATAAATAAAAAAATATTTTAAAAATGAATAAATTAAGGTGTGTAACTGGGTTCATTCATTGTATCCCCACCACCATCTCACATACTTAAAGTTATGAATTGTGCTTATTCCTTGTTATTCTTTTATTCTTGTCCCATTTTCACATTATCATATATCTAAAATTGTCTATCATTTGAGTTGCATTGTTCTCTATTTTCTAGTGCTATTTGGTTATTATTATTATGATGGTCTTTTTAATGCAGATTTCGGTGAATGGTAAATCTTCACTGTTCTTTCAGTCTCTTTATAGTCTGGTGTTTATTATTTTTATTGAAACTAACTTTTTTTTTAACTATAGCTAATAACCTCATTATTTTCAAATACAATGGCCAATTATAATTTTTTATCTTTGATATATTTTTTACTTAGAATAATTACTTCAAATTCTTCATTCTGTTTAAGTAATGATATTTTCATATGGTTTTCTAAACATTCTCTCTGCTTCAATTTATTGCATCTTTGTACTTATTTAACTTTGTATGTGAATAATATTTAAGCTTAAGGCTTTATTCTCAAAATTATCTTTGTCTCTTTCAATATGTAGTTTCTGGGAAACCTAACTGACAATCATGTATTGTATTGTAACTTCTAAACTTTCTTTCACTAACCATTTATGCCACTGACAGTTCTATTGACTCATAATTTTTCATTTAATTTGTTCATATTCAAAATATTTCTACTTTTGCATTTTAGTGACCAAAATTTAGCAAGTACAAAGCAGTCTTAATTTATAGTTCTTGATTTTATTTTTTTGTGGTGGCAAATGGCATTGCACTCCATTCGGTTAACTAAAATTGTTAGTTAACTTTAACTGTATGTATTTAATTATTGTGACAGAAATGAAAGATAAATCAACAAGTTTCTGATGTGAAAGAGTTCATAATATATTAGATTATACAAGTCTGTATAAAAATACCATAATGGAGGCAGAATAGAATAGCACGCTAAAGATAATTCATTAAAAAGTAAAACAAGAATTCCGTTCTCTGGAAAATGGAACTGATGCCTTCTCTAGCAAGCAAGTTACTATGCACAGCCAGTTCTTCCAAGCCTTCTTTCAGACTCTTATTCTCTTTTTGGTCCCTACCACCATTCTCAGATATTCAGTTTGCCCCACAGAGTTCAGTTATTCTTTCAAGGAAAAAGATAATGTAATTGGTTTCATAATCTGATTTTTGAAAGTTGGGTTAATATCTGTCTGTAAGCACTGCAACTATCAAATACTCCAAAAAGGAAAGTACATTTCATAATAACAAGTAAGAATAAAAAACACTATCCTGTTTTACCAATCTCAGAAGACACAGAGGAAAATCATGTAACAATATTAATGTTGTTGACTTTATTCACCTACCTATGTGTCAATATTAAAATCAAGGGAACATATAGAAAGTGGTTACATATTTCTCATCTGGGAGCACAACACAGAAGACTAATCATCATTAGTTTTCATTTTCAAAGGTAGCATTTCCCTTCTAATAGATTTCAGAACATCTTTAAGAGTTATAAAAATGTTATATTGACTTATTTCATTAATGATAAATATATTTGAAGCTAATCATCCTGGAATTTAGGATCTGTCCTGGAACATCACCCTTCCCCTGAGTTCCTTGTTCACTTTAATTTTTATCTACTTCAGTCAGGACAGAATAATTTTACCTCAACCATGTTTATTGTTTTGTTCTCCTTCATTCTCCATGTACATGATACTACACATTAAAAACTATGGTATATTTACACAATGCAATTCTACACAGCAGAGAGAAAGACGGAGCTTATACCCTTTGCCACAGCATGGATGGAACTGGAGAGCATTATGCTAAGTGAAATAAGCCAGGCAGTGAGGGACAAATGCCATATGATCTTACCTTTAACTGGAACATAATCAACAGAAGTAAAAAAGCAAACAAAATATAACCAGAGACATTGAAGTTAAGAACGATCTAACAATAGCCAGGGGGGTGTAGGGAGTGGACAGTGAGGAGAGGGGATTACAGGAACTACTATAAAGGACACATGGACAAAATCAAGGGTGAGGGTGGAGGTGGGAGAGGGAGGTGGGACTGGCTGGGGTGGGGTGGAGGGATGGGGAGAAAAGGCATACAACTGTAATTGAATAACAATAAAAATTTTAAAAAATCATAGTGACATTGCGATGCCTTATCCAAGTATCTTTAAAAAAGTTTAAACACCTGCTATAAGAAATGTATCTTGCTTAAAAATATACAATGTTTTAGAATTAATCTTAATGAATTCATGATTCTATAAAATTTTACTTATTCAACTATTTGTAAGCTCCCAACCAATTGGCATATCTTCTAATGATTGTGTGTCCTTCAGAGAATTTTAAAAAAGACTAGGCTTTCAAATGTGTTAAATCGATATTTGCCAAAATAATTTAATGAGCTATCAGATTAAGGCAATCCACAGTTAACATTGTCCCTCTTATATTTTTATATGTAGTAATAACATCAAGATATAAAATGCACCACATTGCTATCTTTTAAAATGCCCAGAAAACTGATGAAAAGGAAATTTTTTCGCTTAATGTTTTCAGATAACTGTATTCATTCTCTGTTTAACTTTAGATATAAAATTCAGATCCTAGTATACTCTCCTAGTGTTTAAAATATTATTTATTTTAAATTAGACACAATGAAAGATGAACTTTTAGTGTTGCATAAAAACAAATCATGTACAAAAACATCATTTCTCATCTATAACTTTACATACATATGATCATTTAACGTAGGAGTAATTAATAGAAAGAATATATGTACTAAATTAACTAAAATTCTGATTTTGGCAAATAAGATACAAGGATTTAAAAAATATTTTGTTAATACACTTTGTATGATTTATTTTGAAAATTGTGTTTTTTATACATCGTTGACCAATTTTTATTATAAATTAAATTATCAAGCAATAAAGTATATAATAAACCTTTGGGTTTAACCATTATCCTACCCCAACATTTTCTAATAAAGTTAAATTAACTGTTAATTTAATTGTGGGAAATATTTGTTAGCAAATTTTAATATTTATAATGTGCAAGGTGCCATATTTTCAATGCCTACAATATTTCATGGCACATAATACATTTTAAGAAATGTATGATGAATGAGTACGCTAAAATCAGTGGTACAGAGAAAAATTTAAATGAAATAGGCAAGAAAATTACCTCTGCAGCAATTTACACATTGATAAGTCATTTGACAAGTGTTTATTCAGTATCTACCATTCGTCTTATAAGAGCAGGGAGAGCATGGTGATCAGATTAAGTTTTTGCTTAAATGAAATTTATGTTTCAGTGAAAGGAGACACAAAAATAACTAATACAATTTTTCAGTGATAAGGACCATCACTATAAATAATATTAATTAAATATTAGGAGACTATGTTAAAAAATGACTGGTGCTATCATCTGATTGTTTATGTTCTCCTAAAATGTATATGTTGAAATCTTAACCCCCAAAATAATAATATTAGGGCATAGGAACTTTGAGAGGTGCTTAAGTCACAAGGTAAAGCCCTCATGAATGAGATGTGTGCTCTTAAAAAAAAAAAAATCCAGAAAGATATGTAGCAGATTAGATGAAAATCTAAGAAATAAACACTTTTAATAAAGTCCAACTTTTCACCTCTTACCTTGTGTGGTCTGGAGAACTGTGAGTTAAATGTGCACATTCAGATATTATATTATATTTAACAAAGAATTTAGTAGTTGTTAAGTTAGTATTAATTGTTAATTATTATTATTAAATATTATTCATACCTGTGATCTATAACAATGATCACTTCATGCCAAAATAAGAAAGAGGAAAAATAGGTATTACGTTATTCTTATTTTATTTCTGAAGAGATTCTTCAGGTGGAAAAAAGAAATGAGAAAATTCAAAGCCAAAGGTACAGATAAAATACTGATTCATTTAATAGGAACAGATATTGGAGAGGAATTCTGGGTATGAACAAAGAATTAAAATGGAACGAGAGTATAGAGAAGAGGCAGGTTAGGCATTGCAGATTAGGAGCTGTGAAGAGACATGTATTCTGAAAAGTAAAGTTAGGTGAGCAGCAAAATGAGTCACTGCCACCAGAGGCCACTGATAAAGCCCTGTGCCGCAGCACAGGTGATCATTTCATTGGGTTGAGGAGTAAAATTGCACAGGCAGCTTTGCGTCACCTTTTAAAACACAAGCATCCTGTCTCCTTAGCAGGAACTATGAAATTATTCTTCAGAGACAATTTAGGGGGCAGTAACTGATACTAATTACCAGCATACATAACAAATTTTACTGATTATAAGGAATGTTAAATATATCACTGCTCCTTCAAAAAATTATGCTGACAAGTTCATGCCCAGGGGGAATCAGAGTTCTTACCACCAAGGCAGAACTGTTTGCCAAGCTGTTTGGAGGGAGCTTGCACAACAAAATATCTGCCCTTTGACTGATACAAGCCTGTGTGGGCATTCTATTTACCTAATATATAAGAAAAATGTGTAAAGCAAAACCTGTGTAAATTGAATTGGAGTTCAAACCAAGATGTAGCTGTCAGTTATAATAAGACTATGAGTGTTATGTGACCATAGCTTGGAGCAATGAGCAGATTTAACAGTGATTCTAGAAGAGAAATGAGGAAAACAAATCATTATCTTTTACAAATATCACCTCATAAGTTTAGTGCAGATCAAGATCTTTGAATACATAAGGAAAGTATGCATTTTAATAAATATTTCTCTGAGATGATTTTTGTTGGCATGGCTATTGATGGACAACTACACAGCAAGTTTATTACGTAGTGCACTGCCTTATTTCACCTTACCTGTACAAGACAAAATATATGGCATTAAATTTGTTTAAGCTCAAGAAAATAAAGGAGAAAAATGCATCACTTTGAAGGAAATTGCCAGTAATTGGAAGCTTATCTTTCTTTCTTGAATCTTTTCTTCCCTTAAATTCCCACAAGGAGACCTTGCTAACCTTTCCAGCTCTAGGATACTTTGTCATTAGTTACACTATACGCATCAAATGAAGAACAACAAATTCTACTGGTCAGCAAGGCTACCCAGTGTTGACAGAGCTGAGAGTAAATTGTCAAACTGAACAGGAGAGAGAGAAATTCATTAGCTTCTGTAAAACTAATTTCAGTACAAAAAGTCCGTGATTGGAATCATGTTGCCAAGATACATTAAAGAGTTCTAATGGGTATGAGGTGATATCTCAGTGTGGTTTTGATTTGCATTTCCCTAGAAGTTGGTGAAGGTGAACATCTTTTCATGGGTCTGTTGGCCATTTGTGTGCCTTCTTGGGAGAAGTGCCTGTTCAGGTCCTCTGTCCATATTTAATTGGATTGCTTGTTGGGTGTTGTTTTATGAGTTTTTAATATATTTTTGGATATTAACGCCTTGTTGGAGTTGTTGTTTGCAAATATCTTCTCCCACTGAGTTGGTTACCTTTGTGTGTTATTGTTGATTTCGTTTGCTGTGCAGAGCTTTTTAGTTTGATATAGTCCCATTCATTTATTTTTGTCTTTGATTTCCCCTGCCTTTGGCATCAAATGCTTAAAATCTTCTCCAAGGCTAAGGTCCATAATTTTAGTACCTATGTTTTCTTCTATGTGATTTATTGTTTCATATTTTATATTTAGGTCTTTGATCCATTTGAGTTAATTTTAGTATCAGGGGACAAACTGTGGTACCTCACATCTGTGAGAATGGCTATTATCTGTTGGGACTACTCCCTTAAGTGTTATATAGGTAACTTTCTTTGTCTCCTGTTATGGACTTCGTTTTGAAGTCTATTTTCTGTGATATAAGAATTCCTATCACAGCTTTTTTTCATATCTATTTGCATGGAATATTTTTTCCATCCTTTCACTCTCAGCCTGTGTGAATCTTTTATTCTGAGGTGGGTCTCTTGTAGACAGCATATATGCAGGTTATGTTTTCTTATCTGTTCAGCTACCTTACGTCTTTTGATTAGGGCATTTAATCCATTTACACTTAAGGTTATTATTGATAGTTGTTTTTTCATTGTCATTTTTTCCCTTTGTACCTGTGCTCCTTTCTCTCTCTTTTAGTGCCTTCCTTTTCTTAAAGCAGTCCCTTTAAGAATCTCTTGCAACACTGGTTTGGTAGAACTGTACTGTTTTAGCCTTTTTTTGTTGTTGTTGTTGTCTAGAAAGCTCTTTCTTTGTCTTCCCATTTTGAACGAGAGCCTAGCTGTATAGAATAGTCTTGCTTGCAGGTCCTTGCTTTTCATTACTTGGATTATTTTGCACCACTCCCTTCAGGCTTGTAGTGTTTCTGCTGAGAAATCAACTGATAGCCTTATTGGAGCTCCCTTGTATGTTATTAGCTGTTTCTCTCTTGCTGCCTTTAAGGTTCTCTCTTTGTCTTTAAATTTTGCCATTTTTATTGTGATGTGTCTTAGAGTAGTCCTCTTTAGGTTCATCTTGATTCAGTCCCTCTGTGACTCTTGAACTTGTGTGATTTTTACCTCACAAAGTTAAGGAAGATTTCAGTCATAATTTTTTTCAAACTGGTTTCTAAACTTTGCTCATTGTCTTCTCTTTCTGGGATCCCTACAAGGGGAACATTGTTATGTTTCATGTTTCCCAAAGATCCCTTAAACTATTTTCATTATTTTTGAGTCTTTTTTCATTTTGTTGCTATGAATGGGTGCTTTTCTCTTCCTTGTCTTCCAACTTGCTGACTTGATGCTCTGTTTCATCTAGCCTGTTTTTAATTCCTTCTAGTGCATTATTCATGTCAGATATTGTATTCTTCATTTCTATCTGGTTCTTATTCATAGTTTCTATGTCTTCTTTCGTGCTGATGTAGTTCTAAGTTCCTTGAGCATCCTTATAACCATTACTGTGAACTCTATATTTTATAAATTGCTTGGCTCAGTTTCATTTAGCTTTTTCTGGGAATTCCTCCTTTGTGGGTTGTTTCTTTTTCTTCACATTTTAGGTGACTCTTTGTGTTTGATTCTACATATTATATTGATCTGCTTTGACTGCCTGTCTTTGTGGGTTTGCCTTGTGTGGTAGGAGATCTGTGGTCCTCAGTCTTGCAGCCTCCTTGATCTCTAATGCTGTTGTTCAGGTGCTGACAGAACAAATAAAAACCACACAGGAATGGAAATACACACTAGCAAAAATACCCTTGCAGCAACAGCAATATCAATGACAAACGACCAGATATTAATAAAGGTGGAAAGTGAATAAGAATATTATAAGAAAGGTAAAAAGAATTCAACATGAATAAAGGAAAGAAAAATGGTTTTGAGAAGGTAGAGAGAGGAAAAATAACATCAATGAATAGAAACAAGGCAAAGAAAGGGAAAAAATAAAATCTAAAATATAAGTAAGAATGGAAAGAAATGGCAAAATGGAGCAAGAAAGGGGGAGAATAAAATATTAGGTTTGAAATAATAACAAAAATTGTGAAAATATGAACAGAATTGAAGAAAAGTAACAGCCAGAGCAATATCAATGATAAGTGAACAAAGTTCAACAAAGGTGGGAAGAGAATAAGAATATTATAAGACAGAAAAAAAAATATGAGATGACCAAAGGAAAGAAAAATGATTTTGAGAAGATAAAGTTAGGAGAACAACAAGAGTTGAGTAGAAACAAGGTGAAGAAAGGGAAAGAATAAGATTTAAGCCAAAAGTAAGAAAGGGAAGGAAGAACAAAAAATGGAGTAAACAAGGATAGAGTACAGTATGAGATTTCATATTGAAAATATTGAACAAAGAGGAACAAAATTAAGGAATAATTAACTACAATGGCAATTTTGACAACAAATAATCAAAGGTTAATAAAAGAGGAAAGAAAATACAATTATTATAAGAAAGAGCAAAAGAATATGAGATAACTAAAGGAAAGGAAAATAATTTTGAGAGCAAAGAAGCAGAAGAAATAATGAGTAAGGAATTGGAATGAAGTGAAGAAAGGGAAAAATAATTTTTAAATGAAAATAAGAACATAAGAAAGGGAAGGAAGAAAGCAAAATGGAGTAAGAAAAGGGAGGATTAAAATATGAGATTTGAAATAAAAAAGTGAACTAATGTGAAAAATGAAGAAAAAGAAAAAATGTTAAAAAGCTTTGCAAAAGAAAAAAAAAACATGCAAACAGTGAAAAAGAATGAGGTGGAATTCTTCTTGGCAGAGTCCAGTGCTTGGTTCAGTCCTCTCCTTCTGGATCTAATTCTGGCAATGTCAGCCATTGTCCTCATCTAGCTCTCGTGAGCATGTTCAAAGCTACGAGAGATACACAGTCTGTGTCTATCTCCTTCAGGCTTGGCTGCATTTGCTATGGTCCTCGCTGCTCTGCTCTGCTGGCTTTTCATCAGCATGAGGCCCAAGGGTGGGTCAATCAACGTCTGCAAGCACCACAAGTACCAGCCCCACCTGCCTCCATCTGTGGTCCTGCTGTTAGCCTTAGCCTCACTGCTGACCTTGGTGAGATCAGGAGAATGGGGCCCCTGGACTTCCCCTCGGAGGCCTGTTTAGACTGCAGGGAAGCTGGTGGGTATGTTCCTCTACTGCTGTCCCACAGATCTTGGCCTGTCCCAGATTATTTCTATTATTGTATAGTTCCTGATGAGTTAGATCTCCGTCTCATGTAAGGGGACAATCTCTGTAAAAACGTCAGCTCTTTCCTGACTGGTGATGATGGCAGCTCTGTATAAGAGCTGAGGCTGGGTGGGGCCCTGAATTTCCCTTGCTGCACCAATTTCTGCACTCTCTGCTCAGCTGGTTTCAATGGAACAGGGCCAGAGGAACCAGTGTCTTGTTGTGGGTAAGAAAAGTTCAGTAAGGTCCTCCTTGGGGCCTCCCTTTCTTTCCCCTGCAACTTTGCACTCAACAGGGGGCTACTGAGTGTTCCACAGGAGGGAGATGGGCACACCTTTTCTTTTCCAGATGTTTTTACTCTGTGGTGGCGGGGAGGGAAGTCTGCCAGGCTACAAAGAATCTCTGGTGCTCAATTCTTGCCTATCTAACTCCAAGGCAACTCCCTTTACAGGAGACACTGTCCAGAACTCTGTGTCCCGTACAGCCCGTGGCCTGCTAGGTGAGCTGGGTGGGGCCCAGCAAACCTCTTGTTGTACAAGTCTCTGAACACTCTGCCCATCTGGATTCAGTGGGAACAAGCTGCATATTCAATTTTGTCTCTTTGCTGGACAAGCAGCTTTGTACAGGTTGTTTACCCAGCCCATTTGCAGTTCATTTTTAAAAAGACTATGCAGTACCCATATTACAGTATGGAGTCGCTTTCTGGTTCTCTGTGCACAGTCCTCCCCAAAAAGCAAAATGTGTTGGCTGGCTGCAGCCTGCTGGTGCCTCTGACAGGCTCAGGTGCTGCAATGTCATTATTTTAGGAGATTGAGTCTCTCTTTGGAATTCTCCAGGTTGGTGCTACCTTTATGGATGTGCTGTTTGCTGTATGTGTAGCCTAGGTCTCCCAGAGTCCATATATCCTCCCCAAATTCTCACAGTTGGGGTTGAGGATCCTTGTGTGGGACTAGGGCTCCTTGCTCCTAGGCGGGAGGGAGCTCCTACGCTGTGATTTCTGTCTGGTCTCTTCACTGCTGCAGGAGCTACACACAGGGCATTTCCCCTTCAACTTATGACATTTCAGCCTCTACAAATGTGACCTCTTATTACCAAGGGTCAATATTAATGCATATTCCCCCAAAGCAAACCTGTTGGTGAATTAATGTGGCCAAATAAAAATATTCAAATAATATAATTTATATAATAAAAAGTAGACTGCATATATGTCAATCTTTCATAAATATCACTTATATTAATCAAATTTATTGTGGGTTGCATGACTATTTGAAATCACACTTTCAATAGGTACTGAGTGATAATTTATATTATTGTTTGAAGATAGACCCATATGCTGATTATCAAGTTGATCAGGTGGTAAAAAATCACTAATCACACCTAACGAAAAATTGGAATATCTAATATCAATCCTGAACTTCTTAAAAAACTCAGGGTGAGTCAATAAGAGCAAGCAAATCCAAATTTTTCTTTAGGGATCTGTTTAGAATCTCCTATAACACACATTAATACATTTACTATGGTATCTTAAAAATGCTACATCAAAAATCAAAATACCTTGGCCCCATTAACTTTCTAAGTAGTTGTTTCGAGAACCGTATAGAAATGTTATAAAGTTCCCATTAAGCTGCTAATTATATAGTAAACCATTCCTTCCTCAAGCCAATGATAAGAATCTATGGCAAAACATACTTATAAATGATTGCATTGATTTATTGGTTATGTGTGATTATTTGAACTAAAAAGATATGACTTGTAAAATAAAATTTGACTAGTTTTTCAAATTAGTCTTTCTGACAACAGTTTTTTTCTTGTATTAACTGTCAAATGAAGTCAATAAGATTTCTTGAATTCAAGAATGACCCCCACAGAACTTTAGAAACATTCTGAAATGTCCAACCTATGTAATAAACATTTATGCTTATTGGTATATAAATATGATAGAATAATATATATTTATTAAAACAATGTTATTGAATTATTTTGCTCATGATTTTTAAAATTACATATTGTTCATTGAAAATGCTATATTATCCTGGAAAATTATGTTTGGAAAACAAAACACTGTTTCACTGTTTGTGGGCACATAATAATACAGTTTCCTCTGGGTGGTAAGAAAAACTAGTATTTCTTACTTCTCTATATTCTTAATGTTTAAATACTGAAATTATTAGAGTCAGTATCTAACCTATACCTTGTTGGGAACCACTCTGCCTGTTTTCAGAAGCTGTAACCCCCCATGGCTAAGGCTGAGTCAGAGCCTGACCAGTTAGCCAATGATGGGTAAGAATTCTCAAGGGAGGGATGACCTAAGACAGACATGGTCATGAAGAGGACCACAGGGAAGGATTTGGGAGGCTATAGAAAAAGGGGGTGATGGACCCCTCGGCTTTGACATAGCCTGAGTCCTCATTCTGTCTGCAAGAAGTCTCCTAATCTCTTGGCTGCCTTACTTCCCCTGCCTGACTTAAGCCTGAAACAGTGACAGAGGATGGTACAATCCTGTGCTGGAAAGGACGGTTTCCCCGGGGCGATCAGGCCTAAGAAAGAATGCATAGAATCCTGTGAAACCTGCTTTGCTAATACCCTCAATTTAAATGACAAGCGTCCAAGCATGAAATGAGTTTGTTTCCCAAAGTCTTATAGCCCTTTAGCTGACTGACCCTGACTCAGAATAAGCCCTCAGAGTTCTTTGTTTGTTATCTATTGTTTGATCCTTACTGCCTGACAATGATTGATGAGCTTTACCTGTATTCCTGTGCAAAATGAACCCAATAAAAGCCCATTGAGGAAAAGGCTCTTGGCCCTTCTCCTTTGAGAGATCAGCCACCTTTCCTCCCCAAGCAGATCATGTCTTGGTAGACTTATTCTCATCTGTGGTGGCTGGGGGGTGGGGGCCCTGCAGGCAGAGCCCCCCCACAATACCTCTTATTTTAGCATACCTCTAAAACACTTATTAGATATTCTCTATTGAAATGTCCCCATAATAAGAGAAAAAAAGTAAATATTAGCAAATAAAAGAAAATTAAATGAAGCTTTGCTGTTAGAGATGGTAGACTGAACAAATGTATTTATTCTCTCTCCCCTACCATACTACCTTAAAATTATATTAACTATATAATTATATAGTTAATATAAATTTAGTATATATTATATACTAAATTATATAGTTAATGTAATTTTAGTATATACAATTATAGTATATATAACTATATAATTATATAGTTAATATAATTTTAAGGTTTTAAGGGTATAATACCACCATCAGGAGATTAAGAATGGAAGAGGGGCCCTGGCCAAAGTGGCTCTGCTGAATGGGCATTGTCCTGCAAATCAAAAGGTCATGAGTTCTATTCCCGGTCAGGGCACATGCCTGGGTTTCAGGTTGGTCCCCAGTTGGGTCACATGCAACAGACAGCTGATGTGTTTCTCACATCAGTGTTTCTCTCCCTCTCTTCCTCTGCCCCTTCTTCTCTCTCTGGAAAAAATAAAAGGAAAAAATTTACAAAAATAATAGAAGAGAGAACAGTAAAAATAAAAGCTGGTGTAACTTACTTAGGAGTCCCCAGAATATGTAACACTTTGCCTGCTGGAAGAAAAGATATGAAACAACATAAATTGTATCATATAATGCCCCTGTAACAACAATAACAACAAAAGCTTAGCAATAGGCAATACCAGTCCTATGCAAAGGGAAACATGGAACTATAGGTTAGGAACATTGAGTTAAAGACTTTTTAAGAATCATTGAATCATTTCTCCATGTACCATGTCAACTGACCCATCTGTCAAGATAAAGAGAACAGAAAAGAAAAAAGAAGAAAAGAAAAGTAAAGACAACAAAACAAAAGAAAAAACCCCAAAACCTCTAGAGAAGGTAAGGAGAGAAAATGCAAAGTGGATGAGGGGAAACAGCTGGCACTGGAGGAGACAAGAAACACTATGCGAAGTCAGAGGTTAAGGCAAAGCTCTCACACAGGATGATGTGGCCAAAACATTCTTTCCACACTTATCCTGGAGTTCTGGCATTTAGCCTCATACCCAGCAGTTAGAAGCCTAGAAAATGCACCCCCAGGGGTTTCCTAAGAAAAGAAGCTGACTGCATCACCTCAAAAGTAAGGACTTGATTGAAAAGCCAGCCCACCTATAAGGAATTTACAATCAGCTTTTACTGACTGCTCAACAATAAGAAGTCAGCAAAAGATGGCCAGACATACGGTAATCTCCCCTTATCCACGGTTTCACTTTCTGTGGTTTCATTTACTACTCATGGTCAGCTGCAGTCTAAAGATATTAAATGGAAAATCCCAGAAAGAAACAATTCATAAGTTTAAAATTTTGTGCCATGCTGAGTAGCATGATGAAATCTTGAGCAGTCCTGCTAGGTCCAGTCCCGGGAAGTGGCGCATCACTTGTTCAGGTGCATTCATGCTGTGGATGGTGCCCTCTCTTACTAACTTAGTCGTCGTAGTTATTGGATTGACTAACGTGGTACCACGGTGCTTGTGTTCAGGTAACCCTTATTTTACTTGATAATGCCCCAAAGCAGAATTTGGATATGACAAAGAGAAACTGTAAATTGTTTTCTTTAAGAGAAAAGATGTGTATAGGACAATAAGATATTCTGAAAGAGACCATATTCACATAACTGTATCACAGTATATTGTTATAATTGTTCTAATTTAATATAACATTATTGTTAATCTCTTACTGTGCCTAACCTAGAAATTAAACTTTATCATAGGTGTGTATTTATAGGGAAACACATTATATATATCTTGAATCCGTTGTGGATATGGAGGGGACTACTATATGTGAAAATCATCTGAAATGAAAGAAAGATAAAAAACCAATCACCTAGGAAAACAAACAATTTGTAGGAAACTGATATGATTCATTGAAAAGAAAACTTCAAAAAAATCGATTTATGTTATTCCATTTCAGCTGCCAAGAGCAAAATACCACAGACCAGGTGGTTTATAAACATACATTCGTCAAAGTCCTAGAGGAAGAGAAGGGCAAGGTCATGGCAGACTGGTGTATGATGAGAGCATACCTCCTCAGAAATGACTGTCATTCTGCTATAATCCCACATGGTGGGAGGGGGGACCCAGTCCTCTGAGGTCTCTTTTATAAGGGCATTAATCCCATCCATGAGGGCTTTGCCTTCCTAAAACATGATCACTTCCTCCAAACTGTACCCCCTATACCATCACAACGGGCATTAGGTTTCAACATATAAAATTTGGAGAGACACAAACATTCACTCTATAGCAATATTGTTACTCACCTATAAGAGATACCAGAAGCTATGGCATCAGTAAGTATAAAATGTTATGAAAATGGAACTAGATAATAATAAATTAAGAGCTCTTTAAAATGTAAATAAAATTAGAAATTGGGAAGTTCATGGAAGTAATGAAAGAAAATTTGGAAATATTCTGGAAAATAGAAAAAGAAAGACATATGAGTATGTAGTGAGAATAAAAAGACAGTTTGAGGAGAAATCCAGAGGAATAATATCTAAATTATAGTAGTGTTATCAATTTGAGGGATTGAGAATAAAAAATATGAAAGAAATAAAATTATGGGGTAGAGAATTTAGGGTTGAATTAATATTAAGTATGCAGAAAACTAAGCAAGCAAACAAATAGACTATTAATTTCAGAGAAAACAAGACTTGGAAAACAAGTGTAATTTTGATATAGAGCATGTTAAGTAGTATTTGGATGCCATACATTGTAAATTTTAATCTAATGAATATTCATAAATATATTTTAATGACAAGTGTGTGCCAGCAGTAGGGTGGTTTAGTTTAGAGTGGTAAAAGAAACTATGTATTCGAGATGAGTTCAGAGATTATGTCTAAAATTGAAAAAAGTTTATTAAAGTAACCATTAGCATATTATTTAATAATATGGTTGGATGTTCCCTAATAAGTACCTAAGAGTTAAAAGTCTCTGTCCTCTAGATGAGAACAAGTTATGTATATTTCTGTAACTCTTTAAATTATATGCATACAATTCTGATAAAAATGTAATCACATGTTTATTTGAAAAATACTCACAGCCATCTGTAAATGATAAAATAGTATTACTAAAGATTAACTTATTTCTAGGGTCAGTTGTATAGACTGAAATTCAAATAAGTAAATAAACAAACCCACAAATTAACAGACTAATAAATAAATAAAATAATTTGAATTATTAAAATCAGGGTAAAGGTTTAATTTAATAATAGCAACTGAACAAAATGACAAATATAGATTTTTAAGTCTGGTGGGAAGACAAAAGGTACAACCTACCCAGTAATACAGGAGAATATGGCCCAAAGGGAATTTTAAATTTTATTAACTATAGCAACAAAAAAGTTACAACAGCATGCTTTTATTAAAGGGAATGAGTTCTGAAGTGAATGAGTTCAGTCACAGAGTGACTGAAACAGTAGTTGAGAAATTTATGGATTGGACTCAGACTAAAAATACTCTGTGTCTTTGAGATAATCATCTTAAGGGGCTATTGTCAAAGCATTCAAAATCATAAGCTCTTCTTCTTGTCAATTTCACTGCATTCTAAAGACACTTGACATCTTTCATTACAATATATTGTGAACAATCCTTCAGTCCTGCAGCAACTCAGCGAGTGTTATCAACAAGTGTGAAATGCTTTATAAAGGCAAACCAGATAAAGTGGATCAATGTGGATTCTGGCAATATAAACCCTCTGGCATAGGAGAAATGCCATCACGATGCAGGCTCGATGGCTGATGTTGGCCTACTGAACAGCTCTCCATAAAAGCTGCAAAAAAAGACAATCAAACTGGTAAAAATCTTGCAGATGTTTCAGAATTGAATAGAAATACTACTGTCTGGGGGCCTCCCATAATGACCTCTTAACAAGATTAATGGACGGATAGGTTGTCTCAGCCTTTTCTCTCAATTTTCCTAAATGCTAAGTCTAAGATTTTACCCCTTTATCTGACAACACAACGGTACACAGCAAGACTGGATGGCAGCAGATCTGCACAGCAGCCCAAGGTGGTCCACAACACCTGTGGCTTGCTGACGCTTCCTTCCCACGGAGCTTCTACGATGCTCAAGTAGTTTTTCATTACAAACTTACATTCTGGATTCTTCTAGTCTAGCACTTAGGGACCTTAGAAGTCACCACCAATCCTAACAAGTTTAAAAAAAAAAAAACCTGACCACAGCATGGGTGAACCTTCCCTTACTTACTAAGGGAAGTAAGCCAGTCAGAGAAAGACAAACACTGTATGATTTCACTTATATGTAGAATCTAATGGACAAAACGAAAGAGGAACAGACTCATAGATACAGAGAACAGACTGACAGTAGTCAGAGGGAGGGGGGTTGGAGGACTGGGCGAAATAGGTGAAGCAATTAAGCAAAATCGAAACAGAACCACAGACAACATTACCAGAGGGAAAGGGGGTGGGGAGACGTAGAAGAGGGTAAAGAGGGAATAAATGGTGATGAATACAGACTTGACTTGGAGTGGCGAACACACAAGAGAATATACTGATGATGCACTATAGAATTGTACATTGGAAATCTATGTAACTTTATTAACTAAACCCAAAAAATTCAATAAATTTTTAAAAAATAAATAAATAAAATTTAAAAAAAACTAAATAATAACCGTTCTCTGATCTGTCAGAGAAGTGACAGATCACTTCTCATAATTGGACAGACAGACAGGAAAATACAGAGGAGCATAACTTACCAAAGGAGAAACCCCGCTGTAGAACCCTCCAGGAAAGCCAATGTCGAGGGAGCCCTGAATTCTAATTAATGACGTGCCAGAGGCTGAGTGTGAACAACACTGAGAATTTTAAAATCCGAGGAGACCCAGTTGTACAAGAGCTCCTGCACTTTTGTAATATTTACCTCCAAATGTCTATCAGGTCCTCACAATAACTATTAGAGAAAAATCTCCTCCGGCACGTAGCAGGGAGAGGAGAAAAGGAACGATTTTGCAATATACTCCAGCCTTCCATTCTTATTAACAGGGTCTGCCTTGGGAGAAATTCTTTTATGAGAGTCTAGCCCTCAGGTTTTTTATCTGAGCCAAGCCTGCCTTAGGACTCCCCCCCTGCTGTGCCTAAGGCGTTGAGGAATCATGGCCGATTTGCATGCTTGGACCACCTGTCAGCCATGCTAACTCTCTGAACTCTTCATGTAATTTCCTGGATAAGCTGTAACAGCAAGAATACCCCCTTCCATCTGCCAGTGATATTTCTATTATTCCATAATTACAGCTTCTCTCTGTGATGTTGCTCTGTTGAATTCTCTTATGGATGTTACAAAGGGCTTACCCTTGTTTTGCCGTGAATAATGCACAACTACATTTTTGGTCCAAACTTTTAGGAAAAAATCTTTTGTTTAACTTTTTAAATTTAATTTGTACTTATATTTAGAAACAAAGCTAATTATCATATTCCAGGGTATTGTTTTGCATACAGATATCATTGCTTTCCAGAGTTATACTTTTAACATCTAAGCATAAATAAAAGAATTAAAAACATTTCTATAGATACAGAATTGGTACTACCCATGTATAATGTGCATCCTTATTTTCCCCTCAAAAACTTGGGCAAAAAGTTTGCATCATACATGGCGAAACATGGCATTTACTGCAGTTTTTGTTATGCACTATATCATGTCCACTTTTTAAAAAGAATTACAAAGCACACTAAAGGGTAAGAAAATACAGTTTGAAGAGACTGAACAAACATCAGAGCCAGAATCATATATTGCAGAAATGTTGGAAATATCAGAGCAGAAATATTTATAAAAACATGGCAAATATGCTAAAAACTGTAATAAGAAAAGTAAACAAACATAGACAGACAAAGTATATAGAGAGATGGACATTCAAGAACATATCAAAAAGAAAGGCTACAAATCAAGAGCACTGTAACAGAGTTATCCTGCCAAACTAGGTTTGAGCGAAGGAAGTGATAAGCTTATTTATTTCTAATCTAAACTCATTCATCCCTCTATCTATTCATGACTGACAATTTACTAAGCATGACAATGCACTCTGTGCTGGGATTTCAAGGAAAATAAGAGTCTCTGTTTTCAGAAGCTTGCTTCCTAATGAGGAGGAAAGGCATATATGTACTGAATGTAAATAGGAGCATGCAGAAGCAATAGTAGGGAGAATGATACAGACGTGAGGAAAGACTTCAGGAAGATGAAATATATTATCCGATAAAGGTAGAAAAGTAGGGCTGTGGATAGTTTTGCTTTTTGGAATTTAGTTTTCTTATTTTTAAATTGTAAATAAGAATTTCACTTTCAGAATTATGCCTAGAGGAGGTAATAGAAAAGTATGCCAAGATGTACTTTTAAGTTTATTATTGCATTTATTTATTGTAATTAAAAGTGACTAAAATATGATAGAATGATGCAATGCATTATTACATGTCTACTAAAAGTATAAGATATATGTATTTATTTATATGACATAATATATTATATAGTTAGTGAAAGAACATGTCAAAAATACAAATGTGTGGTATTGGCCTCTGTAAAATCGTGCATGTATGTGGTACATGTGAGTTCATGCACAGAAATAAATGTTGAAAGGTAAATTTCAGATGCTAAAAGGGATTTCAGGAAACTTTGCTTTCTTTATCAATTTATTTACTTGTTGAGTCCATGAACTATGTTTTCAGTCCATTTTCTATTTTAAAACATGTATGTGAACATAGTAAATTAACATGAAAATGTTACAATATATAATAAAATTTCATTATAAAAAGCACATTAAAATTATGTAAAATTGTAATTACCAGTATAAAATTGAAGGGTAAGTATGATGGTGATATATTGCAGTTGGCAAGGTAAAAATGAAGAAAAAGTCAGTCAGAGAAGTTTACCATACTTAAATGAATAATTGTAGTTATATTTGAAGTAGCAACCACTCTCAAATGAATTAATTTCTTCACAGAAAGTGAGTTAATAAAAGTTGAATTTAAGATTGTGTGTATGTATTTGAAAGAGAAGTTTTTAAGGGTATATATTATTCAATAACTCATATTGAGCATTGCCCAAATATTACTGACCATTTTTAGACATAGACTTGAAAAAAAAGTTATTAATTTTCTAATATATTTAAAAGAAAAGCCTCAGAGATCAAATTAGTTCTTTATTAAGAAATGCATATAATGGATCAATTTTAGTGAAAACAAAATTATATAAAACAGTTTCAGTCTAAGATAATTGGTGGTGTATTACATACAATAATGCAATATTAAAATCTGTTTAATGTTAGCATGATAACTCCAACTTTGTTCCTCTTTCTCAAGATCGCCATTGTTAGCTGGGGCCTTTTGTGGTTCCATATAAATTTCCAAAATATTCGACATAGTTCTGTGAAATGCATTACTGGTATCTTTATAGGAATTGCATTGAATCTATAGATTGCTTTGGGTAGTGTGGACATTTTACTGATATTAACTCTTCCTGTCCATGAATACGTATGTGCTTCCACTTATTTGTATCTTCTTCAATTTCTTTCTTCAGTGTCCTACAATTTTCTAAGTCCATGTCTTTTACATCATTGGTTAGATTTATTCCTAGTTCCTTTATTCTTTTTGAAGAAATTGTGAATGGGATTGTTTTCTTAATTTTCCTTCTTGATAGTTCATTTTTGGTGTATAACATGCAAATGATTTCTGGACATTAATTTTGTATCCTGCTACTTTAATTAATTCATTTATCAGTTTGTTATATCTTGGTGGAATCTTAGAGTTCTCTATGTACAGTATCACGTCTTGTGCAAATAATGACAGTTTTATTTCTTTCTTTCCAATTTGAATGCCTTTTTCCTTCTACTTGTGTGATTGCTATGGTTAGGACTTCCCAGTACTATGTTCAATACAAGAGGTGAAAGTAGACATCCTTCTTTTGTACCAAATCTTAGGGGGAATGTTTGTAGTGTTTGACTGTTGAATATGAAGATGGTAGTGCATTTGTCATATATGGCCTTTATCATGTTTAAGTATATCCTCTCTATTCCCACTTTGCTGAGAGATTTTATCATAATTGGGTGCTGGATTTTTATCAAATGCTTTTTCTGCACCTATTGATATAATCTAAGGACATAGTAACCAAAACAGCATGGTACTGGCATAAAAATAGATGAAGATCAATGGACAGAATAGAGAGACTGAGGAATAAACCCACACCATTACAGTCAATTAATATTGGGCAGAGGAAGCAAGCACATACAAAGAACTAATGATAGTTTATTCAATAAATAGTGTTGGCAAAATTGGACAGGTGCATGCAGGAAAATGAAACTACACCACCTTCTTACACCACACACTAAAATAAATTCAAATGGATTAACAATTTAAATGTTATAACTGGAACCATAAAAAGCTTAGAAGAAAACATAGACAGTAAAATATCAGAAATTACTCATAGCAATATTTTATCTGATACATCTCCTCAAGAAAGGGAAACAAATGAAAAAGTAAATGGGACTATATCGGACTAAAAAATGTTTGCACAACAAAGGAAACCATCAAAAAAATTAAAAGACAACCCATGGAATGGGAGAATGTATTTTCTGATATATCTGATAAGGGGTTAGTACCCCAAATTTATAAAGTTTATAAACTCAACACCAAAATAAAACCCCAAAACAAACAATCCAATTAAAAAATAGGCAAATGTCCTGAATAGACACTTTGCAAAGAGGACACACAGATGGCCAATAGACATATGAAAAGATGCTCAATGTCACTAATCTTCAGAGAAATGCAAATTATAACCACCATGAGATATTACCTCATGCAAGCTGGAATGGCCATCATCAATAAATCAACAGACAACAAGTGCTGGCCAGGATGTGGAGAAAGGGAAACACTTGCATTCTTTGCGGGAATGCAGACTGGTGCAGCTGCTGTGGAATGCTGTATGGAGATACCACAAAAAATTAAAAATGGAACTACCTTATGACCCAGTGATTCCACTTCTGGGAATTCATCTGAAGAAACCCGAAACATGAATGTAAAAGAATATAAGCATGTCCATGTTCATTGCAGCATTGTTTACGATAGTCAAGATATGGAAGCAGCCCAAGTGTCCACCAGTAGATGAGTGGATACAAGAGCTATGTTACATCTACACAAAAGAATACTACGTGGCCATAAAAAAGAAGAAGAGTTTACCCTTTGTGACAGATAGATAGCTTGGAGGGACCGGGAGAACATTATGCCAAGTGAAATAAGCCAGTCAGAGAAAGACAAATACCATATGGTTTCACTAATATGTGAAATGCAATGAACAAACTGAACTAACAAGCAAAATAGGTACAGACTCACAGATAGAGTGAAGCTGACAGCTCTTTGGGGGATGGTTAGGGGTGGAGGAATCTAGCAAAAAGGAAAAAAAGACTCATGGATATGGACAATAGGGTGGTGATTGCATGGGGGAAGGGGTATGAGGGGAATAAATGATAATGGAAAAATACAATAAAAATACATTTTGAAAATCTGTTTAATGTGAAATGATAATACATCATCATCCCTTAAAGTAGGGTCAAATTTGGCCAACTTACTGAAATTGTAGTTTTTTATTTGTCTATATTTTTTATTTTTCTTGAGATTTTATACTCTTCTCTCTGGAGTTTTTTGAATATGCACAGACATGCACACAAGCATAATTATTTTTATTGACATTTCAAAAATTGCCTATTTATTACATATTACAATATGGACATCCCATACATTCCAGAAATTCTCATTTTTTTTCTTCAACTCTGTACTGCTCCTTTCCATGGGAACTTAGAAAGTGCAATTTCTTTGAGCTGAAAATGTAATCAAGTGTTCTTTATTTCAAAGCTGAATATTGACATTATCATTTGTCAGCAAAGTAGATTTGTATGATGCCAGCCAAATTATTTCATGGTTGGTTAATTATATAGTACTTAGCAATTCTGCATTTGATGGCAATTACCACACTAATGATGGACACAATTTGTTCCTTGATGCACAGCATCACTATGAAAACCTAAATGACAAATTCACAATAAAATGTACTCTGTACTATAAACACAAACTTTCCTAATGTATTGTGATCTCTGTGATTCTCTAATAGGTAGGTTAGAGTTAGATTCTTTCAAATAGCTGACTGGAGATTTTGACAACTTTAACATGAGTACAGGATATTGTCTGTGTTTTATCTCATTTGAAACTCAATATTTTATCTATAACTCCAGATGAGTAAGATTTTAATTAATAGTTAAGTATTGTAAATCCAAGAAGAAAGTGGAATAAAATATTAACACATATTTCCTATTAACTCTGGGGCACATATCCACTGAATATATTACATCAATCAAGCACATATTCTTCTAACATTTATTGCTCTTAATTTATGAGTAAGATTTTCAGGTCGTATTACCACTATTTAAGTGCTTCTCGATCTTTCTGGTCAAGGGCTTGTCCTACTTCATCAACTCTAAATGAATCAACGTAGAATTATATGTACAGAATATTTAAACATGTGGTAAATTATCAGTCCTATTACCATAACACAAATTATTTCCTGGAGGATGTAAGTTACATTAGAAAATTAATTGACATTTTAAGTTTGTCAAAGAACCTAAGCTCTCAGCCTATAATACAAACATGAATAAACACACACACACATTACAAATTGAATGTTTGTTCTTTATTTACACCAATAGTAACAGTAGAGCAATTGTTTGTGAATATAATGTCATTTCAGATCCTAAAATAAGGATTTTGGCCTTTATAGCTTATTTTACACAATTATTTGTTTATATTATGTTACACATTGTTAATGAAATGCATAACCAGAAGAACAAAACCTGATGATTCTTCTTGATTAAAATTGATACTGTTGTTTACATGAAGTATTAATAACTTCAAAGATATAAAAAAATGTACTGCTTATTCAGTGAGTAAGGTTTTTTTCTTCCATTTATAAAATAATGGCATATATGCAAAGTATAGATTATAATTCATTCATTGTTAATTTTAATATTCTAATGAATACTCAAATTTCTTATCAGCAAAAACCTTCAATTCACAAATTTTCAAATTAATTAAATTCAACAATATTAAGAAAGGACACTTGCAGCTTGTTAACTATGGCAATAGGTAATTTCTCTCAAATATTAAATTTAATAAATTAAAATAAATCACTATTGCATTACTTAGAGTTTTGAAATAGAGAATCTTTCAAAAAGCTGTGAAATCTACATTCACTGATAAAATTAAATAAATGAGATAGATTTCCAGCTAAGGATCCTATTTAAAGTTATTAGGTAAAAACTAGGATACAGAAACATTAAACTCATATAGAATGTGTAAAAATTGAAAATTGGATACTACTATGTTTAAATGTGTTTATAAACTTTGCCATTGTGAAGACTGAAGGTAATTTGAACAGTATCAACTAAAACACTTTTTACTACAAAAAAAGATCAAACTCAAACTTAATGAACAAGCAAGAGAACAGCATAAAACTTAGCATATTTTTGATAACTAGGATTAGCTATAAATTTTAAAAATATAATCTGGACAATTTACAAAAAATGAAGAAATATTTTTCTGAACACAATTCAGAAAAATTCACAATTTCATTTATCCTAGGAACTATAAGAGGTGGCCATTTTCCTTTTTTTTAATCATTTAAATTTATCGGGAAGACATTGGTCAATAAGATTACATAGATTTCAAGTGTTCATCCCCATGATGCATGAGCTGCCTGCTACACTGGGTGCACACCACCCAAAGGGGGCCAATATAAGATGGTGGAAGATTACATGACTTTGAGATGGACACTTTTGTCGTTATTATTCAACATAGTTATGGTTGCAATATAAGATAAAGATATAACAAAATAAAAAAGTAAAGTAAAATTTTAAAATGCAAAAAACCTGATAAAACCATTGAAAATAACTCATAGTACTATTTAGCATTTGTTGATGTGTGATTCCAGGATTATGATCTCTAGATAAAGTGTTACTTACAGATATTAGAGTATGGCAGCCTTGTTAGTGTCAAGATAAATACATAAATATCAATAGTTTGATTATTTTCATGCTAGGAGTAAGTAAGAAAACAAGGGAACTATTACATTTGTAATATTGTAAACATCAAGGAATGTCATCTAGCTTTTAGATAAATATTGTAATTCTGCCAGCTAATTCACATTGATTTCCAGGAGATAATTTTACGATGCAGAAATGTGTTTAACATGTGAACCCACTGTTTTGCAAGCAAAAAAAAAGCATGCAAATGCGTATGTTTGTGTATGTGTGATGTGTTTTATAGGACCATGAGGACCGTATCTTCATATTGGCATGAAAAATAAAACACAGAAGGGGATACCAACACTAATACAGATTACATTGGAAGCATGGAAAAAATGAGGAGACGCAACCAAAAAACGAAAAGAAGAAAAAAAAAACTGTGCACAACCAAATCTGTGCACAAATGTTTATAGCAGCTTTATCCATAATTGTCAAAACTTGGAAACAACTAAGATGTCCTTCAGTAGGTTAAAGGACAAATAAACTGTGGTACATCCAGACAATGGGATATCATTCATCACTAAAAAGAAATAAACTATCAAGCCACAGAAAGACATGGAGTAAAAACATATTACTAAGTAAAAGAAGCCAATCAGCAAAAATGTCAGTGGTTGGGGTGGCAGGGGAGGCAACTGAATAAGTGAAGTACATAAGATTTTTAGGGCAGTAATAATATCATCTATGATACTCTAATGGTGGGTATATGTCATTGTATTTTCTTCCAAACCTACCAAGAGTGAACCCTAAGGTAAATTATGGACTTTGGTTAATAATGATGTGTTAATGTAGGTTCATCAATGATAATAAATATAGTATTCTGCTCATGAATGTTGATAATGGGGGAGGCTATGCATAAGTGGGTCAAGGAGGCTCTGTACCTTCCTCTGAATTTTCTGTAAATGTGAAAGTGCTGTCAAAATAAAGTACCCTAAAAAATTACTTGGCCAAAAATTTTTTTGTTCATGTTGTATTTGAGTTTTTAATAACATCAACAAAAGTGGAAGTTTGGGAATAGGGTGAGTCATGGCTATTGTAAAAGTTTCAGAGCTAGGAGAGAGTTTGGTTATATTTGATCAGATTGTGCTTCTGTTTCTCATGGTCCTCACATCTGTGATCCTCTCATGACAGAACAACGGCAGCAGTAGTACAAAGCATCACATATGCACAAAACAACAGAGCAGAGAAAGATTTTTTTGTTCCCCCAGATTCCTTAGAAAATAACTTTAATCTATAATATAGCTTATATCATTTTCCCACTTCATAATCAATTATTGTTTCTAAATGAAGGGATCTAGGCCATGTGCTTACTTCTTGAGTTTTGCTTTTCTTGGAACATGGGAATTTTCAAAAAGTAAAACAGTGAAGACAGAAAGGAGAAAATAGGTCATGGGAGAGCATAGCAAAAGTCTCCAAGAGTCCTTCATCTTAGATAACTATGGCCTTTGTACGTATAACATGAACTGTTAAGAATGGCCATGCTTACATGTGTTGGGACCATTCAAAGCTGGACATGTTCATGAGATTTGGGCAGACAGAAGAATATTCACAGAGCTGTTGGGATGTCTGACATGCCTTTATTCAAGGTTGGGCAATCCACACACAGTTAAGCTGTGTGTCCCCCTGCATGTCCCTGCATGGCACCCAGCATGACACCCAGCATGGAGCTCCTACCCCCTTTAATACTAGATGATACACAAAGCCATCAGGGAACCAACAGAATTATGCAACAGAGCTTCATACTATGTATGTGGGCCCACTTAAGGCAATGGGAACAGTTTATCAGACCGTCTCAAGGCTATGAGAACACTGGTTATCAGGCCTATTCTCAAGGTTATGGGAAACTGCTTCTCTTAGTTATCCAGACACCTGGGTGAGGAAGCCAGACTGCCTCCATTTACCCTACATTACATGAAAAGCATTTATATCTTCTCTAAAGGAAGAAAAACCTTTGTAATCAGAATGCAGGTCTCCAAGCTGCCTTGGTTTAATTCACTGGGATACTGCCCACTGTCAATTCTTTCCCACTAACACATTTGGGATGAACATTGAAAAGGGTTTTCAGGAACTACTATAAAGGACACATGGACTAAACCAAGGGGGAGGGTGGAGGTGGGGGAAGGAGGTGGGTTTGCCTGGGGTGGGGTAGAGAGGTGGGGAGAAAATGCAGACAACTGTAATTGAACAACAATAAAATAATTGAAAAATTGAAAAAAAAAAGAAATGAAAAGTGTCAGTGGGTTACTCTGGTCTTATTCACGGAGATCTAAAGACCCTGAGAGCACCAAAGGACCAACAACGATATTTCTTTTGTTTTTGTCATTCTCTAGGAATATAACTATTAAAACAGTATTATTTAGATCTATGTTTTACCCAGCAATTTCCTGAGCTGACTTCCAAAGCTGAAATCTTTGTATACTTATGTTTGAGCCCAAGAAGGTATCTTGAAATGTTAATACTTTATACACTCTCATAACACTCAGTTAACTCAGAATAATCCTTCATCTAGAAGAAATTTGTATCATTAAGTTGGGATATCAAGTCACAATAATGTGCCTCTAATATACAAGTTGTTATTCAAATTCACCTATAAAATAATATTTAGTTTTTATCTTCTGGATACATAAGTTTAACAGCCAGCAGGTTCTGTTGTATGTGTATGTGTGAGAGAGAGACAGTGGGAAAGGGAGAGGGAAAGAGAAAGAGATTGGGGGACATATTTCTGGCCTTAACATTGTTTTACTCAGGTTAGCACTAACCTATCTTTCTAACACTACTATATATTAACCCACCTAATCTGGCTCTTTAATCCTGGAAGACTGTGTCAGCCAATAGTGTTGCAGTAATAGCTGAAAGGGCCTTAAAGTTCTCAGCCTTCAGTGATCTTCCTCTATAGTGGGCAGAATAAAATTCTCCTGGATCTCATGAAAGAAAGCAGGTACTATTGGGCAAAAAGACATGCGTATTGGAGAGTACATCACAAATATTTACTGGAAGAACTATCGTTTTTTCATTGTTCTGCATCAGCAAAAATAAGCTTAGATTGGGTTGCTTTAACAGCAGCAACACCACAACCACCAACAAACGTTCCACACCTCAGTGATTTTAAAACAGGAAAGGCTTTCCTTTCTTTCACTCTACTTTCCATCAGAGATGGCCATGCCTTCTTCACTGCAAGGCTTTAGCTGTCTGGAAAGCCAGTATAAAATTTGAGTTGTCATGACAGACACTAAAACCACCTGTGTACCTGCGTGACAAGGTAGCACATCACTTCCACTTGTAAGTCACGGGCCGTGCATGATTTCATGGGTTAGAATTAGTAAAGACACACACAGATTTATCACCAAATACAGGGTGGGAAAAAAAGTAGGTTTACAGTTGTGAGCACACAAAACAGGGTTTATTTTTGTATTATTATGAATTAATTATTATATGCCTTTCCATACAAACAGCCATAAACCGACTTTGCCCCAGGCTTGTACTGGGAACTCATACACCATTCCCTTCAATTACGAATTAATCATAGTGCTCATTTTATGCATCTTATAGCATTCTTATAATTTTGATCATGAGGACATTTTTAGTTTTAAATATTAATAAAATGAACCTCAGAAAGGCTAAATTATTTGTGAGAAATATAATGTAGTATACAATGATGACGTCTGAGCACAAAGATAAACTCTGCAACAGGAACCCCCACACTGTGTCACACCGCCAGCAGCTTACAGTCTGACTTCGTTATACTGAGAAAAGAAATTGATTAAAGCAATATTAAAATTAAGGTCTCCTAAAATGTGTTTTATTAAATGTTAGGTTAAAATTTAACGGTGACTGCAGTTTGGTGTACATAAAATTATTTTGAAAAGTTTTTCAAAATTTTCTTTATGCATAAGACTAACTTATTCTGTTTATCCTCTTCACTAAATAAGTTTAAGAAAAACCTTTCACATCAAAGGATGTGAAGTTAATAAACAGTCTAAAACCCCACTAATGATAAATTATGGTTGACATAAACTTTAAGTGACTCATTTATCATTTTGAACCTTAGATTTATTAGTACAAAATGAAGATTTCAAATAAATTTATTTATAGATTTTCATAAATGGTTTCAGTAATAATTTATTAACTCAAAATTTTGGAAACATAGTTTGAGTTTATAGATTCAGCTTGGTCTCATTAAAATGAGAAATTTCACATCAAAAATTTACTAGAAACAAGTTTACCATCCTCCTTGTTCCTCTGAGATTTGGGGTATTATCTTCTGCCTAATTATTATAGATGGTGGAGAAACTTCACGAAGAGACAAAGAGACAGAGTGGTGGACAAAGAAGGCATCCAGTTGAATCATGGGTAAGATAGACTCCCCCAAAACTTAGAGAAGGCATGTGATTTCACGGAGAGAGCATGATCTCTGGACTTGGATTTACCAAGATTTGGCTCTATCCCTTACTTCTAACTTTGAAAATTTGTTCCCTGTCTCCAGGCCTTTATTTTCTTATTTCTAGAGTGAATGTAATAAATGACTAACTGCTTTGCTGTGAAGATTACAAGCAAACTCATGGACCCAGCTTAATGATGTATATCTTATACTTGATTAAATATTATTTATATGATTATAATCTTTATTAATATTTTAAAGAAACAAACTACAAGAGATAAGTGAATAAGAAACCAAAATGTGGAAGATTGAGTGCAAACTGAAATGAATGAAGGAGGCTTATCAAGGCAAATTTAGAAGTCTGGATTGATGGAGTTTTTAACGAGAGGAAAAGACAGATTCCCTAGCAAGAGTGTCAAAATAGGAGTTCTGACAGCGCTTCTCTAAGGACGGCGGGTAATAACATACAGGCATTGAGGAAGCATTCCAGATATAAAAATAAAGCCCTTCATGTGAAACTTTTCTTCCCATAGCGGTTGTTTGTTCTATTTTTTATGTACTTCTAGTGTAAGTGCAAATGTTAAAATATTTGAAAGCTTTTTATACCTGATACATTGAGTTCATTCCAAATACAGTCAAACATGACTTTCTGTTATATTTTCTTTGAATGATTCTCTACTGACAAGCCTACTCTAAGTGAAAAACATTTAGACACATTAAACAGATGTTTCAAACGTGTTTAGTAAAGTGTGTTTCCTTAGCAATATAAACAAATTTGTGACATCTTTCGAAAGAATATTTTTCCATGCTCTACAGGATAGAAAAACATGAATATTACTATTATTTAATTCACACTAACCTTAAAACAAGAATTTATTCAATATTTAATAACATATCCTAAGAGAAACAATTTGTTCAGTTACAATCATGATATTTAGGCATTATGTTTCCATATAGATTTCTGTATTGCCATTATAATAATATTGATTGACTGGTACAGGAATAACTTTTTTAAAAAACTCAATACCAAAAAACAAACAAACAACCCGATTAAAAAATGGGCAAAGACCCGAATAGATACTTCTCCAAAGAAGACATACAGATGGTCAATAGACATATGAAAAGATGCTCAATGTCACTAATCATCATAGAAATGCAAATTAAAACTGAAATGAGCTACCATCTTCCACCTATCAGAACGACTATCATCAATAAATCAAAAAACAAGTGCTGGTGAGGATGTGGAGAAAGGGGAACTATTTTGCACTGTTGATGGGAATGCAGATTGGTGCAGCCACTGTGGAAAGCAGTGTATAGCAGTACACCTCAAAAAGTTAAAAATGGATCGCCTTTTGACCCAGTGATCCCACTTCTGGGAATGTATCCAAAGGAACCAAAAACATTCATTTGAAATATTTTACTTATTTATTTTTAGAGAGGGGAGAAGGGAGGGAGAAAGAGAGGGAAACGTCCATGTGAGAGAGAAACACTGATTGGTCGCCCCTTGCAGGCCCCCAACCAGGGACCTGGCCTGTAACCCAGGCACGTGCCCCGACCAGGAATCTAACTGGTGAGCCTTCTGTTTGTGTAACAACGCCCAACCCTCTCTCGGGGTTGCACAGCCACCAGGGCTGAGCAAGTTTGCACTGCCAAATGACAAAAGAGTGCACTTATACCAAATCTTAGTCCGTCAATGCCATGAATAAAACTTCAACCTTTTTTTATAACTTAAAGAAAATTCAATAACAGGATGTTGCTGCTGGAGGAAAACTTTACGAAATACCCTTACTGCACACTCAGCTACCTTGAGCTAGGCCAGCCGAAAAGACATTAATATATTGAGAAAATAAAAGAAGCACTTTGGCCGAAATTCAGTAATTACACTCAAATACTTGGGATCCGTTTTCTAGTAATAAGGTAATGTTCCTGTAGCATATGCACTTGGTATATGTTCCCAGGTGTAGCACGGGGTTAGGCTGATTCACTCTCTTACTTGTGAATAAAAAAGTGGCTGACATATTAGAGAAACTGGCCCAGGTTAGTGATGAGCTCTCTAGTCATTGCACAGAATTGTCTTGTCACTAAGTAATACTAAACAAAAATAAATAAGTAATAATAAGCAATTTTCTCATTTACAGACCAAACCATATTCATACTACAAGTATCTATTAAAACTCACTGAGCTGACCAGTCTTGCTACCCTGCACTACTCTGTAAGGGGAAAAGCCGGTTGCTAGACATTGAGACTGACTTTCATTTTAAGCAATAAAAAAGGCAAAGACATACTTAAAAATATATGCTAGAATGATCAAGATTATCACCTGCATTAATTTTAATTTTGTAGATCACATTATTTTATTGTTAACAACAAATAAAATATTAATTTAAAATTGATCTCATTGTATATTGTTTAACAATATATAACATGACTTTATTAGTCTATTATTAGCTTATTTTATTGAATTTTATTTATTATTATTATTATCACCTCATTTCATTGAATTAAATATATATTTAGCACTTTAATTTTCTACCTGCTTATGAGAGGGTGTCTGTACTGCTTCCATTAACAGAACTCTTTGAAGCTAAAGTTTTTCAGGAATGGAGGCCTCCATCACAATAACAAGATAAAATAGGTCAAGCCTGCATGGGGTCAAACTAAAAGAAACCAATTTTCTAAATACTTTCCCTAGCTGGAGGACAAACTAAAAAAAAAAATAAATCCAAAAAAACAAAAAAAACAAAAACTTGCCTTTCTGGAAAGTTGCAATAGGCTGTAATAGAGTAAGGGAAAAAGAAATGGAAAAGCTTTGCTTACAAAATGAGAAGGTATCTTTTTGCAGGAGTCAGAATATATCCTTTATCATCATTTTCTTCCCATATTTAAGCAGAGAGTGCTTCTGTCAGTGTTATTCCAGGCATTATATACAGTAGATATGAATTAAATAAGTAAAGTAATTGAAAGGCACATATTAGGTTACTGTCAATATATAGGTAAGCGTAAACATTTACTTTAAAGCAAGTATTTAAGTAATAAGTTGAAATAAAGTAGCACAGTAAGTTGGTGGTGCTAGAAGCATTTCACAACGTCTCCAGTGCTTCTCACACTTCTATTTAGAAGCCAAATTAAAAATAAATTCATTTGCAAAAACTACGGCCTTAGTTTTTTCCTCTGACTATAAGTTTAAATTATTAGCTTTGTAGACAGGTTAATTTGATTTTGGAATGTCCCTCCATTTCTAAGTCTGAATCACCTATTTGGAAAATTATATTACACCTCTTGGGATAATTAAAACTACCCTGAGTGTCTCAAAACCAGAATTAGAAATCACTGGTTTATGTAATTGGCAATGGGATGTCTATGGCCAATGATTTGAGTTGAACAATCAGCATAATTTATCTCTTCTTTGGAGTGACTTCTGAATTATATCAGTCATTTATTTATTTTGCTTTATTTATTCAAGTTCACATGAGCCTCATTATTCCATACTTACTTCATTCATTTGCACAATAAAAATTTATTGCTTTACCAAATCATATTTGTCCCCATAACCCTCTCTCTTCACTCATTCACTCATTCTCCCTCTCTTTCCCATTACCTGCCTTCTATACATCAAGCCTTTCTCATCTGCTATTTCATTTATCTGATGTCTCTTCTACAAGTTCTTCCTATGGCTTAGTTGCTCATTTCACTCAGGTGCCTTTTCAAATGCCACCTGCCAAGGGACAACCCCTTTCTTGATTATTCTATACAATAATATGTCTCCATAAAAGGACCTTTTTATAGGTTTTCTTCCTTTTTAAATAGCCTCCTTTACCATTTGAAATTATGCTAAATACAGGAATTATTTGTTTGTTGTCTATCTCTCACACTACAGTGTAAATTTCAGGAAGACCCACTTTGTTATACCAAAATCCTATTTTCATCATATGCAGCAGTGCCTTCAGCATAATCGGTATTGCTTAGTCAGTTCAAGCTGCTGTGAAAAGATAATGTAGACTGAGTGGCTTAAAAATAATTTCTCATAATCCTGGAGTCTGTGAAATCCCAAATCATGGTGCCGGCATGGTCAGGTTTGGTGAGAGCACCTTTTCCTGCTCTTCTCATGTATGGGGCTTGGGAGTGGATACAATCTCTTCTGTGCCTTTTCTCATAAAGGCTCCAATTCCACTGTGAGGCCTCTATGCCCTGACCCAATTACCTTTCAAAGTCCCCATGTACCACATTAGGTATTTGGGTTTCACTAAGTATTTGGAAAACATAAACAAGCAATCCATAACGAGGTTTCAGTGAATAATTTTTGAATAAAGGAATTTTAAATGTTTCAATCAGAAAACATTCATATTTAATTATTCTTTAAGATTTGGGGTTTAAAAATTATTTTTTAGAATGCTTAACTTTTGTGTATAATCTGAGCCTTTTAGAAAAGTGTTGTTAAAACTTTGTTCTTAGATATTATTTCTTAACTGAATATAAAACTTTACTATGTATGTAAACATTAAATTTCGGTGGTCTAATATGGATTATATAAGGTGGTTACCTTACATAATTCAAATGACAAGACAAAAAGCACTAATGAAATATCAAGCCTAGAAAACCATTGCAAAGCAAGTCCAAGATGAAAACTTGCCATTTTGCCAAAGTGAGAAATGTAGTTAGTTAATCTCTAGTGTAACATGATCCAGGGCACTGAGGTCATCCCTAAGGCATAGAGTAATTACAAAAGAATCAGCAGTTGCCTCCTTCAGAAAAGTAGAAACAATCATTAACATGTTCAGTGTATGTAAGTTAGTAGGGCAATTCTACCATAAATTTCTAGGGTAATTATTAATTTATCGCTGCTTCCAGAATATAAACTGAAAATTACAACTTTAGTGCTATTCCAAGTGAGGAAAGAACGTATTGTACCCACCAGTATTTACCTATTGGCTTTCCTAAGAGTGCTTATCTATTGGCCTTTTGATCTTAAAGCATGATACTATAAAGTGGAGTGTGAACTTATTTTGCTTTCCACTTGGTCTTGTACAAGTCATTTAAATTACTAAACAGAATGTGTAAACAGATGGGCAATATATCTTCCAATGAATATTCAGAAGTTTGAGGTAATTATAACTTGATAAGCAGACTTTCAAAACACAGAATTCCATTCTTCAGGTTTATCTACATTTTTACTATGTCACCTCTAAAATATTGTTGCTTTGCCTAATTTGATGTAACAGACCTATCTTAATGAGATAATAAATTCTCTTCTTACACTTCTCTGAGCTTTTTTATCTTTAAAGTTGTTACACAATTTATGTTTGTTTTCCAATTAATTTTTGTGGTAATTATAGCCTTATAATTTTTTCTTCACTTATAAGCCTTTTAAAGGTAGAAGTTAATCCTGCATTTCTTCCATATTCTTTAAGTATCAGTCAAGAGATATATTTCTATATTGATATATGAGATCTGTCTGGAAAAAGTCCAGGCATTGTTAATGTAACGAGAAGATTTTGTGTGACATTGATGCAAACTGGCAGCCAAGGAGAGTGGAGTGCAATGCAAATGTGTGAACTACGATGACTTCACTGTACTAGTCAGTGGGGGTGGTGGACACCATTGAGTGAGCACATATACACTGTGGCCATCACATTCAAAACAACTGAACACATAGAGCAACAAAACTGCATCAAATTTTGTGTTAAGCTTGAACATTCCTCCAGGAAAACTTTTGGGATGACTCAGAAGGCCACAGCTATGGGCAACTGGTGATTGGCAGCTTCATCACAACAACACACCTGCTCATGAATCATGTCTTGTGCAGAATTTTTTGATGAAACATCAAATCACTGAGGTGACTCAGCCCCCTCAAAGCCCAAATTTGGTGACCTGGAACTTCTGGCTTTTCCCCAAACCAAAATTACCTTTGAAAGAAAAGAGATGTAAGACCATCAATGAGATTCAGAAAAATACGATGGGGTAGCTGCTGGTGATTAGGAGAATTGTGTGAGGTCCCAAGGTTTCTTCTTTGAAGGAGATTGAGGCATAGTTGTCCTGTGCACAATGTTTCTTGTATCTTCTTCAATAAATGTCTCTATTTTTCATATTATATAGCTAGATACCTTCTGGACAGACCTTTGTTTTGATTGCTACTTGAAGTATTTTTTTCTTAAATATTTTATTTTTATTTTTTAATTTTTGTGTTTTTAATTAATTAATTTATTTATTTTTAGAGAGAGGGGAAGGCAGGGAGGAAGAAAGGGGGAGAAACATCAATGTGTGGTTGCCTCTTGCATGCCTCCTACTGGGGACCCAGTCTACAACACAGGCATGGCCTTGACTAAGAATCAAACCAGTGACCCTTTGCTTCACAGTCCAGCACTCAAACCACTGAGCCACACAAGCCAGGGCTTGCTTTTTTTTTTTTTATGAGGGGTGAAAGGAGAGAGAAAGAGAAGGAGAGAAACATTGATCAGTTGCCTCTCACACACACCCAGAACAGGGTCCAAACCTGTAACCCATACATGTGCCCTGACCAGGAATCGAACTGGAGACCCTTTACTTTGTGGTATGATGCCCAACCAATTGATCCACATCAGTGAGGGCTTGAAGTATTTCTTAAAATATGTGATTTCATCTAGACGTTTAGATATGCTGATATTCAATGTGTTAAATGTTGAACTCATATAACATCCCAAATCATATTGCCATATAAACTTTATTCTACCTTTATATATCTGTTACTTGTGAAACAATTTGCATATTTGTTCAAGCTAAATACCTCAGATATATCTTTTTCCTTCTCTCTTTCCTAGCCTTCAAACCAAATTGCGGCAAGATATTTTTGATTATACCTCCTTAATTTATATCATAATTGCCTTTTGTCTTGATGCCAATTTCTCGGTTAAGATCTTTATGATGGTTCTTACTGGTTTCCCATATTCTATTCTCTATACTCTCTGTTATATCATTCCTTATTTTTAAATTTATTTTAATCAACCACAGAATTGATAAAAAATACTTACACTAGATTTCATTGTAATTGAATTAATGTTTAAATTGCACATTGTGTATTTGAACTTGACCTACATTTCAGACCTTACCTATGACTATTATTCTTCATTATGTCCTCTTTAAATAAGAATACATATCATTCCCTAATAAATAATTTATTTTCTTGTTTTTATGCACTAATTGTGACAATCCTTCTAAATGAAATAGGTAATTTTTTTACCTTTAGTGTCACTTTTTAAAAATATATTTTATTGATTTTGCTATTACAGTTGTCCCATTTTTTTCTCCCCTTTATTCCTCTCTTCCCTGCACTGCCTCCCACCAGCATTCCTGCACCTTAGTTCATGTCCATGGGTTGCACACATCCAACTCAAATATCATTTCCTGATTTCTTTCTTTACCCTGCTAAGCATCTATGTAATGTAAAAGCATAACTGGGAGATATTGTCTGTTTGGTTCCTGACCACAGCATCAAACTGAGTCATGATGGTTTTTGCTGGTGGAGGGCCTTGCCTTATATTTGTTAAAAAAAAAAAAGTAACATTTGTTTAACATTTACACACTACTCTGACTTAAATGCTTCATTTTCTTTCAACACTTATCGCATTCTGTTTTATCTTACCCAAAGTCCTCAAATTCCTTATAAACATATCATATGTCTTATTCATTTTTTTATTTTCAGAGGTAAACTAGATAATGTCTTACATGTGGAGAAAACTGAATAAAAATAAGTTAGCTAAATTAGTTAATAAATGGCAGAATGAAGGAAGGAATGATGGGTTCAACTACTTGCCCATTAGGGAGGCATAAATGGTGGAGAAGTAACCAAACATACTAAGATTATACTGCGGGTGTGGTATGATGAACTAATGAATGAAATGAGACCTCACATGGAGCTGGCCTATTTTCTGCCCGTATTCAAGCCTAGCTTTACTCAGCTTTTCTGCACCGTTGTGAGATTCTCTTCAACCTTAAATATTTCCCTTCAGAGTTAGATTGTTCAAAACACATGTTGTGCCTTATCCCTAAATAAACTATCATTAATTAGGATCATAAAAGTTCTTACACTATTTATCTTTTCATGTATACCTATATTTTCTTGATGACACCATCTGTATCTTTAACTTCCTTATTTCTCACTCATATACAAGTATTGATACTTTACACTTAATAAGTGGAAGAAATTGACTGTTTAATTGGCTTCACAGTCAACTATAGGTCATCTAAGCTAGTGAAACACCCACATGATGTGTGTGTTTCTATGTGTTCATTTACATCTACTGTGGGCGGGATGGGGAATTCTTTCCAGAGTCCATGCTAGGAAACTCTAATTGCTCTATCTCTTCTCCTAATAAATACATGATAGCAATGAATTCTATATCTTGAAAATGGTGACTAAGGAGTAAAGTGACTTGATCAGAGTCATATAGTTAGTAAGCGACAGAACTTTGGTAGTTTTTAAAACTTTATTCAAAGTTTTAATCCAGGGTCTTTTTTGTTGCATCACTTTGGCATCTCATTAAAGATTGGGTATCAGCTATCCAGTTACATGCTGTTAGCTGTCAAACATACTTAAGCTTTGTTCACTTATGCTCAATGGTCTGCTTTAATTTCAACCCAAAATATTAGAAAGAAAAATAATAAAATAATATATATTTTTTAAATTTCCAAATACTTTGAATCAATGGTTCTCTCCTAAAACTACAGGTGTCTTTATAGTATATAATCTATGGCAGTAAACTAGACTTCAATTGATCCGTGATTTAATCCATGTTGTGGTACTGGCAGGAAGATCTGTGGTACTGATAAAAAATTTGAAGTTGGCATGGGCAGGTGTTCAGTTAATTGGAAGCTTTAACCTGTACACCAAAAGGTTGTGGGTTTGATCCCTGGTCAAGGTGCATACCTAGGTTGCAGGTTCGATTCCTGGTTGGGGCACATATTGGAGGCAACTGATTGAATTTTTCTCTTTCTCTCTTTCTCTCTCTCTCTGTCAAATCAGTAAGCATATCCTCATGTAGGATAACTCAGATCATGGCTCCTGCACAACCTCAAAGAACAGATGGCTGCCTGGCCGGCAGCAGTAAAGAATGAGGAAAATAGTCTTTATCTGGATGTCCCAGCCTTCTCCAGCTCCCATGTCTCAAGGCTCCTGTGTTTGTCACAAAAGTGTAGAATTTTCACATACAACTGCTGCTGCCTCCACTGTCGCCACTCCCCCCCAACCCTGTAAGTAGTGCCAAGCTACCAGCTGCCATCAGGCACTCCCCTGTTCCTCTGTAAGTAATGAATGGCATGCCCGCATCTGCTGGTTCTCTGGATGGTGGTTTTGGAATATCATGAGCACAATTGCAGCTCCCCAGCTTGGAGCTCCTATGTTATACCTCAGTTAAAGATTTAACATGTAAATAAATAAAAATAAAAGAATATGAGGTATACAAAATGCCTTTGTCATTTGAAACATCTTCATAGTTTTGCACCTGTCACTGCAGACTTAAACTGGAAATAGCAGGGATAAAAATACATAAAGTGTATTTTGGTAATATTTTGAAATTTTAAAATTAAAATAAAACCTGACTATGATCAGATAATTGTAAGCACCACTGCACTCGGACCTGCTAAGACAAAATAAGCAAATGGGACTACATCAAACAAAAAAGTTTGCAAAGGAAACCATCAGCAAAATAAAAATACAGTCCATGGAATGGGAGAACATATTAGCTGATATATCTGATAAGGGGTTAATATAAAAAAATTATAAATAACTTAGAAAACTCAAGACCAAAATATCAATTCAATTAAAAAATGGGCCAAGGACCTGAATGGACACTTCTCCAAAAAGGACATACAGATGGCCAATAGACATATGAAAAGATGCTCAACATCACTAATTATCAGAGAAATGCAAACTAAAACCACAATGAGATATCATCTCAGACCTATCAGAATCTCTGTCATCAATAAATCAACAAACAAGAAGAGCTGGTGAAGAGGTGGAGAAAGGGGAACTATTTTGCACTGTTGATGGGAATGCAGATTGGTGCAGCCACTGTGGAAAACAGTATAGAGATACCTGAAAAAATTGAAAGTGGATCTCCCTTTTGACACAGTGTTTCTACCTCTGGGAATATATATGAAGAAACCAAAAACACTAATTTGAAAGAACATAAGCACCCCTATGTTCATTGCAGTGTTGTTTACAGTTGCCAAGATATGGAAGCAGCCTAAATGTCCATCAGTAGATGAGTGGGCAAAACAACTATGGTAGATTTACACAATGGAATATTACTCAGCCATGAAAAGAAGAAAATTTTACCCTTTGTGACAGAGAGCTTGGATGGACCTAGAGAACATTATGCTAAGTGATAAGCTAGGCAGAGAAAGACAAATACCATTTGATTTCACTCATATGTAGTCTCTAATGAACAAACTGAACTGACAAGAAAAATAGAGAGAGACTCATAGAGAGCAGGATAAAAGCTAAGGTGGGAGGAGGTCGGGGTGGAGGGTTTGAGCAATAAGGAGAAAGGACTCATGGACACATAAAACAGGGTGGTGATTGTAGTGGGGAGGGGTGTATAAGGGGGATAAATGGTGACAGAAAAGTACAATAAAATAAAAAATACAAAAAATAAAAATAAAACCTGAATAAAAGCAAATGTAGGAAAGCAAGACATAAAATAAATATATTAAGTCATATGCTGCTAAAATACAATTTTTATTCTGGAATCTTATAGCGATGAAAACACATTTCCCTGACCAGAATTATCTTGCCCATCTGTGCGTTATTTGATGATATAAAAACACCTTACAAAATACAGGTGTGTGCCCTCAGGATTTCCTCCTCAATATATCATTTGGTTTGCAAACTACTCCCTCTCTCATTGAGCAAATGAGCCAGTAAGGTGAGTAAAGGGTGGAGATGGAAAAGGAAAGAAATAAGGAAGAAAGTCACTTTTGCCAGCTGTGTAGAACATGTGAAAACTGTGTTATCTCACTCAGCACAAAAATCCCTGGATTTCTTTTTCCACCGCAGAGCAGCAGGGATTTCCTCCTCCCTCGCTATTGGACTGAACAATACTTCAGAGACAGCTCGGTTCTTTAGCTTTTAGTGTCTGTTAAAATGTAGAATTGAAAGCACACTTTAGACATTTGATTTAGTATTTTTTTCCTCTTCACAGAAACAGAATCCTACAGGAAGTTCAGGCTTTAGTAAAGGGATCCTGAAACCACAGGTAAAAGTCAGAATTCAAAGGACAAACCTTTGCCTAGGCATCCTATAATCCCGGGCAATGTTGTGTTCACTAAGAACTTCAGAGAGCCCTGAGGATGCTTATGTAAATTACCTCACAGTATAGGGGAAATCTAGTGTCATTCATGCTCTTTAAATATGTACCTGAGGAACTCAAAGGGGAACATGGTGTAAGCAAATGGTACACTGTGCAAAGAAATCCAGAAAATATTAAACCTTACATAAAAATACGCCCCTCCCAGATAAATGACTGTGTAGAAGTTAAAGCTGTTTGACAAAGAACATAATATGTAAATATGATGGACATATATATTAACAGCTCTTTTAGCATTCCTAAGATATAGGTTCAGCAAAGGCATTCATTCATAAATACTGTAATGTTTTGAATTTTACTTGAAGAGACTATTGGCTTATCAAAGAACATACTGTGAAGGAGAAAGACTTTGTAAACAGCGTAGAGAAAAATCACAATCATGACAATTCTAGGAAGTGTTTCGTATGTGTGTTTTTTTCTCTCTTGACTTTAATTAATCTCTCTGTCTGGATTTCTGCGAGGTGGAAAAAGGTTTTATTTTTGATTTTGGAGCTTGCTTGCCAGATTCATTCTTTGAACTATCACTGCTCTAACTCTGCCAACCACAGCATTCATAGCTGAAGATTTTAATTTGTTTTACAACTAGACAAAAGTAGAATGAGGGACGGTGTGGGCAGTGGGGTGGAGAGGTGCGCATCAATCCTGAGGACGCTCATGGCTGATAGTAAGGTAGGCACACCTGCCATGCCTTCCTGTTCCTTCCTTCTAGTTATTATAAAGGATCCCTGGTGACTGAGGCTGGATTACTTCTTATTCTTTAAAAATCATTGATCACATCTCTAAACAACACCGATCTAATCAGAAACTTAATTGTTGTCCCATTACACTTTTTTACAACACACATGGCTATCTTGTTTAAGGAGCTACGTACTAGGGAAGGGAGGCACAAGGCCTGTTGTAAACATTTTTAAACAGCACAGGAGTATTTAGTGGATTGGATACTGAAATAATTTACTTCTAATTTAATTTTATTAAATGACTTATTGTTTGCCTGCCAGTCAAAGATTCAATAAACACCACAAGGAACTAAGGATTCCTACTCATAGTTTCTCCCCCTACCCCACTCCCCCTTTTTGCAAAAATATTAGCTTACTAGTGTGACTTCATCGTTTCTCTCTCTGGTTTAGGACAATACGTGATAAAAGCATAAGGAGAGGTGAGGCAGCTGAATAGAATTCAGAAATTTAAAAAAATGTTCTTTAAATTTGATTTTTAATGGCAGCTTATGTTGAGAGGGCATAGATAAAGGGGAATTTACTAGTTTCACAGCTGGACCCTAGCTGAATCAAAGCAAAGTAATTTCTTGTTCCCTTTTCTTCCTTCTTTTTCTTTTTCATTTCTTTTTCTTTTCTTTTCTTTTCCTTTCTTTTTTTTCTTTCCTTCTTTCCTTTAAACTTTTTTTTTTTTGCTTTCTTTTTCTTCATTTTATTTCCTTTAGCTAACATTTACTGGGGAGCCTACTATGAACTCTGTAGTGTAATAGGCATTAATAATTCTGATACAGTTAATATAAGTTCAAAGTCAGCAGATATTGCATAGGAACCTGCCATGTCAGGTCCCTGTTAGAATGGGAGACGGACTGCTAAGCAGTGGAGACACTGTGTTTGTCCTCATGTAATTTGATATACAAACCTAAACAGTGAGATCTTTGATTTCTTCAAATAAATTTACTTGAAAGAGTTAGTGACAAAGACTAAAATAGTCATAAATCTAAATTTGCTATATGAGTTATTTGCTATATTCTGAACTAAATGCTAGTTAGCACTGTTTCAAGAAAGAAACAATCGTCCTGATTGATCAATGATTCTAACACTATTCCTAATCTTTTAAGAGGTGAAGATATAGCAGCTAAAAGCATCCCTGCAGCCAATGAACATCAGTCTGTGTACTGTTATTCTAGAGTAAGCTGTTGTTTGCTAATTATGTCTATATCAGATGTACTTATCTTCTAACATTTTGTTATAAAAATTATAAACATACACCAAAATTGAAAAAAAATGTACAGTGAATAATCATCACCACCTGGATTCTAAAATTGAAGGTATGTTGCTACATTTGCTTTAGACACCCTTTAAAAGTGTGACTTTTGGCTTAAAGTAATCAGATTCAAACATAGACAACTAATCACATTAAGAGCAATTCTATAGCCATATTATATCATCATTATTTTATAGAGAATCTAATGGAATTAATGACATTTGTGTTCACGATCAAATGACAATGACTTCATACCAGAGATAACATTCAAAATTTTCATGTCCTTTGGAATAAAATCATTATAGAAAAGTATCACATGCTAAGGGGACAAAAAGGTTTTAAACTCTCTTGGCATATAAATGCACAAAATTAATAATGTTTATTCCCATTGTGATTAAGACTTCATTACATGCTGTGGGGGAGATTCTTGCAAGATCCATGAAAGTAAATTAAAATAAATAGTTCAATGCAATTAAGTGAGATTTTTAAAATAGACACACTATGATTTCCACCCTAAGCTATTACCTTCATCAACAGACCAATTATATTTAACATTATTTAATTCTTTGCAAATGGCATTTACACTTACTATTATTACACTTTGCAAGTATTGGCTTAATGTTACACAAAAGACTTGTTAAAAATTATACAGTTTTGTGTACTAAGAGGAACAGATAGCTGGGATTTTGCAGTTATATTCTGGACAATGATTTTGAGAAAGTTTCTTCTCTACCTTCAGAAGGGAGAGAGTGATTTTGTGTATGTGATTGTATGTGTGTGTGTGTGTGTGTGTGTGAGAGAGAGAGAGAGAGAGAGAGAGAGGGAGAATGTAATTCTCTCTAATTTTCCTTTAGCTGATATTTTAATCACCTCTGCAGACAGTTATAGGCCCACTAAAGTAATTAGGAGGAGTTGGATTTTTTTGTATAAGTTGTATTGATTAAATAGGGTAAGTAGTCTTTTATTATCTTTATTTCCACTTGACTAAAGGGAAATATCCAAAGCATAGCACAGTGCTCTTTTCTATTCACAGGATCACGCAGTTTGAGTTTGGACAAGGTTAACTCATCTTAAAAAATTACTTTGATCTGGCTCCAGTTCAACCATCTATATTTTACCCACTCAAACCTCCAGCCTTCACTGGTTATGAATGGAATTAAAAGGCTTTGTGGTTTTGATTCAGCTCCTTTATTTAACTTAGGGTGTGATGACTTCACTCTATGTCTTTCTCAACCCCCAATACAAATATAAATGCTCTCTAATAAAAATGATAGGACTCCATTGCTCATCAATACTAATAGATATGCTTTTCATGTAGATTCATTAACTTTTTTTGCTACATCACTTCTTATATCAGCAACCCTGAGGCTTTTGGATGACCTGACAGTAAACAGGTAAACAGAACTACAAGAGAAAAGCAGATGGTTGATCCAATCATGTAGAGCATATAACTTCTGGATAGGAAAATTCTATTCTAGAATTGTCTTAAGAGGGCGGCAGATGCGATCTGCATATATAATATCAAGAAAACGGGACACCTCAACAGCAGTGTATGCAGGAGATCCAATTCCCAAAGGATCCTATAGGCCAAAATAATTCTCATTGTCTGTATGCAGAACAAGAACGACAGTAAAAATATCCAATATTAACATAATACTTGCTGTGTATTTTTATGTATTATGTATGTCCTTTCCTAAGTGCTTTACATATATTAATTAATTTCCTAGTCAAAAACTTTACAGATAGGTGACATGCTATAGTTGAGTACAAGGAGTTACAAACAGGTTCGGTAATTTGCACAGTTAGTTTCGTACAGTGAGGAAATTGTAGGCCCCAGGATTTGAACCAAAGCAGTTTGCCTCAGAAGCCATTACTCAAAAATATTAAAATGTTTGATCTTGTGCTTTCTTTAACAGAGTAACGCTAAACTTTCTGATCTATAATATTTAGATATTTTCATATTTTTCTTTCTATTTCATTGTTAATTTTTGTCCTTTATGTTCAAATCTTCTTCAATATTAATTTAGAAATTCACTTAATGGTAATAGATTTTACACATCTCAGTCATTACTGCTTTTTCAGGAATCAGAATTTCTAGTTCTTCAGAGCTATGGATTTCTTTTTGAGGCAAATAGAAGGCCTTACATTTATAGCAAAGGTGATTGACCTATTAGAGTGTCTTAGATCCAAAAGAACTCTGACAGTCAATGAATGACATCGGGCAACACAACCCCTTCTCCAAATAATTATTTTTTTGATTGAAATGAACACATAGATTAAGAACAAAGGAATTCCTTTAGTCATATATTTATGTATTAATTTAGCCAGAATCTAAATTATATCCATTACTTTTAAGTATTTAGATTTTAAAAAATCTTGTAAACTGCTAAGCATCCTCAAAATATCCTCCATCAACTAAAAAAAAAGCTCAACACAACTTTTATATTGCTAAATATATTACTAAATATTCCCTAAATATCAAAACAGAGGGAGTTATGTACCAAAAATAAAAGCTTTGTTATTAGGTATCATTTACTCAAACTCCATAATATTCCCTCGGTCTCCAAAATCTACATAAGGAACGTGAAGCTGAAGCCTCTCTGGAGAGCCCATACCACAGGTGCAGCTGGAGTCCTGATTCTGTGTGCTTCCCACTGGCTGACTTCACCTTTTCACACAGTGACGGTTCATGAGAGGATACCATCCATCGTCTTGATAACACGCCCTTAGAAAAATGCCACAACCTTCTCCAAAATAAGCATAATGAGATCAGAAAAATAATAATTAACAAAAATGTTATGTTCCTAAATAAATTGTATAACAGTTTACTGGTAGGACTTTCTGACAAGTTTGCTAGGAGATACAAACACTCCTTGAAAAAAAAAAAAAATTACATTTTGTAATGATGCTAACCCAATAGAGAAAATAAAAAGAAATGTCACTAGATTTAAATGTAAATCATCTAATAACAAGGTATAGTAAAATCTGCACACTGATTTGAGATTACTGGGAAAAATTTCCTCAGATTTAGGAATATATCTGATTTAGAATTTTGTGAGTAGAATATATTTTATATTTCCAACTTGTATATAAGTTATCCAAATGTATTCTATTACCTCCAATATAAGATTCCAATGGAATTGCACTGGGCGGATGTGTATTTTTATAAATAATCTTATCACTGAGCGTTTCCTTTTAATTAGGTCTTCTCTTCTCAGCAATTTTTACAGGTTCTGTTTTCAGTGTCAGGGAGTTCAGTTCATCATTTGTTTGTCTTAGTCCCATTTCCATGCCCCACTCCCCACTTCTAGCAACCATTCTTATGTACTTAATGTATGCCATTTTTTGTATTCCCTTGTAAACTGTGTAACATTGTTTTATATGTATAAATGAATGCTTTGTGTATAGCATTCTTACTGTCTTTCCACTCAGTTCCGTGTGGAAAGACCCTCCCCCCTTGACATACGGGTATCCTCTCCACTACTACAGGTGCTTCAATTGTACTCCACAGTGTCCTTCACCACTTGGGCTTTCCTTCCACTTCCTGCCTCCCCAGGTAAGGATGCAAACATTACAATTCAATTATTATTTCCACAGTTAATGCTGCATTTAGTATACGTAGACATTTTATTTTGTATATATTTTATTATATATTCTATTTATTTTGCTATCATAATTGAATATTTTAGTAAATTTCCTCTCATTTTACTTCTATATATGAGGTGTACTATTATTTTTTTAAAGATTTTATTTATTTATTTATGGAGAGAGGGGAAAGGATGTAGAAAGAGAGGGAGACATCAATGTGTGGTTGCCTCTTGTGAGACCCCTACTGGAGACCTGACCTACACCCCAACAATGTGCCCTGATTGGGAATTAAACTGGCAATCCTTTGGTTTGCAGGTCAGCACTCAATCCACTGAGCCACACCAGCCAGGGTGAATGTACTATTGTTATATTCTGTTAAAATATTCCTCAAAGGGCCACTGGGATTCAACAATATGACTTAATATGTATGATAATATTTATTAGTTCTGTTATTCAGATAAAATATCTTTATTAAATCCAAATATCAACATCAATTACTCTTTAGTGACATGAAAAATGACAGGGTTCATGTCTTCCTCCTCTAAAACAGAAAAGTAAAAAAGGAATAAAACTGATTGAACCTTTCGGGAGAATAATTGAATCACACCTATAGAAGCTAATTTAATATTACTGGGGCATTCCAGTCATGCCTCTGTGCAGTTGCAAACGCAGGTACACCTTGAGAGAAGCTCTTGAAGTTTCTTATGTTCCACGGTGTATTCATAAGTTGGGAAAATAATATCTACCAGGGTAAAATTAATTTAAATATCAAGTTATTAATATTTGTTCATATGCTCTCATGAAGTCCTATTAAAAAATAGTGCACTATTATGTTACTACTGGCTCTTTTTAACACTGTAAGAACTATTATATAAAGAGAGTTTGCTTTAACACTTTAGCACTAACAAAATTTTTTACCAGGAGTAAATATTATGTGGAAGTTGGGGATGTAGGTGTTAGTGGTTTTGCACGGAAAAATTTTCCTTTTTGTTTTACTACTATTTCAAAATAATTATTTTGACCATATCTGAGATAGCTATGTTGAAATGACTCCTGTGATTCATTCCTAGTCAGATTCATGGGCACAAGCCTACCAAGAGTCCACCAACAGATCATATTCCCACACAGCCTTATCTTTAATACCCTTCTATCAATACTGTGCACCAATGATACCAAAGTAGGAAAACATGTTTGGGCTAAACAATACTGTTCATTTAGGTGGAATAAAAGGGAAGGAAGGGAGGAGATGTTATTGTTCACTAAGAGACTAAAGAGGCTAAATAAAAATTCTAGCACAAATTTTTAATTAATTTACTCATAAGCCAAATGCAATGACCTCCCAAACAGGACTTTATTTATAACAACAACAACAACAAACCCAAAACAAATGGCATTAGCACACATACAAACAGCAGTGAGCAAGTTCATGGAGATTTACAAAACAAAGAGATAACTATTTATAAGAGCAGGATATTCTCTGGAGTCGGCTAGAGAGGGAGTGAAGTCAGGGCATAGGAAGCAGCACAGAATAGACCAGCAAGACCAAGATGTTACGTGTTCTCTGAACTAGCAGTAAGTCCTGACTTCTGACAAAACCACATAGAAATCACAAGCTTCCATTACAGTGTTACTAATAACTAAGACATTATTATAAGATATTTCCAAAGAGGATGTAAGTGTAAATGCCATGTTTTTGTTCTTATTTTTATCAAAATTACTGAAAGTTTGTATTTACAAATGTTATTAAAGTACATTATTTTTTAAAATTGTTGTTCAATAAGTGTCTCCATTTTCCCACCACCACTTTCCCTTGCCCCACCCTCAATCCTACCCCCTTTTGGCTTTGTCTGCAGGTCCTTTATATATGGTTCTGGACTATACTTCTCCTTCTTTCCTTGTTATCTCCCTCCTCCCACCCCTCTGGTTACTGTCAGTTTGTTCGTTCTTTCAATGTCTCTGGTTGTATTTTGCTTGCTTGTGTGTTTTGTTGATTAGGTTCCATTTATAGATGAGATCATATGGTAGTTATCTTTCACTGCCTGGCTTATTTCACTTAGCATAATGCTCTCCAGTTCCATCCATGCTGTCATGAAGGGTAGGAGCTCCTTCTTTCTTTCTGCTGTGTTGTATTCCATTGTGTAAATGTACCATAGATTTTTGACCCACTCATTTATTGATGGGCACTTAGGTTGCTTCCAGCACTTGGATATTGTAAATTGTGCTGCTATGAATATTGGGGTGCATAGGTTCTTTTGGATTGGTGTTTCAGGATTCTTAGGGTATAATTTCAGCAGTGGAATTCTTCAAGGAGGACATACATAGGACCCAGAGATATATGAAGGGTTACTCAGCATCACTAGCCATCAGAGACGTGCAAATTAAAACCACAATGAGATACCACCTCACACCGGTCAGAATGGCCATCATAAACAAATCAACAATCAACAAGTGTTGGCGAGGTTGTGGAGAAAAGGGAACCCTAGTGCACTGTTAGTAGGAATGAAGTAGTAGGTGCAGCTTCTGTGGAAAACAGTGTGGAATTTCTAAAAAAACTAAAATATACTGTTTAGCTTAATTGCTTACAGTATTTATAACTCATTCAGGCAGATATTAAATTTGTCTTTGTTATACTGTCTGGGTGCAAACAGGGTAGGAGAAAAATGTCTGTTTTCAGTTAAAACTTGGTTAAAGTAATCTATTCAGTAGATAATCCAAGAAAACCCAAGAATTCTCTCTGTGTCTTAGGGTCAGAGAACTCTCTAAACTGTACAATTTACTATAATTCAAAAGGTAAGTCTAGACTTTAGAGGTATTTATATTTTAGTCCCAATAACAGTACAAGTCAAAAAGTTAACTATGCTATGACCGGGCCTATGGGATGATTGTGTTATCAGCCACATTCAGAGGTGGCTTCTTGAAGCAATAAAGTCTTGACCACCAAAGAAATCCAAGTTGAGTATGATGGATTTAGTAAGGCATTTCTTGATATTAATGGATGATTTGAGTGAAGTGATGAAAAGTGATGATCACACCAATATAATGTGCAATAAATCTGGTTTTATGATCAATGCAATGAAGAAGAATTTATATACATAATACTGGCAAGTTAAAATCACTTAAAATACTAAAATTGATTTAATAACTACTTTTAAAATGCTTAATATGCTTTAAAATTATAACTCTTTTCAGTCTTATAAAATCTCCACAAAGGAAGTAGTTTGTTATCTCAACCCAGAGTATAGATACGCTATTGTTATCTCGTCTAGGAAACTGAGACTACTGTATAAATTGAAAAAAGTCAGGCACCTGGTGAATGTCGGAGTTAGAATTGAATCCATGCAATTTAATGATGGTATCCAGGATTTTAAGCCAACGCACTCTGCATTGTGCTGAAAATAGTCGTCTAGATAGGTCAGAAAAGTGAACAGGCAATATCTTCTGTTTTTAAGGTAGAGCAAGATTTCAAAAGTGGAAACAAACAGACCCATACAGCCACAAATTGACTTGTGCACACAGAGGAAGGGAAAAAAATGAGTTAGAGTTCCATTTTTAATGCTCCACAGAAACTCTTACTTTTTATCACAGCCCATTTCACAATCATCCCTTTCTTCACCTCAGCAGTAAAGTTTCTAGCCAACTCTTAGATTCAAAGTTTCTTGCTTTGAGAAAATAATTTTCCAGTTATCAAAGAACCTGGGAGCTTTCAGAATTTCTTTTTGGATAACATTTTCAGCTAAGATATCATAAATAAAAGAAGGAACAGAGCAGATTTTTCTTAACTAATCTGTTAAAAGCAAGTATGATCTCAATTACTTCTTTTTTAAGTATAAGGCCCAGTGTTCTCTGTTACAACCTACAGATTTTTAGCATCTGTTTTCTAGTTCTATCAGTATTAACTGCTTCCTGAATTTTCTGTTAAACTCATTGTGTGTGTGTGTGTGTGTGTGTGTGTGTGTGTGTGTGTGTGTGTGTGTGAAACTAACTTCAAATTAACTTCTTAAGCTTAAAAGCCATTGCTCCGGTCACTGTTGGCCTAGCTCCTTGCTGGAAGTTGGTACCTGTCACCACCCAAAAGTCTCAGGAAGTCATTTTAACCATAGAATGGGAAAACAGCCTAGTGTTTAAAAGTGCAGAAATTGGTGCCAGACTGCCCTGGATTTATCAATGACTAGTTCTTTTTCATTGAAAAATCTTCCACCAAATCTTCCTATTCCTGAGTTTCCATGTATAACAAATGAAGATAATCATAACAATACCTACCTCACTGGATTATTTAAAAGACTGAATAAGTTAATTTAAAGCAACACTCTTTAAAAACTTGTTAGACATAAATGTGTTTAGTACATATTTGCTAAGATTTATCAGACAGATTTTACAATTGAAAAAGTATTAAATGTGAGCATGATCCTTTGGAAAATGAATGATCTTGCTTCCATTTTACCTTACTTTAATTGTCAGGTGACCCCTTTAAATGTCTCCATGCTACTTTGTTTTATGGTATATGGTTTCTGTTTATTTAATAATAATAAATTAGTTTACAAATGATTTAAAAGACTTTAAAAATGGCTTTAATCTCAAGTTTTAAAGGTACTCTATCAAATGGATGTGGACATAAGATGAAATTTTAAGTAATTTAAAATATGGTTAAAGCATGATTAAGCATAAAAGACATGATAAGATCATTTATAGCTGTTAATCTAAATATAAATATGCTCTTAATTATCACATGTTATTTAGTTGACCTGAAATAACTGGCTTAATAAATTCAAATTAAATTGCTATCTGAGACACTTCACTTAAATGCCATGTTTCTCTACTATCTTGTACTTATCTAAAGTATTACAGATTTTCTAAAATTAAGGTTGAAAAAAGTTATTTTTAAATTTTAAATTCATGTATCCATGCTGGAAATTCTATACTAGTACTTTATAAAACTTTAAGTACTGTGGTACAGTCATTTACATATTTAAAATTCTAAAACCATGAAAAGAGAAAGACAAGTAAACAAGCTTAGAAATTATATGGTTAATTGTTCAACCTTACTGCTCCCAAAATATATGTCATTTGTTTTTACCTACAGATTTGTAGATATAAAAATGGATATCCTTTGAGTTATGATCCCTACTAGAAATCATTTGAATTTTAATCCAACACTATAATCATTTTGTAGCTGAAATCGTTAAAATCTTCGGTTCCATGTTTTGTTTTGCTTTTCTCATGCTCCAGCTCTATGACCAATCCCTGCTTCAAGGGTTCAGTTTTACTTGTTGGAGATTGACATTTATAAATGAAGATCTGGTGTTGGGTGAGTATGCTGCCACCAGAGTGTCACTTCTAGGCTTTCCTAATTACAGAGCTAGGCAACATGTGTATGAATACTCACTCCTGCATACACACATATCTAGTTATTTATGCATCTATGTATCTGCATATGTATGTACTTAAGAAAATGTTGGAATTCAAACTGATACCAGAGACTCAAACCTAAAATGAGAGAATTTATATTAGCATTCTACCTTTTTTTAAAGTTTTTAGAGAATGGAAAATTTTGCACCATGATGCCTTTTTTTTTTGGTCTAAACTCATTAGACAAAGATTATATGTTTTACTCAATATTAAGTATTAATGAGGGTACTTCCAGTTTTAACATTTGCATGTAAAGAGCTTGAAAATTGCCATTCTGTCCTAAAAACAAATACAAAGCTGACCAAACTGAAAAATCAACAATTCTTGAAATTATAACACAGACACCACAGAGCAAATGCTGCCCTCATGATTGAATAGACAGACAGGCAAATGCAGGGAGAGCAGAAATTGCTGTAGGACACAGTTATACGATATGAAAACCTGAACTGTAATTACCATATGGCTGGAGACTCAGGATAGACAATTCTGAGAGTTAAAAACTTCAGGAGAACCCAGACGTAGGAATCACTCACATACTGTGAGATTTACCTCCAGGAGCTCAACCAGGTTGCAAGGCATACCAGTGGGGGGGGGGGGGAATGTTTGAAGACACATAGCAAGCATCAGAACCAAACATGGCAAGGATGTTGAAATGATCAGATCAGGAATTTAAAAGATATATGATGAATATTCTAAGTACTCTCATAAATAAAGTACACAGCATGCAAGAACAGATGGGCAATGTAAGCAGAGAGATGGAAATTCTAAAGAACTTTTAGTTCTCTCTTAGAACTAAATGCTAGAGATAGAAAACACACTAACAGAAATAAAGGTGACCTTTGATAGGTTCATTAGTAGACTGGACACAGGAAAAAGTCTCTGAGCTAAAGGATTTTTAATAGAAAACCAAAAAAATAAAAAAATAAAAGTAGACAAAGACTGAAAAATACAGAACATAACAACCAAACTATGGGACAATGATTAAAAGTATATATGTGTAATAAGAATACCAGAAGAAGAAAGAATAAAAATAGAAGAGAAAAAAACACCAACTTAGAATTCTGCATCCTGTGAAATTATCATTCAAAAATAAGGGAGAAATAAAGGCTTTCTCAGACAAACAATAAATAATTGAGGAAATTTGTTGACATTAGACCTGGCTTAAAAGAAATGTTAAAGTTTAGAAAGAAGAAACATAATAAAGTCAGAAACTTTAATCTACATAAAAATAGAAAAACCTTGAAGAAGAAATATGTAAAGGCAAAATAAAAACACATTTTTCATATTCTTAATGGATTTAACAAAAAACTCAATTTGTTTAAAATAATACCAACAATGTATTTGATTCTGTATTCATGTGTATATATCATATGTATATGTGTGCTTATATATGATTATAAGTAAAATAAATGACCAAAATGATACAAGATGTAGGATGGAAGAAACAGTATTATTTTGTTATTAAGGTATTCATAATACTTGTGAAGTGGTATAGTGATCTTTGACAGTAGATTTGGATTTACTATAATTGTAAATTGAAAACTCTAGGGCAACTGTGGAAATGGTAAAGAAGGAAAGAAACAAACAAAGATAAATAAGAAAAAGTGTAAATGGCACGTGAAACAAGCAGAGATAATTGTATCATATAAAATGCTCAAATGAAATGTCAGAAAGTAAAAAGAGTAGAATACAAAGTTTCACACAAAAAACAAGGGCAATAAATATAAAACAGTTTCAAAGATGGTAGATATTAATCCAGTTATGCTAATAATTCCTTTGTACTTCTACAATCTAAATACATCAGCTAAAGGTGGATCAAAAAAATAATAACCCAACTCTATGTTTTCTGCAAGAAACCTACTTTAGAACTTCCAGCCAAGGTGGAGGGGTAGGTAGATACACTTTGCCTCCTCACGCAACCAAAGGAAGCACAACAACCAACTTAAAAACAAAAAAATCCAGAACTGCCAGGAAATTGAACCATATGGAAGTACAACAACCAAGGTGTTAAAGAAGAAACATTTATCCAGACTGGTAAGAGGGGTGGAGATGAGCAGCTGGGGTGGAGAGGACTCACAGCAAGGCAGCAGCTGGTGGACTAGTTGGTCCCACATTTGTGTGTAGATAAACCAGGAAGAACAACTGGGGCACAAAACAGATACCACAACCCAGGGTTCAGTGTGGGGAAATACAGCCTCAAAACCTCTGACTGAAACAACCTGTCGAGGTTGCAGTGACAGGAGAAACTTGCAGCCTCACAGGAGAGTTTCTTGGAGAGATACACAGGGGTCCTAGAATGTACACAAAACCACCCACTTGGGATATAGCACCAGCAGGGCCCAATTTGCTTGTGGGTGGCAGAGGAATTGACAGAAAGCTGGCAGAGAGCTGAGCAAGTGGGATTGTTCCCTCTCAGACCCTTCCCCCACATATAGCTCCACAATGTAGCAAGGTGGGTTTCCCCACCCTGGCAAATACCTAAGGCTCTACCCCTTACTACATAACAGGCGTGCCAAGACAAAAAAAAAAAATGTGGCCCAAATGAAGGAACAGATCAAAGCTCCAGAAAATATACAACTAAGTGATGAAGAGATAGCCAACCTATCAGATGCACAGTTAAAAACATTAGTAATCAGGTTACTCACAGAAATGGTTGAATATGGTCACAAAATAGGCAAAAGGGAAGGCTATGAAAAGTGAAATAAAGGAAAATGTACAGGGAACCAATAGTGAAGGGAAGAAAACTGGGACTCAAATCCATGGTGTACAGCAGAAGGAAGAAGTAAACATTCAAACAGAACAGAAGGAAGAAACAAGAATTCAAAAAAAATGAGAACAGGCTTAGGAACCTCCTAGACAACTTTAAACATTCCAATATCCGAATCATAGGGGTGTCAGAAGGAGAAGAGGAAGAGCAAGAAATTAAAAACTTATTTGGAAACATAATGAAGGAGAATTTCCATAACCTGTCAAAAGGAAATAGACTTCCAGGAAGCCCAGAAATCCCAGAGATTCCCAAAGAAGTTGGACTCAAGGAAGCACACACCAAGGCACATCATAATTACATTACCCAAGATTAAAGAGTAGGAGAGAGTCTTAAAAGCAGCAAGAGGAAAGGGGAGAGTTACCTACAAAGGAGTTCCCATAATGCTATCAGCTGATTTCTCAAAAGAAACCTTGCAGGCAAGAAGGGGCTGGATAGAAGTATTCAAGGTCATGAAAGGCCAGGACCTACATCCAAGATTACTCTATCCAGCAAAGCTATCAATTAGAATGGAAGGGCAGATAAAGTGCTTCCAGATAAGGTCAAGTTAAAGGAGTTCATCATCACCCAGCCCTTATTATATGAAATGTTAATGGGTCTCATCTGAGAAAAAGAAGATCAAAAATACAAACAGTAAAATAACAACAAACTCACAAATATCAAAAACTGAAACTAAGGAAAAAAGCAAAAACAAAAATGAATTAGACAAACAACTATTAACAGGAACACATTCAAAGAAATAGAGATCACATGGAGGGTTATCAGCAGGGAGGGGGTAAAATGGGGAAAATTTACAGGGAATAAGAAGAATATATAGTAGGTATAAAATAGATAGGGGGAAGTTAAGAATAGTATGGGAAATGGAGAAGCCAAAGAATTTATATGTATGACCCATGGACATTTTGAAACTCTTCCAACTCATGCTAAGAAAAAGAGGAATTTGTATTTAATATATTTTGAAGCAAAATATATTTATAGTGCCGCAGTGTATTAATAGGAAGGACTACTATATCTAAAAAGCAGAAGTGCAATCTTCTGTCTCCCTTGATAATTCTGATTTAGTCATAAGCAAGTCACAGCCTGTTGGGTCAGATGGGCCAACTTATTCTTGTTTTCCAATTTCTATGGCTAGAACAGTGAGAAAATTTCTTCTCTCTGTCTGAGTGCACTATTTAGAGTTTTATTCAGGGTAATAAATAGAAGACCTGCTATGGAAGATACAAGCACTCTCTTCAATTTATATTTATCTGCCTGTCATAAATTATAAAATAACAGCAATTGCTTGCTATGTGGGGTTATTTTTGAGCAACTAAAATGTTTATGTCTGCCTGAGGCAACAACTTAATATTTCAATTGTATAAGTTTTTGCTTCATATATTTCTCTGCTACATAGTTTTGTACATAAACATATAGGATTACTATGTGTGTTGATCATGGATTTACCCTTTTATCATAATATATTTTCTCTTCCTGTCTGTTATTTTATTTGCTTCAAAATCTATACTTCGCGATATTAATATAGCCACTCTTACATCGATTCAACAAATGTTCTCATGAAATATAACTTTTTAAATGTCAAAACACATTTGAAGTGACTTTCTTATAGACAACACAGAATTAGGTGTTGCTTTTTCATCTGTGCCGCCAGCTTCTTTTCCCCCAGGTTTGGGATGAAGCATAAAAGAACAAGAAACTCACCGACAAGGCCTAGCTCATGTCCCAAGGACCCACTTCACTGTGCTGCTTCTTTCCCACCTTCAGAGGCTGCCTTTGTTTGCATTATAAATAGAGAGTAGGTAAGTTGTGTGCACTGTACCTTTCCAGTTGCAAAAAAGAAGTGTTGATTAAAAAAAATAGTTATAATGCTAGAAAACCTGTAATTTTTATTTCACTGTTCAAAATGATTTTTCCACACACACCACATTTATTTGCATGTGATACAGTTAGAACACACACAAGAAAGAGAACATGCTCATATAGGACACAAGTGTTTGTTACTGAAGATACGTGATTAAGCAATACTCGATCAGCCCAGACCCACAAGTACACATAGAACAGCCCACCTGTAGAACTTTCTGTCAAACAGGAGGCCTTGAACTATAAAGAGAAAGTGAAGTTAATTATGGTCTAAATCATATGGCAGCTGGTAATTATCAGTCAGTAATAAGTAAAGTAAGCTGTTCTGAGGAGTTTTTTTTGGTTTTGTTTAGTTTTAATAGTTAAACAATGTCACTAAGGACTCAGGCTTTTCCTGGCCCATTGCTGTGAATTCCCAATGTGTCCCTGTGTCATCACTTCATGACGGCAAACCGACCGCTTTGGCCAAATCATAACGTCCAAGCACACTACGTTCAAAGACAGGAAATAAGAGCAAACGTTGTGAGCAAAGTCATTATATCTTCAACAAATGTTCCGAAATCAGGTAGCTAAGTCGGTTAGAGCTTTGTCACTTCTCGCCAAGGTTGCGGGTTCCGTCTGTGTCAGTGTACGCACAAGAATCAACCACTGAATGTACAAGTAAGTGGAACTGTTACAGAAACAACCCCCGCCCTGCTCTTTTTGTACTATGGTTCTTCTCTGCCCACAGCCTTACTGTTAGAAACTGTGGCTCTCAATGCCAGGGTTTGGTAAAAAGGAGAAGAACTATTTAATTAAAAGTTATATAGGTATAGAAAAACGGCAAATTCTACAGTTAAATCTCACTCTCTTTAGAAACGAAGATACACCCACAAACACATAATCCTGCCCACCCTCCTTCCCAGTCAGGCCAGTCTCAGAGCATGCCAGTCAGAAGTACCCCCTTCTAGAAGGAAAAAAAAAAAAAAAAAAAAAAAGCAGAATTCTGCCGCTCACTTCTCCCGGGTCCTCTCAGTCATCCATGCTAGGCTGGGCAGGTCTCCCACAGTTCCCAGCACCATCAGCTGTGTCTCCATGATCTCCAGTTCTTAACCTAAAACCATGTGGGACCTCCTCATGGCCCACCAGTGAGAGTCCTTTCACCTCACTTCTTCCCACATGGTCTCGCATTTTCCCAGTCTCACATGGCACCCACCTTTTTATTTAAGACCCAGTCTGGAACCTCCTCTGTAACCCCATTACCAACTCTTCCCATAATCAGCTACACCTGCTAGCATTCCCATATTTTCTGCCTTTCTTGCCTGCCATAGTTAATCTGCGCAGGCGTGGCCCCTTATTGTGAAGCAACCATCTCCAAGCTCTCCTGCAGGCGATGAAGCTAGCCTGCTGTTACTGACATGCAAACAACTCTCAATCCCTATGCTGCTGCTTTTCCCAGCCCCCAAGCCAGGCTTGTGGGGGTGGGTGGAGTGGAGGGGACCCTGGCACCTCTTAGCCTACACCCCATTAAGCCTACATCCCATTACAGAACAACAAATCTCTCTCTCTCAAAAAAAGTCATTTGAAAAGAAAATGTGCCTATGCCAACATTCCATAATATTTAAGTAGCCAGAAATGAACTGAATCCCAGCTGCTGCAGAGAAAGGTCGAGAGAAAATGTATCTGAAAGAAAAATACTGGGAGATCGGCCTGGAAGACTATATGTGAAAAGTCCAACAATCTGTGCTCGCAATACCTGATGATCAAGAGTCTGACACGGGGCTAAATGTGACATTCGAAGTCCCACTTTACTGAGACTTAGGCTCCTTTCTTTGTTAATATTTCTAGGTGACTGCAATGTAATATGAACTCAAGTATTACCCAAGCATTGTTTTTATTAAAAATTATTTCTAGACTAATGTTAATATATAGATTCCAAGAAAATAATTTTCTGAGCACAAATAAATTTGATAAATCCTTTAGACTCTATTAGTCCTCACAGATTTGTTGAACATATATGAAAGGCTCTGAGAAGTCTTAAAATTTTTAATAAAGGTTAAATGTATTTAGCTTAATTTTTCTAAATGTGTAACATTTTTCCCACAATTAAACCTATGCATAATGTATACAAATTGTATTCTAGAAAATGAATAAAAAAATAATTGTCCCTGCTATGAATAAACAATTAGAAGACTACAAAGTTAGTCCAACCGAATTTACCTAACTTCATAATTTTTAATATTTAAAACAGCTTAAATCCCTAGAATATCCTTTATTTGTATTCGTAACGGTGAATGCACACCTTGTTATTCACAAAACTCATTGTTGTGAATTCTCTTATTTGATCACAATAACCTTGGAATTTAGGTTTTATTATAATTGCTGATTTATAGATGAAGAATACCGGTGAGGCCAAATGATTAGCTTACACTCAGCTGAGTGATGGAGCTGCAAATGCAACTTAGGTTGAATGTTTTTCTTCACAACTCACTGATGGCTCTTGAGCACATTATTTAACATCTTCGAGCCAAGATCTTCTGTTATAAATGAAAGATGATTATGAGGATTTAAATAGTTAATGCTTAGTAACCATTTAATGAAGTCATCGTGGAGATTATCATTATTATTACTATTACTATGCCATTACTATTACCATATTCATGAGTGCATTGCAACTATGCCTTTGAGTAAAAATCATTTGGCTTAGTGGGACAAATTGATTTCTATTTTTATATTCCATCTAATACCTGGCTCCTTCACAATCCACATAGACAATACTCCGATCTATAAATGTCTCCACAGACTTCGTCATGTCTTTTGTTTTGACACATTGTCTTTTCATCTTCTTTTCCCTCAACCTCTTTTCCCTCATTCCATTCTGTTACTTGTTAGCATATAGAGCTGGTACTCATCCTTCGATCTATATGGCTCAAATGCCATTTCCCTATTGACATTTTAATTTTACTTTCCAGTGATGAGTGAGTTTCTTTTATTTCTGAGTTCTCACCCATATTTTATCATGAATATTGTATTGTACTTTTCTATTATTTACTTCACTGTTTCCTCACTCTATTGCAAACTTCTTGAAAGCTAGTCCATGGTTTATTCATGGTTGTATTCCTATTGTCTGGCATCATACTGGGAACATGATAGGTTTGTTACATGACATGCTATTTTGTCTTTTGTAGCATACACATCAAAAATATTCACAAAGTCTTTCCATGCTTTTTCAAACACATGGTTTCAGCATATTTTATTTAACAGAAATATAATAGAAAGTGACCACAGATACTCATCACTATCTGCAAAACAGTAAATTGTGTTCTTAAACAATGTGATAATGTATTAAATTAATTGAAAATTGATCAAATACCTCAAATAAATGGTGAACTGTTGGAAAATACCTAAAGATATTTCTATCACTGGCAACTGTGGTGGCAAAAGTTGTTTTATTGTTTTGCTTTTTTTGTAGATATATGTAGATACTTTTATTATCTTAGGTATCCCGTGGAAATAAACTCACTTCTTTTTTAACCATTCCTTCCACAAATTGTAATGGACTTTTCTACAATGAAGTATAAACTGATTTTAAAATAGTGAGCTAAAACAATTACTTTCAATTCCTTATGACTAAAAGTTATGCATCCTTTTGTTTCAGAAATACTTTTGCGAAGTGCCATCTCTTTTCGTTCTTTAAAGGTTGTTTGAAATCTCATAAAAGTTACCAGCAGCACTGCATATATACCTAAGAATGCTGAAGGAATTGTGATTTCCCGAGATATCTTTACCAATTCAAAACATAGTATCCAAAATATACAACACTTTTTGAACACATCTTGATTTTAGATCACAGCTGTCTTCGACGTGGACTTTGAGAATCTGTGAAAGTTTCAAATTGAACTTGACGCACAGATGTTTGAAGCCTGTTCCATGCTATGTTCTCTGACATGGACCTGAGAAGAAACAGTTTTTAAGATGAGCTATGTATTCAAATATGACCCACACATTAGCATCAATGTTATAAAGAGTCTGTTGTTTTTGAATATATAACTGTTCATCTGTAATTTTTTGCTGTGAGATTCAGCATCTTGTTACTGTACTATCATTAATGTATCAAGGTAGAAATAAGATATAACCTAAAAATATTCTAGAGCTCAAACAGAATTTGTGTGTATTGGAAATATCTTGCCCAGAATCATTAGAAAAAAATTGTATACCTACACAGTTCTTAATGTCCCGAAGGAAGTTAGAAGGCAAAAAAGGAGAGAATAGAAAAAAAAAAGAGGTCTGTCTTCGTTGCTTCAATGTGCTCAGAGGCAATAAAACCACAGTGAAATCTGTGAGATAGTCAGAGCAGAGGAACCCTTGACAGCATGGCTGTAAGTGCATCCTTTCACTCTTGCGAAGATTCTGGTACCCAGAGGCACCAGAGAAACACAGAGTGCTACTGGATAGAAAATAATAGAAGAGGGTGCCAGTTGTCTCTAGAAATATCCATGATCAGATTACCAAAGACGAGGAGTTTTTCCACAAGTATTTTGGAACAACTGATACAGAAACATGATACAGCCTGATGGGGTAGAATTTGATGGGATGGAATTAATATTTGAGATTAATTTTCCCACCAACTCAATGGAATGGGACATTAAAGAAAAAATTAGACTGAGTTACAAGTAATAAAGTTAAATACTTTTACACACATATGTTGTGATTTTCTTTGAATTAGCACAATATTAAATGAGTTCTTTCTTTCATGTGAACCCACTAAGGGCAGATTCCATTTTAGAAATATGAAAAGATTTTTTCTGGGTCTTGATAGAAGCACATTCCCTTGCCATGTTTTGGATCTCGAGAGAGTAAACCAAATTTGTTTGTGTGGTTAATTTACGCACATGTCATTTGTCCATTAAATTACTTTTTAAAGGGGCACTTGTCATACCATAGTGAAACATGAGTCATGAAAGATTATTTTCAACTTGCTGAAAGGTCTTTCTGATTCAAAAACCAACCAGCAGCTATGGAATGTCCCATGCATCAGGTTGAAAAGAATAAGTACCAGTACTTCAGATGAATTATCCCAGAAATTATTTTCTAATAGTATAAACTGTCTTTTGATGTCATTCATGTAAGTTTCATAAAGAATACCCCAGACAAACTGAGAGATAATATCCCCATGCCATTTTCCAAGTTTGGCAGGTTTTTACTGGCTAGATTAGTAACAATTCCTTTGGAAAACATTACAGTTGATCACATTAAGAGACATTGGTTTAAAATGATGTCATCACTGAGTAATAGCTATTTGGCAACTCCGAGGAACAGTACTTGCAGGTGAGATCTGATTAGTAAATAGCCTTTGGAGACTGTAGTCGATTCTAAGTGATAAAAACAAGTGAACAGTGGTATATGATTTTTTATTTGTTATTCAAAAATTTACCTGACATCTAGTCTGCTTCACTTTGTAGGGACCACTAAATTGAATGCACAGGTACAGACTCAAGGAGATCACTAGAGCACTCTTCAGAAATTTCTTATATCAGGTTATACTAAAGCAAAACAGAATTGCCAAAAGAACTTTCAAAGAAGATACGTTTGTAGAACCAGGTGAAAGCTCATTAACTTGGCCTGCTGTGTATCTTGTTAAGGCACTAGAAAATCTTCCCGTCAAGGGTAGTACTTCCCAAATCCATTAATTAATATGTACAGGTTAGAGACTGATTGATTCAGAACCTTGAGTTGTTTAAAGAATGAAAAAGAGCTTTCTCAGACATAGACTCTGGTTTGTCTTTGGTTAAACGAGAAGGCTTATTATTAACAAAGAATGACAGTTTACCATAAGAATCACCTGGAGAATAGGGTTCTTAGCCATGTGACTATAATTAGAAAAATTATTCATGAATTAAAACATACACAGAAAATTTAACTGTGAGTCCCTAGTGAATAACTTGCTATGGTTGTTAGTAGCAAGGAGATCTATAGAGCTCTAGGCTTAATGGCTTTAGTAAATCACTTTTGAAGTTTGAGGTACCTGTTCCCATAATACATACCTTATGTAAACCAACAACAACAACTAAGCAATAAGAGGACACAACACATTTGTTGCATGTATGTAATGTTGCATCTCTTCATGCCCATTTTGCTGAAATTTGCACATCCTTCACAAGACCTGCTGCTTAAACAATATGTTCTCCTTTGTATGTAGCCAACTCTGTTTGGCAAGCAGTGTCCTGGCCATCTGCAATTGATGCATAACTAGTTTTGTTAATCACTCCTGACAGCATTCACTACTTTTTTCTTTTTTTTTTTCATTTTCAATTAATTGGTCCCAGGTCACTTCATCTTGCAGGGAGCTGCATTTCCAGGTAGCCAACACAGCTAAGATGACTGACACAAGCTGTTGGATACCTGGGCAGGGAGCACATGACCAGAATGAACATGATCCATTAAAGAGCTTCGGGCTGAGATAAAATGAAATCCTAAGCATTGATTGAGACTTACATGAACCATAAATGGTGAGAGAGGAAAATACAACCCGACAATCCCAAACACACTAAGAGATCCCTATATTCTTGAGCCTAGATGACCCCCGTCTTAGTCAATAGTCTAACAATACTCAAATATGAGAGTAGCACTCATAGAAATGTGGTAGAGGAAAGAAGGGTACTTTGGATGGATAATGCATCATCGCACAGAAAATTCATTTTTAAGTACATTTTGGATTTTTGCTTTTGCTCTTTTAAAAGTCTCAGTGACATGATCCTTGAGGGGCCAATTCTGTTTATTTTCTCCTAAGGCTGGAGGCCATTATAATGTATCACTTCAGATGACTAAATATAATTGGAAAGCAAGAAAAGGTGAGAAATATACGAGGGTACAAGGAATAAGGCAAGATAAAACTTCATGTTAATATCACAAGGAAATGTTCAGTTGTAAAGAAGGTTTATGGATGTAATGCTTGGCTGCAACAGTCTTATATATGTAAAATATTACATAATGTTAAAATGCATTTAAAATATAATATTTAATGGCATTCTGATAGAATTAAGTGAGGTGGACAAGTCTCAATATTTTGTAAATTAAGAGATTGGAGTTTAAACAAAAAAGCTGGCATGTCCATGATGACATGACAGATAAGCAGAGGACTGGGATCAGTCACAGGACTCATGCCTGACTAGCTCCTTTCTTTTGCACAGACCACACAAGTTTTGCTCTAAGTAGGAGCCAAAGGTTTCTCTCAAAAGTGGTAAGTATCTTTGAATCCAGAATATTTCTAACTGCTTTTGAACAAAATCTAAATTTTATCATTCAACTCTTTGTGCATAAAATTAATTTAATTTAATGCTCACAAGACCCCTGTAGATTATAGTTCTTTTAAATTACCATTTATTATATGAAGAATATTAGACCGGAAAAGTTAAGAGTTTGTTATACAACCAGTAAATATTTGGGTTGGAATTCCATCAAAATGTTTATCTTTTTGTTTGTTTGTTTTCAAAATCTACAATAGTCCTTTTGCTTTTCTTTTTAGTGTCCACATGAATAATTCATGAGACGTTTTTAATAAAGTTAAAATAGTGACTACAGTTGATATATTGTTGGCAATAATGTGACACTTGTTACAATTGACATCAAATTACATATATACCAATTAAACAAATCTCTAAATTGAACCATAGTTCACCTTTGTAAATGCTTACAAGAAAATGGTAAATGAAGAAACTTCAGGCAAAATTTTTCTTCACTTGAGTGAAAACTGAGACATATCTCAATTATTTCATCTTAACACTGGTTTCCTTTGATCAAAATAGAGCCTGTTGGACGGGAACGTGTGGAACAGTGTGTTTAGCATTAAGGACATTGCAAAGAAAGGAGAGTTAAATTTCTTTATATGTAGGTCTTATGAGCAGTTACAGGGGTTGAGAGAAAGCAATGAGAGAATATGTCATTTTCAAATAAATAAGGTAATAGCTTCTTGGAATAAAGGAAGATGTGGCAGATGAAAAGATCAGGAAGTATTTTAACTCAACAGCTTTTAACTGTGGGCTAAACATGCCATTCTAGCGTGGCAAATCAACCTTCTTGAACAAAAAAATACTCTCAATGGAAGAATAATAATTAATATAAATTAAGGGACATTTTCTGTAGAGAGAAGTTCATGTATTTATTCATCAAATAGTGATCATGCACCAGTCACTATTTTCACTGCTTGGGGCACACAGTGAATATAATGTTCTATCATGCTTCCCTTGAGGGGCTTACATTCTAAGTCCTATGACAGTACTATTCAGATCACAGATGAAGTCTGTGCTTTCTCTGGCTAAGACACGGCCATTTCTACTAAATGCACCTCATACCTCCCCATTAGTACATTCTGTGAGAACACTGCAATAGAGTTCTAAATGGCACTCACAAATTTGTTTGAAAATATATACTAAATCCTTCCTTGTTTCCTCCTGGCACACTTTTCAAAACAGCTCTTGTTTGCAGAACTGTGTTAATTTATGTGATCTAACTTCTATGTCAAAAATAACTTGGTTCTCTAGGGTGAAAAGGAAGCCTCACCAGGAGTGATCTGCCTCTTTATCTTCATCAAGGGGGACTCTGGGCAACTTGAAATCTTTTACTGCCAGCTGATCCCTGTACTAATGTAGCATTTCACAGAATTTCTGCAATAACTATCTTTGGGTCTTCTCATAAGAGCCCTATAATAGCCATAAATATTCCTCAGGAGAGCAAGATAGAATATGAAATGCCTCTAATAGCTATCATAAATGAATAATAAAATGTAGAAAGGACAAGCCACCATGAAAATGGCAAATGAATATGATGACGTGTGTACTGCACTTGAAGTAATTATTGGAGTGTTATATTTACAGAAATTTTCCACGGTTTTTTTTTGTGTGATGTCTGCAAAATTCAGCAGGGACTGCGTATATTGTAAAATTGGTGGCATGAAAAGAGGTGGTTCAGCACAATCAAACTTTGAAAGCTTCTCTTCATGTGTCTTTTAGAATTAAATCAAGTACAACCATCTCACTACACTGACTTTTGAAATGTATCAGTCTTAACAACAAATTCTGTGCACCCTGAGCATCAAAATAAACTTTGCTTATGTGTTCGAAAATATGCCAAACAGAATGTTTGCACTATCATCAGAACTCATCAAATAACTAGCAAGGGACTTGGATGGCTACGATGAAAATGTGATTCGTGTGGGTGTGGGTGATGGGAGAGTGTATGTGTTAAAGAGGGAAACACAGAAAATGAATAATCACTGCATGGCTCAGTTTAAGAAGGAAGAAGAAAGAGATATGCATGCAACATTGTATTCCACTTGGTAAGCAAAGTAATTCCCAAACTCCCAGTGGAAATGGAGAAGACATGCTTCATGCAGAGGAAGTGCACAATGTTTCTTCACTAAAAGGTTGTTTATCTGCCAGGACATGAAAATTATAAAGGACCATCTGTGAGAAAAAATATCCTGAAACACTATAACAGAAATCACTGAATGGGAAAAAAATCCTTTTCCAGATGCTAGAGTGAAAGCAGTCTACCAGTTCTTACTAACCTGCTGTATGCTATGCTGAAGACTTTTCTCCAGTTGGAAAGGGTTGCTGTGGGAAATCTCCTTTTCAAATGAGAGATGAATCATGAAGAAACCTGTGCAGAAACCCTTGATCTGCCATCATCCCTCTTTGCTTCCCAGAATTATTTCCATTTAATTAAAAAAAGACCTTTAGAAAATAACTTTAGAAGACTCGTGCTCAAAGGAGAAACTCTTTAAGGTATTTGTTACTGGATCTTGAGATGCCAGAAACTGTCTTTGCCTGTATTCTATCTAAACCATTGCTTATCGAAGCCTCTGGCACCTGGCCTTCTCGTTCCATGTCTCTTGTCAGCACATTATGTGGGCTTTTTAAATATGGATTCTTGCAAATATTGCCATTTTTAAAAATCTAGTTTGCCCATAGAACCTCACTTACTATTCTCCATCTACAAATTTCATCAAATAAAGTTTCTCCCCTCAAATCCTCCCACCTCCTCAGCACAATCTGTCTTTTTAGCTTCATAATTATTTCACACTGGTCAACAATCCTTGACTCCTTGACTTAATCATAACTGTGCTTAAGCCTACTCTTCATCCAACATTTGTCTTTCCTATCCGATAGTGTAAGTCCAATTCAAATTCTCTATCATCTCTGAGTCCTTGGTTGAACATAGGTACTGAAAGCAACTTCTGTATAGTGACTGAACCATTCACCAGCCTTTATCTTTGTCCCACATTGCTAATATTTGTATGTATCTCCTCTCATAAAATATGTGATTAATTTCTGGAATTTATTATTTTGGTAAAACATAGTATTTTGCACATAATTGATCAGATTTAATAAGTTTTTTTTAAAGGGCCTAACCTCTCATTTCTTCAAGGTAGGAGAAAAGTTGAAGACTTAATGGTGTACATTTGCTTCCTACTTATGGTTCATGGTAACTAATTCTGAAGTCTTATTACATAAACACTCAATTGGCTAATTTTTAAATTTGAAAACTTGATACATACTTTCCTATTTATTTATTTATTTATTTATGCTGACACACCTGATATTTTGTAAAGATTATGAATTTCTAGGGTTTCTCATCCTAATAAGCATACCACCTGGCAGCTTAATAATTCTGTCATCTCATTTACCCAGTGAACACAACGTTCCCTGCCTATTCTACGACTTAAAACTGTTCAGAAAAACAAATATAATGACAGGTTCAAGTTGATTTAGAAAGAGTACACAAGTGTGAGATATTTTTATATGCATGCCTTTAAATGTTTTAGTGTGCTCTGATGTTCATGAATTAATATGCCATTCACTATTTTTATTATACAATACTCTTCAGTCACATTTCTAATTACTTTTCTCTATTTTTCTGCCTATTGACTTTTCATAATGTATTGGAGGGATGAAACAATTACTGTTAAACTATTATATACAACTGGATCAGACAGAATAACATCGACAATCTTAATTGAATTCATTAAATTTATATTCTCTTGTTATGGAGGGGAGAGAGAGACCGGACTCAAGAGGCTCCCTCCCCTGCCTCAGTTCTTGTCTTGCTCACAAGAGAATAATTCAATCAAGAGATAAACACGTAGAGAGGAAATGAAATAGCAAGTTTATTTAGGAAACACATGAAACCATGGAGCTGCAAGCAGGTACCCATCAAGTCTAAATGACCCATATATAGAGGAAAGAAAGTTGCTAGTTTGTTAGTAAGTGTGTCCTATACACTTGAGCCAAGGCTACAAGTGGATACTTAGCTAATCTAAGTACACTCACTATTGGGGGTCAGGGGTTATGTACCTCAGTCAGCTTGCAGGTCTCCTCCCCTTCTCCCCTTTCAAAATCTTAGGAATAATATATGGCTACAAAGGCTTTATTTCTCAGTTAGTAAAGATTATTTGTCTTAGTTAGTGAAATTATTGCAGGAGCTCCCTTTCCTAGCACAGAATCTCAAGGGCTGCTCCCTCTTCCTCCTGTGCTACTCCCGCTTGTGATGCTCAGAACACCCGGCAATTTTAGTAAGATTGTCACAGAAGCCCCTTTTCTCAGTCCAGTCTCAAGGACTCTCCCCTCCTTCTGTGCTATGTTGCTTGTGATACTTGGGACACCTGGCAATCTTACCAAACCGAGCTCAGGACTGCAGAGTTAATTGGTGAGACATGTTTCTTTTTGATTCTAGCCTCCTATGTTAAGTCCTTTGCTAGACTTTGTAGTGGCCAGAGCCCTGTCTTTATTTGCCCCATAGCCACTCATTCTTAGCTGCTACCTAACACTGTCATATCATCAATATCTTGCAGAGAGAGCAGACCCAGGCTAGGGTGTTTCTTCTTTGAATGATCTCTTTTTACTATTCTATAGCATGACTATAAAGTCTAAAAACAAAGAGTAAACATTTTATTACATTTTGTAATAAAACATCAATAAACTTTTTTATTATGCAAGTATCTAAATTATAAGACTTATTTGCCACCTTATATTTATCATGAGAATTGCTTTCTCCATGATGTTCATAATGCATATTTTGATAAATGTTGAACAGGTTGATAAATGGATCTGAAGAGAACACACGGGTTTAGATTTTATTATTTCTGACTGATTTGCCATTTTTTCCAAACCAGTACTTATTAAAAATATTCTGTTTGATGAAACAGTAGTACGTAGACCCCTTTTCTTTAAGAAATATTTTTATCGTGCAACCGTGTGATCTGCACTGGCAGAGTTCCCGAACAAACCATATGCATGGGTGAGCTGTGACCCCAGATTGACAAAAAGTGTTTACTCTTAACATCCCAGTTTCAATCTCAGCTTTTTTTTTTTTGAGACTTTTCTGGCTTCTCAAGCATAATTACCAATTCTCCCTACTTCATATTCTTAGATATTTGCCTATAGACTAAATTCACTGCATTATAATTACCTTAACGGTAAGTATAACCATTTCTACAGGTCAGGAACTTTGATTCACGTTTGCATCTCCAAAGCCGATCATATATTCTGAGAAAATGCTTAGCATATAGAAAATATTCATTAAAAATAATTCTTAGGTTGTTTGTAGGTAGATGCAAACATTACTTACTCCATTAAAATGCAAATCTCCTAGAGAATACATTATTAAAATTGAAGATCGTTATAAGAGTTACATCAAAACCCACAGTTTCTTTTTCCAGAATGCTTCTTAATCAAATGAATGAAGATCTGTTTTAATCTTTGCTCTTTCAAATTTTAGTTGCCATGACGATATGAATCATGATGCCATGTCAGAGGCTAAGTGTAGATGACAATTCAGTTAAATTTACTGAGACCATTTTATGTGTTTCTTCCTTTTTTTTTTGCATACTGGCAGAATTGACTATGGTACATTTATTCAAAAATTAGTTGATGCCCAGGGGTGAATCTCAGATATTAGACCCACAGTAATAATACACTTGACAGTACTTGGCAATCCATGGATTTCAAAGTGACACCATTTTGCTCATTGCACCAACAAGAACTGATTCTGGAGAAAAATGTTTTATAGATAAAATTTTGTCATAAATTACCATTCATACCACATTCTCACATTTGCAAGGTTTTTTGTCTGCATCATAGTCAGAGTCTTTCTCCATTCTACCAGTGGCTTTCCCCCCCTTTATTGCTATACCTATTACAAACAAAATCTATTATAAAGCATTTCAACACTATGCCAGTATGGTTTAAAACATTGTATTTCATTGTGAATTTGTGAATTTTAACTGTAATAGAATCTTAGTCAAATGAATAAGTCATTAGTACCAGAATGTCAGGTATTAGTAAGAAAGTAATGGAGGTATCTGGAGGGCTTAGAAGCTTCAGCAGGGGTCCTAAAGCTACACAACACATGCAACACCAAGTTCACTTCTAATTTTAAGAATTGTATGACTGAGTCAGATTCTGCGTTTTATTTTATAAATGCATACAAAATCTATCTATCTACCATGTATCTATCTACCTATCTATCTATCTATTTATCTATCCATCATCTAGCATCAGCTATGTCACAACACTTGAACTGAATTTGATTACTTTCTGTGTACAAACACATCGAAAATCAAACTGGTCATCTTGTGAAGTATATTTACTCCATATACTATACTTCTATAGTTCTATATATCTATACTTCTATAATATACCTCCATTTATTCTATATACTATACTATTTAAAGTATATCTAAAATTATAATTTCTGATTACTTAGTGATGAATGAGACTATTTAGTTTATTATAATGGAGTATGTGTGATAAGTTAGTGTTCAGGCATTCAGCATTTCTGGAAGTTATTCTCTAACTGTAGATACTAGTGAATATACTCTATGTCTTTAGGAATATGTTAAAATCAAGTATTTTTTAAGGTTTCGTTCTGCTTAGCACATTTTGGAAGAGAATATAAATGATGAATGGTTAGGAATACTGAGTTAAATTTCTTTTCCATATTGATTTTATGACTTTAAGGTCCTTGTAGATCAATTAATATTTTTGCTCAGAATTTTAGCTATTCTGCTTGAAGCTGCTTGAAATAAGGTGACCTTAAAAATGTTCTTTTTTTGCCTCAGGGTAGGGGAACCATTCATGGGCTTTGTGAATTTTTATCAAGCAACAGAGTAAAAGCTTCCTCAACTGAATAAAGTTTAAAAAGGCAACAGAAGAAGTTATTAATACTCCTATCACTACAGTGATTTCTAAGCCTGGAATTGATTGAAAAGAACAGAAATATCCTATCTGTGTATTTTCTGAATTCTGATATCAGCACTGCAAACTATCAGTGACTTTTTCCCCTTTACTTTGTACAACCTTTAGAAATTTTTTTTAGCAATTTAGTATTATTTTGGTAAAACCTTACACTATCTATACTGCTACCCTTTCTATCCAAATTATTTCCTGGGGATAGGAGTAACCTCCCTTGGGGGTAGGGGAGGATTGACCATGCAGAATAGTCTAGGTACTAAATAGTACTAGCCAAGTGTATACATTATAGATATTCAGTCATCCATTATATAAGTGAATATCTTTGTCCTGGTTTTCATGATGGTGATGGTGTAGGGGAAAAATAAAAACAACTTACATCAAAATTGCAAAACCACAGGGGATGTTTTTCTCTATTAAAAATAAGAAGTCAGTCTAAAAAAGATTGGATTTATTTAGAATTTTAAAAACCTGGACTAAAAACCTGATTCCATTAGTTACCCCTGGACAGTGTCAAGCATGTAACTCTAATCTCCCTGATTCTTGAACTTCTTATATATGAAAAGGAAATGAAACTCACTTTGAAAGAGTGGTGCTCAGTGAGGCACCTGGAGCAAGGTGGTTTTTAAATAACGTGTGATAGCTAGATGGTTGACTGAGCCCGTGTTTTTTCTAAGACCCTTAAAACAATATTGAGAAAGAGAGAATAAACCCTAAACAATTAAGCAAAAAGGAAGACGGTAACCAGTGGGCAATAAATTGTGACAAATTTCTCAAAAACATAAACTGGATGGAGTGTTGCTGGATAAAGTTACTCTGAGGAAGGAGCAGCCTGGAGAAGCAGTCCTCATTACAAATGAGTAAACATTCATTCCTCCATTAAAATAATATTCAAATAGGGGCCCAAGAGTGATTGTAGAGGGAAAGATTGCTTCCTCCACAAGGTGGCCCTTGATAACCTCCTCCTACGTTAGGTGCCTCCCTTGCTCCTTCCCTCCTTGTGAATCTTACTATGTGCACACTGGTGCGCACCCAACTGAATACTTCATCACCAGAAGAAGACAATTTGCCTGCACAGAATAATAAACAACAGCCTCTTCCTCCTGCTGAATCTTAAAACTTGAAGAGAATAAACTCTTTAAAATCTTCAGGTGGAAAAGGAAAATCTGTTGAAGTCATTAACAAATTTGTTAGAAACCTTAACAAATAGGTCACTAAGGTTTCAAACTTCACTACAACAGAGGTGGAATCAAAGTTAAAAAGTGACAGAAACAAGCATTTCGAGATATGGTTTTTGAGATAAAAGGTATTATAGCCTAGGAAAGCCAGCCATGTGATACAGAGTGACTATGTCTAGAAAGAGTTGACGTGAAATATGTAGAGAGTTTATTTAGATGCTATGTAATTTTAATTTTTGATAAATGAATGATATCTGTGATTCTTGGAATTTGTATGCATACAGAAATGAAAATTTGGTTATAAATATGAATATTTGGTTACAAGCATAAGTAGACAGCTTGGAGTACAAGTGTTGACCTGTTGACATGACATGACTAAAACCAGTTGCTTTAAAGGTAATCATTTCATCTAATGTTTATAATTTATAGTAAAATAGGGAGTTAATTTTAAAATAAGATCTGAAGGGAAAATGGTAGAAAATCTATTGTAATCCTCTGAATTAAGACCTTATGGTTTCTTACATTATTTAGTTCCACCTGTGTTTTTGAAAGTATTTTGAATACATGATTAACTAATTAGACTAACTTAGCCATATATAGTGGCATTGTGGTCCTGAGCTATTTGGTTTCCGTTCAGTGAAGATGAGGAAGGTGGCCTCCTAGGAGCTCTATCCCAGAACTCCTAGAACCCGCACGTTTCCTACTGCTCATGTGGAAACATTTCCATGAAACCACCAAAAATGTTGGTTCTGTCCAGCATTGCTGATTGGAGGCCGACTTGGTGTGTATCTAGCCAAAAAGGGTGCCAGAGAAATGTGAACACACCAAAATTGCTCAGCCTCCAACTTATATTAATCAACTTACAGATACTCATAGGGTAACTGTCTTTCGTTAGATGTCAACTAGATTTAGGAATATACCATTTGCACTGCTTGTATTGGTTTAATATACCATTTTCAGATCTTTCAACACTGTACTAAAACATTTCAATAAAGTCATACTACTTCCAAAAAAATAAAAAGGCAGAAAGGGGCTAATTTGCCAAGTGGAACTATGCAAGGTTGGGTTTAAGAGAGCAGGAGGTGAGGCCCAGGCCAGCAAGGTGGGCGGTACAGATGGAAATGGAAATTCCTTAGTCTGCGCACAGACTAGGTTGAAGTTCCCCATCTTCTTCACAACATGGGCTGCTAGGAGTGCTTGGAGCCACCTCTTCACTTGAGGAAAAAAAAAATAAAGAAGATATTTTTTCTTTAAACATTGAATAAGCTTGGGTTAATTAGGTCAATTAGGTTTGGTATCAATGATTTAGTTAATTAAGCACTCTCATTTTGGCACTAAGGGTTTTCTCTGGAGAAGAACTTGATTTTGACTGCTCTTCTTAAAATGTAGAGTTGAAGAAAATAAGACCCAAGTGTAAATGAAGACTGCCTCATCACAGGGGAGAAAGATCCTGAGAGAATAATTCCTTAACCTATCAAAAACACAAGGTTTATTTTACACACTGGTAAAACTTAATCTTCAAAATTGTCTTGTGGTCCTCAGGGGAGAGAGATCTGTGACACTTAGGAGATAAAACTTCATGTTGTTCAGAAGTAACCTTGTTAAAAGAGCAAGCCTTAAAAAGGCTATTTGAAAAGGATGCTGGTGACATACTTCGTTACCTGGGTTGTGTGGTACAATATTAAGGATATATCACTTTGTTCCTATTCACAGTGCTGTCTTGATACAGAAGCTAATTTTTCATTTGGTGTCCTTTATTATTATGTAATCAATATGTTTAAACGCAAGTATTCTTTAGGCTATTGTTAGATTGTTACTCATTACTCAGGTTATAAGTGAGAGAGAAAGCAATGTATGAAGAAATAAGATAAAATTATATCCCTGCAAGGGAAATTAAAATAATGGTTTCACTGTACCCACTGTGATTCCTAAAGGTATTTGTTCTGGGTCATCATGGAGTTCTACAGGGGTTTCCCTCAGGCCACTGTGGATGCTGTAGGGTAACTATTTCCCTTCTAGATTAAAGCTACCACCAAACTATAAAAATCTAATGGTTCTCATTTATGCTTTTTTGTTGTTGTTGTTGGCAGTACATCTTTATTATTATTATTTTTAATTAATTTATGTATTTTTTTCGGTTACAATTGTCTGCATTTTCTCCCCATCCTTCCACCCCACCCCAGCCAGTCCCACCTCCCTCCCCCACCTCTACCCTCCCCCTTGATTTTGGCCTTGTGTCCTTTATAGTAGCTCCTATAGACTCCTCTCCCCACTATCCCCTCCCCACTCCCCTCTGGCTATTGTTACATTGTTCTTAACTTCAATGTCTCTGGTTCTATTTTGTTTGCTTTTTTCTTCTGTTGATTATGTTCCAGTTAAAGGTGAGATCATATGGTATTTGTCCCTCATCGCCTGGCTTATTTCACTTAGCATAATGCTCTCCAGTTCCATCCATGCCATTGCAAAGGGTATAAAAAATTATGGTACATTTACACAACGGAATTCTATGCAGCAGAGAGAAAGAAGGAGCTTATGCTTTTTTAAAAAAGTGCAGCTAGCAAACTTCATTATTCTGTTTTTAATTCTACCACATTCTACAATCACTTTCAAGGAGCTTTGGGAAAAACAAATTTAACTACTATATGAGGTTGTCAATATATTGCCTTAAAAGACCTTAAACTGTATATAGAAACTAAATTTCTCTTTTATACATGCACTTATCTGGAAATACTATAAACCTCTCAGTAATATATAATTCTTATAATTTCAGAAAAATTAAAATATAGTAAATAAGCCATTCTCTGAGATATTTTAATGTTAAGTATATTTATAGTAAGACTTAAAATAATGAAAATAAATTAGTTATTTAATAATTTACTCAAAGTATAGTTATAATACAGTCAACCCAATAAGCTGAATTCTCCCTCAGATTACAAGTACATAAAATATCAAGTATGTAGAGATTGTTTTTAATATAAAACATTAATATTATTTTAACCTTCTTATGATAAGTGTCTAAGGTTTTAGAGTCATTTTCCAGAGTTTCATTGAGACTGTTTATTAGCTGAGATTTTTCTGAATGGCGTGATGACCAGTTCTTCTAGACAAGGCGATCGTGTGTGCTTATCTTTTTCTGTGGTGATGTCAATGACCCCATGATTTTAAAATATAAGCAATTATTTACCTATTTACCTGGTGTCCAGTTATACCTAGTACTTGATTCTTCTATCATTTCATAGAAATCTGTCACTTCCATGGGGACTGAACACCCGATTGGGATTTAGATTCTTAAAATGCCTGTATATGTTATTACAAATCCAGAGCATTCACACTCGGTAAACATTATATTATTTTATATCCTTACCACCTTGCTTTTCTAATTGATATTTAAAATTACAACCAATGAAATTCTGAATATCTGACTTGAATTTGTCAGATCCTTAGTCATAACATCTATTTTAACTATAGTATGTAATATTTATTAGTTTCTTTAGTTTTCACCATTAAAGCAAAGGTATCAAAAATACCAGTATAATTTAATATCATAGTTCAAAGTTATTATATTTTATGCTATTACCCCCTTTTAGAATACTTTATGTTAACATTATGTTAAATTTTTATTATAGAATATCAAAGATTTAATGTATTATGATCTACAGTCAGTATCTTCTTTTTTATGCTCAAATTAACAAATGTTGGCCGGTAGGAACACTTTTAAGTTGGCTTCTGTGTCCTTTTGACAAAATTCCATTAATCCTTGAAAGCAGTCTTGCTCCTGGAATAGGAAGATAGTTCAGCCTTCCTTTGAACCTGTCTGCTGTCAACATAGAATCAGCCATTTCTCCATGCAGCTTCAGGGGAAATATCACTGGGAACTGCAATCTGATCACTCATTACATTGATTTCAGGCTCAGCCCTGGGCAGAAGCATTGTTCCTAACATCGTCTCAGGTACAGATCTAGAAACAATGTACCTATGTTATCCGATTCAATTCTAATCATATAATATGTAAAATTTTTAATTTTTGATTCTATCATTTTTTATTGTTTCCCTCTTAAGGAAATTCTACCTTATTAACAAATAAACATAATTACTTATTTGTTATAAGTGCTAATATGAAAAAATTTCTACAACAACAATAAAAGATTAAAACAATAAATAAAGCTACTATATGAAGTTCAAGATGTTTGTGGCTGTTTTGCTCTTAAAGTGCATTTCCCTGTTTAAATGCAATGAAATTACGTGTTCTAGAATCAATAATAATCCCTCATTGTGAGCTGTCATACATAAGCAGTGGTAATTTTAGCTCAGTGTTTGAGTTTGAAGACACTGATGTTCAAAGAGTCAACGGTTCTGTGTTTTGAAAGACAGTGAAACGTAGCAACAGGAAAAGAGTGTCCTCCATAAAGTTTTCATTTTTTTTAGGTGGTAGAAAATGAGCTATCCATTCCCCTAATTTATGCCATAGTCTTATTTTGCCAACAAATGGTCTTTTATGACCTAATGCATAATTATAAGCAAAGAAATCATTTTCAGAAGTGTTGTTTGGATAAACCATTTCTGCCTCAGTAATTTCAAATCATATTAAAAACCACACATTATCACACATATAACATATTTATTAAATCTTGCTCTAATATTAAGATTTTAAATTTACACTTTGAGTTGCAGGCTTTTATTTTAACTTAACACTTGATGCCTAATTTGGATTTGAAGTGTTTAAGCCCCACTGCTTCTCCCAGGCAGCATTGTCTTTTAAGCCGACACCGACTGTAGACAAATTTTTCTCCAAATAAGACCAGCGAGATATCTGCTATCATAGAATTTCACATAATTGGCAAAGAATAATACAGAGAAATAAGATTTCTTAAAAGTTTTGTTTGAAAACTCATTTAATTCATAGGTAAACAACATAAGCTATCTTTAATTATGGACAACCTTACAGTAGAAATCCAATTTCTCAGAAGTCTTGGATAGATGCAGTATTGCTACTTTACGGATGCAAAGTCTCAAAAGTAGAAATAATAGAAAAAATAACCAGAGTATTAAAAACATAACTGATAAATAATATTTGAAATAATTATATATTATACCAATAATATAATTTTTCAAGTTACTTGGGTTTCATTAGGTACAATTTATAAAACATTAATGTTTTAAACAACTTTAATAAACTCTAAATTTATGACACATTTGATTAATATACTTCATAATGTATTTTGTATCACAATAAACATTAGTTAATTTTAATGCATAGATCTAAATTCTTAATTTGTATAAAAATATGCTAAATATCTCAAGTTCCACTTTTTTATTCTCTACAAATCTGAATGATAGCATACAAAACCGCACAAAATTAGTAGCATAAATTACATATTGTATAAAACTCTGTATTTTCTAATGTAATTATATCACGCATTTGAATTATAGTTTGAAATCTGAAATAAATAATTAAATTCTGGATAATATTTTGATAAACAGTGAGATTAATAAATCGTTCTTTTACCCCAAAATTCAGTATCATATTGGGTATTCATATTTCCAGAATGAGGCTTTTTTGTTGTCAAATAAAATTTAAATATGTTTCTTTTGGAGCAATATCAGTGGCAATGATGAAATAAGGACCTCCAAAAATCTGTGTCTCCATTAAAACAATTAAAAAACTGGTGAAAAAATAACTTTTTCAGAATTATTTAAATTAACCAAAGGTTCAGAAAAAATCTTCAGTGCTTATTCAAGAAAAACTGCTGAATCTTGGTAAATGCAGTGAGATCTGTGAGATTTTAACTTGCCCAGTTCCTAGTTCTCTCTCTCCAGCTACACAGTAGCCTTGATTACCAAGAGCTCCACAGTTCTACTGAGAACCAGCAGTAGAGCAGCCCTGGATTTGGAATTACTCAAAATCCCCATTTGCAGAGAACTGTTAGCGTTTGACCTGTTTGACAGTACTCTGGGAAGCCACACTCCTAGAGGATTGTGTTCATTTGTCCTGACTGAATTGTTCTGTGCAAAGACTCTTCCTCTGAGCACTTGTAGAAAACAATCAACATCAATTGCTTAACACTGTAGCTGTTTGAGATAATACAATGGGGTGAATAGGATTTGACCTCCAACCCCCCAAAAAATCTTAAAAGGAAGACCTAGAAAATGAGATATCCTTAGGGGGCTTTGAAAGCTTGGACATATTTATGAAAATAAAAAGAAAGAGTAACACACGTGTACACCGGTGCACATACCCAGGAAAGAACAGAGGAGGCTCTGAAATCTCACTTTAACATGACCATGAAGTTCTATTCAAGAAAGAAATTGAAGCTAAAGCAGATTTGTAGATCTTCTGCCTGAGAATTGAGTGAATGCCCAACATGCACAAAAAGCCTCTTTGCAAAGGCTTAGAGACTTACTAGTTCAAGATTTTTTTTATGTAAACCAATCTACACAGTAAAGAAACTTAAGAAACTGAGATGAACTCAAAGACATTCATATCCAATATAATTAAACTGTAAACACATCATAATCAAAGTGTAGACTGACAAAGACAGAATCTTGAAAGCAGTGAGAGGGAAGTGACTCATCATCACATAGGAATCTTTAATACAACTAACAGTCAATTTCTTATCAGAAATCTGGAACCCAGAAGGTATCAATAGTAGGATTACTTACTCAAACTGCTGCATGGGATAAGTCAGTCAGCTAAGATTCTATATTCAAGAAAAATGATTATTTCAAAGTTAATGACAATTTAAGACATTATGTGTAAGGTAAAACAAAAATAATTGTCACAATCAGAGCTTGTCCTGTAAGAAATGGTAAAGGGAATCCTTAAGGCTGAAATGAAAAAACACCATACACTATACAAATCCACATTGAAAAATTAAGAGATCTGGTAAAAAGTAACTATCTGTGTAGCTATAAAAGACCATTTTGCTTGTAATCTTATTTTCCTACATGATTTAAAATACAGCTGTGCAACGCAATGCACGCAACACTGTTCTGAGGGTATATAATGTGCAAAGGTGTAATTTGTATGACAATGAGAAAAAAGAGGGGGGTAATGGTGCTACATAGAAACAAAGGTTTTGTATAAAGTAGAAATTAAGTTCTTATTAAATCAAACTGTACTGTTATAATTGAGATCTTAATTGTAATCCCAAGGGAAACCAATAAGAAAACATTTTAAAAACATATAGTAAATGAAATATCAAGGATATTAAAATGGTACACTAAGCAATGTCTATGTAGTGTAAAAAATGAAGCAATGTGGAATTAGAGGAACAATAAAGACTGCCATAAGAAAACAAAAAATATAATGGAAGACATTAATCCTATGTTATCAGTAATTACGTTAAATAGAAATGGACTAAAGATTTCAATCTGAAAACAGATTAGCAGAATGAATTAAGAAAAAAATATGTAGATTGGCAGAATGGCTTAAGAAGAAAACATGATACGAATATACTCTGTCTACAAGAGATTAACTTTAGCTTCAAACACATGAATAAGTTGGAATATCTGCAATGGCTATACCAATATCAGAAAGAATACAGCTTAAGTTAGAAAGTATTTTAAAAGAAAAAGAGAGTAAATATTATAATGATAAAAGAAGTTAATCCATCAGAAACTGTGAAACTTATAATCATTTAAGCAGTGCTTGTAACAACAGAGCTCCAAAATACATAAACCAAAACCTGACAGAACTCAAAGGAGAAATGAAATAGAAAATTCAACAGTAAGAATTGGAAACATCAATATTCTAATTTAACGACAGAATATTTAGGCTAAAGACCAATAAGGAAATCAAAGACTTGAAGAACTATAAAACAGATCTAACAGACATCTACAAATTAAGACCTGAATGTAAAACCTTATATTTATGGTCAATTGATTTTCAGCAAGTGTGCCAAGACAAATAAAGAGAAAAATACTAGTGTTCAATAAATGATGCCAGGACAACTGGATTTGGACCCCTACCTCATATCTTACACAAAACAAAAAATCTACCAAAGATTTAATGTAAGAGCAAAATTATAAAACTATCTTCACCCCCCAAAAAACACATGTGTAAAATGTTTGTGATATGGAATATACAATAATTTCTGACATATGACAGCAAAAGCATGAGCAACACAAGAAAAAATAGATAAATTAGACTATGTCAAATTTTGAAACTTGTGATTTAGAATACACCATTAAAAAAGTTAAAGGAGGATATATAGAATGGAGGTCAATATTTGCAAACAAATAGAGTGATTACTATCCAGAGTGCATAAAGAAAAAAAAGCAACCTCTCATAACTCAACAATAAAAATTAACCTACTTTAAAAATGGGTAAAAAGCTAAAGGGGGTAGATTTGAGGGTGGGAGGTGGGGATGGGTGGGGCAGGGGGCTGCAGTGGGGTAAAAATGGAGATAACTGTACTTGAACAGCAATAAAAAAATGGGTAAAGTATTTGAATAAATATTTCTTCAAAGGAGATATAAAAATGGCCAACACATTCATGAAACAATGCTTAACCTCAGTAATCTTTAGGAAAATGTAAATCTAAACCATGATTAAAACCAGTCCACATTCACTAAGGGGCCTACTTAAAAATTAGACAATAGCAGTGCTGGTAAAGAGGTGATTGAAAAAAAGAACCCTAATACACTGTTGGCAGGAATGTAAAATGACACAGTTGCTTTGGAAAAGTTTGATAGTTAATGACAAAGTTAAATAGTTACCATGGGACCTAGCATTTACACTCCTCACAAATAGACAAGAGAAGAGAAACCATAGGTTCACACTAAAAGTTGCGTGCAAATTTACATAGTAACATTATCCACAATAACCGAAAGGTGACATTGCACAAATGTTCATCAACTAAATAAAGGATAGTCAAAATGTGATATATCCAAATAATGGAATGTTATCTAGTCATATATTTTGAGAACTTCATGGTAAATGAGAAAGTGAAGCAGGAAATATGGCATACTACGTGATTCCACTATTATGAACTGTCCATAATAGTTAAATCCATACAGAAAAAGTAGATTGTTGCTGACAAGGCACTTAGGTGAAATGGGAATATGGGGAGTGACTGCTAATTGACACAGCATTTTGGGGGGGTAACAAAAATTTTCTGTAATTTGATGCAGTGATTGAATCACAAGTTTTTGAATATTTCTAAAACCATAGTTGAAAACTTTAAAAATGCTTAATTTTATGGTACGTGAATCATAGTTCAGGGGAAAGACATTGAAAAAAGTCTGCTTTCTTCCTTTTTCTCCTCTCTTTTCAAAGAGCTATAGTCTTATTCCTGAATTTTTTATTTTACTACTTTGCCTATGGATTGTCATCTATCAAAGCTTAAATTTCCTAGTTGTTCTCAAAATTATACTAGAAAGAGAAAGCAAGAACAAGAGAGTAAAAGAGCTGGGCAGAATTATTGGATTTAAATGGATATAATTCACATAATTTTTAGCATCATAATATCCACTTGCATAATCTTTCTGCCTTTCTTACTAAAAATATAAAAACACGTTAAATAAGAACATTCAAACACATTCTCTTCATTATGCTTTTACCAGTAAATGTTCCTTCATTTCTATCAAACACTTTTGAATTTTTACAGTAGCATCAACCACGAAGTTTGCCATTTATCACTCACGGCTCTTAAGACACTGAAATGTGGCAGCTGTGTAAAATACACACTGACTTTTGCAGACACTGAAATAAATAGTAATGTAACCATATCATTAATAATTTTAACTTTATATGTTGAATTGATAACATTTTTATGTACTGTGTTAAATAAGCTTTATTAATGTCAATTTATCCCTTTTTAATTTAATTTTATTTTTATTGTATGTTTTTCCATTACCATGTGTGCACGAGAAAATTTAAAAGTACGTATGTGGCTTTCATTACATTTCATGATCAGCTCTTGTTAGAACACCCTCCCACGCAGACACTGGATCTTGAGAATTGAAATGTCTGAACATCACTTTTAGAGTGAACAAATAAACTATTTATTTAAAAAATAAAGAATGCCTCCCACATTAAAATGGAGTTACTTACAGTTATGTATATTTTAAAACTGTCATTCACTTTAAAAAATATATTTTATTTATTTATTTTTAGAGAAGGGGAAGGGAAGGAGAAAAAGAGGGAGAGAAACATCAATGTGTGGTTGCCTCTCATGCTTCCCCCACTGGGACCCTGGCCCACAACCCTGGCATGTGCCATGATTAGGAATTGAACGAGTGACCCTTTGGATAGCAGGTCAGTGCTCAATCCCTTGAGCCACACCAGTCAGGGCTCATTTACTTTTTATTGTCTCTAACTCACATATTTTATTGTAAACTCTGAATGAAGACATCTGGATATCTAATATCTCTACTCTGTTCACTTCTGTATTTTATTATTTCTATAGGAGCATTTGCATTTTATAAACTTCGAATTTACTCAATAACTAGAGTCATTTGTAACTTTGAAAAGTGTGTTAGATTGTCTCTGCTTCCCCTCCATTGTATACTTCTTCACCCTACCATTCCCACAGGAGTCTGGTCTCTACCAGGCTGCACCACCTGCATTTCCTGTCCTCTAACTTTCAGTTTGGTTTGGCCAGTAAGATACAAAGAAGAAATAAGGAGAGAAACTATGGTCATTTATTTTCCAGTTGCTCTCACTATCAGCTGCCATTTGAGCTTGGCTGTGTTTCTCTAAGACCAGAGGTTGCAAAGAAACCCTGTTTGAGATCTATGGTTCCCTCTCAGTGGGATCTGTGAAAGACTGTGGCTGTCAAAGTCTTCCCAGCTGTGGTAGTGCTTCATCATTACTGTTCCCTTATCCTTGGCTATCCCCTGGTACTGAGCCGGAGCCCTACATTCTCTTCAGCCACCTGTTTGGCTCCACCCTCTGTTTTCTGCCAGGTCCTTCACTGATACAAAGAGTATCTTTTCTATGCTGTATCCATTATTTCTACAATGGACTTTTCTAAGCACTCAGTGTATTTGGGAATAAGCCCTAAGGGGACTAACCTTCTAAAGTGTGAGATTGGACTTTTGATCTTAGAGACTTGGAAAGATTCCTGAAAAGTTTTTTGTCTATGTTTTTCTAGGTCCTTAAAATGATTTTGCAACTCTTTCTGGATATCTGTATAAGAAACAAAGATTTTGTTTTCATTTGCTAAGCGTACTTTTCCACAGAGACTGTACCGACTCTACATGGCCAGGATGGAAAGTTTCCACGTTGTTTTTCATCTGTCACAGATCATCATGCTGTTCTAGATAAGCGTTCATCAAATATTTTTGATCAAGTACCATTAAAAGAAACTTCAAAAGCAATGTACTCACATATTTCTAAGTTAGGAACTAAAATATTTTCCAATGTGTAAATATACCTGCAAAGGATGTTTTGTCTATGTGTTGTAAACATAGATATTTTAAAGTATCACTCACACATCTCTCAATCACATATGCTCAATGGTATCAGAATACCATTGGGGTTTGACATTATTATCATCCAATTTATATATTGATGAAAAAGCTCCTCATCAATAAATGGGAATTTTGTATCATTTTTTCTTCTCCTTGTACTATTTCCACTTAATTCCCTGCATAGAATTATAACTTAATACAGTATGTTTTTCATCTTGAAAGTATTTTATTGATCCTCTTTCATATTTCAGTGTAGAAAATATATATATATATGTATGTGTGTATACACACACATAAAAATTAGCATTGAGTTTTTACCATAACATAAGATTTATGTGTTAAAAATATTCTCTTGGTTAGAGGTCCAGTTTGCTTGCAAATCAACAAGAATATATTAAAATGTTACATATCATTACTGAGATGATAGGCAGAATATAGAACTGGGAAAACATCGACTCCCCTGTTCCCTCAAGGGATGGCACACAGGTACAGGGCCATGTGCATCAATCCAGACTTTACATTCCAAGCTGTCACAGTGCTGAGGAAGCTCTGAAGAAATGACTCTGGCCATTTATGGACAAGAAGGGATGCAAGGGTGAAAGAAAGGAAGAGTGAGGGAGGCGGTCTAGGAATGGAAAAGCATTTGGTACTGAGTCAGAGTGGGGAAAAGTGTCTCTAAGGTTTTCCACTTCACTCTACATAAGGACGCTTTAACAGAAGAGCCTGAAGACTTCTGTCCAAGGCTTCTGATAGAGAGACTTAGGAATGAAGGCTCCAAGAGCTAGAAATGCAAAAAGCATGACTAGTTGTGTTTTTTGGGGGGAGCTTGAATTGTTGAGTGCGACTCCCTTCAGAGGCTGTGAATGGAGTGTGAATGGGTCTGGCATGGGGAGGCACTGTTTCCCCATGAGTCTTGGCAGGCAAAGTCTTTGTGACTGCCTATGGCCATGCCTTAAAATATCACACAGGTTTTTAACCAGGAGCTTAGATATTTAACCTAAGTTATATGTTAAATATCTCAAATGGATTTTTTCATCAAATATTATGTTTAATGATATTTCAGCTGACAACGGGATCAAGTCATCTTTTAATTGTGTTAAAGCAAAATTTTCAGTTGACATATACAAAATGTTTAGCACCTATTTTGCAAAAGTAGTCCCAACATTTGCTACCAAGTTGTTAGAAAAGGTGTTTAGGGAAGAAAAACCAAACCTCTGTCAAATCAGGTGCCTTCACAGTCAGATCAATTTTAGAAAAGTATATAGCCATAGTTTAGGGTTTAGGAAATCAGTGCTATTAAACTGTCTATATAAACCCTTTCACCTCTTCTAAGATCTTCATGTACCCCAAAGGGGTGCACATACTCAGTGTGGGGATGGGCGTGCTAATCGCATAGGCGGGATTTGGAAGAGCCAGAACACAAATCCTAGCACAGTCTGGGGAAGGTGTTTGCTGCACTACACTGCACGTGGTTCAGGCTGCAAGATCTGCCTTCAAACATATTATTACGATTTGACCACATCAGGAAAAAATATTTTACTTCCCATACTTGTTTTTAGGAAGTGGCTGGACTGGAGCCAGCAATGGATATAACTCAGAAGACTAATGTTCCCAATGACAGCTGGGCAGCAGATCAAGAACCACAGGTCCACTTTGGACCCACAGGAGAGAGGCAACAGTGATGTTCACTGGGGAAGGCATCAACCGATGCTGCTGACAGAACTGTGCTGTTAATGTCCTGAGAGCAAAGTAAATGCAGTCTTTACTCCTACCCAGCAGTCTATTCAAATGGAATAATGTGAAACTAAAAAAAATATTGTGTATCTTTTAGAAGGAAGTAGAGAAAAATAGTCTGATATCCCCAAGACAGGGGAACATTTCTTAAAGAAGAAACTAACAAAACACAAACACAAACCCTTAAGGGAAATGGCATTAAATGTTAAAAACTAATTTTAAAAAAAGGAAAACCTGTGTTGAGGAAAAGTCTGTTTTAAATAAGTGAAAATAAAAACCATATGATGAAAATGTGTAGGTTGAATTAATATATATTGTTTATATGTATATACTGAGGACTGTCCATAAAGTATCCAGCCATGCACTATTGGAAAACGAGACATTTATTGAGGAAGATTCAAGATACAAGAAACATTGTACGCAGGACAATGACACCTTAATCCTCTTCAAAGTTATGGTTTTTTTAGTAATTCTGGTTCATTAGTAGCAGTTTGAATAAAATCATTAGCAACTACAGCAAGATGTTCCTTCTGCTCTGGTAGCAGAAGTCACAGAATGAATTTTGCCACAACACATTTCATGCCAGATTCCTATGTCAAAATCTCAAGACACAGTAGTTTTCGAAATCCCCAGATCAGCTTCTCTAGCTCCCCCACTGTCGGTTGCCAGTCTTTGTTGACTAGAGCCCGTATGGTGACATGTTCAACACTTTCAGGGGGTCTGCTTGTTGCAGGCCTTCCAGAACGTGGATCACTTTCAACAGGTTCTCAACCATCTTTGAAGCTTTTGTGCCACAATTTGATTTGTGCTTCATTCATTGCACCATCCCTGAAAGTCTTCTGAATCATCCAATAGTTTCCATGGAGGAATGTTCAAGCTCAACAGAAAATTTGGTGCAGATTTGTTGCTCTGCTCACTCAGTCATTTTGAATGTGATGGCCACACAGTACACCTGCTCACTCAATGGTGTCTACCGCCACCACTGACTAGTACAGTGAAGTTGTCATTGTTCACACATGTGCATTCCAGTCCACTCTCCTTGGCTGCCAGGTTACACTGATGTTATGTAAACCGTTCTTGTTATACTAACAATAGCTGGACTTTTCATATATATACACACACACACACACACACGTATATGGCAAATTGCTATGAAAAAATCACTACACTCAGTAGAACAAATGAGCAACTGTATAAAGTGACAGTAGTAAAAGTACAAATAATACGTACAATAAAAATATGCAAATTACTCAGCAACAAAGAAATAGTTGCAAAAGATTTTATATGTCTGACAACTTCAGGTCTTAGCAAGAATTTGGAGCAATGATATGTCAGTTGTGAAAGTATAAATTGTTGAAAGCAATTTGGTAATTTGGTAGTATCTAGCAAAATTAGAAATATGCATATGCCTATGAGCCAACAATTATCCAATTATATGTATATAATCTGAGAAAATCTCTTCTGATGCTCACAGGTATACATGTATATAAAAGTATCCACTGGAGAAATGTTTTTAAGATTTAAAAAAAGGTCTTAAACATTCATCAACTTCAGAATAGATAAATAACATTGAATAAAGTACTACTACACAGCTACAGAAATGAATGATCTATCACAAGATGTAGAAACATGGATATTCTTGAAACAGTATGAACGAAAAAGCAAACTAATGAATGGTATGCACAGTATGGAAATATTTAGATAAATTTATAGTATATTACAACAGGCCATATGATGCTTAGTGACATATGCATGTTTAGTGATACATTTATTTCAGAATTTAGGCAATAACAAACTACAAATTGAGGATGGTTATTAGCTCAAACAGGCAGAGGAGAGAAAGTGGATGGAGGACGAGCAAATGCTGTTCAGAGGTACACAATTCTGTTTGGAGCCCTTTACTTTTTAGGCTGGCGTGTGAAAACTGGTTATTCTCTATGTCGTAGTTCGTACAATTTTAAATGCAGTTGATCGTTGAACAATAATGAGGATTAGTAGCACTGACCCCCACCGTAGAAAATCTGCATATAACTTTTGGCTCCACACTGGCCATTTGCTTCTGGGATTCAATCAACCCCTGATCAAAAACAGTATTTTTGATGCACGATTGGGAATCTGGGTCTGAAAGCCATGGCTGGAAATGAAAAAATACTGTTTTGCACCTAGAGATGAAACACACAGATACCAAGGGCAAACTGTATTTATTGAAAAGAGAAATAAGTCCTGCTTGGAAGTGGACCTGCAGAGTTCAAACAACTGCTTCAAGGGTCAAACATAATGCATCTGAAGGGTTGTGTTTTAGGAAAGAAGTGCAATAGATCCCACTGGCAGGCTACCTGGAGAGTACTATGGGGAGTGCAGAAAAATGTGACGTCATGATTTTTAAAAAAGTGAGGAGTGAAGATGCACCAGCGAGTAATCATGCAAGTACAGAATACAGCCACCACAGGAAAAAAATGTCACATTTGAATAAAAAATAAGGGAAATTGGAGTACATTCTTACCAGTTGTTGAATTTTGTTTATGCAGTTGCAATCTGTGAAAAATTTAAAAAGTGTGCATTGTTTTTTCACAGTAAAGAGCTCACCAAGAATTTGCAAATGCCAGCTCAGAACATGTTATAGAAAGCTAGTCATTCAGACAAATTTCCTTTCCTCCTTAGCCAAAAGAAGTGAGAAAAATTAATTATAAGTAATTTTCCAATCATTTCAGTGATATGAGATATTGTGGCACATATAAATTAGTAGATAATGCTTTTCTATTACTATTGTATAATTGTGTATATAAAGTATAATGTAGCTATAGTCATTTTCCATCTTAATAAAATAAAGCGTATATGGAACAGGACAGAAGGCAAGGTAAAGCAGGTAAAACAGAAGGATAAGGCACTAATGCGTAATCTTAAGAGTAAAGAATCAGGAGATAGTTTATAGTGGACGGTATAAAACAAAGTGTCAATTATGTCATTTAATATTGCAACAGTGACCTGTCAAGGAACTTAGATAAGAATATAATGGGGTGATATTTACATAATATGTCAAATTTACAGCTAGTTAGATCAATCGGAGTGTACCCATCGCCAGCATCCATGCTGGGACAGAGCTCTGAAAGTCCCCTCTGTCCGGGAGAAGTGTGGGGATAGGCAGTGCAGGGCACTCAGGGTCTTCAACCATCTCATCTGCCTACTCACTTTCAGATGGTGACTTTATTTCCAATTCATTGAGAATACAGGCCTATTCATTTTATTGTGCTTTGCTTTATTACACTTCACTGACATTGTGTTTTTTACAAACTGAGTGCAAGACCCTCCACCAGCAGAAATACTACAACTCACTGGATTGCAATACTCGCATTGTTGTGGCAGTCTGGAACCAAACCAGCAATATGACCAAGGCACGCTGGTATAGGAATCACCAGGTTTGAATTCCATCAGATTCCTACTTAATTTTCAATGTACTTACATGTGCATCTATTTTGTTCACCCTATCTTGTGTTACATTAAAATTTATCCCTCCTTCTTATTCCAAAATATTTACTCTGGTTCCTATTTCCTTTAACAATCTTAAGAAATTTCCTACATTGGTCACTCATTTCTCTCTTGTCTTAAATCAGCATTTTCTCCCTCTGTAGAAGAATATTCTGGATCCAATATGGCAGCAGGGCAGGTGGAAGACACACACACTTCCTCCCAGGACCAGACTGGAGTTATAACTAAAATACAGAATAATCAACCTGAATAACCAACCAACAAGTAGCAGAACAAAAGTCTTATAACCAAAGAGTTACAGAAGAATCCACGTTGGGACCAGTAGGAAGAGCAGAGACTCACAAAGGACTGAACCAATTCCCATGGGTGGTGGCTGCAATCCCTGAGGGATATCTAGCTGCAAAATTTCCCCCTGAGAAGTGTGGGGTCTCCACCCTGGACTCCCCAGCACAGAGTAGTGGAAGAGACACACATGTAACATTTGGTTGTGAAAAACCATGGGGGTTCTTTCCATCACGGAAGAAAGAAGGTGGCTAGAGATACAGAGGCTTTCTTAAAGGGCCATCACATACAATCTCATTCAAAGCTACTCACCCTGTGTTCCAGGCAGAAAGAGGGCAGAACAAACTAGAGTTGTGTGAGGAGAGACTGGAGTTTGTGGCCCCATGTGGAGAGCCCAGTTTTCAGGATCCCTGTGCTCAGTCCCTCTCCCACATCACAGACACCATTTTCATTGCCTGGAGTATGCCACCATTTATTGCAACAGCCTGGGAGAATGCAATAGCCCCATCCTTTAGACTCCCTGCCTGCCCTGTAGAGATCATGCCCTGCTAATTATCCCAGGGCATAGGGGTCTGGGCAGACACAGGGGGTGTCAGTGACTGAGTCATATGGGGCTTTGGGGTGGGGACTATTCACCCCACTTTCCCATGACCCTGACAAGTAGCATATCCCCTGCACTGGAGATCTGTTACCCAAAACTTTGGGGCTCCCAGCAGCCCCACCCTCTTAACTCTGGGTAGAATCTGGGATATACAGGATTGTGTGGCTCTAGAACAGGGGACATGTTTTTCCTCACATGCTGGATTGATACGGAGTCTTCCTTCACTGGTAAAATCTTGGTCTGTTTAGTACTGATATACTCTGCTGGCCTTGACCTTGACTGTCTGAGACACCACCATGCCACAAAGATCAGTGGGTACCCAGCAGGTATCAGCTAGGCTTAATATATCCTGGGAGGTTTGCTGAGTGGCCTAACACCCAGCACGGATACCATGTTTGAATTTGTATCAAACTGATGAACACCACTTGCCCTTACCTGGTACTCACTGGGAACCTACCTCATGCAACTTGAGTGCTGCCAGAGGCTCTTTCAGTGACTGAGTCTAACAGGCAGCCAGCAGGCAGAGGCAGTTGGAGGCAGAGGCGGATCTCTGGATGCCATGAGCGTTTTGCTGACCAGTCCCCCAACTCGGTGCTGTGGAAGCCAATCTTGGTGTACAACTTAGTCCTTCCCATGCACACAAAGACCCAGCAGAGGCAGCCACAAACTAATAGTTGATTTGCAGCTTTAAACACTTCACCCAGGGTGAGTCACAGGCAGTGTCTGATACTCACTTTCACCAGATTCCCTCTGAAGAGGTTCCACAATAAACACACCCAGTAGCCATCTTCAGACGGTATCAAAGCAGGATCAAAATAGCTTCACAAGTGGCATATCCAAAGGAAGATCTCAGCAGGCACCAGACCTTTCTGAGGCAAAATTGGCTTTGTGTAGTCAGCACCTTTAAGCAGCACATACACTGTGGTCAGGGTTGATCCTCACAATCAGCCAGCCTGAGGGTCTGCCCCACACATGAACGAGCCAGCAGCAATCAAGACTCAATTACAACAGGAGGGTGTACATAACCCACACAAGGGTCATTCCTGGAGAACGCAACTCAGGTGATAAAGGAGACTGGATCATGGGTCTCACAGGACAGCTACAACAAAAGGCCACCCTACTAAGAATGGGAGACATAGCAGATCCTCCGAATACACAGAAAAAAAAAAAAAAAAAACCACACATACAAAGAGACAGCCAAAATGGAGAGTCAAAGAAACATGTCCCAAAGGAAAGAAAAGGAAACGTCTCCAGAAAAAGAATTAAATGAAATGGAGGCAAGCAATTTACCAGATACAGTGTTTAAAAAATAAATATATAAGGATTGTCAAGGAACTTACTGAGAACTTCAGCATCATGAAAAAGGACACATAAATTATTACAAAGAACCAGACAGAAATGAAGAATACAATATCTGAAATGAATACACTAGAAGGAATAAATAGCAGGTGAGATAAATCAGAGAAACAAATCATCAATTTGAAACACAGTTAGCAAGAAACACCCAATCAGAGCAGAAAAAATTAGAATAATTTAAGGTAATTTTGATCAACATGAGGGGTAACAATATCCACATCACAGAGGTATCAGAAAGAGAAGACAGAGAGCAATAGATGGAGAACCTATTTGAAGAAATAATGGCTGAAAACTTCCCTAACCTGGTGAAAGAAAAAGACACACAAGTCCAGGAAGCACAGAGTCACAAACAAGATGAACCCAAAGGGACCCACACCAAGACTCCTCATAATTAAAATAGCAAAGCATAAAGACAAAGAGAGAATCTTAAAAGCATCAAGAAAAGACAATTACCTGCAAGGGAGCTCTCATAAGACTGTCAATTGTTGGCTCAACAGGAATATCACAGACCAGAAGAGACAGGCAAGAAAAATACAAAGCGATGAAAAGCAAGGGACAACAATCAAGACTACTTTACCTAGAATTTAAAATTTAAGGAAAAAAATATGGGGGGGAGTTATAAGGGGAATAAATGGTAATAGAAAAACATAATGAAGATTATATATTTTTAAAAAGATTATAAAGGTACACAAATAAATAAACAAATAAAATTTAAAGAATAAAAAATACCTTCCCACATAAGAAAAATCCTAAATGAGTCCAATACCACCAAACCAGTGTTACAAGAAACATTAAAGGGTCTACTTTAAGGAAAATAAAATAGAGGAACATAGTTATAAAGAATAAAATGGCAATAAATGTGTACCTATAAATATTCATTTTAAGTGTAAGTGGCTTAAATGCTCTAATCAAAAGACATCAAGTAGTTGAATGGACAACAAAACAGAAAAAGATATTTAGAACAAAAAATATCTTAGAACAAAAGATACACACAGACTAAAAGTAAAGATATAGAAAAAGATATTTCATGCAAGTGAAATGGAAAAAAAAAGAGCTGGGATAGAAATAGTTAGATAAAATAGACTTTAAAACAAAGACTACATAGTAAGAGACAAAGAAGGACACTGCCTAATGATAAAAGGAACAATCCAACAAGAGGATTTAACAATTGTAAATATTTATGCACTCAACATAAGAGCGCCTAAATATATAAAGCAAATCTTGATTGGTATAAAGGCAAAGATTGATAATATATAGTCATTATACAGGATTTTAACACCCCATTGACATCAATGGATACAGCTTAAAAAAAAACCAAAATGATTCCAGATAGAAAATCAATTTAAAAAGTAGCCTTAAATGATACTCTACATCAGATAATTTAATTAATGTCTTTGCAGCATTTCACCCCAAAGCAACAGAATATACAGTTTTTTTTTTTCAAATGAACATGGAATATTTTCTAGGATAGGCCACATGTTAAGACAAAAAAAAACCCTCAATAAATTTAAGAACATTGAAATTATATCAAGTATTTTCTCTGATCATAATGGTATGAAACAGGAAACCATCACAAGTAAAAAAAAAAAAACAAATCTGAAAAACACACAAAGATATGGAGGCTAAATAACATGTTAATAAGCAATGAATGTGGTTACAATTAGATCAAGGAAGAATTCAAAAGAAATTGTGAAAGAAATGAAAATAAGAATACAGTCACTCAAAACCTATTGGACACAGTGAAAGTGGTACTAACATTAGGAAAATCCATAGAATTATAGGTCTTCCTCAAGGAACAATAAAAAAATCTCAAAAAAAATTAAGGAAATGATAAAGAGTAGAGCATAAATAAATAAAACAAAGCCTAAAAAATTACAAAAGATCAATGAAACCAAGAGATGGTTCTTTGAAAAGTTAAACAAGATTGGCAAACGTTTAATGATACCAATCAAGAAAAAAAAGAGAGAGGACCCAAATAAATAAAAATCAGAAATGAAAGTGGAGAAGTAACAACTGACATCACTGAAATACAAAGGATTGTAAGAAAATATTATGAACCTCTATATGCCAACAAATTGGGCAATCTGGATGAAATGAGTAAATTTCTGGAAACATGCAATCTTACAAAAATGAATCAGGAAAAATCATAAAACCTAAATAGACTAATTACAACTAATGAAATTGAAGCAGTAATCAAAAAACTTTCAACAAGTGGAAGTCCTGGAGCAAATGGCTTCATAGGTGAATTTCTCCAAACATTCAAACGACTAACACCTATTATTCTCAAACTATTCCTAAAAATTCAACAGAAAGGAAGAATCTGAAACTCATTTTATGAGGGTAGCATTATTCTAATTAAAAAACCAAATAAAAGTACTACAAAGATAGACAATTATAGGCCAATATCCCTGATGCAATAGATGTTAAATTCCTCAACAAAATATTAGTAAGCCAAATGCAGCAATACATTAAAAAGATCATACACCATGATAAAGTGGCATTTATTTCTGTGATGCAAGTTTGGCACCATATCTGCAAAACAATAAATGTGATACATTACATAAAAATGAAGGATAAAAATTACATGGCTATGTCAATAGATGCAGAAAAGGCATTTGATGAAATCCAGTATGCATTTATGATAAAAACTTTCAGCAAAGTGGAGATAAAGGAAACATACATAAACATAATAAAGGCCATATATGACCAGACCACAGTCAACATTATACTCAATGGGTAAAAACTAATTTTCCCTTGAGATCAAGAGCAAGACAGGGATGTCCACTTTTGCCTCTCTTATTCAACACAGTACTGGAAATCCTAGCTACAGCAATCACACAAGAAGACAAAAAAAACCCCATCCAAATTGGAAAGGAAAATGTAAAATGTCATTATTTGCAGATGGTATGATGTTGTATATAGAGAACCCCAAAGATTCTACCAAAAACTACTAGAATGGATCAATGAATTCAATAAAGTATCTAGTTGATACAAAATAGGATACAGAATAAATATCCAGAAATTAGTTGCATTTTTATACTCAATAATGAACTATCAGAAAGGGCAACTAAGAAAATAATCCTATTTAAAATGAAATAAATAAATAAATACATAAATAAATAAAATACCTAGGGATAAGTTTAACCACATATATAAAACAACTGTACTTGGATAAGTATAAGACAATGAAGAAAGAAATGGAAAAACATACAAATAAGTCAAAGCATATACCATGTACATGGATAGGAAAAATTAATATCATTAAAAACTCTATCTTATCCAAAGCATTCTATAGATTCAATTCAATCCCTATCACTATATCAATGGCATATTTCAGATCACTAGAACGAATATTCCAAAAATTTATATGAAATCACAAAAGACCCCAAATAGCTACAATAATCTTGAGAAAGAAGAACAAAGTGGGGCAAAATTATGTATCTGATATCAGACTATACTAAAAGGCCATAGTAATCAAAACGATATGGTACTGGCATAAAAACATATATATAGATCAAAGAACAGTGTAGAGAGCCCAGGTACACCCATACCTTTATGGTCAATTAATACTTGACAAATGAGGCAAGAACATAATAATGGGGGAAAGACAGTCTATTTAATAAATGGTGTTGGAGAAACTGGCCAGAGGTGCAAAAAAATGAAACTAGACCACCTTCTAACACCATACATAATAATAAACTGAACATGGATTAAAGATGTACATGTAAGACTTAAAACCATAAAGATCTTAGAAGAAAACCTAGGCAGCAAAATCTTCGACATTGCTCATACCAATACTTTATCTGATGTATCTCCTCAGGAAAGGGAAACAGAAGAAAAATAAGTGAATGATCTGCATCTAACTAAAAAGTTTTTGCACAGCAAAGGAAACCATTAACAAAATTAAAAGACAACCAATTGAATGGGAGAACATATTCACCAATGACACATCTAATAAAGAGTTAATATCCAAAATTTATAAAGAAGTTACACAACTCAACATTAAAAACAGAAGCAATCCAACTAAAAATTTGGCAAAGTTCTTAAATAGACACTTCTCCAAAGAGGACATACAGATGGCCAATAGATACATGAAAAGATGCTCATGCTACTAATCATTAGAGAAATGTAAATTAAAACCACAGTGAGATTACCTCACACCTGTAAGAATGGCCATCATCAATAAATCAACAAACAGCAAATGTTGGTGAGGATGTAGAGAAAAGGGAACCCTAGTGCACTGTTGGTGGGAATGCAGACTGGTGCAGCCACTGTGGAGAGCTATGTGGACTTTCCTCAATAAATTAAAAATGAGACTCTCTTATGACCTAGTTATTCCACTTCTGGGAATATATCCAAAGAAACTTGAAACACTAATTTGAAAGAGTATGTTCACTCCTATGTTCATTGCAGCATTATGTACAGTGGCTAAGATTTAGAAGCATCCCAAGTGCCCAGCTATCAGTAGATGATTGGTTTAAAAAAAAAACAAAACAGTGGTATATTTACATGATGGAATAACACTTGGCCATAAAAAAAAAGGAAATCTTACCTTTCTGCAACAGCATGGATTGACCTGGAGAGCATTATGCTAAGTGAAATAAGCCAGTCAGAGAAAGACAAAATATATGATGTCACTTATACCGAGTGAGGCACAAATAATGCCTCTTTTATTACAAAATCATAAGCATGTAATTCTGTAACATAACAAAATCACACTCAAGTACCATATGACATTTTAGGTGAAATTTTCAAATTAAAACTATAAATCATTACACCCATATTAATACCCTACCAACCACATTCAATTAGCATTACTTATGCCTGGCCCTGTATGTAGAATCTAATGAACAAAATAAACTAAGAATAAAAAGGCATAGATAGAGAGAACAGATTGAAAGCTGTCAGAAGGGAGGGTAATTCAGGAGACGGTGAACAGGTGATTAAAAAGAAAAAAGGAAAATGTCTTAGACAGACAATAGTATGGCACTATGGTGATTGCAGAGGGAAAAGGGGTCTGGGGGAAGGTGAAAGAAGGTAAAGATGGAATACATGGTGATGGAAGGAGACTTGACTTTGGTGATGAACACACAATACAATATATAGATGATGTATTATAAACCTACGTAATTTTATTAACCAATGTCAACTCAAATTCAATTAAAAAAGAACATTCATATTGTCACTCAAACCTGCCTTATTAGTTCATATTTTTGAAGAAACCATTGCTTCTTTGCCACAATTCTTTCCAGCTGCTACTCCATTTCTATGCTGACTTAAGTGTGTGTGTATCTATGTATATACATAACACACATACATATAAACTTTTAGAAAGAAGTAGCTACTCATAGAGACTTTACTTTCTCAGTTTTAATTCACTCTTCACTGCTCTACAGTTTAGATTCTTTCCCCATTATTACATGGAAATATCTATCATCAAGATCTCTAGAAACTTTCTTTTGCCAAATTCAGTGATCATTGTTGTCCTAATTTTACTTATACACAGTCTTTATCACAGTTGAATGTTCCCTTCTGCTGAAAATCATCTCTCTAAGCTTAAAGGACATTAATCATATCTTGCTTTTTCTAACAATCTTTACAATGAACTTCTTTACACCTTCATGTTGAAGTCTCTAGGGCTTTTTCTTTAGTCCTTTGCTCTATTTTTATGTCTACTAATGACTCCTAAATTTATTACTGGATCTCTTAAATGCCTATTTTTAATGCCAGATTTCTAATTTTATTTACAAATCTCAAGAGTAACATGTCCACAGTGGGCATAATCATTTCTCCTTATGAAAACTGGATGTGTTTCTTTTCTAACTTTTTTTAAAAGATTTTATTTATTTATTTTTAGAGAGAGGGGAAGGGAGGGAGGAAGAGAGGGAGAGAAACATCAATATGTGGTTGCCTCTCACACACTCCATACTGGGTACCTGGCTCACAACACAGTCATGTGCCCTAACTAGGAATTGAACTGGTGACCCTTTGATTCACAGGCTGGCACTCAGTCCACTGAGCCACAGGAACCAGAGCAATGGATGTATTTCTTATCATTCTGATAGTTTCTCTAGGGGGAAAATAAAAAACACCTCTGGGGACTTTCCTTATTTATCTCTCTCATCTATCCCTCTCTTTGAAAAATATTGGCAAGTCTTGTTAATGCCACCATCAAAAAAGATTTTTTTTTCCTCTTTGTGTTTCTATCCAGGGCCATTATTATAAATCAGGCCACATCTCAGCGGAACTGTTGCCACAGTCTTTTACTGTTTTCCAAATTTCTACTATTGTCCTCCATACTGAGAAATGCCAATAATTTTTAAAGCACAAAGTAGCCTGGCCCATCTTTTTCAAAGCCATACATCATACTATGTCATATCTCATGAATTTTTTCTATTGACTTCTTGTGGAACTTTGACTATGATCTTCAATCACACACATGGCAAATAAATGCACATGGCATAGGAATGCTGGCCCTTCTGCACCTTTTCAACCACACTGCAAACAATTCTTATTCTAGTTCTCTATACTCCAATAACACTGAACTCTATAGATTGTTTGAATGCATGAAGTTCTTTCTTATCCCAGCACAAACCATTTGCACTGCCTGGGCAGGCACTGTGTGTGTAAACTTTGACGCAGATCTCGTCCCGCAAGATCTGCTGTTGAGGTTTCAGTATTCAAACACACATACACACGGACTATAGAAATCCGGTGGGGGAAAAGGGGCTACGTGGCCACTCTCCAAGTTAGAGAGAGACCCCTTCACACTCGCCTGGACAGGCTTTATTGTTTTTCTAGGCCTCCTACATCAAAGATGGTCCTCATTTATTATTCATAGGTTTGTTTGGGGTGGTTATCTTTGCAGACACAGGAGAGGAAGTCACTGAGTACATCAAAGGGGGATATTTGCAATGTAAATGGCTGAAAGGGCTATGTCCCATACCTGGAGGGTCTAGCCCAGATTCTGGGAAGATAAAGATACTCAGTAAACATTTGCTTCCTCAATTCAGGGTGAGGGAGTTTTTTAGCAAGAGCAAGTCTCATAGCAGTCTAAGTACAATGCAGGCCTGATTTCCCACTGGAGAACTTATCCATGGACGTGGGTCCTGCCCACCTACTTCACTCCCCACTGGTTTTCCAAGTGGGGGCTGAGCCACATTTCCCACGCTTGGAACGGTTCCCCACAAAACTTCATGTCTCATCTTAAGTGACACCTGTTCAAAAGACATGTCTTGCCCTCCCTACCAACCTAATTGGCTGCCCCTTCCATCTATTTTTCCTACAATAAAATCTTTTCAATTTTTTCAGGGAAAATATTTCTAATTTTAAATTTATTTTTTGCTTGCATGTTTATTTTCTGTCTTACTCACTTTACAGTAAATCCATCATGGTAGCAATTATGTTTTTCTTTTTTTCACTACCAAGTGACTACTAGAACTTATTTATTATATAGATGAATGAATGATGAGACCATTACAGGTTTGAAATAACTCATACATTTACAAACAAACAACCTCATCATATGTAAACTCAGAGATTATACATACGTTCTCCAAGGCTCCCAGCTATGCCATATACACACACACACACACATATATGCACATATATAATATGTAATATATAGTATATATATGTTACACATATACTATATATATACTGAATCTTTTTATTACATTTATTGGGGTGACATTTGTTTATAAAATTATATAGGTTTCAAGTATACGATTCTATAATACATCATTTGTATATTGCATTGTGTGTTTACCACCTGAAGTCACTGAATCTTTATGGATTATTTTAAATTCACGTTCATACATATAGTTAACAACCCACACTATATGTTATATAATTTTTAATTTGTTCACTTCTGATTAGGTAGTGTTTTGTGCCATGGAGTCAGCAATCCTGTTTGGAGCTCACGAAAATAAGCAACATTGAACTAATAAATATAACAAAACCATTCATTTAATTCCCCTTTTGTTATTGCTAATTTGGAGGCAAAGTACAAATTCTAACTTTATTGTATTTTTATAGGAAAAATAAATTAGTAACATTCCCTTCCAGCAAAATAAAGAAACCCACATGGTTTCTTTTTCTTTTTTTTTTTCCTTTCTTAAAGCTCAGGTCTTCAACTTTTTTTTTAATATATTTATTGATTATGCTATTACAGTTGTCCCATTTTCCCCCCTCACCCCACTCCATCCTGCTCCCCCTTCCTCCCACTCCCCCCCCTATAGTTCATGTCCATGGGTCATACTTATAAGTTCTTTGGCTTCTACATTTCCTATATTATTCTTACCCTCCCCCTGTCTATTTTCCACCTATCATTTATGGTATTTGTTCTCTGTACCTTTCCCCTCACTCTCCCCCTCCTGCTCCCCTATTGATAACCCTCCATGTGATCTCCATTTCTGTGGTTCTGTTTCTGTATATGAAATGTTAAAGGGACTTATCTAAGAAAAAGAAGATAAAAAATATGAACAGTAAAAATGACAGCAAACTCACAGTTATTAACAACCACACCTAAAACAAAAACAAAAGCAAACTAAGCAAACAACTAGAACAGGAACAGAACCACAGGCATGGTTTCTATTTTTACATGAAACTCACGTGGTTTCAGTTTTTACATTGCCTTTCACCATAATTTTAAGCCACCCAAACCAATTCAAATAATCCCTGTACTTTTTTCTCTGGGGAACTTGCTAAATTTGCAATTTAGATAAGCAGTCAATACTCACCTCTGTTACTCTGTACACAAATATTATTTCAAAAGGAAATTCCTTGGAGGGACTGCTTTTATGAAATGTAACTTCATTAGTTACTAATGGATTGCTCTATTGTAGGTTTTCTCCCATCATGCTAATTTGGAAACTGTTAATTGCCTTACATTTCTTTTATATGGTAAAATAAATGATATCTCTGTGTGAGAATCAACCTCATTACAATTTTGCTTTCAATGAGCTAATGGTATTGACTTTATTTGACTTTTATGTTCACATTAATCTATTTATTATAGAATATTTACAAAATTCAATTGGAATGGAATTCATCCTCACATCTACTTTGCTTCTCCAGCTTTCATAGGTCTAGTATCAGAGACAAAAGAAATCCCGAATTAAATAAAAAGATATAAGTGCTCTTATAACTTTCCTCAGTGTTCACACAAATGCTTTTCACTGTTCATATGAGTTTACATAGTTTTTTTTTTTCCTTAGAAAGGGAATTACAAAACACAGCTCTTGATTCTCATTAAAAAATTTGGTTTTCCTGGTAGTAATCATTTTACTACTGATTTTTATGTATTTTATTGGTTAATAGAGATCAAACTCTGATTTTTTTCCTCAAAATACATTAATAACATTTTCACCCAGGAGTCAGAGTACTATAGAACTTAGATATAAAGGAGATATTTGGGGAATATAATTTCAGTAAATTTTATGGATAATGAAACTGTAGCATGGAAAACTTTAGTACAGTGGTTTAGCCCATGCCACTAAAATCACGGAATCATAATTCTGGAAGACTAACAGGTAGAAAATCTTTCCCTTTCCTCTCTGGAAATCATCTTGGGTAGATGGCATCACTACTACATGAGAAATAATCGTGTAGAAAGTGACACAAATTTTTACAGTTGCAACAAATCACCAAACTTTCAGTGGCTTAAAACAACACACAATTATCATTTCTGTGGGAAAGGAAGCCAGCGCCTCTTTGCTGAGTCCTCTGTTTATTGTGTCACCTGCGGTTGTAGGACTCAGATTCCTACTTCACACCTGTCATTACACAAGGGGCATTCTCAGCTGTTAGCGCCCCCTGCCCTTTCCTGCCACCTGGTTTTTCTTGCCACTTTCAGTTTGCTTCTTTAAAACCAGTAGGAGAATCTGTGCTGCTGCTTCCTGACTCTTTACTGTGCTCAGTTAATAGGACGAGGCTAACCCAGGAGAAAATTACCTATACACACTGCTTGGGAGCCTTCGTGACATGTGCAAAACCCTTCTACCACAAAATGTAACACAGTCAAAGGAGATTTATCCAACTGTATTCCTAGGGTTTGCAACACTCAAATGGAGGGTATTATTCAAGGCTGTACCCACTGGGCATAAATCTTAGAATTTTGCCTACCAAAGTTGCTAAATGATACTGTGTTCATATTTAATGCCTAAGTGAAAGGCACCAATACAAAGACTAAAAAAAATGAATGGTTTTAAGATGAAAAGGGTAAATAAAATGAATCACTCTAAAATCATTTTGTAATACTTGTCTATCTAAGCCTTAAGAATTTGATATTGATAAATATTGATAAAAAGTTACAAACTTTCAGCTGTGTGATGCATGAGAGGAGGATCTCATGTAAACCACAGAGACTATAGTTGATAACACTACATTGTGTAATTTAACTTTGCTAAGAAAGTAGAACTGAAATGCTCTCACAAAAAAAGTAAAAAAAATAAATAATGATTTGAGGTGCTCGGTGTGTTATTTAGTTAGATGAGGGAAGGAGAATCTTTTCATAATGTATACAAATATCAAATCACCATAGTATATACTTTAAATATCATACACTGATCATACCTCAGTAAAGTTATAACAAAAATCTATTACTCTTTATTATAAATTATTTTCCTTCTAAATGGCATAATTAATACAAAATTTACCCTCATTCACAAAGGACATTTGTTGATCAAGTTCAGGTTACCCAAAGGAACAGACCTCTGTTAAATGAGGAATATATACAATATAGTTGGGGGCTAAAAACATTAGTTTTTAAAAGACTTTATTTGTTTATTTTTAGAGAGAAAAGAAGAGAAGGAGAAAGAAAGGGAGAAAAACATCAATGTGTGGTTGCCTCTTGCATGCCCCCTAATGGAAACCTGGCCCAAAACCTAGGCATGTGCCCTGCCTAGGAATTGAACTAGCAACCCCTTGGTTTGCAGGCTGGCACTCAATCCACTGAGCCACACCAGCCAGGGATAAAAACATTTTATTGCTGTTGAAAACAAAGGGAAGAGGAAGAAAATTTGGTACTTAGAAAATGCAATGCAAACGACCAAAAAAATGTTATTAAATTCAGGCTCGTATTCAACTAGCAGGTAATCCTTTACTGACCTTTTTATAATCCACTTTAAGTATTCTATTAAAATGAAGAAAGGAGCAAATAATCTTACAGAATTCTTATATAAATCAGCAAAGCAAGGCTTTTCAACCATGATTGGCCATGTGACAAGTATACAGTAAACTGCCTTCTGCTTGACAAGTTGTCGTGCGTGGGAGCAAGTCATCTTGTTTACGGAATTGCAGGCATGCTCTGGAGCTCATAATATCTAACTGTCAAACCCTCTAAGTAAAGTATAATGTAGAAGTTCTTAATTTATCACAGGTCCATTTTAACCTTGGTTTAAAGAAAAAACACAAGAGCTATCACATTTTCTTTAAAAAAGTAGAGCTGGGAGGTTTTGTCTCTATTCCTTAAGACTCTGTACATTAACAAGAATCCAGACAACAGTTCAGATTATATCTGAAAAAGCTGACTAAGTAAGCACCTTTTCATTTTTGTGACTCTTTTTAGAATGTTTTTATTTAAAAGTCTTTTTTTTATAGATGGTGTACTTACAGTATGCTTGTGAGTTTCAAACCTATTCATTTAAGGCATTAATGAGGAGAAGGGGGAAAACTTGTATTTTCTGATATATTTTCCAATTGAATGTACCTGTAATTATGTTAAAGATTACCGTTAATTCAGAATGATCATAATTCTATTACATAGCTTATATTTAAGAACATACTATTCTAAGAAAAATAAGCTAGACACAGAAAGATAAATATTGCATGATTTCACTTATATGTATCATCTAAAAAATTGAAGTCATAGAATAGGTGGTTGCCAGAGGCTGAGGTTTGGAGAAAATAGTTGATTTTGGTCAAAGGATAGAAATATTGTTATAGGATGAATATGCTCTAGGGATGTGATGTACAGCATGATGTTTATAGTTAATAATACTCTTGCATACTTCAGCAGCACAATTTACAGTAGCCAAGTGCTGGAAGCAACCTATGAGCCCATCAGCAAATGAGTGGATCAAAAAACCGTGATATATTTACACAGTGGAATACTACCCAGCAGGAAGAAAGAAAGAGCTCCTACCCTTCATGACAGCATGGATAGAAATGGAGAGCATTATGCTAGGTGAAATAAGCCAGGTGGTAAAAGATAAATACCATATGATCTCATCTATAAGTGGAACCTAATCAATAAAACAAGCAAGCAAAATATAATCAGAGACATTGAAATATAGAACAAACTGACATTAACCAGAGGGGAGGGGTGGGGGGAGGGAGTAATGGGGGAAAGAAGGGGAAGGGTCATCAAGGAAAATATGTAAAGGACACATGGACAAAGCCAAAGGGGAGCAGGATTGAGGGTGGGAGGTGGGGCTGGGTGGGTGGGGTGGGGGAAAGTGATGACTGGAAAATGGAGACAATTGTACTCCAACAACAATAAAAAAATAAGAAAAAAGAAATTTGCTAAGACTATAAATCTTAACTGATGTCATCACACATGCAAAAAATTGTAGGTATATGAGGTGATGGATGTGTTAATTAACTCGATTACAGTAAGCATTTCACAATGTATACACAAATCAGTACATTATATGACTTTTAAAATTCACATTTTACAATCTAATTACATAGAAATCTTAATTGTCAATAAAACCTCAATTAAAATAAAAATAAAATATAACAACTTCTGAATATAAGAATCTTTTAATATTAATTTGCTTTTATAGTTTGGAGTACACAGTAAAAATTCATTTCTGATTTTCTGTTTCTGGTAATAGCAGGTCAGAATAACTTAGACTACAATTCCCTCTAAGGAAAAGAAAATCATCAGAATAAAATATATTGTTAAGATTTTAAAAGAGTATCAAGAACTAACAAAGCAGTGAAGAAATATCACATGGGAAATGAAATTCCAGAGAAATAAATGAATTCTAAATCTGCTTTGGCCCTGAAGACATATGCAGATTTTAGGAATCTGAACTTTCCACTGAGTGAGGCTGATTGAATTCAAACCGTGGGGCAACTGAAAGCAATGACTCCAAAAAATCACCTTTCCCACCATGTCCTGGGATCTCAAAAAACAACACCTTCAGTACGAGCCTGAAAAATGGAGGACTGCTTTCCCACAGAATTTGTTTAAGCAACCTGGGAAACCTTCAGCCATGAAATTGGTTTAAACTGGTATTGTTTACAGATTCTTGGTTGAAATGAGTGCCTATACATTCTAAAGGAAAGGAAACTGAAATCCAGACCTCACATCATTGCTATAGATAATATTTCAAGATTAATGTCTCCCACACATCAATGATAATCAGACACAAAAGGAGAAATAAGACACTGTACCTGAGAAATGCAAGAGAAACGAAAAGAACACAGAAACAGATTGTCAAAGTTTCAGCTATTAGAATAAAAACACAGAGAAGAGGAATACCTAAGTTTCAGTGTGACAACAAAGTTTTCAAGGAGGTATAAAATTTTGAACTATGTTTTGAAAAAAAATAAGGAAATGTTAGGGAGACATGTCCTTAAGGAAATATAAAAGAGTGTCCTTTTCTAAAGAAAAAAAAAACATATGATGTGTTTACCTTAGGTTGTCTGTGTGATAGAAAAGAGAAAGAAAAAAGACAGAATATGCAATGGAGTCAAGCGTATGAGTGAAAATCTTTAGGGCTTACATTGTATGAAAAGAAATTTGGACTTTATTCTGGAGGAAAGAGACAAACTATTAATGAATGATGGGCGAGGGAGATTAATGATCCTATTTTAATTTCAGAAAGATTACTTTAGAGATAAGGTAGCAACAGATCAGAAGAAGGCAATAGGGAGATCAGTAAGGAGATGATGCCATATATATAAATATGTACTTACATAAATATATAAGTATAGAAATGTGTATATTTATATATATAAAACATCAGTAAGGGAATAAGGCCATATATAAAAATACATATTTATATATATATACAGATTATATACAGGAGAAATGAAAAATCTACAATACGGCAACAGCAAAGGTTATGAAAAGGAAAAGCATATCTGAGAGATATTAAAAGGAAATATTTTTTAAAGATGTTAGTTGTCTATTTATTTTTAGGGAGAGGGGAAGGGAGGGAGAAAGAGAGAGAGAGAAACATCAATGTGTGGATGCTTCCACATACCCCCGACTGGGGACCTGGCCCACAACCCAGGTATGTGCCCTAACTAGGAATTGAACTGGTGACCCTTTGGTTCGCAGGCCAGTTCTCAATCCACTAAGCCGCACCAGCCAGGTAAAAGGAAGTATTAATACAACACTCTGTTTTTCTGGAGAGGAATCATAGTCAATTCACAAAATTTAGTTTGAAATTCTGCCTGGACTATGGGGCCATTCATCAAAATAAAGGAAGAAATGAAGCTTTTTTTCTTTCTCAAATGGGCAGTTGGGGAGAAGATAAAGCATATATTCAAAATTTATTTTTATATTAATTTTAGGCATTAATAGAAATTTCATGAATTGCTGACAAGTTGACAACAAATGATTTTAGGTCTAGAAATTCAGATTTACAACTTATAATCAATTGTATAATTGCAGAAGGCATGAATATATTAGAATGATCCAGGAAAATATGAAGATATCATTGAGAAAACAGATGAGGATCCAGGATTAGATACTGAGAAACAGCCAGATATAGCCACAGTTTTACAAGTGGATGAAGAATGAGAAGTCAGAATAACCATAAAAATTAAAAAAAAAAAAAGAATGAGAAGTCAGCTTATTGCATTAGGTTGTAAATGTCAAGGGAGCAGGGGCTGCTATGTTGCCACATCAATAGCTACTAAAATGAGTTTATTAATAAATATAAAAATGACCTAGCAGATTTCAAAAAATAATCAAAATATACATCTACAAAGGCAAGAAAAAACAATAACTAATAATTAAAACTCAATTAATTGATTTGACTACAGATTAGAAACTGCTGGATAAAGAATTAATGAAATGAAAAATATGTCAGAAGAAACACACAGAAACAATTAGACAGAAAACTTGAAGGTTTTAAAATATGGAAGAGTAAGTAAGAGGGTCTTATAAAATATAAAGATCTAATAAGAGAGGAAATAGACAAGAGACAGAGCAATTTAACAAGGGGTGGAATGGAAATGCCCAGAACTGAAGAAAATACTAGATTTCATAAAATATATACTTAACCAATCAAATCTAAAGCAGGATAAGTTAATTCATACTAATGTCAATATTTAGAACAGAAAAGAAATATATTATAAAAGTAATCAAAAATTTTAAAAAGTTACCTTCACTTGAGAGACAAATGAGTTTCTCAATTGCTATCTCCTCAAAAAATGGCAATAAAAGTAAATTTGTGTGCATATAACATGATAATAAAATATCTAAAGCAAAATGTTACCTGGTCGTAGTGCTTCATTAGTTACTATTGCTTGAGTGACACACAGTAGACACCAAGTGGCTGTTCAGCTTACAAAGTGGTTCCTTCTCTAATTACAAATCTGAGTGGCTATTTTTGTGCCATATAATCTGTCTCTATGTTCGTAGATAATGTATCAGAGAATTTAGTCTGTCGTAACATAAATACTCAATTTCTTTCTTTCTGAAATTAAATTTGCAAGGAGATAAATGGAGATTGGAATTTACAGGTAAGTCGTAGATGATAGTTCCCTACTGAGAAGACTTCTTGGCTTATTTTTTTTCTAAATAAATTAATCTAATAAAACTATTTAATCTTTCTGAGCAACAGTACATAGTAAGATATCCAAATATACAGAATTTTATATGAATTGAAATATTAAACTGACACAATGTGACAAAATATAAAAGTGGTATATGTTTTTATTTTTGTACTGATCCTATATATAGAAGTCTCCAAAAATTAAGATACAAAAGAAAAGCCCCAGTCATTAATTCTTTCTTAGTTGTCTGTGTATGTGTTTGATGGGGTAGTGGGTACATGTTATAAAATAGAATGAACCAGTGTGATTCTCCTTTCTAATGTGATACAATCTATTTACTAATAGGCATTTTCCCTTTATTCAAGCAGCTCAATTTAAAATGTGAGAGAGGAAAAAACTTCAGTCTGTGAACTGACTATGTATAGTAAATGTACAGTTTATCAACAAATTCTAACACTGAGAGTTGATGAAGACTTCTTTGAAGATACAATATTGCAAATCAGCCTTGAGGTTTATGTTTGTAAACTCATGAACAACAGGGAGTTCACGTTGGCAGCATGTATGAAGCATGAGGATACTGCAGATTACGGCTAGAGAGATGGTAAAATGATTAATTCATCAGGCTGAAAAAAGAAGTCTGTGAAACAAAGTGAAAGTTTATGTATCAAGGACGGCTTTTCAATAGTGATGGTCAAGGATATAATTATCAACTGTAGTTTGTCTTCAAATGACACATCCCTGTTCCTGAAGTGTTTCCAAAACATTCTTTATACATATTTATTAAAAACTGTGAGGAAAATACTTTTTAAAAGCAGAACACCACAAAAAGATTGGAGAGAGAGAAAGAGATGGAGGGAGGAGGGGGGAGAAAGGGAGAGAATGTTAAATAAGTATAATTATTATCCAGATAGACCACTCAGGGACTAGGTATTAAAAATATGTACTATAAAAATCACTTCCAGCCAAGATGGAGGTGTAGGTACATACACTTTTTATCCTTTTTGTACTGTAAGAAGTCAATACCTTTTCCCCATTTCTGGTTGCCATGAGGAAGAATTTGCCTCCAAGGAGGTAAACTAACTTACTGATGGGAAAATTTGGGAAGAACACTTTGGTGCAAGCCATTTCCAAGGTTGACCTCAGCTGTTACTGTACCAGGGCCTTAGCTCAGGAAAGGGAGGCATGCCCCCCCTGGCACCCCAAAGACAAAGCAATTGTGGCATCAGGAAACAGCTCCACTTGGCTGTCACTCTGGGCTATATCCTCAATGTAGTTATTATAAATAAGAACAGTAATATTTTGTTGGCTTTCTTTGTCATTTTATATTATTTCTCAAATCAAACAGTTTTGGGGCAGTAAAGGAAAATTCCACTTACTGGGCACTGACTAAAACATATGAATGGCAGGTAGAGATAAGGTGCTAATCATCCAGAATTATACTGCCCTTTGAAAGAAATGCTGGGAAACATGTCAGTATTTGTTTAGTTATTGGTTTATATTACTACTGTATTTAGCTAACAATAAAGAAATGATTTTTTTCCTAATGATTGAATCTAATTATTGTCCTTCTTGGAGCTGGAGCCAGCTCAGAGGAGTCTGGCTGTTTGGTAGCTTCTATGTGTTCCCTGATCTGGGAAACTAAGAAAATGCTGCTTCTGCAAGGCTCTATCTTGCTAAATGGTGGGTGCAATTTTAGAATATAAGGCTTAAGTGAATGCTGAACAAAGGTTGGATTTCAAAGTGAATAATGGATCAAAAGCAAGTTTGAAACCAAATAGCAGATTAAAGACAGGGCTTGTTTTCAAAAAAGTGGTATGAATAGCTACAGAATTTGCTGTCAGATTTTCTCTAAGGTTTCAGAGGAACAATCCTTTTTTTCCTCCAGACCTGTGATTAGCAGATTCGATTCCATTTTTTCCAGCAACTGCAAAGATAACGTGTGTAGCTACAATTAAAACTATCCAAAGTATGCCTTATATGTACAGTTTATGGGGAATAAGTTAAGAAGGATAATTGCGAAGGAAAGTGAAACTAAGAACCTTGGACCTATATATTTCAGGTGTATTTGTGTGACCCATATACATATATGTTAATGGCAATGCAAAGATAAAGCAAAGAGATGTTTAATGTATTTGAGTGGTTTGTACTCTATATGACAAATAAATCTATTGAAAGCCATGTTTGTACACCAACCAGAGAGTAACCAGACATCTATCCTTTCTGTATAAGAATGTATATGAGACAAAGGCCAGACAATGTGAAGAAAACGCAACATAAAATAGAAGGATGTTGCCCTGATTGGTGTGGCTCAGTTGGTTGGAGTAGAGTCCCCAAAACTGAAAGGTTACGGGTTTGATTCCCAGTCAGGGCATATACCTGGGTGGTGGGTTAGATCCCATTTGGGCCACATGTAAGAGGCAGTCAGTTGATGTTTCTCTCTCACATGGATGTTTCTCTCCCTCTCTCTCTCCATTTCTTCCCCTCTCTTAAAATCAATAAGCATGGCTTGGTGAGAATAAAAATAAAGTAAAATAAAATGATACAAAATACTATACTTTGATAAAGGACATGAAAGAAATCATAAGCCAGATAATACTCAGTGTTTTGTATACTCCCAGCAAAATGTGCTTGTACAAGCAGAAATAATGAGAATTAAAATGCATAAACTCAATAGAGTCTCTGTTCTCATTGTGCTATGCAACCAGATGCAAACCCAGGATGATATGGCCATTTTTTTCTTGTAATCATGCCAATCAGAAAAAAAAATGCATTACCAGAATTAACGTGTTGTGTGACTTTGTGAATGTCTCTTCAAGCTGTCAGTCTTCTTGCCAGTGCTACAGTAATAGCATTAACCAACAGGAGTATGGACTTATTTCAAGCCCAGGTGTCGAGCAATTTGAAATGCATGAGTTCCTTGTTGTGAGACAATTATTCCCTCTGAGGCTCATACTGTCCTCGTCACTCCATGAACTATGCACGTGGTGAATATGCATTTACTTGCTTTCCTAAGTGCAAATTTCCAGGAAGACTAGAATATTGCTGTCTCCTGCTCTCTTTACAAATCCTTGCAGCAGGAATCAGAGAGACAAGCTTCAAGAATGGATGAGGGTACTGGATTTCAAGACTGGCCTAGAAGATTCTGCAATTACATCACACGTGAGCAGAATCAATTCAACAGATAGCTTCTTGTAGTAGGAACAATAGGCTAGGTGCAGAGGGTTACCAGGGAGGAGAGCCGCAGGTGTGTAGGAAGAGGCAAAACTATAAGCACTTGCACGACTACTCCCTTAAGCACTAACCCATGGAAAATGACATCGAGGCTTCAGCTGTGTTTCAGCTCCAGGCCCAGAAAAGCAGGAAAATCAGATGGGAGTGATGCCAGGGCTGACATCAGGACCAGCTGCAGTAACTGCTGACCCCCTGCCCTGGTGTCAACCAATCAATAGAAACCACAAGGGGGTACAAGTGGAAACCTGATAAATATTCTGTTGAGATCCTCCCCTGAGATCCCAGAAAATAAGCCCTCGGGATGGAGGACCCAGTGTGTGTTCTCTCTCTACCTTTTTGCGGAGCACGCCTGTGCCTCTCTCTCCTCCCTCCTTCTTCCCTCAAGATCGCTTATATCTCCCCCTCTTTTTTGTAAGCTCCAAGGATCCTTCTACTACCTCTGGAACTTTCTGTGTAAACCTTCCCTATAGTTTGAGTCCCTGGGCTCTGAATTCTTTCAGGCCGTACTCAAGTACTGAGGTTCAGCCTAACTCATCACTAGTGTCTGGCATCGTTTTTCGGCCACTAACACTCTGACTTAGACATGTACAAGACTTTGCATTATTTAAGGAATCCCACACAATAGAAATTAAAAGATTTCAGGCTGTAATGACAGTGGGAATTTCTAGGTTGTTATTCCTACGATTTTTTTTACTATGTCTTAGTGAACTGGAATTTTCCATTGTTTTCTTCTCTGTCATAGAACACCAAAAGTAATTATGCCTTTTATGTGTTTAACTTGGTTTTATTTAGAAATAAGACTTATAAAATAACATCTATTTTTAAAAATATTTCTTACTAGACTCTAATATCCTCTCCCTAGGAAAAAAATAAAATGATAATTATATAGATGAGTTCCACAAATTATGGATGTATATATTTATCATTATAATTATTTCCTCATATTATGCCAATATCTAAAATAAGACATTAGATGACCTAATTATTTAAGCTAACTTTAGCCATGCTACAATCAATAGTGATAAATATGTTTGTAAAATATGAACTTGTAGTGGGTAGTTAAATAGGCATAAGCAAAGTAGGAAGGACCCTGGGAAAACAAGGACCACATCCCCAGGGTGACCTTTTCTCTCCCAACATATCGCTGCTCATGCAGTTTATGCCCCTTGAATTTTATATTGTTGGTCATGCAGTTCGGACCCTCCATGACCTTTCTTCCCCTGGAATGTTAGTAGTTATATGGTAGACCTCCTTAGGAGAGGAAAGATGGGGCTGGAGAATAGCCTCACATGACTCACTTGCAAAACTTCCTTAAGCAGGAAGCCCTAGAGATAACATCTAAGCCTCAGTTAGGTTTCACCTCCAGGCCCAGAAAAGCAGCAAGGCCAGGTGGGGTGAATGCATGGCTGATATCGGGACCGGTTGCAATGACTAATGACCCTCTGTCCTGGAGTTGACCAATCAGTGGAGACCACAACCCTGAAAGGAGACACTTGGAAAACAGATAACAGAAAATATTCTATTGAGATCCTCCCCGGGACTTCCTCTAAAATCCTTGCCCTTAAAAGCCCTTAGGACAGAGGATCTAGTGCATCTTTCTCTGTCTCTGTCTCTCTCTCTCTGTCTCTCTCTCCCTCCCCGACTTTGTGCCTTCTTTCTTTATGTGTGTCTCTTTACTCTCTTTCTCCTAAGCTCCAGATCCCTTCTTTTCCTCTGTAACTTGTTTCTGGAGCCCATGCAACCCAGCTGGCTCATTTTCTCCATGACTCACTCCTACTTCTGTGACTTTCTAAATAAATTTTGCTTGTATCTGAGTCTTGAGCAGAATTTTTTTCTTAGCCACAACTCAAGTACTGAGATTGCGAAACCAAGGTTCAATAACATTCTGGTGCCTTTTGCCACTAACAAATTGACCATGCATAGTCTATTGGAAGGTCATATATAAGAAAATTTTATAGGTGAAATTCCTATCTTCCTTTTTAAAAGTAAGCAATTTATGGTGGAAAACAAGAAAGTAATTTATTAGACTGACAAGAATTAGTAATGTGACTTTTTTTCATAGAAATATAGGTCTGGATTCAGTCTAGAATCAGATACTAGTTCTGCAACTGCAGCTGTATGCTTTGAGCAAGTAAATACCCATATTTTGCTATATTATATGCACCTTTTTGCCCAGTTTTTTGAGGGAAAAATAAGGATGTACATTATACATGTGTAGTACCTAAAATACCTTGTATCTGTTCTTGTGCTTTGTAATTATTTGTTACATAAAATTCCTTGTACCATAATATGTTCAAAAATAAATGTTAAAATTCCTTTATAATACAAAAACAATTATATAAATATTAATTAATTAATTAAACATTAAATCAAAAGATTTTCCCTGAAATTTTGGCCAAAAACGTGGGTGTACATTATACACAGCAAAACATGGTAACTCTCAACCTCTCTGTTGTAGTCTGTAAAATGTAACTAATAAGTCTCTATATCGTAGCGTTATTCTAATAACCCTGTTATTATACTTGTTAATACTGTTAAAGTGACTCAAGTAATGCATAGAATACAGTATATGATTAACAGAATGTAAATATTATAACGATGTTGTTTTGTTCAATTTAATGACATGCCTATCTCCAGTACATTTATGAAAATATAGAAAAAGTGGTTGAGTGTACATAAAAAGGAAAGAGAGATATCTAAAATCCTCCCTAAATTTTCTTTAATGATGATTTATGATATTATTTAGAAAGTGCATTCACACAGAATAAGGACACTTTAGAAATATAAAAGAATAAACTATTTTAAATAATCCATCAGTAGTATATATTTATAAGGTCTGTAATTTTCTTCATTTAAATATTGTTAGAAAAACTGCCTTATAACTCCCAGAAAGAACTTTTAAAACCTATGTTGAGCACATTTGCATATACATGGATATATAAATAAAATATGCCTCAAAACTTTTTTGGAAGCTGTAAGCTAAAAATTTGCCCATAGATGAGTTTCTGGAGTGAATATTTTTATAGCTAAGGTATAAGCACTGTACCTTAATATAGCAGCAGAAATAGTGCTGTTCTCATGAATTTAGTAAACACTTTCCCTGGAAATGTACTCACCAATTGGAAAAAATATGTCGAAGTAAAAAGATACATAGTCTTACAAAAACATGGGGCTAATAGAATTTTCAATGCAAATTAAGGTTGCTTGTAAAACAAGGAACAATGATCAACATATTTGTAAGCATAAAAAGAATTTTGAATTGCATCTGCAGCTTTGTTTGCAATTATAATACAACAGTCATTCATCCCATTATAAAGGAGTTTGTGAGCTCTGTTAGCTCCTTATTGGTGCTATGAGACAAACAAAAAATTGCATATTGTATGTTAAGCCTGTTTGTAAAATATCTGAATTTCCTCAATATCTCAAGCATTAAATGCTCCACATAGTAGAAGGAAATTGTCCTTACTCTTCAAACACATCAGTGTATTTCCAGGAATTGCTTTTGAGACTATCTGAAATTATAATAGAAAATGGTGATCCTCCACTATGGGTAATTTTTCAATGTTTTTAAATAAACAAATAAAGATTGAAGTCTGAGTTTTATAAAGGTAGGTCATTTAGGGATCTGAAGACTATTTTTTAATTAACAGTTCATTATTATGCAGTCTTTTCTAACACAAACTCTTGGAAAATGATGTATTTTTATTGATTTTTATTTATTGAGATAAATAAGTGTGCACAATCATTACTGAGGTAGATGGCTGTCACTTTCTTTTTTTATTTTAAATATATTTATTGATTATGCTATTACAGTATGTCCCATTCCCCCCCCCCACTCACTTTCTAAGTACATCCTTTCTCCTGGGACATATCCCTGACTTGGTTTTTATCATTGGCACTCTCTGTCATGAGCCTTCATCCATGTTATGTGAAGAAAATAGATCTTAGTGGAAAATCAACACTTTCCGCTTGTGATTTTCCTTAAAAAATTTTTTTATTATAGTTCAATTACAGTTGTCCTCATTTTCCCTCATTGCTCTCCCCTACCCTGCTCACCCTCCCTCCCACATTCAGTTCTCCCCCTCCTCATTGTCCTTGTCCGTGAGTTGTCTATACATGTTCCTTGACTTGATCCTTCCCCTTCTTTCCCCATTATCCCTCTCCCCTCTCCACTCTGGTCACTGTCGGTTTGTATTTTATTTCCATGTCTCTGGTTCTATTTTGCTCACTTGTTTGTTTGTTGATTATGTTCCCCGTATAGGTGAGATCATATGGTATTTGTCTTTCACTGCCTGACTGACTTCACTTATTTCTTTTAGATCATTGTAAAGGTAGATTGTAAAGGTCATGGAACTGGAATATGGACACCAAAGAAGCAGGAAAGGCTCCTGTTCCCTCAAGGCTGTTCCTCTCCATTTTTGACCTCACTTTCACCAGTCAGTGCTTGCTCCCTCCGATTTTCTGATTTGAGAGGGCATCTGCAGTGTCCTCAGTCTTGGCTGGACGTGGTAAGAAGAGAAGCTCAGATATACTGCACATTTTTTACTCTAATGCCATCCTCCCATCCTCCTAAGTGAGGTTTCCATGCAGGAAAAACAGTTACTTCTTTAAGTAACAGTAAGAAAAATTATCAAAATTAAGCATCTACCATATAAAATTAAGCAATATAGTGCTGTTGGAAAGTTATCATTGACTGATCAGCCAATAAATCAAGCAAAGTATGAGTAAAACAAGACTTAGATGTAACAAGCTAAAAATAAACCTGTCAAAACTTTATTGCAATCATGGCCCACAAGTGTACCAGCAAGGTGATTTCTTTCCCTCAGATTACCATAAAGCAGGAAAACAAAATACCAAATAAACAAATAAAGTGAAAGGATATGGAAGTTGAACTATAATTTCAAGGTAATATTAGTTATTCAGAGCAGACATATTAACAAACAGGTAGTTAAAGAAAAATAACTCCAGGCGATCTTTCTTCTGGAAAAAAAAAAAAAAAAAACAAACCTGACAGCAAGGACACCAGAAATCTCATTTTGACAATGTCCATATTTAGTAAAGACACTGGGGTGGCCCCAGGACAGAAATAATTGCAGTACGAACCCAAGTTGAAGAGACGGGATTTTAGAATTTCAGCTCTTAGAAGCCCTTGCCTTTTGTCCATTCATACTTTTTGACTTGCCTTGTTTTTTCGAACACGATGGCCACTTCTCTTCTAAGACCCATCTTCTCCTCAAAACATAGAAAGTAGCTGACAAATACCTTATAGCTACATGTCAAAGTTCCTGATTCTAGTGAAAACTAAACCTTACTTCCACCTCTAGTTTGGAAAACTCAGAGGAAAGGCATAGATAGATTCTTTCATTTTTTGAACCAAAATGTACTGATTTTTTTTTTAATTTCTTGCCAGCTGGCCATTTGCACTATGCCTTATGGTGAGCTCAAAAATTAGAAGCATTTCTTCAAGCACTATAGAACACACCTAGCACAACCCTTCCTAAAGCAATTTTTCTCTAAATTTTTTAGTTTTCCACTCAAAGATAATCATTGACTCCTTTTAGTAATCATAGTAGTAGCACTAGTAGTATTAGAGTGAAGGTTATGAATATTATGAATTTTCTCCACACATTCTTTGCAAGGTATATCATACTGATATTTCTTTATGTTTAAAAATCATATAAAATTATATTTTATCCACTCAGAAATGATAGGAAATTCTATACCAATTCAGTTTAGAGGACATACATCTTTATTCCAAGGGACTAAAATATCCTAGCTGGCAATAATTGACTCTTCAAAAAGGATGCTGGTTTCACAGCATTCTGAGTGTCACTCACACGTCATGTTGCCAAACTCCTATGTCTGGTCTTATTTTTTCCTTTGAATTTTGTTGGGAAAAAACAAACCATATCAATGTTCAGTAATGGCGATTGGTGAGCCATTGTTATGAAGACAACATTGTATTTTCAAAAAGGACAATTTAAATTAAGTTGATGTAATTATTGAAAAGTTGAACTAGGCGTAGTTCCCTTCTAAAAAAAAAAAAATCCAGGATTATATATGTGTTGTTTTTATAGTCTTTTATGAATGATCATTGCATTGTTGGATGGATCTTTTCATAAAGAGTTTTCCAGAAAATTATTTTGCTCTAATTATTATCTGAAATATCTAAATTTATTATTAGATTATCTAATCCTTAATAATGACTATTACATATGTTTTCACTGATAATGGAATAAAGTAATAAAATGATAACTAGCATATTATATAGTATAACTATGTAAATCTATATAAGTATATTTATAGATTTAAACATTTTAGATTTATACATATATATATTTCTTTAAATGATATTTAACTTTGAAATTTTAAAATATTTTTGCATAATTTCTACATTTTCTCCCTAATTTTTTGATGAATTAATTTTTTTACAGGTTATAGACAATAATATATTGCTTCTCTTCTTAAAAAAATTTCTGTCAATGAGGTCTGTCCAGAAAAAGTCCAACCATTGTTAATATATCCAGAACAGTTTGTACAACATCGATATAACCTGGTTGCCAAGGAGAGTGGACTGGAATGCACATGTGTGAACAATGATAACTTCACTGTACTAGTCAGTGGGGGCAGTAAACTGCATTGAGTGAGTATGTGTACTGTGTCTGTTGTGTTCAAAATGATTGAGCGATTAGAGTAATGAATCTGGATGAAATATTATGTTAAGCTTGAACATTCATCCAAGGAAACTGTTTGGATCTTTCAGAAGGCCACATCTGTGCGCAACTGGTGATTGGCAGCTTTATCATGAGAATGTACCCGCTCATGTATCACATCTCCTACCGAGTTTTTGGCCAAATAGCAAACCACCCAGGTGACTCAATCACCTATAGCCAAGATTTAGCACCCTGCAAATCCAGGCTTTTCCCAAAACAAAAATCACCTTTGAAAGGGAAGAGATTTCAGACTTTCAATGAGATTCAGGAAAACACGATGGGCAGGTGATGGCCATTGAGAGAACTGTGTGAGGTCCCAAGGTGCCTACTTTGAAAGAGACTGAAACATCATTGTTCTATGTACAATGTTTCTTGTATTTTATATCTTCTTCAATAAATGTCTATTTTTATATTATATGGCTGGGTACTTTCTGGACATTTTTTAAATTAATTTTTATAACTGTGGATTGTTGTTTTTTTAAAAATTATTTTCGTTCAGTTACAGTTGTGCCACTATTTTCGCCATTGCTTACCACTACCCTGTCCATCCCCACTCCCATGGTCAATACCCCCTTCCCATTATCTATGCCCCCAAATCCTCTGAGTTCCTTTGTTTGCTCTTTTGCTTTCTACCCCATTATCTCCCTCACCCCACCCCTCTAGTCACTGTCAGTTTGTTCTGTATTTCCAAGTCTCTGGTTCTATTTTCCTCATTTGTTTGTTTTGTTGATTAGGTTTCACTTATAGGTGAGATCATATGGTATTTGTCTTTCACTGCCTGGCTTATCTCACTTAGCATATGCTGTCCAGTTCCATCCATGCTGTCATGAAGGGTAGGAGTTCCCTCTCTCATTCTGCTGCATAGTATTCTGTCATGTGAACATGCCATGGTTTTTCTGATCCACTCGTTTACTGATGGGCACTTCAACTGTTTCCAACTCTTGTCTGTTGTGAATAATGCTGCTATGAACATTGAGATGTATAGGTGTTTGAATTGATGATCAGGATTCTTGGGGTATAACCCCAGCAGTGACTCAATTGCTGTATCAAAGAGCAGTTCTATCTTTAGTTTTCTGAGGAAATTCCATACTGTTTTCCACAGTGGCTGTACCAGTCTGCATTCCCACCAACAGTGTACTAAGGTTCCCTTTTCTCTGCAACCTTGCCAGCATGTGTTGTTTGTTGATTTATTAATTATGGCCATTCTGAGTAGTGTGAAGTGATATCCCATTTTGGTTTCAATTTGCATCTCTCTAATGGCTAGTGATATTCAGCATTTTTTCATGTGTCTATGGGCCCTCTGCATGTCTTCCTTGAAAAAGTATCTGTTCAGGTCCTTTGCCCATTTTTTAACTAGATTGTTTGTATTCCTGGAATGGAGTCGTGAGAGTGTTTTACATATTTTGGAGGTCAAAGCTTCTCTGAGGTATCATTGGCAAATGTGTTTTCTTTTCCTATACAGTTGGATCCTTTCCATTTTGTGGATGTTTTCTTTGGCAGTGCAGAAGGTTTTTAGTTTGGTGTAGTCCTACTTGTTTATTCTTTCCTTTATGTCCCTTGCCCTAGAGCATGTATCAGGGAAAATATTGCTGTGTGGGATATCTGAAATTTTCCTGCCTGTCTTCTCTTCTAGGACTTTCATGGTGTCATGACTTATATCTAAGTCTTTTATCCACCTTGAGTTAATTTTGGTGTATGGTGTAAGTTGGTGGTCTAGTTCCACTTTTTTGCATGTACTTGTCCATATCTCCCAACACCATTTATCAAAGAGGTTATTATTACTCCATTTTATGTTGCTGGCCACTTTGTCAAATAGTAACTGAACCTATTGACATGGGTTTATTTCTGGGCTCCTATTCTGTCCCATTGGTCTATGTGTCTGTTCTCATGCTAGTACCAGGCTGTTTTGATTACAGTGGCCTTGTAATATAGTTTGATATCAAGTATTTTGATCCCTCATACTTTTTCTTCTTGTTCAAAATTACTTAGGCTATTTAGGGTCATTTATGGTTCCATACAAATTGTTGAAATATTTGTTGTATATCTGTGAAATATGTCATTGATACTTTTATAAGGATTGCATTGAATCTATAGATTACTTTGGGTTGTATGGACATTTTAATGATGTTAATTCTTGCAATCCATGAACATAGTGTATGCTTCCATTTATTTGTGTCTTCCTTAATTTCTTTCTTCAGTGTTGTGTAACTTTCTGTCTTTTATCTCCTTGGTTAGGTTTATTCCTAGGTATTTTATTTTTCTTGTTGCTATAACAAATGGGATTTTTTCCCCAATATCTGTTTCTGATATTTCATTGTTGGTGTACAAAAATGTCTTTAATTTCTGAATGTTCACTTTGTATCCCACTGTTTTGCCAAATTCATTTACTAGGTCATGCAGTTTTTTTGGTGGAGTGTATAGGGTTTTCTATGTACACTACCATGTCATCTGTAGACATTGACAGTTTTGCTTGCTCCTTTCTAATTCGGATGCCCTTTATTTTTTTTTCTTTTCTGATTACTGTGGCTGGGACTTCCAATACTATGTTGAATAGAAGTGGTGAAAGTGGACATCCTTGTCTTGTGCCTGATCTTAGGGAGAAAGCTTTTAGTTTTTGCCCATTGAGTATCATGTTGGCTGTAGGTTTCTCATTTATGGCCTTTAGTATGTACAGTTATGCTTCCTCTATTCCAACTTTGCTTAATGTTTTTTATCATAAATGGGTGCTGTACCTTATCAAATGTTTTTCCAGCATCTATTGATATGATCATGTGGTTTTTGTCTTTTGTATTGTTTATGTCATGTATTACATTTATTGATTTGTGTATATTGAACCATTCTTGCATACCAGGATGAATCCCCTTTGATCATGGTGTATTATTTTTTTAATGTATTGCTAGATCTAGTTTGCCAGTATTTTGTTAAGAATATTAGCATCTATGTTGATCAGCAATATTGGCCTCTAGTATTCTTTCTTTGCTGTGTCTTTATCTGGTTTTGGAATTAGAATAATACTGGCCACATATAAAGAATTTGGGAATCTTCTCTCTTCTTGGATTTTTCAGAATAGTTTGACAAGAATAAGGGTTATTTCTTCTCTAAATGTTTGTTAAATTCACCTGTGAATCAGTCTGGCCCAGGGATTTTGTGTGCTGGGAATTTTTTGATTACTGCTTCAATTTCACTACCTGATAATCAGTCTCTTCAAGCTTCCTGCTTTCTCTTGACTCACTTTTGGAAGATTATATGTTTCTAGAAATTTGTCCATTTCACCCATGTTTTCAAATTTCTTGGCATATAGTTTTGTTTAGAAATTTCTTATTATCCTTTGTGTTTCTGTGGTATTGGTTATAATTTTGCCTCTTTTGTTTCTGATTTTATTTATTTGGTTTATCTCTCTTTTTTTCTAGATGAGTGTGGTTAAAAGTGTGTCAATTTTGTTTATTTTTCCAAAGAACCAACTCCTGGATTTATTGAGCCTTTGGATTTTTTTTTAGTCTTTATGTCATTTAATTCTGCTTTCATCTTGATTATTTTTTTCCTTCTATTAGCTCTGGAGTTTGTTTGTTGTTGTTCCTCTAGTTTTTGTAGGTGCAGGGTTAGGTCATTAATTTGAATATTTTTATCTTATTTAGGTAGGCCTGTATCACTATGAACTTCCCTCTCAGGACAGCCTTCACTGTGTCCCATAGGTTTTGAGTTGGTGTGTGTACATTTTCATTTATTTCCAGAAACATTTTTATTTCATCTCTGATCTCATTTTTTACCTATTCATTGTTTAACAATATGTTATTCAATCTACATGTAATTGAATGTTTTTGAGTTTTTTCCTTGAAGTTGGTTTCTAGTTTGAAGCTATTATGGTCCAAGAAAATACTTGATATGATTTAAATTTTCCTAAACTTGTTGAGGCTTGCTTTGTCCTATCATGTGGTCTAGCTTTGAAAATGTTCCTTGTGCATTTGAAAAGAATGTATATTTTGCTTCTTTGGGGTGAAAGGTTCAGTATATATCAGTTAAGCCCTTTTAATCTAATGTGTTGTTCAGTGTTACAATGTACTTGTTGATTCTTTGTTTGGAAGATCTGTCTGTTGTTGACAGTGGGGTATTACAATCCCTACTATGAATGTGTTTCTGTTTATATCTTCCCTGAAGTCCTCCAAGGTTTTCCTTTTATATTTGGGTGCTTCTCTATTGGGTGCATACATGTTTACAATGTTTATAGTATCCTGATGGAATCTTCCCTTTAGAATTATGAAATGGCCTTCTTTGTCTCTTTTCATGTCCTTTGTTTTGAAATCTATTTTGTCTGATATAAATATTGCTACCCTGGCTTTTTTTCCCTGTCCATTTGCTTGAAATATTTTTTCCCAACCCTTCACTTTCAGACGGTATAGGTCTTTTGTTCTGAGGTGGGTCTCTTGTAGACAACATATACATGGGTCATGTTTTCTTGTCCAGTCAGCTACCCTATGTCTTTGATTAGAGCATTTAATTCACTTACATCTAAGATTATTATCCATAGGCACATATTCATTACCATTTTTTCCTTTTGTACATCTATTCCTCTCTCTCTCACTCTATACCTTCATTTTCTTAAAGCAGTCCCTTTAGTATGTCTTGCAATGCTGATTTGGAGGTGGTATATTCTTTTAACCTTTTTTTACCTGGGAAACTCCTTACTTCACCTTACATTTTAAATTGCAGCATTGCTGTTTAGAGTAGTTTTGGTTGTAGGCCTTTGTTTTCCATTACTTGGAATATTTCCTGCCATTGAGAAATCAGCTGCTGGCCTTATCAGAGCTCCCTTGCATGTTACTATCTATTTTCCCCTTGCTGCTTCCAAGATGGTCTGTCTTTAAAATTGGGCATTTTAATTAAGATGTGTCTTGGAATAGGCCTTTTTGGGTTCATCTTGATTAGGACACTCTGTGCTTCCTGAACTTGCATGGCTTTTCTCCTCTCCAGGTTAGGGAAGAGTTTTGTCATTATTTATTCAAACAGATTTTCTGTCCCTTGCTCCTTTTCTTCTCTTTCTGGTATTCCTGTGATGAGAATGTTGTGTTTCTTGTTGTTCTGAAATTCCCTTAAGCTAGCCTCATACTTTTTTTTGGCTTTTTTGGTTTTGTTGCCCTATCTGTGTATTTCTTTCTATACTGTCATCCAGCTCACTGATTTGGTCCTCTGCTTCTTCCAGCCTGATTGTAATTCCTTCTAGTGTATTTTTTTTTTATTTCAGATATTGTAATCTTCTTGTCTCTCTGGTTCTTATTTACAGTTGCTATTTCTTTTTCATGCTGTTGTAGTTCCCACTCAGTTCCTTGTCACTGAGTTCCTTGAGCATCCTTATAACCACTTTTTTGACTTCTTTGTCTGATAGATTTCTTGCTTCAATTTCATTTAGCTCTTTTGCCTGGGATTCTTCCATTCCTTTTGATTGGGGGTTCTTTCTTTGTCTCTCCATTTTAGGTTTCTCTTCTTTTTGTTTGTGTCTGCATCTCAGGGTGGTCTGCTTTGCCTGCCTGTCTTCATGGGTGAACTTCTGTGGTAGGAATTTTGTGGGACTCAGTAGTGCGGTCTCTTTGATCTTCCTGTCTGGATGCTCTAAGGTTGCCCTTTCTTCCTTTTGTGTGGGCTCTATTGTTGTACTTGGGCTTTACTTGTTGGTGGGTTCTCCCCTCCAATGGGCTTAGTGATAGTCACAACTCCCACCTTGTCTTGTATGTTTTTATAGAGATGTTGGTTAACAAAGCAGTGTTACCAGACAACCAAACCTATGCCAGCAAAAAGAACCCCCCTACCACATCAACAATCTCAGCCACAATTGAACAAAGATTAATAAAGATGAAGAGAGATAATGAACAGTATAAGATATGACAAAGGGAATATAAAATGAATAAAAGGGGGGAAAAGGTTATTGAGTGGTAAGAGGGAGGAGAATTTATAAGAGTAGGAAGAGAACTGAGGCAAAGAAAGGGAGAGGACAAAATTTAAAATGTAAGTATAACAGGGAAGGGTGATGGGAACAATGGGATAAGAAAAGGGAAATGTATTTGACCAATAGGAGCAAAATTGCAGAAGAACCACAGCAAGGTCAATAGCAAAGACAGCTGAATGAATTTTAATTAAGATAGAATGGGAATAAGAATATTGTAGAAAAGTGAAAAGTGAATATGAGATGCTTACAGTAAAGAAAAATGGTTTTGACAGGATGGGGGAAACAAACTAATAAGAGTACGGAGTAAATCCAGGTTTAGGGGGAAAATATGAAAAAAAATCTCACTCAACTGTTGGGGGCAGGGAAAAGGCAAAATTGAGTAACACAGGGAGAAAATATTCCACGGGATTTAAAGTACAAACCAATAGTGAACAAATAGGAGTTCTATTAGAGAAATACAGCAATAACCATGGTTTTTCACTCAGCTAGCCACTGTTCATAAAAGGTGAAAAAAATAAGACTCTCATAAGAGGGGAAAAATAATGTGAGCTGATTTGAGAAAGAAGAGTGCTTATGCCAGGTTAGATGGAGAAGAAATAGTGAGATCAAGGGATAGAAACATGCTGTAATGTGAGGGAAAATAAAGTTTACAACAACAGTAATAAAACTCAGGGAGATGGAGAAATGGATTAAGACCAGGGAAGGGTCCTGTGTGGGATTTGGAATGACAATAATATGATTAAAATATGTAATCTGAATAAAAAGAATAAAAAGTAAAAAACCAAGAGTAGTGAGTTATTTGGAATAAGAATGAAGTGAGAGAAGAAAATTTAAAATGCAATATGAAAGGGAGCAAAAACAAACAAAAAACAAACAGAAAAAACAAGAACAAATAAACAAAAGTAACAAAATGAAAAGAAGAAAGAGAAACTTTCAAAAGCATGCAAATTCTATTGAAGAGCAAGGTGAAATTTGTCTCAGCTGTTGGCGTTCACCTTCTGACTTCTTTCTGGATCTGTCTCTGTTTTTCTCTCAGGTCTTACTGTCTTACTTTTAGGAAAATAAAAAGCCAGATGCTGGTTGTTAATAATCCTGACCAGCAGGTTTTGCTGATCTTCCAGTCTCCTGCAACTGGTGGGGGGTTTGGGCTCACTTCTCTCTTTCCAGTGGTTCTGGCAAGGAAGGGGGCCCAGTCTGGGCTACAATAATTATAGGTGCCCAGTTTCCAGCCCACTGCTTTTGAGCAATGTGCGGCCTGCACTCTCCATTCTGCACTGTGGTGCTGGGATGGAACTGATAAACCACCTCATTTCACACCCCTTTGGTCAATCTGTGAGGTGCATTGAGTGGGAGCAAATTGTGCCCACAATCCTCCCTTCTTGTTGGCTGGACAGCTGCGTACATGAGGTCCCTGCCCAGTGCACTTCAGTTCACCTTTTGAAAAATGTCTCAAAGCTGCCGCCACTCCAAGCCACTGCCCTGCTTTCCACACCCTGCAACTCTCTGGCAAGTTCAGAGTCTACTTAATTCATGGCCAGTCATGGTCCACGTGTTCCCCAAGCTCTAGGTGCCACCAGGATGCTCCCCCACTTTCTGGCACTGTCCTGGATGATGACTGCCACCCCAGCTTGGGTGCACCGCCAGCTGTGTGTGTCTTTGCTGCCTTTTTCCCCCCAGCGACTACACATATTCAAGTCACTCCTGGCACAGGTCTGTGATTTCCCGGCCCTGTGAGAGGAAGGAGCCACTAGGCTGCTATCACTGACCCGGCTCTCCTCTGATCTTGTCCCTGTGGTAGCCATGGTTTGTGGGGCCTTGCCTGGGGACTTTCCCCATTGGCAAATAAAACCCCCGTCCTGCCCACCTTGAAACATCCTCTGTACACTGTGGCTTCTAAACTTCTTATCAGCTAAGATTCTGTTGGCTGTTCACTTTGTTTTCTGAAGATCAGTTAAGTGTCCCAGTTGGGTGCAGGGGCAAGTGCACTTACCTCCCACATACTTCGCTGTCATTTTTCAGTCCTGGACATTTTTAAAAGAATATAGCCCTGACCAGGTGCCTCAGTTGGTCAGAGCATTTTCCCATGCACCAAAAATGCCATGGGTTCGATTTATGGTCAGGGCACTTACCTAGGTTGCATGTTCAATGCCTGGTGGGGGTGCATATGGTATGCAACTGATCGATGTTCCTCTCTCACATCAATGTTTCTCCCTCTCTCTCTCCCTTCCCCTCTCTCTAAAATCAATAAAAACATATCCTTCAGTAAAGATTAAAAATTTGTAATGCATATATCATGTAGCAAGTGATACATAAATATTAAACCAAAGAAGATATTAAACCAATATCGAGATTCTATTTGAATTATCAGTCTTAAGAGAATATTTGAATTATCAGACATAAATGATATAACAACCAAATAGAATTGTGAAACCCGTTTGGAACCTGATACAGAAAATATATACTCAAAAAATGTTATTTGTAGAAAAATAATGGAAATTCTATTATGGACTATGTATTAAGTTATATTAGAGATTTATCATTAAATTTGTTAGGTGTGATGATGACATTGTGGTTACATAAAAAATGTTCTTTGTCACCAACAATCCCACCTCCATAATGTGGTCTTTAGCCCACACTGACATTTCTCCAGTTCATACTTTAATCACAGTGAACTCCTTCATCCTTTCCCAGTATGCTCAGTACAATCATGTTACTTCGAATTCTTCAGGGAAAAGGAGGAAAAAAGAAAAAGATGGAGAGGGTGGAGAGGAAAATCAAAGCTACAGCAATGGTAGAGAAAATTGAATTGTTATCTTTAACCTAAGGTGCATGCGCGACTAGTACTCATTGGTCCATGGAGGGATAAAGCATCCCTGTTACACACAGAAAATTGGGCTCTAAATCTATGCTAACATTAATACACATAGGGTAGGATTCATCATTAAGTTTTTTATGTACAAACTATACCTCCCTCTCAGCCTGTATCTTTGAAATTCCCTTTCTGTTTTTAGTCTTCTTTTATTAAATATTGTACGTCTATTTTTTTTTTTAGTAGAATGGGGCTCAGTGGGACATATCCTACATCCTAATATGAATCTGAATGCTTTTCTCCCTACAGGCAGTGATAGGAAGTTCATTGGAAGCATTCTCTTCTTCATTTCTTAGAGTGATAGCTAGCAACATACCCGTCCATATGCCCAGGAAAGTCTTTCAGACTCTCCTGCTCCAGGGAAGCCTCTGTCTGCCAGGCACAGCTTCACAAATGGACTCAGCAGCTGGCAAGAGTACCTCTGGCCATACATAGCAGCAACACACCAGCCTCCCAATGCACACACTTTTGAGGGCATTATCAACCAAAGCACTTATGAGTTGCCAATTTGCTCAGGCAGGGCAACACTGAGAAGCAAGCCAGCTTGATATTGGCACATCTCTCATCATAACCTCAATCCTACTCTTTGGTCAGACCAACAAATAATTATTTAAAAGATAAGCCTTATGTAAAACAAAAACACCTCAAAATGATTTGACTTTAATTTACTAAACACCTATAACATTTGAATCAAATGGTAACATTAATGTATATGGCCAAAATTTGCCATTCGAAAATATATTCCACAATTATAATCATTAAAATTAGCTTTTCCTACTTTTTCAAAGTGTAATAAAAATAAATTTTGAGAGTTGAAAAGGAAATGAGCCAAAAAGAACCAACCCCATAAAATTTTAGAAAGGAAAATGGAGGAGAGAAAATTAGAAAGAACAAATCATGTTTAAGAGAAGAGAAGAAAGAGAGATGAGGATAAATGATGATAAAGGTAAGACTAGAAAAAGAAGACAACAAAGAAATTGGTGGAATGATTAAGAAAAGATAATCTGAAGTTGAAGGGATGCTTCTATTTTTTTCCTTCTTTTCTTGTCCACTTCTCAGTCAGGTGACCATTCTGGCATCATCTCGAATTATTCTTTATTCAGTTTTATTAAAAAATTATTTATACTGTAATTTTTACATTGTATCTCAAATCATCAAAATCTCTACTTATAATTAGAATGAAAACATCAAAATCTTATAATTAGAACCAAGTAGGCAAACTTTTCCATTAATGATTAGTTTATGTGCAACATACCAGAAATGTTGAATGTGAACTAATATTTAGTAGAGATTCAGCTTCGAAGGAGCTTGTGATACCATAGATTCAAACAAGAATGAGCTTCATCAGTCTAGTTTCAACTCTACAATAAAGAGAGATGCATTACTGTGACTCATTCATTTTCTCTGAAATAGTTTTGGTCTTTCACCAACCCTACATAGATAGTCATTTCAGACGATTTTAAAATAGAGTTTTTGTTCTAGCCATGAAAATGACCTCTTGAATAACATCATTTTTCATACTTAAGAAAGGCAACAATTTTCTTTTATGCCTTACATCATTATCCAGTGGCTAATTTTCTGCCCCTTTTGTGTTTGCTTCAAGAACAAATAAAATATTATGTCAGATCATCTATATATTAAAAGGACTATTCAGATAATAATTAGTTCTTAAAATTATCCAAGTTCATGTTGTATTTAGATGGCCCCACAATATTATATGCAATAAAGTTTTTAGTATAAAAAGTATGGTTTCTTAAATTTATCATGTACGTCTTACAATGCATTTCTTCCCTCCATAAACATTATTTGGCTTAAGAGAGTTTGCAAATTTAAAATTTTACTAAGTATTAATTTTCTAAGAGTTATTATATGAGTAACAGTATGTTTTACATTGACATATAATACTTTTTTCTTAGGGTACTGATTAATGCCAAAAGTTGATTTTATTATTAATAAAATATTAATAATTAATAAAATTTTCTAATAGGAGAGCAGAAATCCAGAAACATGAATATACATTAACAATATCGGGTTAACACATGAACACTGTTTTACAGATGAGGGAAAAATTGTGTATTGTAGGTATATGTCTAGAAGATTGCAGATCTCTGCAATCTCAATTCCTAGCTCTAATGTTTTGTTTTTGATTTTAAATACTATTATTTTCATTGATGATGATGTTCTCACTCAATCTTATTTGTACAACCTCACATTGTGAACACACAAAGCCAAGTATCAGACTACATCTTGACTAAATCCACCAGATAAATTCATGTTAGCTTGAACATTACAGCTTGGAAATTGGATCACAGAGATCTGCAATCTACTAGACCTGTAATACACAATTTTTTTCTTCATCTGTAAAACAGTGTCCATGTGTTAACCTGATATTGTTAATGTCTATTCATGTTTGATGAATAAACCTGTAAGCAAACATATCTTGCAAGGAAAATTAATGTAAAACATAAAGTAAAAATTACAGCAGAGAGAAAGGACAAGAGAAGAGAGAAAAGAGAGAACAGTAGGGGCCCCACAATAAAGTCATGAGCTCCAAAAAATTATTTTTTAATTAAAAAATTTTAATGTTGTTCAATTACAACAATGTTGTTCAAGTGGCGGTATGAAAATGTTGCCTCCATTTTCATCCCACCACTCCACCCCCCACCCATCCCCGCCCCCACCCTCACTCCTTCCCCCTTTTGGCTTTGTTCACGTATCCTTTATACATGTTCCTTGACAATCCTTCCTCTTTTTTCCATTATTCCCTCTGCCCTCCCCTTTGGTTACTGTCAGTTTGTTCTTAATTCTAATGTCTCTGGTTATATTTTCCTTGCTTGTTTGTTTTGTTGATTTCATTCCAATTATAAGTGAGATCATATGGTATTTGTTTTTTACCACCTGGCTTATTTCACTTAGCATAATGTTCTCCAGTTCCATCCATGCTGTTGCAAAGGGCAGGAGCTCCTTTCTTTCTGCTGAGTAGTATTCCATTGTGTACATGTACCAAAGTTTTTTTGATCCACTCAGTTACTGATGGGCACTTAGGTTGCTTCCAGCACTTGACTATTATAAATTATGCTGCCATGAACATCGGGGTGCCTAGGTTCTTAGGATATAAACCCAGCAGTGGAATTTCTGGGTCAAAAGGCAGTTCCATTTTTAGTTTTCTGAGGAACTTCCATACTATTTTCCACAGTAGCTGCACTAGTCTGCATTCTCACCAATAGTGCACTACAGTTCCATTTTCTCCACAACCTTGACAGCACTTTTTGTTTGTTGATTTGCTTATGATAGACATTTTGACTGGTGTGAAGTGGTATCTCATTGTGGTTTTAATTTACATCTCTCTGATGGCTAGTGATGCTGAGCATCCTTTCATATATCTCTGGGCCTTCTGTACATCCTCCTTGGAGAAATGTCTGTTCAGGTCCTTTGCCCATTTTTTAATTGGGTTGTTTGTCTTCCTGGAGTAGAGTTGTGTGAGTTCTTTATATATTTTGGAGATAAAACCCTTGTCTGAGGTATTGTTTGCAAATATGTTTTCCCATATGGTTGTTTCTCTTTTCATTTTGCTAATGTTAAAAATTTTAATTATAATGTGAAATGGAGAAACAGTTTGAGTGAATAAGGAACAGGCAGAGAAGCTGAAGGAAAGAATGAAGAAAAGTGTCACCAAATTATAATAAAATTTCAGAAGAGTAGGTTTTACAGTACTGTCGAATACTCTCTTAAAGTTTGAGTACATAAAAAGTTACCTGAAAATAATTTAGTCAATCAAGGAGCTCAGATTATAGTGAAGAATAAAAACTGGTATGCTCAGGTACTTCTATTTTACATACTGTACAGTTTTCTCAGTGACTATACTTTCTGGTAGAAAGAGTTTTAGTCCAGATAAACTTTGTTTCTTTACTAATTTTATTTGTTCTTCAAATTGACTTTCCATTTCTAAAGGGCACTTTGCACAAAATCTATATACCCCTAAAATATCTTTTAACCAACCAAATCATGGCCTTGAATCACATTGTCCTGCTCCAATCTTGGATGCAACCACTGAAATCTTGCCCAATATCTATGTAGTATCAGGCATGAAACTTTCTATCTGTGGCTCATTTTCATCATTGGTAAAAATGGGAGAGGAGTTGCTCTTAACTTATCAAATTGTGAAGGATAAGTAACGTAAGACATGTATTCAATTAATGGATTTGAAAATGTGCCTGACTCACCAGTGGCTAATATGTCATATTTGTTGTGATCCCAATAAGCAAAAAATTCCTCCCAGATCTATTTACTGAAAGACAAGTTAATGGAGAATCTATTCAAAGATGTGTGTGGAAAGTTTGGGGAGCCAATATGGACTAGGAAGCACTCATGGACTAGCAACAGGAGTCATTACTACACCTCAGCTTGAAGAGGAGAAAGAGGAACTAACAGTACCAATGCCTGATGAGAGCTGGGTCTGTGGGTGATGACAGCCCTTTTTACCACTTTCCTTTTTTCCCTATAATTTATTTAATTTATTTATTTTAAATTTAAATAAACTTAACAGGGTGACATTGGCTAATAAGTTTACATATGATCTGTATATTGCCTTGTCTGCCCACTATAGGGAACTGTTCCACGCATGGGAAATGTAGCTCATCTCCCACTTGGAAAAGCCAGTGGATGTGAGGTTTGGCATGCAGGACCCACACCCATGGACAGGTTCTCCCGTGGGGAATCAGGCCTGCATTGTACATAGGCCTCTATGAGACTTGTTTTTGCTAAAACTCCCTCACCCTGGATAGAGGCAGCAAATGTTTACTGAGTATATTTAACTTCCTAAAGTCTGTGCTAAACCTCCCAAGTATGGAGTATAACCAGTTCAACCACTTTCCCCCTTGAGCTGTAACATCCTTCTCTTTGAAGTAATTAGCAGCATTCTGTTCTTTGTTGTCTGTAAAATGTAATCACCTACAGTGAACCTGTGCATAGTAAATGAGGACCATCCTCAATGTAATGTTCCCAGAAAAGCTATAAAAGCCTGTCCAGGCAGGGGTTGAGCTCTCTCATGGGCTTTCTCTGGCCCTCTCGCCCTCTCTCACTTAGAGAGTGGCCATGCCATCCCTTTTCCTCCACAGGATTTCTGTAGTCCGTGTGTATTTGTCCATTGTTGCCACAACACACAGATCCTGCTGGCCAGGATCAGCATTAGCCCACCACCCAAATTCAAATTATCTGTCACCATATAATTGATGCCCTTTACCCCCTTTCCACCCCAAGCCATTGTCTGTCTGTGTCTTTGAGTTTCAGTTTTATGTCCCACATATGAATGAACTCATAGGGTTCTTGGCTTTCTCTGACTGACTTACTTCATTTAGCATAATATTGTAAAGATCCATCTATGTTGTTGCAAATGCTAATATCTACTACTTTCTGCCAGTGTCTGCATTGGTTGAACCCAAGGCAGATAAAGGACCCCAAGTGAAGCAGGCTTAGGAGACAGTTGCCTGGAGCTCAGAGGAGCAGAGACTAAATGAGGAAGAGGAGGAAGAAATAAGGTTTTATAACCAGAACATTCTACTCTTTTTGTCATTCAGCACCCATTTTTGTCCTTTATTTGGATAAATATATTTCACCACATGAAAGGTCCTCTCAGCCATCTTCATCATAGGGTGATGTCACTACAGTTGTCCTGCCATTCAGAACATAAATTGTAACATGAGCCATAGAAAGTACTTTCCATATATGAAGACAGGGAAAGGACAAAAAGAAACAAATACTTAACATAAAATACAGCTCCATAATGCCTACTGTAGCAGATCATGAAGTCTAAATTAATAACCACTGCTTTCTTCTTTCTTTGATTATTTTATTATTGTTCAATTACAGGTGTCTGCATTTTCTCCCCACTCTTCTACCCCACCCCAGCCAAACCCACATCCCTCCCTTGCTTCCACCCTCCCCCTTGGTTTTGTCTATGTGTCCTCTATGGCAGTTCCTGAAAACCCTTCTCCCCACTGTCCCTTCCCCCCTCCCCTCTGGCTATTGTTAGATTGTTCTTAACTTCAATGTCTCTGGTTATATTTTGTTTGCTTTTTTTCTTCTGTTGATTATGTTCCACTGCTGGGATTATATCCTAAGAGCCCTGAAACACCAATCCAAAAGAACCTATGCACCCCAATGTTCATAGCAGCACAATTTACAATAGCCAAGTACTGGAAACAACCTAAGTGCCCATCAGCAAATGAGTGGATCAAAAAACTATCGTACATCCACACAATGGAATTCTACGCAGCAGAGAGTAAGAAGGAGCTTATACCTTTTGCAATAGCATGGATGGAACTGGAGAGCGTTATGCTAAGTGAAATAAGCCAGGCGGTGAGGGACAAATACTATGCTGTCTTCTTATATCATCTATTCTATAATCCCCTTAACCTCTGCCAGCATCCCAACTGGTCTGGGCTGTTTACACAGAAGAATGACCCAAGTCATCATTTTTGCAAGATCCAAGATCCTGACGACCCTGTCCTCAGTGGGTCGCTGCAGTTTACTTTTGGTCATTATTATTAGATGCGGACTGCTAAGATGTGTGTGAGTGAGTTTCCTTCTTTCAAAACTTGGGCTTATTTACCCATTATATAGCACACATTTCATTCTCCTTCCATAACTGGGATTGTTTACTCCTGCCAAATCAGCAACCCTCTTCTCTGCTTTCAGGGTAGTGGTATAGAAGCCCCAATTAACCTGAACTAGTCGCAGCTTCCACATTACAGGAAGAATGACTATACTCCTTCATGTGAACTTTCTTCTCTAGGATAACCAAACATGCCATGACTAACATTGTAGACAACTTCTGTAAATGATATAAACACACTGTATGTATGTGTGTGTGTGAGAGAGAGAGAAAGAGAGAGAAGGGGGAAGCGGGAAAGAGAGACAGAGGGGGGAAGGGAAAGAAAGAGGGATGGAGGGAATGAAGGAGGGAGGGAAGGAGGGAGAAAGTGAGAAAACTACTTGCTTCCCAGACCACTGTTCTCTGGCTCTGAAAGTCATACCACCATATGTGGATTTAAAGTTTATTGTGAATATTGTAACACAGGATCCTGTTTTACAAGATGCTGTCCCCTTGTTGGCACCCTAACCAGACATTTGGTAACCATTTCACCATTATATCAGGTGGGCTACTTTAACATAATCAGGAATGTCACTAGACTAGTGAGACTAGTGAACATGAGCTGATTGCTGTATTTCTTCCACCAAAAAATGAGTCTCTTGATCAGTATCAAAGTTATTCTTTACCTGGTTGTCAAAGGTCATCTAAAGGTGTACTTCTTCTCCTAGAAGATGAAGGTGAACTGCTTCTAATTGCCTTCATTGATTGGCACCAATGTAAGATCCAAGATGCTGTTTATATTTGCCCCAGGAAAAAAAAAAAAAAACAATTTCAAGGGAAATCCTCTAATAGAAGAACCTGAGATGAAAGTTCAAGAGCATGCAATTAATTGAATGTTCTTTAGAGAAAAGGAGTCAGGCAGGTAGGATAATGTGGAGAAAGAAATTATGGCAGGAAGGATCTTGTCTTGAATCTACCTTTAGGCTGATCCCTCTGGCAACTTTGCACCATGGAATCCATCTCACTATTAAGGCAAGGGGAGTGGGCTTTTGTAACTCTATAGCATGGTACCTCCAAACATATCATAGTATCCCCTGGGACACAGGTGGCAAACACAAGGCCCACGGGCTGAATCCAGCCCTCCATCTTGTTTTATCAAGCCCAGCACCTTGTTTCTACCTGCCAGCAGCTCTGAGCTCTTGATTAACCATTCAGGAATAGTTGCATTTATACAGTCCTAAAATTACACTCCACACTTTGAAGGCAACCACGAGGCTGATGTGGCCCCTGGTGAAAATGAGTTTGACACTCCTGCCCTAGGATAAAGAGGTCAGTACTCTCAGAAAACATAAGTAACTTCAGTTCAGCTCCTTCTCTTGAGAGGGAGCATTTGTGAACCCTTAGCAACTAACATGCCCAGAAACTCTGTGATACACAGGTCAGGTAAATGGTAGGTAATCTGGTAGGGGCTTCTTAATAAGTTGCATAACTATTTTGGTCCTAAGGACCCTGATATCAATTAGCCATTGTTAAATATCATAGGATGACAAGGCACTCTGATTACCAATTGATCCCTGTGGCTTAGTTGGTAATTGCTCCTGGCTTTGATGATTAGGTGCTACTTCCTTACCTCTCTCTCTCAGAGAGCAAATAATTGAAATCATGAAGCACAATTCTGTACCTACATATCCCACCATCAACTCCAACACACAGAGTGGAACCAATACAGAATTTTCCAGAGGATGTTGGTACTTCTGCCAGCAATGCATTTCTCAGTGCTCTGGTGAAGGGAATGTGGAAGTTGGTATGCAGAGGCAGTGGCTGAGTGATTAATCCTAATAAAATCATGATGACATGTCCAGCCCTTGCTTCTTCAAAGTCTTTGTGTTTAATCTTATATAGTCTGTGAAAGATATTCTTGATTCTCAACCTTATTGATTGATCTAGGGCACTTTTGACTATAGGCTTTGATGGACCAACAAAGCAAATTATTAAAGTCAATCTGTGATCGTGAAACATAAATGCCACAAAAATATTATACCCCTGGTGAATGTACCAATACCAGAAAGCCATCTTGAGAGTATGATTCTTGAGACCGGTGTTGGTGCCATATATTAAATCAATAGTAGTCTCAATAAGACGTATAATTCTACTGAAAGGATTAACTGAAAATGTTAAATGATGGCACCATCTATATATGTGTCCCAAATGTAAAGGAACCAACAGTACATGTTAAGAGGCCCAGGGACTAGCAATAGCAGGAAGCCATTTCCACCTATTGGCTATGGTGTTGCAGCCTGAGAGTCAACTCTCAGGCGCTGCCAGAGTGCTGAGTTGAAGCAGAAAGGAGCAGAGGAAGAAATAGCTGACTGCTTTCTCATTCCCTCTTACTCCTGACTCATGCCTCCCATTGACTGCAACCAACAGGAGAGCAAAGTCCAAGGAAAGTGAAGTGGTAAAAGCATCGCGACACAGAGCAGATCAGACAAAGGAGAGAATGTATCAAGTTGGGTGGATAGAAAATAACTGGTACATATGTATAAGCCATTATCATTATTTTATTACTATTAATCTGACTTCAGTCTTATTCCTACTGTTTCTAAGCTACTGATAAATCTAGTGATGGACAGGCTTTCAAACAAAAATAAATTTTGTGGCATGGGTTATACTAAAAATTTTTCTTCACAAAAAATTATTATTTGATTTTAATTTCTTAGGGTTTTTTAATGATTTGGATTATATGACATTTTTAAATGATAGCACTGTATTCCTTGAGGGGCTATTAACAAAGTCAGTCACATATAGGAAACCACAGTTTTAAGTTAACACTTTAAAAGGAATAATATAGCATTTAGCTGAGGGTGAAAATAGGTGAAGAAAATAGTCCATATATATGGAAAAGTAATGTAGAGGGAAAGATGCGCAAGAAGTATGTATTGGTGGAAAAAGGAAACATCAAGTTTGGACAAGGTCTAGCCTTGAAAAGAGTAAAGGGCTAAAACTCTGCAAAATTTTTCCTAATTTTCTAACTTTTATTGGACCTTCAGTCTATAAATTGTATCCCTAATTACTTAATAACTTCAGTTAATTACAAAATATTTAAAGGGAGCTATAACTTGTGTTTCAGCTATAAAAATCAGAACAACATGAGTGCTCACCTGTGCAATCCAACGCTTAGTTTCTTCCACAGAGTGAAGAAAAATGATTCATATGGTTATGGATGGACAGTTAAGACTTTGTAAAATGACTAGATTTTGTTCCTCAAAGTTAACACTCTAACTGTATCCTGAAAATGTGTTTGAATATCTCTTCCTTAGTTGAAATGAATTTAGGAAAATACTTCATGTTTTTGTAATCCAGAATTCCCAGTAATAAATTGCAAGCAGTTATATACGGTTTAGGAAGTACTTTCTATAGCTTTTGTTAGTGGTTGACAAGGATCCTGGATGACTAGGTTGGGAGGCTATAATGAAACACAATACCATTGAACCCTACAAGGTGCTCTTGTGCTTGATACAGACAACTGCTCACTAAAGTAAGATGTCTTGCATCTTGGGGAAATGACAACTGTTGTGTATTGTTAATAAAACCTGAACTTTAGCATGATGCACACTAATCACTGTATCACTGTGAAGCTTATTAAAAATGGATGAAATTAAATAATCAGCCTTTCATCAAATTATTCATAGGACTATCACCTCCTCACAGTGGAGAAGTACTCTGCAGGCTCAGATCAGTGCCTTAAAGGCTCCCTCAGTATGCATTGACACAGTGGACCATAGCAGCTCTGAAAGAGCCATTATAGTCTATCATGTCAATGGTGTGTGCCCGAGAACTCCCTTAGTATGCATTGACACGATACACTATGATGGCTTCAGAACATACAATTATGATTTCGATGGAAGAACCATAATGGTTGCATTAAGATTTCAGTAAAATTTCAGTGGAAACATATTATATACTTCTCCTGAGATCCTAATAACTAAAATGAGTTTGTTATAAAAAAATGTCAAAGTCACATTTTTGTTTCTCCTCTCTTTAACGTATTTTATTATCTTACACAAAAATAATAATCAGTAATAAATTACTGACAGGTTGACAAAGATAATGTAAATTGTAATAGTAGTAAGGACAGTAATATGCATTTATTGATCATGTGCTAATTTTCTGTGCCAGGCACTGTACTATTACTTAAGGGTATCATCTCATTTCATACAAAAACTACCCCTGAGTTTGGTACTACAATTTTTCCTTCATCACATATAGGGAAACAAGGCTTTAGAAAGGCTAACTTGCTTAAGGATCTACATGATTAAATGTTCTAAGAAAAATGAGCATAACACCAGAACTAATCTTACTTGACAATTATATAAATTCAAATTTCTGCATCTCAGAATTCACATAAATGACACTATATTACAATATGGGTTTATTAGTAAGCAGTAATGCATACAAAATAAAAACTTAAAGAATCAAGGGTAAACTTTTGCAAAGACCGCTCAGAATTTTCTCATTCAGTTCTCCTAACAATGTTAGAAAAAGTTATGATTAGTCCCAGAGTATAAATGTGAAGGTGCAGACAGAGATCTCTGACTTAGGGCCAGTTTATTCATTGCCTCATCGAAAGTAAGGCAGACTGATCATTGACTAATAAAGTTCAACTTCTCTCTGTTGTTCCCCACATTCACATATTTCTTTTAATGAAATCTTAAGAAAAGTTTAACATTAAAAAAATGCTGAATTTCTCCTTCAGCAGTGAAACTCAGTCTGTTTACCCCACATTGAATTTTTATTTCTGTTTTTTTGGGGAAACTGCTCACAGTTAATTTATGTAGACAATGCTTTCACTAATTTAATATTTAACAACCTGAGTCTTTGTTCAAGATATGTCAAACCCCCCATATACACTGAATTTGTGAAGATGATAACTATCAATAGAAACTAGTTTGTACTCCCACATTCATGCTCATCAAACTATTTGCACTCTGGAAAAGATATAAAGTTTTAAATTGGCTTGGCTAGAAAGTTCCGCATGAGAGTTTTCCTCTAGAAACCATAGTTTTATGAAGCTCAGTAAGGTAATATCCTTCCCGGTGCAAGAGGGCTCACTAGCATCAGCTTTAACAAATATCAAATATCATTATATCATGTCGGTAAGAAGGATTTTAGTCAATATTCAATTTATTTGATATGGACAAAGTTTAGGAACATTTTCGACTAGGAAGAATTATTTTTTATTTACCTCTTATTGTTATCGCAGGGACCTTGAACCAGCCAGTGATCCATGTCATTTTACTCAACATGTCACATTAGAACAGCAGATTAATTCATAGCCAACAATAAACACTCGGGGCAGCTGTAAGCAGCCTCCACTATAATGTCCAAACAACTGCGTATGACATTATGCATTAATATTGCTAACCCTGGTTATAACCCTTTTCATAATAAAAGAGTCCTTTTACCCAGAAAACAAATCACGTGGAAATGGCATAATGTTCCAGAGGAAAAAAAAAAGACAGCACACGATTACAGATATATATTGAGGGTGGCCAAACAAAAGAAAAATAATCTGTCATCTTGGTTGTCATAGTTGACTCGGGTAGAAAGAGAAGGGCTTTAGAAAAATAAAATTCAGGCAGAAGTGTGGTGAATATTATTTTTTTGTTTATGCTGTGAGTTGCTTAAATCTAACTGGGGAATTCGAGCATGCAAATGATATTCACATTAACCTATACGAATACTACTGGAAGGAATATGTACCTATTTTTATCATAAATCTTCCATCTTCTATACCCCCTCAGAAAAAATAAAGGACAGTCACCTGCATTGAGAAGCCAGTTGCAACCACTGCACTGAGAATACTATCCCTGGGTTATGATTGATGGTCTAAGTTCACTGTGTGATTTGAGACAGGCATCGCTGTGTTTCAGTAACTCAACCAAAGGCCTCAGATTTCGATCACTGAGAAGAATGCTATTTACTCCTTCTACCCTCACAGGAATATTGTGATGTTTTGAGATATGATATCTGTTAAGTGCTTGCTTAGAAAGTGAGTGATTTATAAACAGTGCTCTTACAGAAGAAAGTGTGGTTCTTGACAGTCACAAGAAAATGCAGTGGCAGGTCTTGCTCTTTCCAAAATGCAACTATATATATATATATAAAATCAGGATATGAAAAGCTTGTTTTTTAAAGGAATACATGAAGACGAAAAAAGAATTAAGCATATATTCTGAAAAATAATAAGCATCTTACCATTGTCTTTAGCTATAAAAATTTTTGAGAAGTATGTACTATTGTATACAATTGTTTTCCAGTTTGCATGCTTCAATAATGTTGTGTTCATATATTTACACACAGATCCACATAGGAAAACATATGGATATATATATGTATATATATATATATATATATATACATATATATATATGTATATTGAATTTCTGAATATAGGTGGATTTGGAGGACAGTTATTTTTTAAGCTATTTTGATTTACACAATTTCAGAATTCCACATGCTTTGGTAATGGGCAATCTTTTCTATCTTTTAGTTGGATTTCTGGCTGACCAGTTTTATAACCCAGGAGCACGGCAAATATCAATGCAAACAGTCCGATGATCCTACAAAATAATGCATATTATTTTTTCTGTAAAATTTATAAAGAAATTTATATTTAATTATTTTACCTAGGAGTCCTCATAAAGCAGCAGTGTTCTCATAAATGGAAAGGAAGATAGTACTGCACATAAAGGCTTTGGGGGAGCTCCCACGCCCGCCAGCCGCTGCGGTTTTAGGAATATAGTCAAGCACTCCAGCGCCAGAGAGCACTTCCTTTCCCTATTGAATGGAACTGAAAGTCTGCACATGTTTTTCCTCAGGCACCCCAACATCTCCAGATCATATGATTCACTTGGTTACAGTCAGAACATTGTATAATGATGAAAATAATTACTTTATGTTAAGAAAGAAAATGTTAATTGCCATTGCTCAAAGGCCAAGATGCCATTCAGGAAAGGCAGCTTTAAACCTGATTTGTTCCTTTCTCACTTGATCTTCTCCCTTTCCAAAATTCATCTTTTATGGCAGTTAGCTGAAGAGTCTAGGTCTTCAATTGTATGTTCTATTGATTGCAATATGTCATTAAAAAGTATAGAATATACAGGTTTCCTCTACCCCTAAAAATAATTAAGCTTCACTCATTCATTCATTTATTTATTGATGTATATAAAACAGACCCAAAAAGCTTAGAAAAATCAAGGCTTTGAATAGCATTCTCATTTCATCCTGAAAATATAGATATACAGTGATAACTTTCTCAAATCTGACACAGCCTTTTTCCATCGGGAAGGTAAGATGAGGGGAATTCTTTGCCTGCGACTGCAAAGCAGATTCCCCAGAGGCTGATACAAGCAGAAGAACTGTTTTATCTCCTCTGTCCCTGGAGGGGCAGGATACTCCAAAGAATAAAAAGACAAGTGAAGCTTTGCAAACCTGCTCATTTACAAAGTTCTAAGAAGTTCAGAGCACTTAATACATAATCAAGTCAGCGCTCAGAGGCAAACTGAATTGACCGTATTCCTGTTTTCAGTTCCGTCACGACAGTAATATTTTTAGTTCTGTCATGAGAGTAAGTTAGGTACCTTAGAAGTGTAGTCGACTTACTTGGAGCACTGGGGGATCATTAAGCCCACTGCAAGGGCAATTTGCTCAATTGCACTCCAGTGACCATAAAGAGGGAGCGCAGCCCCGTGTGCTAACTTATTCCCGGGAAGTCATTGGCACACTGGAAGATTCCAGCTGATTAGGGCCTATTTATCCCACAATGTGTTTGATGTGGCAGAGAACACAGTCAATTAAATGGCCTCCAAATCAAAGTTACAGAAACAGAGCACAGATATTCATTTGGAACCCAGATACCACAGTGAGTAAAACAAGTACGGCTTTAAAATGTTTGTGGTAAACCGTGTCTCTCCAATGTAATATTAGGTATTAGATTGCCTGTAATGTGAAGTCATATATCATTACCTGAAGGTTGAGAAATTTAACTATAAGTTTAACTAATACACATATCTTAGAGAACTATATATATTAATATATACGATGTTATTATATATATAATGACATCAGTCCTCCTTGCTCCTGATCATTATGAACTCAGTGGGGCTTCAAAATTAAGAAATAATCCCATACAAGGCAATTTTCAAACACTTAAAAATGATTAAATATGGCATTGTCATTGATGGGTGAATGGAAAAAGATGTGGGATACACACACAAGCACACACACATATCAGCCATAAAAAAGAAGAAAATCTTGCCACTTGCCACAATGCAGATGGAAGATGAAGGTATTGTGCTCACTGAAGTAAGTCAGATGGCAAAAATAAACACAAGTACCATGTGATTTCATATGTAGATTCTACATACGAAACAAAAGAAATGCACAGACAAAACGGAAACAAGCTCATAGTTATAGAGAACAGATTAGTGACTATCAGAGGCAAAGGGTTTTTGAGGGTGAAATGGGTGAAAGGGGTCAACTATGTGGTGATGGATGGTAACTAGACTTCTGGGGGGGATCACTTTGTACCACATTATAATGTTGCACAAGTGAAGCGATGTAATGTTATGCACCAATTTTTCCTCTCTCTGCATGGCACTATGTTCCAAAACCAGAGAAGCAGCATTTTCAAATTTACTTCCCTGTTCTGTTTGCTTGTTTGCCATGTTTAAATCAAATATTATCTACTCTCTGTATTTATTATTAATGACAAACATGAATATGTGAAGACAGATTTGAAATGTTTTTTTTTTACCTGTCATAAACTAAAAGATAACCAGTTGTATACTATGTATGGATCCTTAAAAAGTCCTTGAAAAATATGCAATGCAAACTTATTTTCCATGTATTATGATACATACAGTGCTCATAAAAACTGAAAATATGTTTATTTTCAAAGGGAACATTATTTTAAACATATATTTTATAATTGCTGGTTCAGAATTAGCTATAAGCTTTAAAATTACATTTATTAAACTGTGTAACCTATTATGGCAGAGGAACGGTGCTTGGTGTGCCGTTGGGATAAAAGGGACATTCAGTATAACTGCCCGAGAAATTTGCCCTAGAAAGATAAAAAATCCATACTGACTTAAAAAAAATTTCTCCTGTGGACAATGTAAAACATCTATTCTGGAAGAGAATTTATGTACAAACACCCTGGGGAATGGCTCCAATACCAAAATGAGGTGGAGTCATGCCTCATTTTGTCCTGTTATATTGAGTAAAAGAAAATGAAGAATTTCAATATCAAGCAAGAAGCTAATCTATTATCAGTCCATGCAGAAACTTTTTTTTTCCTTTCAGTTTATGGCACAATATAACTGTTCTTGCTAAAGCAGTTAAATGTTCAAGTGAGCTATAAAACTTTGATTTAAATTTTAAAAAAATAAATAAAATACTTTCCCAATAGCTATGTACTAAAATCAATGTGAGAGAAATATGAAATTAGAGCAGATAGAGAAATAAAAGAAAAGGGACAAATAAACTAAATAAATACTAAGTAAAGCTAGTAAAATAGACCCCCAAATGCTTCAAAAATGTGACTACTTGAGTGTGGTTTTCTTCATATGATTTGAGCATCAGGGTCAATCTTTGGGGGACCATGTTTGGTATATATAGTTTGTCTCAGTTTTACTAAATATAGAGAACCTGCTATGTTTGTGGTATTTTCTTAAGTTTATGGTACATAAATCCAAAGATTAAGAAAACTCAGATTTTAAGGAAGTTATAGTCTAGCAGAGTAAAAATCCAACTATATATTGAAAGAATAATTTTCACTCAAGGCACAGATATTATCTAATTGAAAATTTAAAAACATTTCTGTAGAGGCTTTAATGATGACTAGGATAAAAACACGGTGATCACACCTGAAGTGGTGGAAAGAGCGTGGAGTTTGCAGTCAGAGAGATCCGTGCTCAATTCTTGCCCCTTTCAGTGATAATGAGTAATGATTGATATGATGGTAAAATAAACCTATTAGGACCCATTACTACAGTATTGGAATAGAAACAAAAACTGAGGAAGAACCTTACACATTGAGTGCTACAGGGTCCTCTGAATTGCATGAATTACCTGGTTGTGTTGTAAGAAGCAAATCTCAGCCTCATAGACAATGGATACCATAGTCAACCATCTAGAAACTCCCTAATTGCTGAAAGTAGATAAGGTGACTTGGTGGACAGAGCAAGATAGCTCATTACTCACAGTTAAACACACCATAGGAGTACCAATATGATAGTACCAATCCGCCTTCCCCCAAGTCTCACAAGGTGACACCAAGAGCTCACATGTAGTGTACACCCCTGACTTATTGTGCCACATCTGAGGAACCCAGGGCCAAGGGTCCAGCACTTCCAGCATCAGGCATCAAGTAAACCAGTCTTACCCCTTTCTCAAGGAGCAAACAATTGCATAGTAGATGTGCTCTGGTAACTTATATTTAAGTAGCTTATATTTAACTTATATTTATATTCTGACTAGCTACAGAAACTCCTTGGTATCTGGGGAGGATAACCCTTGCCATCTAGTGCACTGAAACTAGGAAGTTCATTGACATGTAGGGCCCGTGGCAAACTTAATACCAGTGGTTTCTCTTAATACCAGTGTGAGAATGATGTGACTCACTTTTCACATAAATAGTCTGAAGACATAAATATAAAATAAAATTCAGGACTTAATAGAAACAAAATTATAATAATAAATAAGAAGAAAAATCAGATGGCAATAGAGGAATAAGAATAGGTAAGTAGGTAAATGGAGGGGAACAACTTATATAAGGCAGGTTTCTCAACTTTGGCAAATTGAGAAGTTGGACCATTACACAATTCCTCTTGGGCCAGAAAATTAACTTGGGAGTCTTTCCCATGCATTGTAAGATGTTTAACACTCACCAGATACCAGCAGCCCACCTTCCACTTTTTAAATTATTACAACCAAAAATGTCTCTAGAGATTGCCAAATATTCCCTTCATATGCAGGGAACAAATTATCCTTAATTGACTACCATTGGGTAGGGAGAAAGAAACAGAAAGGCAGAAATAAAACAAAAATAAAAGATTTTAAAACAAAATGACCAATTCCTTACTTTATACCAAGCATTATGGTAACCATTAAATACATTATTTTACTTAATACATTATTACTTTGATAAATGTACTATTATTATTATTTTTTAACTTGAAGAAGTCAAAAGCTTTACAATTAAAATAATTAACCCAAGAAGCCATAACAAAGTTAGTTTGATAAGAGTTTGAAAATTTGACTACAAGAGCACAGTTCACTAACTGCTGGTTGCAGAAGCGAGACACCAAGGATATCTGATACTTATCTGCTAGCTTACATCTGTGGAAGAACTACAATTACAAAATGTGAGACAGGAGTTTTTCTCACCATTGGAAAAAGCACATTAAAAGGAAAAGGTGTTTTTTTTTCAAGAAACATGCCAAAGAAAATACTTTCTCAGTTTTTCTAAAGTGCTTATCATTATTAAAAGATAAAACTCTGAAAACTAAAACAAAAGCTAGAGATACATTTCATACATTTCTTTCTGTCTGTATTCTTTTGGAGCCCAATAAAGAAATGATAACATAGCTAAGACAAATCAAAGAAAACTATACAAAAACTGTTTTGCAAAGTGTCTCTTTCAAAAGTGTCAATTTTCCTGAATGTTCCCATTCTTCAAAAAAAAAAAAAGTCTTATTAAATTTTCTACAGACGAACTCGCTAACAATTCCACACAGCTAAATAATGGAACTCTCACCCGGTGTGATAAAGCAGTATTGGCCTCTCATTTGGAAGTATATTCCTTTGCAGGAGTCGTGTGGTGCATTCCGCAGGAAACTAATTACTTGTAGAGATGCAGACTTGAGCTTTGCATTTCATTAATAAAACCAACCAAAATTTATTTTTATTCTGATCAATGCCAAGCTTATTCACAACATGTAAGTAGGACTGATCTAAGTATTTTTTATTACATTCCCAGACTCTGAGATCTGAGCAGAATGATCTGAGAGAAGTTTGTTATTTTCGGTAGTTTTCTGGTATACCACATGTGTATGTCATCAACCCAAAAGTCTCAGGAAATTATTAAAAACTGAAGTTATATGTAGAATTGTTCTAGTTTAAAATCTACTCTTGGTCACTGCTGGTAGCCTGTATATAATTAAATTATTTATTTTGGCCTGGCCAGTGTGGCTCAGTTGGTTGGAGCCTCATCCTGTAGACTGAAAGATTACAGGTTTGATTCCTGGCCAAGGCACATGCCCAGATTGCTGGTTAGATCCTCAGTCAGGGTGTGTATGAGAAGGCAACCAGTCAATGTTTCTCTCTCACATCAATGTTTCTCTCTCTCTTTCTCCCTCTCTCCCTTTCTCTCTCTCTCAAAAACAGTGGAAAAAATGTCCTCAGGTGAGGATAAATTATTTATTTCAAATAAACCTTACAGGAAAACACATAATTATGCATAATAAAATTTTCAATTAGCACTTTAATTTGAATTCTAATACAATGCCATTTTGTGCCCACAATGACTTGAATGCCCCCAACTTCATTTATTATGAGTCAGTATGCATTTATGGCCACATCAGATACATATTTGTCTAAACATTCAGATATTTACAGTGAAAAAATACAAAATGGAAAATATATTGTCTCTTCCTTCAAAAGCTTAGAGATTAACAGGAGAGTGACACAAATAATTACATGTCAATATAATAAAGACAAGTGTATTATTGGACAATTACAAAGTAGGTGCTATGGGAGCACAAGGAGGAAAAGAGACATTCTGCTAGAGAAAGAACAAGGAGATCGTAGGACTCTAAGCATAAAGTAAGTTCGGGGAGATGGTAGGAGGTGAAGTCATAGATATTGCAAGGTTAGATTGTTTAGCATTGTAGTCTCTTGCAAAACGTAGGTTTTTCTCTGAGTGAAGAATGCCAGCCTTATAGGAGGGTTTTGGGCTGAAGAATGAAATCATCCTGTTTACCTTTCAGCAGGATCAACAGTTACTATGTTAAGAATAAACTAAAGAAAGAGACAAGACTATAAGCAGGGCAGACATTTAGGAGACCAGTGCATTTACACAGGAGAAAGAAAATGGTGAGAACCAGAGCACAAGAAATCATGGAAAGAAAGAAAAGTTGTTTTAAAAGAAATCCTAAGCTTTCACTCAAGATAGTGGCATAGGTAAATGCATACCTGTGTTCTCCCACTAGCACTTCAAAATTCCAAATAAACTATAAAACAACCTTCATTGAGAACTACCTGAAATCTAGCTGAACAGAGGTCCTACAACTAAGGATATAAAGAAGTTACATGCAGACTGGCAGGAGAGGTAGAGATGCAGATTGGGCTAGTCCCATACCCATGTGTGCTGGACAAAGTTTGGGTGAGATATCTCTATTGTGGAGGTCATGCCTGAGGAGCAAGGGGCCCCAGGTTCACACTAGGCCCCCCAGTCCAGGGTTCTAGCATCTGGAAGAGAAGTCTCTTTAACTTGAGGCTGCAAAAAGCAGTGGGGATTGTGACTGAGTGAAAAGGAGGGATGCTGAAATCACAAGCATTCCTCTTAGACTTACTTGAACTCTCTTGGTCTGAGCTCCAGCACTGGGTCAGCAGCTCAAAAGGCACCAGGCACATATTGAGAGGAACTGAATTGTCTGGCATCAGGGACAGAGCTGGAGGGTCAGATTTCTCCCAGAAAAATGTCTGGCAGAGGTCATTATTCTTTTTCTGAGCCAGCAGGCATGTGCTATATCTGAGTCTCTATCAACCTGGTATCACTATTTTCCCAACTCTGGTAATTCTCTGAGATGTTGCCGCTCCCAATTTGTGGCCCTAACCCAAGCTGTTTCCAGTGGCTTTTCCATAAGAATGGCCTATCTTGAATCATGCTTCAGACTTTCCTAACATTTTTCAAAGAAATAATATCTGGCCTCAGCATGCCCTTTACCTCTTGCTAAGTGGCCCTAGGCCCAGCACTAATAACAGCTAGTCATGGCTCAGAGCTTGATCTCTCCTGAGCACCTCCAATCCCAGCATATATAGCAGCCATAGGCAGATTACTTTGTAGCTCATGCTGTGTGGCCCTGGGCAGAACACAGGCAGCAGCTGACCTTGGTCTACACTTCCTGGAAGTCCCCAGGGCAACAGAAACCATTGGAGACCTTAAGACATTGTCAAGTACTACCCAACCACCTTCAAAAAGGAAAGACTCAAGGGATAGATTCAGTGAGCACCAGAGCTCCACTGAAGTAAGTCCTATTCTGTGGGACTAGCCCTTGCACAGCTGATCCTCCATGGCGGTCACAGACAGTCTTTGTAACAGATCACCCTGGGAGTAAATCTCTCCCATTGACTTGCCAATAGCAATCAAGGCTCAACCACATCAGGAGGGCATATACCACCCACACCAGGAGGAATGCACACCTTGAGTGCCCAGCATGGGTGAAAGGGAGGCTGTGCCACTGGACCCTACAAGACACAAACTACATAAGTCCACTCTATCAAGACCAGAAGACATAACAGATCTAACTAATGCATAGAAACAAACACAGATAGGCTGCCAAAATCAGGAAACAAAAGAACATGTGCCAGATGCAAGAACAGAACAGAAGTTCAGAAAAAGAATTAGACAAGATAGAGACAAGCAAACTACTAGACGAAGAGTTCAGAATACTGGTTATAAGAATTCTTGAAGAACTTACGGAAAGAGTAGATGAACTTAGTGAGAATTTCAACAAATAGACAGGAAACATAAAAAAGAACTAGAAAATATAAAAAAGAACCAGTCAGAAATGAAGAATACATTAACTAAAATGAAGAATATGTTATAGGGAATAGCCACTGGAGTATATGAAGCAGAGGAACAAATCAGAGGTTTAGAACATCAGGAAACACAAAACACCCAATCAGAATAGTAAAACTAAAAAAAGACCCCCCCTCAAGATGAGAATAGTGTAAGGAGCCTCTGGAACAACTTCAAGTGCACCAACATTTGTAACATGGAGTACCGGAAGGAGAAGAGAGAGAGCAGGAAATTGAAAAGCTACAAGAAAAAGTAATGACAGAAACCTCTCCTACTGGGCAAAGGTAATATACATACAAGTCCAGAAAGTGCAGAGAATCCAAAAATAAGATGAACCTGAAGAGGCCTACACAAAGACATATCGTCATTAAAATGATATAAGTTAAACATAAAGAGAGAATCTTAAAAGCCACAAGAGAAAAACAGTTAGTTACCTACAAAAGGAGCTCCCACAAGTTTACCAGCTTAAGTCTCAACAGAAAAATTGCAAGCCAGAATGGACTGGCAAGAGACATTCAAAGTGATGAAGAGAAGCGACATATAACCAAATTACTCTACCCAGCAAATCTATCATTTCAAATTGAAAGATATGCAAAAAGCTTCCCAGACAAAAAAAAAAAAAAAGAAGTTCATCACCACCAAACCAGTATTGCATGAAATGTTAAAGGATCTTATTGAAGAAAAATAAAAGAAGAAGATATGAAAATATGAATAATAAAATGGTAATAAATTCATATCTATCAACAACTGAATCTATAAAACAAGATAAATGAACAAGCAGAACAGAAAAAGATGCAGAGGTACAGAGAACATTTTGATGGTTGCCAAATGGGAGGGGGGTTAGGGAGAGGGGTGAAAAAGATGAAGGGGTTAAGAAGTATAAATTGGTAGTTAGAGAATAGTCATAGGGATATAAAGTACAGCATAGGGAATATAGTCAATAATATTATAATAACTATGTACGGTCAGATGGGTATAAGATTTATTGTGACAATCACTTAAAATTGCATAATGTCTAACCCTTGGGTTGTACATCTGAAACTAATATAATACTGTATGTCAACTATAATTGAAAAATTAAAAAAAATTTAAAGTAAAAAAATAAAAGCCTATATTAGGTAACTAAATAGAAATAGTTTAAGGTCAGACTGAAGTCTTTTGAAAGTGGCCCGAGGTGTTTGAATTTTATTATGTAGTCAATTGAGAAACTTTGAGAATGATTTTATGTTAAAACAATTTTAAAGATAAATTTTAAGAAAAAGATTCATAAAAGGTATGTATCAATAAAAAATAGAATGATGCTATGGCCGGTTAGCTCATTAGGTTAGAGCATCATCCCAATAGGCCATAGTTTGGGGTTTGATTCCCTGTCAGGGCACATACAAGAATCAACCACTGAGAGCACAAACAATAGGAACAACAAATTGATGTCTCTCTTTTCCTTCCTCTTTCTAAAAATCAATAAAGTAAAAAAATTAAAAAGATAAAATGATAAGTAACAAAACATATAGACCTAATTTAAAAACTAAATTAAAAAAACTATAATAGTTTTTAAAAATACTAATAAAATTATATATTTTCTAGAACATCAAGTAAGAAAAGAGGAAATTACACAATTGACTAAATACAACAATGTGATAAAGGATATATTAATACCAATATAAAAGACAAAGTTATTAACAATCACTTTGTACAAATATGCACGTTAAAAATATAAATATCTTAAAGACATCTGTAGACCAAGAGTTAAAATATTTCCAGAGGGTAGGCTGTAATCAGAGTTGTGCTTCAGAGGGTGATATCATGTGCACAATAAATTTTAGAGTGAGATGGGATGGCTAAATTGATGAGCACTTTGAGAAACTACCTCAAAGTTATGAGGTCTTAAAATCATTGTTGCCATGGAGCTCAATAAATATGAAAAATAAAAATGTGATGCAGGCAGGACAAGCATGGCTTGCTAACTGCTTATTCTGGGATCACAGAAAGCAGATTCCTAATTTCCAGGCCTGGTGAATTAATAGAATTAGAGAAGTCAAAGTAAATAACTCGAATGGGAAGACAATAAGCTCTGTTTAAGTACATTGAATAAAGCATGCCAAGCAAGTGGAATGGCTAATAACAAAGGGAAAGCATGAACTTCAAGGAACTATCCATTTCTGGTACACATTAGGTTGAGAAACAGATTGTTTCATTGGTCACAGACGTAAATTAAATGAAACATAGGGCAGTATGAATGGACTATTCAAAGTATTTACTATGTTAAATGTCAAGGCTGTTGCCCATGCTTATGCGTGTGTTTATGAAGGAAGAAAGAAAAAGTTGCATTGTTTCATAAATCAGCCTGACAGCCCATGTCTTCTCCACCCTAATATTGTGCAAGATGTTCGGGTATAAACTGGAACTGAAGTCAAAGTCCGAGGGCTCCTTCACTACTTCCTCCTCTTAGGCATGAGAAGATTAAGTCATCTGGGATATAAGGAATCACTTCGAATGGTATGGGATTCTGGTTGGCATAATATCCTGAGAAAGTACATTATGGAAAATGCAGACCATCATAAAATAAAATAATAATTTATCTTTATAATATACAAATTTTCTACTCACTAACCCCCTCCTGCCCAAAAATTTCACGAACTATATATATATATATATATATATATATATATATATATGTATATATAGTGATATCATTAAAATCTACTTTAATAGAGATATTCATCTTTCTAAAATTAGATGAATGAATGGTAATATATAATGATGAAGAAAGTCATCAGTAAGATAGAGGATTAACCTTCACTTGTGATTTAATTTTAATTGATTTGTTATTTGATTTCCATCTAAAATAAAAACTTTAAAATGTTTTTCTTAAGAAATGAAAATTTCTTTTTAGCTGTAATTTAGTTAAATCACACTAGGTTTAAAAGGAAAAGATAAGATTTTTCTGAATGTATGATTAATAGTGTTTCTAGTAATGATTAAATTGACATTTCCTGGTGTGAAAAACCGCTCTTGTTCTTTGTGGAGTGCTCAGTGTCATTCTCCTTTTGTCAAAAAGTAAATGAAACAGCTCAAAGAGGCTTTGTGCAGAAATGTTTACTTCTTTATTATGTTCTAGAAGGTTGGGAATACAGATATCGCCTTTCTTTGCAGAAAGCAGTATAATAACTCTGTCAAGAACATAAGCAGGGCTGTTAGCAAGGCTAAGAGCAAGTAACATGACTAAAGACCTAGCATGAGAATAACTAGCACAAGTGTGATCCATTAGTACCTTGTGTTTGTTCACTTACATTACTTCAAGAAATGGTATTTGAGAAAGTTTCAAATTTAGAATAAACTCTCATTTGTGCTCTTGAGTATTTAGATTAGTCTAGTAAACTGGTTTTCTTTCTCTCCTTAATCCCTACTTAATGTTTTTTCAATGGTTTAAGAAACAGGTTTATTTTAATTCAGCGAGACTCTAATGTCTCTTACAATTACAACTGAAAAGACCTGCAACAAATTACCACTGCAACAAACCCACTCCAGTTGCTCTATTTCCTGGACTATCATGAGGTGTCACATGAAATTTCTCAATGATTGGCACAACTTTGGGAAAAATCTGACATACAAGATTTGGAGCATGTGAATTCCTCATTTATTTTACCTATTTAATCATTTTCACTTTTATTTATACTCAGTATTATTGAGTCATGAACCAAAAACTTTTCAAAATAAAATTCACTATTTGCTCAAGCTAATAAATGATTAAATGTTTATAATGTTTAGTCTAGAATTCATGAATTCATTCATTCAGTTCAATAATCAATATTGTTACATGTTGTCTTCAAGACCTACTCGATCTTATGAGTACATAATGGTAATGAAGGTTTATTTAGGGCCTATACATTTCAAACACCATTTGGGGCAGTAATATATAGGGATGTTTCATAACATATTTTTCCACTTCATGGGCTCTCATACTGTATATTTTATTAGGGAGGAGCCAGGAGAAAAAGAGGAAAAATACATGCTGAAGAACACAATTTATTAAACACTAATTAAGACCTTGTTCTGTGATGGCCTTGTCAGCTGTTCAAACCACTTGTGAACTTTTCAATTCAGTTCTCACAATAGACAGTGAAAAATCTAAAAGCTAGAAGATTTCCCAGTATTTAGAAACATGCATGAAAAATTTTAGTTGGAAAAGACAGAATCGAATCTCCTGAATTTTATGTCTTTTATTAACTAGTAGTCTTCTGTATATAAGAAGTGATTGAGATTTTTCTGCCATTTCTTCCAAACAGCAAACATTTTTCCAAGGACTTCTAATACTGACTAAAAGCACCCATAATGTAGTACAGATCAGTTGAAATCTGTTTTTCCTGCAGTACGAGTTAGGCACTTTGAATATAGAAGCAACCTTAATGAGTATTGATTGAGTGACTCTGTGAGTGTGTGTGCCTGTGTATGTGTGTAAGTAAAGTGGATTGGGAGAGGAAAGGATGCTAGAAGGAAACATTGATTATGCACCTAAGCAATGCATAACAATCTAAGAAGAAAAATTATTATTACGATTTAAACTTTTAAAATATTTGTCTTCTTTTAAAGGTTAAATAAATGGTGCTAAGACTTTCTCCTATGGTGCCCCAAGTGGCACAGACAATGGGTAAGAATCAGATCCATTTATATGTCGCTCCACAACTCTGGACATGGAGATGCGGCACTGGTTTTCTTGAATGATGATCTGGAAATAAGAACAGCATAGACATATCTTAACCTTCTCAACTCTAGAAATTTAGGAGTTTTAAAAGTCACTATGTTTTGCTAACAACTTGATTAATTTTGAATATAATCTTACTAAAATATCATTATAATTTGTATGTAATGGAATAAGTGACTAATTTGGAAGTATAATTTAGTGCTTTATTATTTTGTGAATACCAAGAGAAATTACAAAATATTGTGTTAGAAGAATTAATGTAATTTCTCATTATTCAACAATATATATACCTTTACATTGTTCTTTAACTAAGAGCAAACTCATAAAAAAAAACTATTCTGCCAGGGATATATTACTTTTAAAAGGGCAAAAATGACATTTACCTAGGAGAAAATCACATTTGGAAAATCAGCATTTGAAAGCTGTAATTGTGGGATAATTTTATTTCACTTTTAGTTGAGTATGAGTGATTCTCTGCAATTGTTTTTTGATTCTAGAGTTTTTATATTTTTGAGCTTCCAAGATTTAGATGTCCATACTTATTTTGAATCCTGATGGTAGCTGTATTATAGATTTAAATCTGTGTTTAGGTCCTATTTTTCTTTCCTTGACACAACCCACCCAGCTGAGTTATGGTATTGGCTCATTGTAAATCACAGTAGGAAGAACAGAGTGAAAGGTTCTGAATAAATGAAGTTAATTTTTCTTGTTGATGCTCCTGGAGAGAAGGAACCTGAAGCTTCAAGGGGAGTTCTCTATCATCTACAAACTCACTATGGGCATACTTAACATATTGGGTAAGGGGTGTTTCAAGGCAGGTAGTTACCACAGAGTTCTTTGTTTTAAGTTAAATATTTATAATCCACTACATGTATGGATTCAAAACAGATTCAACCAAATATTAATTTCTTCTTCCAGGTTAATCAGTCACCTCTGTTGCCCTCAGGACATCATTGAAGGAAAAGTAAATAATAGCCCAGAATTAGGTAATGAAAACTTCCCTCCATTCAAAGAAATTATTCAAGGAAATGTGTTTGGGCCATCCACCACTGGGCTGTTAGCTCTTATCTTCTGACCTAACCTGCCCTTTACCGGCTTCTCCTTCCCATGGACAAATTCCCACACCCTCTCCTCCTTGCGCTGTTTCTATGAAGCTTCCCCTTTCGCTTATCTGTGGCTCTTCTTACCCTTTTTTTCTTTTTTTATCAATGTTGGTACCAACCTTTGATAGTTTCCCCAGTTAACGAAAGTAATATTTAATATCTTTAAATACTTACAGGCATTATTCTAATTTTTCTTCATAAATTATTTTATTTCATCCATATGACAACTCTTTGAAGTAGATAATAATTTCAGGAAATGCCCATCACTATTTTCCTTTCTAATTAAAGTTACTTTAGGATTCCATTTCTGTTAAATCTCAGCAAAGTTTTTCCCCTCTCTCCTTATCCTAGCACTTAACGTTACCAATAGATGGTCCACAGAAGAGTTACATACCATTCTTCAGGGATGATGTGTGAGAATAGACATGGAGAAGTGTCCAAACTCATGGGAAGGGATATTAAAAACACTCCTTTACTCTGGCCAGGTAGCTGAGTTGGTTCGAGCATCGCCCAATGTGCCAAGGTCCATTTTCGATCCCTGGTCAGGGCACATGCGAGGATGGGCCAGTGAATGCGTGAATAGGTGGAACAACAAAAATCTCTCTGTCTCTGTCTCTCTCTCTCTCTCTCTCCCCCTATATCTCTAAAATCAATAAATAGAAAATGTGAAATTATCTGGTTATTTTCACGATGCCATCTCAGAGAAGTGCGGCTCCTTAATCTGCCATTATTGCTTTAGTAAACCCTGTCCTTACACATTATATAAACTCATCATTCAGACGGTGACTAGCATTTATATTTTAACAAATCATTATCTTTGGCACCCTACATGGCTGTTTACGTGACACCTCCTTTCGAACGTACACATTCACCTCAAGGCTTGCCAAACTGAGCACAGCATCTTGTTTCAGCCTCATCTGCATCCCTGGTCACTCAGCAGGATCTTTCCCAAGTCACATATTGCATTAGGGTTCTCCAGAGAAAGAGAAATGATAGGATTAGTGTATTTATATAAATAAAGGGAGAGTCATTATAAAATTGGCTATGTGATTATGGAGGCTGAGAAGACTCCTGATCGGTCATCTGCAAGCTGGGGAACCAGGAAAGCTGATGGTGTCCATCCCAGTCAGAGTCCGAAGGCTAAGAACCAGGACCACCAGTGTCTGAGCCCTGGAGAAGATGGATTTCTCAGCTCAACCAGCAACCAAATTTCCCTTTCCCGCACATTTTTTTTTCAGACACTTAAATGGGATGATGCCCACCTGCATTGGTGAGGGTATTTTTCTTTACTCAGTCAAATGTTAATGTCTTCTAAAAACACCTTCATCGACACATCCAGGAAAAATATCTTATGGACTATCGGGGTATGCCTTAGCCCACCGAGGCTGACATACCTGAAATCCTCCTCCACATTTTTTTCTGCCATTTTCTATATCAATAAAACCTCTAATTTTACATTTACAATCAAAGTTCTTTCATCTTTTTCTATCCGTATTACCGAAGTCTCAGGTAAGAAAACTACCATCTGTCTTCTAGATGATTTTAGGATCTTCTTCACTGCTACCCCTGCCTCTGATCTTCCCCAAGTATGACTCTTACTCCCCATGACAGCATACATAGCTTCGATAGTGATCCAGTCTCTTCTCCTAATTGAATTTTACTCTCTGACTTTCAATGGCATTCTAAATGCCAACCGTGCTAACTTTATTTTTATTGGATTATTGCCTCTTTTACTTTTAATTCAAAGATCTTCTACTCACCCTTCAGGAAGCAGCTATTCCCTGCTTCATCATGTAAAGTTAATGGCTTGCCTTCCTTGGCTGTGGCAGCACAGTAGACTCTAGAGTCATCACTTAGAAAACTAAGTTACAATATAATTATCTTTTTATAAGTCTATCATCTTTTAAAGCTGAAAATTTCAATAGGTCCTGCCCCTTGTTTTATGTGAATTACTGATTATGATTAGTAGGATTTAGAAAGTGTAAGAAGTTAAGAAAATTTTATTTTCTTAGCAGTTTGTGCTTGAATTCTCTAGAAGTGAAAGACAAATTGTGATGCAAAGAAGCTTTGAGAATTCCTTTCGGGATGTAAGTTGGCCTGGGGCTGGCCCTGTGTTATATATTTCATAGGAAGTGATTTTGCATACTAAAGAAGACTGGTCAGACTTACAGGAAAAGCCCCAGGATGGTGGCAACAGAGACTTTGGGAAGAACAGAAATATCTGCTGGGGATTAATTAAATAGTTCTCTTTGTTGAGAGCAATGATCTGTCTCCCCTAAGATATTTTCAGTAAGCTCTATAGGCTTACTTACTAGAGGAGATATTTTATATGAAGAATCACTGAGGCTTAATTATGTCTTAGAAGTCAAATTAAGAACACTAGATTTCTTAGAAAATTCTTCTTACTTTGATTAGTGTAAAGAGGAAAATCACAGTAAGCAAAATATTGCCACATATATATTTGTATAGAGATGGATAAAGATACAGATAGATGATATAGATATAAATATGGGTATGGATAGGAATAGGGATAGGGATAACAGCACATTCCAGTACTTTAAATTCCCTAGGACAGATAAGGCAAAGGGTGAATTGTGATGGCCTTTCAGTTGTATTTGGGTAAAGATGTGTGTTCCTGAGTAAAATTTCAGTGTAGCAGCAACAAAAATTTGGGTGTGTCAGAAAGACTACTAAACTAAAAGCTAAAAAGTTTACTTAGAAGGAGAATAAATAATATATTGCAGAAGTAACACTGTAAGCAAAGCCAAAATTGTCCAATTTGATGCACATACAAACTCAAATAAAATCACGGCCTAGGTATTAGCTACCATTTACTTGGCACTATGTAGGTATATAAAACCATTGTACATACATCATCTCCTTAAACTTTAAGAAACTCAAAGGATGCTATCATTCCTGTTTTACAAATAACTAAGAATGAAAAGAGCTAAATGTCGTCCAAGACTTTACACTAAGTCACAAAGTAAATGTTCTAGAAAAAAATTATTTATGTAAGGTTTATCTGAATCCAATATCCATGTTTTTAATCCCCACAATGTTATCAATTAATAGTGAATACATATGTTCCACCAAATTTTATTTAGAACAACACAGTAGAGCACAATAAACCTTATTTATAAATGCAACAAATTTGAAAAGATGGCTTCTCTTATGGAGAAAATATACCTTTTTTCCTGAAAAATATTAGTGCATAGAATAGTTTTTCTTGCTTCCATTACCTGCATGTGTTATTGAGTATCTCTTGTCATATTCTAAAACACTGCATTAGAGTGTATTTATGTATTATATTTCCTTAATGAATGTTTATTCCTTATTTCCTTTTCCTCAGGTTCTCAGGTAAATCAAGATCAGTAAATGGCTAGAGGGATGAATTTGGTTTCCTAGCAAACTTTCTTTTTCTAACTGTAGTACAAACTTTTGTGAAGTCAACTGGAGTTCTGTTTTTGAAGTCCTCAATGGTGGTTCTCACTGTAAATGTCATATACTGTATTTAACACAAATTTACCTGCGATATACTTATTAAGGGCTGGAAAGTACTGGTCACAATATTTAAACCTTTTTTTAGTGTGAATAAAATTGAGTGAAAGTGTATAACTGACACTTATTAGAAAAGGAGCTAATAAAAGAGAGATTTTCAGAACGTCCCAAGAACAAAAGCTCTGTGAGAATATTTTTTTATACAGCAGATACCACAAGTGGGCAAAGTGTCACAGACACAGAAAATAGCCTTCTCAGCCACCAGTCCTCTCCCAGAAAAGAAGGCAGAGCTTTTGGCTCTTAACTAAAATGTGCCCACTTACTGCAATCAATGGTTAGAGAGATTCCAAATATTAGATTCTAATCCTTCATCGCCAGTGCTATTATGTCATAATCTAAATTATAACCGCTATGGTGATTGCTTCATGCTTTGATTACAGGTTGCACTACGAGGAGGCAGTGATACAGGTGTTCAATAATCATTCTAATGGACTCTTCACAAAATATTTAGCATAATAAGGCAAATGCAGCCCAGAACGTCATAGGCCTTCTTCTGTATATTTAAATAATGTCAGAGAATGCATTTTTAATTTTTTAAAAATTTCTTTACAGAAAACATCCTTTTAGTCAGACTTTTTTGTTACCATAGACTTCAGAGTAATGATATCAAAAGCAATAATTACAATTACTATTATAAAGGTTGGCACTGTTTTAGAATGTACCATGTTGGAAGCAAGGGGTGAAGCCAAAACATATTTAGTGCCTTATATGATGATTTTCTCCAAATGTAATTAACCATTTATGTTCAAAAATACTTGAATTATGCAAAATTATTTCATTGCTCCTAAGGGAAAAGACAAATGATTTACATATTTCAGAAAGACATCCTCTCATTCTATTTAGATTATAGATCTAATTGAATTTACTTGTATGGCTTAGGTGAAGGACATATTTCTGTTGTACCAATGAAATTTTTCATTTCATTCAGGAAACGATATAAGGATTTCTCCTTGTAGTTGTTATTGTTGTTGTTCTTCTTCTTCCTCCTACATCATCTTCCTCCTCCTTCTTCTTCCTCCTTCTTCTTCTTCCTCTTCCTCCTTCTTGTTGTTTTCATTAAAAATTATGCTTTTGTAAACCCACAGAATTTCAGTATTCAGTGAGACAGTGTACATTATTTCACCAGTCTGAACTGTGAAAGGACCCATGCTGGATCTTAACCATTGTATGATGACCAATGCCTGCTCAGTGCCTGCTTCTCAGATGTTTTAAAAATTATGGTATTGTTGAATTTGTGAATGAGGAAATGGAGACCCAAAGGAAGAAGCTATTTATCCAGGGCCTTTTAACCGGTGAGAAAATGAGCCAGACACAAGTGCTAGCATTTGGATCACGAGTTCATTACAATTTCTACTGTAAATATTAACAGATTCAGGTAAGTCTTAGTATGGTTAAGAAACAATGTTTTATTTTTATCAGAAAGATATTATTTACTGCTAGTAAAATGTTAATGGATACCAAGTACAAACTTATGTTAGCCAGATTCTGAAACTAGCAGCAGGGAGAACTACATACAGTGTTTGCAAGTTCTCTAACTCTGCCATATGAAGTGTAATTTAGTGTGCCTGGCAAGTTTGAATTAAAAGATAAGCAGCACTCCCTACTTCCTTTTGTGCTTGCCTAAGTGAAAATAAGGAAAGCACAGAAATAATTGGCAATTGCTACTTTCTGGAATTGACAGCTTGATAACCAGAGGTAAATGAATTATCTGTTTGCAGAATGCTAACTAATTTAACTGAAACTTTAATTAAAAGAACATCAAAGTACATATTTCCTTCTAATAGACAGCACCTGCAGCATATGAAAATGATTTGTTTGGACTGCTGGATTTTCAATGTTACAGAAGCAATTGACTGCACCCATTATGCCCATTAAAGAGATTTCCTGATGAACAAATTATTCATTCCTGAAAAATAGTGAAAAATGACTCATTCCTTGAAAAGAAAATTGTTTGTAATATCTAATATAGCAATATGAGCATCATTAACATCCTCCTTGAGTTCTACTGAGATTGGGCACAATAATTAGTATTCTAGGTTGAATATTTTGCAAGTTTTCTTCTTTTAAGGTACTTACTAAAAATAATTTGGGAAAATTACCTCAATAACACAGGTTTATTATACTTTATCTTGAAATAAATATCATAAATTTCAGTCTCCAATTGTTAAAAGTGTGTAAGTAGTGTATTACTCAATATGCTAATTTATACCAGAGGCCTCATACACCTGCCAAAATACAATTCAATCTGCATGGTCTAATTTTATTATAAAGAAAACTTCTAGAAAATTTCAAAGCATCTAGTACTAAGTCTATCCACTGATATGAAAGTAGAGCTCTTAAAAATTAATGTTTATATATAATAGAGATGAGAACACAGTAAATATTAAAGACAATTCTTATATTAGCAAAAAGAAATATAATTGTTATATTATTATAGGTATTATAATATATTATATTAACAAAATAGGTGAGGGATTTTAATGCTGATTATAAGGGAAATGTTTTAATCATTTAAATTAATAAAATTATTTTTAGATTTGCATTTTACAATTTTAAATGAAGTTGTTAAAAATTAAAAGGAAAATGAAAGTTATGTCTAAAAAAATCAGGAGCATAATGTCATTATTTCTCTAGTCATAAATTACCAACATGACACAGTATAAAAAGAGACAGAATCCCAAATATAATTTAAATCCTTTTAAATAATTCTTGTATGTCATCCAGAAACATAATGAGCTCCAAAATGCTAATTTGGTAGGTACCAAGGACACAGAGAAAATCTATGATAAAGAGAGATACACAAAGCAGATGGACAGAAGGATAGAAAGATGGGGGAAACAAGTCACAGATGAGATAATTCAGGTAAATCAACAATAACAAAGAAAAATTGAAGATTAGAGCTGTTTTTGAAAGAAATTCTAACATCAATAACCTTAATTTTTGCCTTATATATTTGAATATATCATATATGGATATAAGTTCCCTAAATTGTTTAGGCAATTGATTCAATTATGAAATATGTAATGGTATGATGGAAAAGATTCTTTAAGTAACTACAAAGTCTATGAATACATGATTTTATTTTATTTTTAAATTAGGTGATGGGAATAGAATACATTTTTGTCAACTCTGAATTTTGTTTTTCCCTATAGTATTTTTTTTCTATAGTAGATGTTATTTGAAGAGCTAAATTGTTTCAGTTGATATTGAATAAGCTTATATTCATACCTCTACTAATGTACACTGAGTAAGCCATCACTGACTTTAATGTCTATGCAAACCCATTTATGTGGAGTGGTACCATTGTGTTTCCTCCTTGATATCTCTCCCTCATTATCTGCCTCTTTCACTGCTTCTGTCTCTAGGCCCATCTCCTAGCATCCTCCACCAATACCCCCAAACCAGCCATATTACTATTAAGTGTTTTTCTAAGAAACTGCTAAGAATTTTTTTATTTACACTTTCTATTTGGATTTTCATTTCTTTTCCTCCTTCTTTCTCATATTTTTCATTTCCATATCTCCTGCTCATCCTTCACAATAATGCCCTATCATCAACTCCATCAAGAAGCTTTCCTAATTACCCAAGTGGAGGTAAGTGTAGCACATCTGTGATTCCATAGCATGTTTTTTACTCTTACTCCACAAATAGAAGAGTTTTTCTAGCCTAAGGGGAATCAATGAATACTTTGTGACATACTTGTGGATAATATTACAACTCAGAGACTTTCCAGGGTCCACTATTGTCCATAAATTCTGACCTGGTTTTATCACATTTTCAAAGATTTTCAGAGAACATAATTTAAATTTAAGTATGTGACATATGTGACTAATGGCGACTGCATTGGACAGCATAAGACTAGAATCTTGGATGCAAGTTTAGGTAGTTTTCATGCAAATTAATTAATTGATGCATTTATGTCTTGCAAAATGGAAGAGCTTATCCCTGTATGTAAAATGTTGAGAAGAACATCCAAATACTCGATAATTATTAGTTATCATCATCATCATCATCATCATCATAATCATCATCATGAAACTGGTTCTGTCACTTGCTTCTAAACCTTCAGCTTCATGGTTTTAAAATGCCAGGCGATGAGCATAAAGTGGTTTTGATTTTGAGCATGTAGGAAGAGTTGAAATATGCTGTTTACCCTAATGATCACAAAGGCAGTATTGTGGTTTAGTGAAGAGGACATAGACTTTAGAATCAGACAAATGTGGTATTATTTGTATTACTTGCTACAAATCATTTTGCTTCTTTGATGCTCAGACTTCTCATCAATAAAAGATGAAAATTATTGCTCCATCTCATGGAATTATTTGTCATTACATGAGGAAAGTGTGTAAAGAACCTAACATACTCTGTCAAATAGTAATTTTTTAGTAAATACTAATTCTCTATCCTGCTATATTAGGTAACAGTAAATGAATTTTGAGGAATTCAGGAGTATAATTTCAATGATATCAAATTATATTTGTGTCATATTCTAAATAAGATAATAAATAATCCATAAATATCCATGAGACACCTGATTATGCATACATAAATACATATTTAACAAAGTGTATATTATCTCATTTATTCCCTAGCAAAGGGCAAACTCCAATTACGGGACCTGAATGGTCCAGTGGATGGAGTGCTGAATGGGAGTTAAGAACCATTGCCAGAGTGTCCTGCTTGGTTCTCAGTTTTATGATGTCTATTACAAAAGTCACAATTTTTCTTCACTCTCTCCAACTGCAAAGTAAGGATCATACTATCCCACAAGAAAATTCATAAAGTAATGGGAGATCTACAGAAGAGATGCGTGTTCTTTTATCAGGTGAACTGAAATTCTCTTCCTGACTCCCACACCATGTCTGAAGTACTGATAGTATCTAGGTTTGACAAATACCAAGGGCACATATCCAGAGTGCCTACAAGGAAAATTTGTGCTACTTTGCTGATCCTTAAAATGACCACATTGCATGCTTTGCAAATGCATTGCTTTTCTTTCCACATATTCTATCCACAGCCTGGCACAGACCTAATGATTTTTCAAGGGCCAGTTTAAATGTCAACTCTTCTTTTGGCCAAAATCCATTGGCTCTATTCCACAGACTGAATCCTCCATCCATCCTTTTTAATTCTGTAGCATTTAATTGGAGTGATTAGGATAATATAGGATATTTATCACATTTTATTATAGTTCAGCTGTTTACATGCCTGTCCCCCATCCTAGACTGGGAGTGCTATGATGGCAGAAACCTTTTTATTGCTTAAATCAGAGCCTGGCATATAGTAAGTATTCTACAAATTTAATCTGAATTACCAAGATCTTTTTAACTTTCTGACATTTCCTCTGAGCTATTTACCCCAATGAAACAAAGACTATTATTAAATGATTATATTACTGGATAAATAATCAGTTTTTACTTTCCTGTTTGATGATAATTTGGAATTTCTGATGTAGTCTCTGCAATCATGGCAGTAAAAGGGAATAAATGCTCTTTTAAATTAATAAAAAGTGAAGCATTACTAAACTGGCAGATCAATGTACTTCAAACACATATGTGATTATTCACACAGTGAACATGCACGCTTTACATGAGTAGTACAATGTAAAAGATAGCAGTTTCAAATAAAATTTCACTCATGGTTTACAATTTGAGGCACATCATGGTAAGCTGACTCCACCTTTAATTAAAAGTACTGAGCCAGATATTATTATTGATATGAAAAGCATCAACCAATCAAATGATGTTATACTACAAAGACTCCACAATACAAATATTTGTTTTATAAATAAATAGTCTGGGCACTTAGTAACTGGCTGGACTACTTGTTTACAATGCATACATTTGTTGTATCTACATTAAACTAAATAACTGGTTAAGTGAGAAAACCAATCTGTTTTTCTCCAAAATTGCATCACAGATTTTGTTCCATTCATTTCCTTATGAAGGAAAACAATCTTAAGACTAAAGATTTTGTACTGTTAATTGGAAAAAATAGACACATTCTAAAAAATCAACTGTTTAATGATCTTGGCTGTGTTGCTTTCCAATTAGTGCTGGGTCACCAATTAATTTTCTTCCAGGTGCCAGGCTTCCTGGACACCAGCACTGGGCTCTGTTCTCTTGATCCTCTCACCTTGTGCTCCAAGTATATTAATGACTTTGACCTTGCTCAGACTTGGACAGCAGCTTTCTCATTTTAGAGAAAAAGCATCATTTCTGTTAATTTTAAGACTGGGACAATTCATAGCAAACCCAAACAGAGCTCTCTGGTCATTCCTTGTTTGTCATATTCTAACAAATTCACGTGGATCTGGCTTTCTATATCCATCATTCTTGTGTTTGTTGCACCTGTATTTTCTACCCCAACACCTTAGGTCACCTGGGACATTGTCCTGTAATTTCATCCCTTGCCATTTTTACATTTCTCATCTTTCAATTTTCTGGTTTTCTATGTTTTCTGATTATTCAAATATTTTCTTTAGTAATAAGTAAAAGCATCTCATTCTATTATTCTGTCTCTAAGTAATTCTAGCTTTCATAGCTTCATTTGTTTTCAAGGGAATTCTGCTGTTCCTGCTTATAAGTATTTAATTTATTAATCACTAATTCATTAACACAGGGTTACCTATTTTTTCTCACTGTGTCATTGACTCATTCTTCTTAAAGGTAGTCAGTGAATACAACCATATTTGAAGACATCATTTTTTTTTCAATCTAAAACTATAACGCATTATAAATTTCTCTATTTTTGCATTCAGGCATCTATCTGTCATCTATCTATCTATCTATCTATCTATCTATCTATCTATCTATCAAATCTATCTATCATCTATCATCATCTGTCATTTCCCCAGGTGATCATGGACTTGGGAGTCAGGATGACCATGCTTTGCATGTCAGCTTTAACTCTTCCTTTTTGAGAAGTTTCTGAAAAGTCACTTAACTTCATTTAGCCTCAAATTCTTCTTTTGTTTTATCCCTTCCTACCTCTCCTCTGGTTACTGTCAGTTTGTTCTTAAATACAATGTCTCTGGTTATATTTTGCTTATATGTTTGTTTTTGTTGATTAGGTTCCACTTAAAGTGAGATCATATGGTACTTGTCTTTTAACGCCTGGCTTATTTCACTTAGCATAATGCTCTCCAGTTCCATCCATGCTGTTGCAAAAAGAAGGAGCTCCTTCTTTCTTTCTGCTGTGTAGTATTCCATTATGTAAATGTACCACAGTTTTTTTATCTACTCATTTATTGATGGGCACTTAGGTTGCTTCCAGCACTTTGGCTATTGTAAATTGTGCTGCTATGAACATTCAGGTGTATAGGTTCTTTTGAATTGGTGTTTCAGGATTCTTAGGGTATAAACCCAGCAGTGGAATTGCTGGGTCAAAAGGCAGTTCTATCTTTAGTTTTCTGAGGAAATTCCATACTGTTTTCCACAGTGACTGCACCAGTCTGCATTCCCACCAGCAGTGTACTGCAGTTACCTTTTCTCCATAACATCTTCAGCACTTGTTTGTTGATTTGTTTATAATGGCCATTCTGACCAGTGTGAAGTGGTATCTCATTGTGGTTTTAATTTGCATGTTTCTGATGGCTAGTGATGCTGAGCACCTTTTCATATATCTCTGGACCCTCTCTATGTCCTCCTTGGAGAAGTGTCTGTTCAGGTAATTTGCCCAATTTTTAATTGGGTTTTTTGCCTCCCTGGAATGGAGTCATATGAGTTCTTTATACATTTTGGAGATCAAACCCTTGTCTGAGGTATCGTTGACAATAGATTTTCCCATATGGTTCCCGTTTCATTTTGCTGATGTTTTCTTTAGCCATGCAGAAGCTTTTTATTTCGATGAAGTCCCACTTGTTTATTCTTTCCTTTAGGTCCCTTGCTCTAGGGGACGTATCGATGAAAATATTGCTGCATGGGATATCTGAAAATAGACAGGGGGAGGGTAAGAATAGTGTAGGAAATGTAGAAGCCAAAGAACTTATAAGTATGACCCATGGACATGAACTATAGGGGGGGAATGTGGGAGGGAGGGGGTGGGGAGGATGTAGTTGAGTGAAGGGGCAGAAATGGGACAACTGTAATAGCATAATCAATAAATATATTTTTAAAAAGATAATAAAATCTTTTTTAAAATAAAAAAAAGAAAATGTCCTGCCTGTGATCTCCTCTAGGAGTTTTATGGTGTAATGACTTATATTTAAGTCTTTTATCCATCTTGAGTTTATTTTTGTGTATGGTATATGTTGATGGCCGAGTTTCATTTTTTTTCACGTAGTCTAGATCTCCCAATACCATTTGTTGAAGAAGATATTTTTACTCCATTTTATGTTTCTGCCCTCTTTATTGAATATTAATTGACCATAGAGACATGGATTTATTTCTGGGCTCTCTGTTCCATTCCATATGCCTATTCTTATGCCAGTATTAGACTGTTTTGATTATTGTGGCCTTGCAATATAGTTTGGTATCAGGTATTATGATCCTTCCTACTTTGTTCTTCTTTCTCAAAATTTCTGTGGCTATTTCAGGTTATTTATGGTTCCATATAAATTTTTGAAATGTTTGTTCTATATGTGTGAAGTATGTCATTGGTATTTTAATAGGGACTGTGTTAAATCTATAAATTGCTTTGTGGCTTCAAATTTTTCATGAATAAATTATGTATGGAAATATATATGACTTTGATCTGCTTCTCTATAAATATTTTGCCAATCCTTACCATCTCTTTAACTTTTTACTGTGTGATTTGACTCCTTGATACACATATAATTGTTAAAATATAGAAATATTTTTTTGTAAAGGAGGGTGTTATTAACTATTTTACTGGAACAATACAGGTAAACCAGGACTGTTTCAGGTAAACTATGAAGTGTAATTAACCAATTCAAAGGGCACCCTGTGTTTTCCCATTTTTCTGCATTTGTTAATTTTGTCCTTTCCTAGAATGCCTCTTCCCTTCCTCTGTGAGTAACACTAAATTTCTGTTCAACTCTCATCCCCCAAACCCATACAGTACTTTTCCCTTTAACCAGCCAGCATTTACCTTCTGCTGGAAGTACAAGCAAAATGAAGTCCACATGTGTAGTCACACATTTTCTTTTCATATCACTTACCATGCTTCAGTATTATATTTAATATAAGTTATCTCTATTAATAGATTGCTTTAACAATTTTTCATTTAGAATGTGCATTGTTATAGAGGTAATCTAACATAATACTTTTTTTTGTATTCTTAAAATTTTTTGGCGTACAGTTAATCAATTAGTGGGTGATTTTTAAATACTTGTTGACTGAATTATTAGTTTTTATTGTTACATTTTGTCTATGTTGAGTTCATGGATAAGCTGAATTATTTTTCCAAAATCATTCTATACTCTATTGTTTCATGGTTTTCCAAGAGTCTAACAGAGATTTTCAAAAATACATATATTTTTTAAGAATACAAGTAAGGGAACACAGTGACTTTCAACCATTGCCAATTAATCCTCAACATATTAGATTAACATGAACATTTAAAAAAAGAGAGGAAGAAAATGAATCAGTAACACGTAGTCTGGCCACAAATGTAGATAGAAACAAACTAATCTCTAGATGATGAAAGGGGAGTAATGTGACCTACATTTTTTGTATTAGTTGAATAAATTTCACCTCCCCTAGAGCTCAATTAGTTCTAACACTCTCAAAATTAATCCCACGATTGGAATGCTCATCCTGGAGCTAACAGGAATATGAGAGTTCCAAAAGACTCTCTTCCAAAATGAAAATAAACACAAAGCAAAATCTATTTACTTTATTCCTCATTTTTGTAAGGTTTGCTTTGGAAATTAAAAGTTAGAAAAGCAAAATTCTGATTACACTTATTTTTCTTTATCCTCCCTTTTCTAAACTAACAATGATGTAACCATGCATAATGGTCTGACTCCATTTGAGACTTGACTGTTGACAGTTTTTAATGCCCACAACTCCTCCTTTCCCTTTGGTCCCTTTCTCATCTTTCCCTTTGAGTAAGATGAGAAAACCAGGCACTCCTTCCTTTGGTGCCTGCAGGAATGTCAAGCCAAGTGACCCTGGCCTTTGTATGAAAAACCTCACCCTTTGCCCTCTTCTTTGCCACAATAAAACTTCAAAGCTGATATCCAGTGTCCCTTCTCTGCTAAGCCATTTTTAGACCAGCTTAGAAACCTACCCTGCTCTCTCTAAAAAGCTGTCCCCAAATTATGTGAGAACTAAGTATTTTTATAACCTCTTAGGGCATATTTGGCATCATCAATCTTGACTTCTGAACTAAACTTTGGATGGGCCTACATCTTTGCTCTGCAGCATGATTACAACACTGTGAGTTAAAATGGGAGGCATACACACAATGGAATATTATTAAGCTGTAAGGAAAGATAAAATACTACCTTTTGTGACAATGACATGAATGGACCTTGAGACTATTATGCTAAGTGAAGTAAGCCAGTCAGAAGAAGTTAAGAACCATATGATCTCACTCATATGTAGGATATAAAACTGAAACTCATGGGCACAGAGAGTAATGTGTTGGTTGCCACAGGGAAGTGGGGGTAGGGATGACAGGAGGCCCACCTGGTGATGGTGATGGAAGATGGTTTGACTGTAGGTGGTGGGCACACAGTGCAATATACAGTTCTAGTATAGTAGAAGTGTACACTTGAAACCTTTATGATCCTATTGACCAATGGCACCTCAATAAATTTAATAAAAATTAAAGGAAAAAGAACTGGGTTTAAAAGTCTCTGAATTTATATAGATTTGGAAGCATACAAATCTATATAAATTTGGATTTGTATGCTGCCAGTGTAGATTATTTATACATCAAAACTGAAAATCTGTGGGATCATGACAGATTCCACAGATTTTAAAGGTATATTAAGAAACATTAGGAACTAATGTATGTCAATAAATCTGTTATTTAAGAAGAATTAACAAATTCTTTAAAAAAACACAACTTACTAAGATGGGCTTACATGGAACTTAAAACCAGTTTGTCTTAAATAGTGTATACACTTCTCTTGTTATTGCAAACTGTGCTGTCACTGAGGTAACAGTAGGAGTGTAAGAGTACAAGTTATATGGGTGTTATTGCCAAGTTTATCAACAAATATGAAAAAATGACTAAAGAATTCAGTCTTGGTGCTTTGACAAAAACTTCATATAAGCTGAATCATTTTCTATTATTATTTTCAGTTGCACAAGAAATCAGGAAAAACCATGATGATAATAATTTTAATGCTATTAAATATTGTGAATATTACTGTCAAAAAGAATTGTTTACATTGTATTAAGGCAAAATAAAATGGGGCCCAGTACAAAAGAAAGAAAGGGGAATGAGGGGGAGAGAGAGAGAGAGAGATGGAGATACTAGATTAGATAGAAGTTGGTACTAGATGTTTACCAACCAATCAGCTATGAAATTGAAGCTTCTTTTTGATTGGAGTGTATGAGGTTCGAGTGTAAAATTTTATACAAAAGATAACAAGTTCTAAATATTCAATATAACTTTGAAGATAAGAATTTTAGTATCAGTAAAAAATCAGTCAACTTTAAGAGACTTGCCTGGGATGGTGAACACACAGTACAATATGCAGATGTTATATACTAGAATTGTACACCTGAAACCTATATAATTTTATTACCAATGTCACCCCAATCATTTTTTTAAATATTAAACATTTCTAATGTAGTAAGATATAAAAAGCATAAATTTAATAGTAAATAAAGATCTAGAACAAAAAAATGGTAATTTAAAAATACAGCATGAGTGTATCTAAGACATAAACATGAGGGTCTATATTTATTTTTTTTCACAGCATATTAATGCCTTAGTTGTATGAGCAGCTACAAAATAAACATTTTTGTGGTTATTTTTGAAAGTATATAAGTGGCAGTATTCATTACAAGGATTATTGAAACCTCAATGCTTAATTGAAACTTTCCTCTTGTCATTTTTTGTCACACAAGATCTTTTCATAACATGAATAATAAGCCTGTGGTGATGCTTTATATGCTCACTCAGTTCTCTGGGGTTTTTGTCTTCCAATACAGTAGGGGAAAGACCTGGGAGAAATGGGACAGTGTCCAGGAAAAAAAGATAGCACTAGTTTAATTGTTAAGAGGCCTTATGTGCTCTGGTTTTTTTAGTCACCAATTGTCCTTACATAGGCAAATCACTTATCTCCAATGACCCTTATTTCATCATCTGGAAAAATGAGTAAAGATTTAATTAGATGAGCTCCTCATATCCCATCTTTCCCTGCTATCCCATCTTTCCTTTATATGTTTTAAACATTTATGGTCTTATATATAAATCGCTCTCTAATGTTTGAGGACATGTTTAATTTTTGCAAGCAGTAACAAATTTAAACTAGATGATGTTAGAAGCCAAAAGTTTTGCCTAAAATATCATGCACTCATTTATTTAATTAATATGTATTTTATATATATATATATATATATATATATATATATATACACACACATTATGTGTTATCTTAAAATTAACAAATATAGAGCAGAACATTTGATTTCTGCTGCTTCATCTAGTCTAGTTCACAATTTTCCTTACCTCATCAAGACACATCATCCATCTGCACTCTCACTTTCTCAAGTCAAAAATTGAGGGATTTTGGTGATTATTCTTCATTTCGCCCATCAGATCTACTTAATCAGGATATGTTTTCAACTAAAAAAACCAACAATGGTGTGGTGATTGTGGAGGGTGAGGGGCGGGAGGAGGTGGAAGAGGGTGTAGGGAAGATAAATGGTGATGGAAAAAATATAAAATTAAATAAAATTTAAATTAAATTAAAAAATCAAAAACATATAATGAATCCACCCATTTTTCTCCATCATTTGTTACCTGGCATTCCAACTGGTTTCCTGCTTCAACACTTGACACCAAAAATCATAATGGCAGGAGTCATCTTCTAAAAATACATATCAGACACATTCACCACCTGATTAAAGTCTGTCCTGACTTTACTCTGTACCTAAAATAAAGCCTGACTCTTCACCCTGCTTACAAAGCCTTGTAACACATATTTTGCCTTTTTTCCCCAGCCTTATCCAATAGCACTCTCCTTTCCAGTGACTTTATTTATGCTACACCTTCTATGTATTCAATAGTTCAGCTTCCGTTTTTGACTTTATAGTCTTTGCAGCAACTGTTGCCTGTGCCTGGAATGTTTCCCTCCTGATTCCTCATTGCTGGTGCTTTCAAGACCCCATGCCTTCATTTAAATGCCACTTTTCTGAAAGGCCATCCATCTCTGATCACCCGTCTCAGTCAGTCACCCAGATAGTCTGACGGCAGCTGATTTTATTATCTACAATAAGAATACTTATCTCTTTTAGATATTTCTTTCTTCTTAAATTGTAAATGTTTCCTCTGCCTTCCACTGGAATTTAAGTTCCATACATACTGACAGCATATCCCTTGTGTTTACCATTATGTCCTCAGACCCTAAGACAGTGTGTGAATGAAAAACTGCGCCCATGTAGTTTCTCCTCTTGTGAAGTTTTTTTCAGCTTTAGTAATGTATAGTTGCCAGATAAAACTGTAGGATATTTAAAGTATACATTGCAATGATTTGATATGCATATACATTATGAATGGATTTCACCCATGAGTTAACACATCCAATATGTCACATATTTACCATATGTCTGTATGTGTTTATGTATGTGCATATTTATTTTTGTGAGAATACTTAAGTGCTCTCAGCAAATTTTAACTACAGAATACAGTGTTGTCAACTCTAGTTACCATATTGTATGTTAGATCCTCAGACCTTATTCATCTTGTAACAGAAAGTTTTTACCCTTTTATTCCTATCTCCCTATATTCCACACTGCCCTCCCAAACCCCTGGAAAAAATTTATTTTTCCTACATGGATTTTCAAAAAATTTCTTTTTCTGATAGTTTATTATCATTATATAAAAACACAACTGACTTTTGTATATTGACTTTGTATCCTGTAAATTTACTGAATTTGTTTACTACTTCTAAAGGCTTTTTGATGAAGTCTTTAGGGTGTTCTATATATAATATCATGTCACCTGGGAATAGAGATGATTTTACTTCTCCTTTTCCTCTTGGATGTTTTTTTATTTCTTTGTCTTGCCTGATGACTCCGGCTAAGGCCTCCAGTACTATGCTGAGTAAGTGTCAAGTGTGCACACTTGTCTTGTTCATGATTACAGAGGAAAAGATTTCATCTTTTCAGCATTGGATATGATGTTGGCTGCGGACTTCTCGTGATGTTTTATAGACATACAGTTCTATATGAACGATAGCCTACCAATGGAGCAGGAGTAAAAGTAATGATTAACAGTGAAGTTTTTCTCTTGCTACTAGGCTATCCACTGGAATCTTGGAGTTTCAAAATGCTTGAAAAATGACTGCAAATAGTACGTTCACAAGTACATTTTAAGACAACATTTAGTTGAATACAGATTAATGGATGTTGTTAGAAAACAATCAGTTTCAATTATTGATACTCATAACTAGTAGGGCATCACATAAAAGTAGGTATAATTTAAGACTCTTTCAGCAGCAATATAATCTAATTCCAGTTGCCTAAAGAGAATTCTATTGACAGGATCTGGGTTAGCTTGTAGAGTTTAAAGGAAAAATGAAAACTAACTAAATGGAATAACTATGATAGAAAAGTCATAAATTAAGGTAATCTTGGGAACCTGATTAGTTCAGGTAACATGTCTACTAACATTACCCAATATTACAATGCCTATGATTTTCAATAATTTTTGAGACTCTTTTAAATTTACTCATTAGTTCATAGAGAATGAACATGAACCTTAATACTATAACAATGCCAAATACTCTTCGCATGATTCTGAGTACTAACGTTACTTCAATTTTTTGAGCCTCAGAGACCTTATCCATGGAAATAGTATCTTAAATATTCTTTCATGGGTATCGCTGTGCTGTTTACATACAAAAATATACATAATAGCACATATAGGCACTTATATACCCCACAAATTTTAGTACTCATAAACCTCAAATCTTTATTGTGGCAGACAGAATCTTTTGTTCCAACCCACTTGATAAGGTATTGCCTCTTAGAAATATCCAAGGAAGATCTTCCCATATTCTTAAAATGACAGTGCCCGTTATGGCCTCAATTAAACCTGACCTTCAGTAGAGTTCAAGTACAGCTACTGTTATTCTTTCTGGAAGACAATTATTACCATTTTCACAAAAAAATCTGTTTCTGTTGGATTTACAAGATGGCGAAGTTTGAGCTATGTCTATGTTCTATAGGACTGACATGACGCAAATTGGGAGAGTCATACTGAGACAGTTGCATGCATAGAGGAGAAAGATATCACTTATTTCTTTATATTTCTCAACTCAGCCTAGCTCAAACAACCCAACATGCACTCATCAGCTGCAATACTAAGGTTGTCATTTTACGTAACTCAGTTACTACCAGTTTAAAAGTCTCTTTTGATAACTACTTTATTGAATCTGGATTTCTTACCTTTCTCCCTATTTCTCTTCTCTCTTTTCTCGTAACTGAGTTCCATCAAGGTGGCAATATAAGTATCATTATGGCATTCTAAGTTTGGGGGTGATTTTGTAAATGGAAGGTCTCTCTCTTTATTGAGTGTTATTTACTGATAGGTGTCCTTGGTCCCACAGTAGCCTCCATGTGTGCAGTTGGCACATCATTCTACCTCTTCTTAACCTTGACACCTCATTTGACCAGCCATATCACTCAGTCACTTCTACATTATTTGCTGGGGGTAGCAGGCACTTGGGACATTTTGAAACTGTGGCTGTGCTCCTCACCACAGTGAAGTGCGAGGACCTCTGGGTGCTCTATGAGGAGGCATTTGTCTGCCCCCACCCACAACCATGAATGTGTTAGGTAGGTTTCAGGAGCCAGATAGGACGAAATAGTTTTCTAAAGCTTTCTATCTCCCAGGTTACATTTTAGGAGACTAAACAATCTAACTTTCTGCTCTGAAACTCCTCAAATTATAAAAGGTTTTGATTACTCCCCCACACACACTTAGGAAAGTAGCCCAAGAAAGGAGACTGTGGAGCTACACCTCTTCAGGAACCAGCTGACATCTAAACAAATCCCACGTCTGTCACATAGCTTCTGATTTTTCTCTCTTGTTTTACTGTCTAAGCTTTAACATACTTTGCTGTAGAAAAAAAAAAAAACCTCAAGTCACAATGCATTATTCCCTATTTCATGTCTTATGAGATAATCTCTGTATTTTTAGTCTTCTTAATCTTTGCCTCTTGACATTTAAAGTCAGCTTATAATTGTAAAATGTTCTCTATAATACAATCCTGCCTGCTGCAATCAAAGGCCATGGATTTCAGGGCAATTGATTCCACTATAGATTTCCAAAACATCAAAACTAGCCCTAAACTGAAGAATGAATTACTTCCATCCCTAGGACACTTAGGAAGAATTTCTGACTGTGCAACTATTTTTGGTGTAATATTGAATAGTATGATATAAAGCAAGGATCAGCAAACTATGGACCTTGTGTCAAATCCAATCCATCAGCTGTTCTCATAAATAAAGTTTTATGGCAACACAGTCATACATTTATGTATTGTCTATGACTACTCTCATGCTACCATGGTCAAGTTAACAATTTGTCACAGAAAACATATGATCTGGAGGGCTAAAATACTTATTTGACCCTTTATGGGAAAACTCTACTAAATCCTGATAGAAGCTTAATTTTATATCAAAATAAAATATACTATATAAACAAAATCTCCCTCTTGCTTTTCTATAGTTAATCATCTTAATTTTTTATTCAGTTACAATTGTCTGCATTTCTCCCCATCCCTCCACCCCACCCCAGCCAATCCCACCTCCCTCCCCTACCTCTACCCTCCCCCTTGATTTTGTCTTTGTGTCCTTTATAGTAGCTCCTGGAGACCCCTCTCCCCACTATCCCCTCCCCACTCCCCTCTGGCTATTGTTACATTGTTCTTAATTTCAATGTCTCTGGTTATATTTTGTTTGCTTTTTTGAGAGCATTATGCTAAGTGAAATAAGCCAGGTGGTGATGGACAAATACCATATGATCTCACCTTTAACTGGAACATAATCATCTTAATTTTAATAATACATGTCACTTCCTGTTCTTTTCTATTCAATAATGGGATTCCTAAGTGAGAACCTCAAAGTTGTGCTCAGAAGACTTGGAATACACAAAGGGAATGAACATTTATTGAAACCTACTAAGATATTGTGTTATTGTGATAAGAAAGGTAATTAAATAGCTCCATTTCCTGAGTTCTCATTTCATATTTGCCAGATGGACATTATCAGAAGTGATGTGTCTCAAAATATGCCTGTTACTACATATAGGACCCCTCCTTCATTGTCCAGCTCTTATACCCTAACAATTCATAAGCAGAGTTTCAATTAATGAGCAGAGACCTGAAAGCATCCATAGTAGGAATGGCATAATAATCTGATATCAAAATTGTATTGCATTAGATAAAATGTGCTTTGATTTTTTTGTTTTGAAATTTTCTCCATTTTCTGAAAATATTTTCATGTTAATAGTTTTACAGAATAAATAAAGTTATGGCTTTTCGGTATTTTCTTTTCTTAATCTTTCAGTCAGGCAGGGTTATGATGTATCTCCCCAATGTTGCTACCATTTTTCTGTCTCGTTTTTCACATTATGGGTAAAACTTGTGATTTGGACAGATTTTCCATCCAAGGTCTCTTTCAGATTTAAAATTCAATGATTTTTTAAAAGAATTTATTTATTTATTTTTAGACAGAGATGGGAGGAAGGAGAAAGACAGGGAAAGAAACATCAATTTGTGGTTGCCTCTTGCACACCCCTGCTGAGGACTTGGCTGCACCCCAGCCATGTGCCCTGATTGGGAATCAAACCAGCAACCCTTTGTTATGCATGCTGGTGCTCAATCCACTGAGCCAGGCCAGCCAGGGCAATTCAATTATATTTTTAATGGGACTTTTTAGAGAAGCCAGATGATACTGAGCAGTGCTGTCTACTCATAACAACTAAATAACAAATATTTGGTGCTATCTACTTACATTCTATTGGTATGAAAACAAATGACAAAGTACTTTTTCTAAGGGAGAGAGTTTAGTTTTTCTGCTGCATCCAACTTCTAAATCTAGAGCACCCTCTCTCTCTCTGTTTCTCTCTCTCACTTATGAATATCTAAGCTTAGTCATCTTTATTGATGAGGGTTTTTTTCATCTTTCAGTAAACTTATGTGCCCTTGTCATCATCATTTTAATTTTATTAACTTCAAAGTCTACCATACCATTTATAGGTGTTTTCTATTATCTTAGTGATCACGAATCAGTACATTTTTAAGAGGAAAATACCTATAAATGACCTAGACCCTTTGAGATTTGCTTGCAAACAATTTCTTATCACTTTAAGCTATCTTGTTGAGCAAAAAGAAAAAAAATGTTATTTTTCATTTCAGACACTCTACAAGCAATATTGAGATAGAGAATAATTGAAGAAAAATAAAAAGTATGTTCAAAGGGAAAAGGAAATAAGAAAGGTCAAGAAAAATGGTACCATTTTATTCTAAAGAATGTTTTATATATCATTTCTAGGCTACTGTTTCACTGAGTATTGCAAGCAGTGGTTCATAGATGGAGAAGCTATATTCTTCATTCTCTTATCTTTAATATTTTCTTTACAACATTCCTGATAAAAATTAACTAAATTTGTCTTACAGATCCAGTATTGGAGCTACTTACCAAATGACTTTTCATTGTGATACATTTTTAAAATTTTTTAATTTATTTTTATTCAGTTACAATTGTCTGCATTTTTCTCCCCTTCCCTCCACCCCACCCCAGCCAGTCCCACTTCCCTCCCCAACCTCTACCCTCCCCTTTGATTTTGTCCTTCCTTGTGTCCTTTATAGTAGCTCCTATAGACCTCTCTCCCCATTATCCCCTCCCCACTCCCCTGTGGCTATTGTTACATTGTTCTTAATTTCAATGTCTCTGGTTATATTTTGTTTGCTTTTTTCTTTTGTTGATTATGTTCCAGTTAAAGGTGAGATCATATGGTATTTGTCCCTCACCGCCTGGCTTATTTCACTTAGCATAATGCTCTCCAGTTCCATCCGTGCCATTTTTAAAAGTGACTCTTAATATTGATTTAAGAATTTACCATCCAATAATGTATCCCAATCTTTTATATTTTTTTGTTAAAATAAAAAAGGAACATGTCTACACTGTCTTGTTGACAGACTTTAAATATTTCAAAACTGGTAGTATGTTTTTTAGTCTTTCCGTTTCTAAGCTGAACACTCTATGTCGATGCAATCTAGTTTCTAAATCCCTTATTTATTCCATTGTTCTCGGTACACATCAATTTAGGAATGTATTTCTTAATATGAACACATGACTATACATAATGCTTTCCACATGTTCAGATCTGTAAAAACCTACAAGGAAATCTTCACAATATTCTAGACTTTTTCAGCCTTAGTATTTGTTTAAGGAAGGCATATCCGTAAATCTATTTTTTGACAACACTATATTACATGTCTACATTCTCATCCTATTAAAAGACTGGGTCAAAGAAAAGTTTACCTCTATAAACTTTGTCTAGAATGCAATTAATTTAAATTGAATAAAAACGTTGTTTATTTCATTATATAGATGTTAATTCCTAAAGAACATTTAGATCTAAATGATTTTGTTTCCCTGTCAATGCTGGTGTTCTTTGTCCTTGCCTTATTTTCCAGTAAACCATCTTTACTTCACAGGAAAGATGACAACCAAAGTCCAAAATTAAATAGTCCCAGTCGCAGAAGGAGGAAGACCTAACTCTAAATATTCACAGAAATCATTTCAATCAAATTTTAATTGGCTTTGTTTGAATCATGTGCCCACACCATAATCAACAATTTACCCATGGGAAAGTTTGGACTGAGTAACATTGATCTCCCACCCACATCTATGTTGGAGTCATTGGGGCCATTTGATTTATAGTCCAACAGACTAAGGAAGTTTATTCGTAAAAGGAAAAGATGTTTTGCAGATCAAAACCTAATGGAGGATCATTTTGTTCAATTTACTTAATTTTGTACTAATGGAAAACACTTTCAAATTATTTCTTAAGCCTTCATTAACTCAAATTAATATCAATTGGTGAGTACGTCATACTGAGGTCTTGGTATCAAAATAAAACAAAAACAACCATGGTCACAAAATAAAATCAAACTAATAGAAATTAATTATATTATTGTCATATGCACATTTTGTTACCAACTCTAACACAATTTTTAATTTGTTAGAATTAAAGTTCCTTAGTCAATGCAAGCAGTTCTTATTAGGAGTTATATGTTCCCAATTTTTAAATTTCAATTTTGTACATTATTTATTCATGTATTCACTCATTTAACAAGTCTTTGTTGAGTTCTCAGTCTGTGTTGGGCACTTTTCCAGGCTTGCAATATAATACTGAACAATTCCTGCATGATCTCTAACACAATGGGGTTTAAGCGCAACATAGGCCACGAATCTTAAATTACTTATTATTTTGCATCAGTTGTGATAAGGATGATGAAATAAAAACATACTATATATTAAAAGCTGAAGAGTACACTGTTATCTGGAGTCAGAGAAAACTTTTTGCAGAAGTGAGATTTAAACCTAAGATTTGGCTGAGAAATGAGAGAGTAGCTAGGTAAAAAGTGTATGTGTGCAACTGTATGTGCTGGGGCAGATGAAGAACGAGAAAGTTTTCCCGTGGTTAAGGTTAGCAAGAAGGCCTGCAGGGAGCGTGAATACATGACTATGTTAAGTCGAGGGAGAGGAGTTAGAAAGAAAAAGGGAGGTAAATGCTAGACTATGTAGGTTTTTAAAGAATTTTTTATTTTATTCATTGAATTGCTTATAGTAGGAGAGTAACATGGACAGGTTTGTGGTTTTAAAAAATCACTATGTTTGTGTGATTGCTTTTAACACCTGGTAGAAGACCATTACAATAGTTGTTTAGAGGACTCTTATAATATGGTAGTGGCGATGGAGTTAGAGGTTTGAGACACACGTATAACCGGCATGAGACCATTTTTGGTAGTAGAATCATCAGGACTTAGTGATTGCCTGCTTTTATGTGCACATATAAATATGACTCAGTCTTTTAACCTGGTGTTAATCATAATGAAGATACACTTTTAAATAAAAGGAGCTGCTTATGTTTTTTATTACATTATGTGAGGAACCTCCTAATGAGTTGCTGTGATATGAATTCTTTATTGGGCAAGAAGTTAATTAGAACATTTTCAAAACAATGTCTTCTCTTTTGGAATAATAATTTATTTTGTGACTTTAATAAATATTATATTTTATATCTGGTAAGTTATACAATATCTTTATATTTAACAACCACAATTCTGTCTCACTGGGTTTCTGGAAATCCAAGGAAAACACAAAGTTTCTCAGGGTAAAAGAATAAGAGAAGTTATAAGAAAGAGAAAGACAGTTGAGAAAAATAAACATCAAAACAAGGACACCCAGAGGGAATGTGCAGTCTACCCAATTTTAGGTGTTACCTAAATTTGAAATATCCAAGGAGACAACTTTCTATACAGGAGAAACAGGTATCCAAACATTTCTGACTCTTAAGGTTGCATTAACCTCTTTTAAATGCTCCACAGTTCACACTTATTCTTCTCCGACTGAAATTTTCTGACTATATAGCAGCCTCTCTATGAGAAATGACCTCCTCAAGGATATTTCTTTTAATCTTTCTACGTAAGGACATAGCAATAATAGCATACTGAGTGCTTATATCTATTTTTACACATGAAAACATGGCATGCTTGTTTTAAGTGCTTTACTTACATTAACTCATTTAATCTTTTGTAAAATATTGTATGTATTTATTTATTTTTAGAGCGAGAGGAAGAGAGGGAGAAAGAGAGGGAGAGCAACAGGTATGGGAGAGAGAAGCATCAATTGTTGTCCCTCACACATGCTGGAACAGGAACAGTACCTGAACCTGCAACCTAGCAGGTGCCCTGACCAGGAATTAAACCAGTGACCTTTCGCTTTGGGTAACGATGCCCAACCAACTGAGTCACATCAGTGGGAGATCATTTAATCTTCACAAAAAATCTTTGAGGTGCTTACATTGCTGTCACCAATTTTCTAATGAAGGGATTGTGCACAAAATGGTCACAACTCTCCTCAGGGTCACTGAGTTAGTAAACACCGCAGCTAGGATCTAAGCATACACTGTCTGGCTTCAGAACTTAAGCACTTGATCACTTGCTCTACTAACCCCAAGATACCAAAGAAAGTAACAATAGCTATAGGCCATGGAGGGCTCTTTATGCCAGGTACTGATGGTTTAAAAATCTAACTGCACCCTTGAAAACAATCTAAGCAGCACTTTTACGTTGGGTAGTATTATCCTCATTCTAAGAAAAGGAATTGGTAGCTCAGGGGACTTAATCTGTTTGACATGGGTCATCAACTAGTAAAAAGTGGAGTCAAACTCAAAGCCAGGCATGTCTACATACAAAAACTCTTCTCTTTTAACACCAAGAAAACTCAGATCCCAGTTTTGCTCTATCGCTGACAGTAAGACCATGAACATCACTTAATCTGCCTAGCTTTAGTTCACTCCACTATAAAATAAGTGATTCAAACTTAAGGAGTCTTAGGATGTGCTTTGGGTATTTGTTATAAATGCAGATATCCCAGTCAATCCTGAGTAGCTTGACCAAGCAGATCAGGGGTGGGGGTCCAATCTTTTGCATTTTGAATAATCCCTAGAGATTCTGATTCAGATGTTAGGTGGATCATGCTTTTAGCAGAAGCACCTGATGTCCCTGTGAAATAGTCGTTAACCAAATGTTACTTTTGCTTTGTTATGTTTTGACTTTGATTGAAACTCAACAATCCTAGAATAACCCATACAGCCACTGGACCACCTTTTAATGTTAAAAATACTAGTACATCCACATCAATTCTATAAGCAGAGAGTCTATAAACCATTCCCATGACTTTATTTAAGGTGCAAGCTGGATACTGCCATTTCATCCAGAATCCATTCCATGACATCAGAATTACTGTCACAGTGGGTCATCCTCCCAGGAGTCATTCCTTCATAATGCATTCAGAGAATGTATTTTCATACTATAATCAGCCTTAAATATCATTTAATAAACACATTTTAATAATCAAAATCCTTAGTTAGGTCTCTAGTTTCTCGTATATTAGGTATAAATTTCTCTCTCTTATTCTCAGAGTTATCATAGATCTAGATACAAGTAATTTATCTGTCTTTACACTTCCCTGGTGCCCAAACCACATCTTGAACTCCAAACAAAATTGTCTTCTCATTATTCTGGGAAGTAACACACTCACATTTATTCTTAGGATTGGACTTTCCCATTTGTACCTCCACTTTGCCATTCTTCTTATTCTTCAAAGTCCGGCTCAAATCTCATGATTTTGAAGGCAATTTCATTGACTCTGATATTAAACTGTATTTTGTTTCATATTATTCTTCTCCCCTCACCTAGTTACAATTTTCCCCAAAATGGAATCCTAATATACTCTAGAGTAATATTTTTTAATCTGCTGGCCCTTGGTCTCAATCAACATTTTTAATTATATAGAATAAAATAACTGAATGGAATAGAATAGAAAGCAATGACAACATTAGAGTGTTTCACTAATATAAGCCAATTTTTTTCTTGAAATTTTTTTCTGTTGCAATATGTGCATATATGCCAGTTCACAATATAAAAATGTACTTCTTAATTGTTGATCTTAGTTTTAAAAGTTTGAAACTACCTCTATAGACCCAAACACAGCATTGGTTGCATAAAAACTCAGAAAGCTTCTGCCATTTGGTTGAAATGACTCCCAATTAATGGTAGGAAATGAGGTTCACTGTTAGACAAAATAATCATATCAGTGCTAAAGCCGTATACTAAAATATGATATCTTTAATTATTTACCAGTTGCAAAAGAGTAATTTAGATTACAAATATAATATGACTCACTTAACATTGTTTAAACTATTATTCTGGTTTTTAAATTTTATCTCCTGTATAATGAAAAATCAACTCTGGGTTGTGTATTGAACAAGAACAGAAAGACTAATAAACGTGTTATTTTTTTAAGCCACTAAGTAAAAAAGGGATTTACAGTTAACCTAATGTGTTTTAGATTAATACGTTTTAGACTCTGGGCTTTATTTCACTTCACCATAAACACTAGAATTTTAAATCTAATACTTCTTTCCATGGGATTTTCTATAATCTAAATGAGAACCAAGGTTTTGAGCTCTGAGGGTTGGTGTAGAAAGTGCTTGCTTTCAGATACGAGTCACACTGAAGGCTGAGTTAAATGAAATCAGTTGATAATGAAATGCATATCATGCACATGTTTCATTGGCTTATATTTCAGTGACAACCTTGGATGAGGCAGGAAAAATGGCAAGAAAATAAGGGCAGCTCTTTATGACTAATATTTAATGATGTGGTAAAATATGGAGCAGTATGAATTAATGGCAATCTCTCAAGTATCATGAGTGGATGAATTAAAATCACTGCAAAATTCTGTTAGAATTCTGCAACATTCCCACCCAATGTCTCATCAATTTTTAATTTTTAGCATTTACTGATTATTTTGTTGCCTAATGTCAAGATTTGTATAAAGAGAGATAAAAGAGGGTTTGTGTTTATATGTTTCTGTTCTATTTTGCTTTGCTTTATGTAGTGAATATCCTATTCGGAATGTCAAGGCAACACAGAACAAATATAAATATCGCAAATACAACAGACACGATGTTTTTGAGAGGCGATAACTTGTAAGATAAGGGCATTAAGTTCTACTAAATCAGGCTGAGGGGAAGTGAGACTTAGCAGGGGTGGTGAGGGCATCCAAGGGCCAGCACAGGGCTTTTAGATAAACCAGGCGTGTCCAAACATGGCAAAGAAAACGTGCGCAGGAATCACAGATCATATTTCACTTGGGAATCTGAAACCTTTGCATTTTAAAGCTGGAAGGGACTTAGTTCAACACTCTCATTTCACAGAAGAGGAAACTGAATCATGTTCTGCTAAGTTATAGGAGATGTATTCCACGTTGGTGAAAATTGCAAGCAGCTTTTCAGAACCAAGCTTACACTCTAAATAAAATATACATTACTCTCCCTCCCCACGACCCCTCTCTGCTGCTTATCCTGCAAACTCTCCTATCCTCCCCCCTCACTTTCTGTTATTCTTTTTTTTAATTTTATTCATGAACACACTAAGTATCTTTCGATTTTCAAGTAGTGTACAGGGCGCTGGAAATATGTGATCCTTACTTACCTTTAGGAACTTCATGACCTAATGGCTGAGGAAGATGATACCAGATCATTTTTTGTTAAAATGACAACGCAGCCATTCTCTAACTGCATGGAGAATGTGACATTTAAGCTGAATCTTAAAGTATTGGTAGGAGTTCATCAGAATTTTATAAAGAATATGCCATGGAATAGTGTTTTGTTTATATTATTAACATGTATATATGCAGAGGTGCGAGAGGCTATTATGTAGGTAGTAATTTAACCACAATAACCTGAATAAAGTCTATCCTATTAGACTTTTTCTATCTGCATTTATTCTCCAAGTGATCCCATGCTGCCTCGTGATTTTAAGTGCCATCTATTTTCTGATTACACCCTAATTTATACTCAGCCTAACTTCTTTCTTGAACTTCAAACTTGTGTGTATCCAGCTGCTTACTCAGAACCTCCATTTATAAGTCTAACAGGCATTTTCTTTATATACCATACACACAAATAAGTTCTGTGACTGCCTTCCAAACCTTTACTTACTGAAAATTCCTCTTATCTAGTTGCTGAGGCAAATACCTTAAAGTTAGCCTAAATTTCTCTCTCCTTCAACCCAGACCTTCTAACTAACCCCTCTCAAAGAATCTCACTTGATATTTACCATTTCTGTGGCGACTATCAAAGTCCAACCCACCTGGATATTACAGCTTCCTAATAGGTTTCTCTGTGTCCACCCTTGTTCCTCCCAATGTTTTTCCATTACAGCAGCCAGATAGTTCCCCTTAAAAATAAATGAGTTTCCACATCATTTCTTAGGTCAAAACTCTGGAAAACCTCATATCACCTAGAGTAAAAGCCACAGTTCTTACTATACGTGACCGTACATGACCTGGCCATTTGTTATTTCTGTCCTAATCACCAACTCCTCACTCTTCTCTCACTCAGCTGTACCCATATGGCCCTCACTTTATCTCAAACGTGGCATGCACCCTCGTGCCGCAGGATCTTTGCACTTGCCATTGCCTCTATTGTGAATACTCTGCTCCAGATGTCCAATAGACTCACTGTCTAGCTTCTTTCAAATCACAACCCAAATGGCACCTTCTCAATAAGGATTTCTCGGTCCATCTAACCTAAAGTGTGTCTTATTTTTGCTTTCAGGGCTTCTTTGGGGGGCCGGATATTGTTGTTGATGTTGTTGTTACTATGAATTAGAATGTAAGATCTATAGAAACAATGTTCCTTAAAATTAACAATCAGTTCTTCCAAGTTAATGTGAAGCTCTTACACTTCTCTAGACCATGACTCTGACGTTGGAAAAAATAAAAATTTCCATCAGTACTAAGTGTCCCTCAGTACATAAGTGAATAAGACAACTATGGGACATTTATACAATGTAATCCTACTCACCATAAAAAAGAAGAAAATTTTGCCCTTTGTGACAGTATGGATGGACCTGAAAAACATTATGCTAAGTGAAAGAAGCCAGTCAGAGAAAAACAAATAGCATATGCTTTCACTCATATGTGGAATTTCATGAACAAACTAAACTAACAGACAAGATAGAGACAGACTCATAGATGGAAAGCAGGCTGACAGCTCGGGGGCGGGGGGGGCAGGCTCAGGGGGTGGAGGGATCAAGCAAAAAAGAAAAAGGACTCATGGACACAGAGAGTAGTGTGGTGATTGCCGGAGGGAGGGAGTGAGTGGAAGTAGAAGAGAGTATAAGAGGGATAAATAGTAGTGGAAAAATATAATAAAATAATAATTAAAAATTTAAAAAATCAGTGGGCATTGTGGATCTCACATTTTATGACAAAGTAAAGTAACAAAAATCATTGATATTTGATGTAAAGAAGTCAGACATAACTGAGAGGAAGCAAAAAAATAGTAAGGCAAGTGATGAGGGAGACTGATCCAAATGAGTGAGCAATTATTAAGGAATTTTGCTTGAGCAAGACAGAGTCAGCATTGTAGGGGGCATCAGTTGAACTAAGGAATCAAGACTGATTAAGAACAGCTGGTAGAAGGAGGAGCTGAGAACCACATAATCACCCTATGTGAATTCAATATAATTGACTCAGATTATCCGAGTAGCCACCGCTTCTTTCTAGCCCCACAAGGCAGTTTAGAAATAAAATTAACTATTTCTGTCACTAATTTCTTTGATGTCCAATTGAAGTAGCTCACAGATGTGTCTTTGCTAGAAACTGCTCAGATTCATTACAAAATAATACTACAAGTACACGTCAAAACAACTTGGAAACAAAATGTAGATATGTCATCCTCTCCTTTTTGCCCCAAGAAAATGATAGAAGTTCAAAAGTATAAGTCTGAGAAATCCCATTACCATATTTTATATTGTAATACATTTTGTTTCCAAAAACCATAAATTATTTTCAGTGTGCATTTTACATTCCTACCAGACCTCCAGAGGGAACAGGTAACTTTTTTCCTCATTAGTACTGTTCTTAAAACATCACTAAGACCCAAAAAACTATGCATTCAACTTGTGAGGATTATGCGTCTTGGTACCTAGGCATACGGCACATACACACTTGCTCTCAACAAGAGAAATGAGCAGTGTGGATATGCACAGGAAATTCTAGAGGACCTGTGCCAGGTAGAATACATGAGTAAAAAATAATTAGAGGTTAAATGACACTTAAATAGAATTTAAAGGAAATGCATGTTAACAAATAGTATATCAGAAAATAGAGCCCACCCCTACTCACAAAATAAAAGAAAATACCTTCAGCTGAAGGTATTTTTGGTTTAACCATACCTTCAGCATGGTTAACCTTACTGACAAGGAAATAATGACTCCAGTTATTTGGAAAAGCTATAGTATAAAAAAATGTTTAAGTGTTTTAGAAATAAAAGAAAATGAGGGGTTCATTTCATTGAACATATTTATTTTAGATTTAGACTTATCTTTTACATAAATTATTTTGTAATGCCTTTAATCATGTGAAATGTTACAGAAGATAATAAAATATGCTATATGACTTGAAAAAAACAGATATTACTAGTTTCCTCTAATGAGCTAATTACTGGAGTTAAAACATGTCAGCTGCTATATTCCCCCAAGAAATTTATGCCCATATCATAGGATTTACAACTCTGAATTGTGAAGTCATAACTCATGTCTTAACATATTTTTATATTGTGTTGTATACTTAGGCCATCAAACCAGCACTGCTGGGTCGTGATAAATAGTGTTTAACTAGTGCCAAGCTAAGGACATTTATTTATTTATTTATTTATTTATTAACTCTTTTTAATGATTTTTATTGCATTTTTTCCATCACCAGTTTAGTCCCCATATACTCCCCTCCCCTCCACAATCACCACACCGTTGTCCATGTCCATGAGTCCTTTTTCCTTTTTGCTAAATCCCTCCTTCCCCAACCCCCTCCCCCCTTAGCTGACATCCTGCTCTCTATCTATGAGTCTGTCTCCATTTTGCTTGTTATTTCAGTTTGTTCATTAGATTCCACAAATGAGTGAAAGCATATGGTATTTGTCTTTCTCTGAATGGCTTATTTCACTTAGTATATGTTCTCCAGGTCCATCATACTATGGCAAAGGGTAAAACTCTCTCCTTTTTTACAGCCAAGTATTATTCCATTGTGTAAATGCCTCATACTTGTTTCATCAACTCATCTGCTCATGGACACTTGGGCTGCTTCCGTATCTTGGGAATTTTAAATAACACTGCAACAAAAACATATGGGTGTGTATGTTCTTTCAAATTAGTGTTTCATGTTCCTTGGTGATATTCCCAGAAGTGGGATAGGTGGGACAAAAGGCATATCTATTTTTAATTTTTTGAGGCATCTCCATACTGATTTCCACAGTAGCTGCACCAATGAGCATTCCCACCAATAGTGCAAAAGGGGTCCGCTTTCTTCACATCCTCTCCAGCATTTGTTGTTTGTTGTCTTACTGATGATAGCCATTCTGACAGGTGTGAGAAGACATCTGATTGTAGTCTTAATTTTCATTTCACTGATTAGTGACCTTGAGCATCTTTTTCATGTCTATTGGCCATCTGTATGCCCTCTTTGAAGAAGTGTCTATTCAGATCCTTTGCCCATTTTTTAATTGGATTGTTTGTTTGTTTAATGCTCAGTTTTATAAATGCTTTATAAATTTTGGATATTAACCCCTTATGAGATGTATTGGAAAATATACTCTCCCATTCTATGGGTTGTCATTTTGTTTTGTTGATAATTTTCCTTTGCTAGGTAAAAACTTTTTTAGTTTGATGTAGTCCCATTTGTTTATTTTTCTTTTGTTTCCCTTGCCTGGGGAGATATATCTGGTAACATATTGCTATGAGCATGTCTGAAATTTTGCTGCCTCTATTTTCCTCTATGATTTTTATGGTTTTAGGTCTGGCATTTAAGTCTTTAATACATTTTGAATTTATCCTCATGTGTGGTGTAAGAAAGTGGGCTCGTTTCATTTTTCTGTATATATTGGTCCAATTTCCCCAACACTATTTATTGAATAAACTGTCTTTATCCCATTGTATGTGTTTGTTTCTTGTCTTGAATATTAATTGACTATAAAAGTATAGGTTTATTTCTGATATAGGCTCTATTTTGTTCCATTGGTCTATGTGCCTGTTTTTATGCCAATACCATACTGTTTTGATTACCATGACCTTATAGTATAGTTTGATATTAGGTAGCATAATTCCTTCAACTTTGTTCTTCTTTCTCATGATAGCTGTTGCTATGCAGGGCCTTTTGTGGTTCCATATAAATTTTTGAAATATTTGTTTAAGTTCTGTGAACTATGTCATTGGAATCTCGATAGGAATTGCATTGAATTTAAGGGTATTTTAGCTAATTGCTTCTCAAGCTTGACTCTGAAAATAAATTGTACAGATATTTTGTTGAAATGGAAATTATTATATAGGCCTCTGTGGCAAAGCCTTAGCTTTTTCAATTTGAAATTCAATCAGGTATGTAACGTTTATGAGATGGATCTATTGCTAATCTATCTATCTACCTATCTCTCTGTCTGTCTATCTATCATCTATCAATCTAGTTTTTCCCACTTAGTTGCTGTTGACCTTTTCATATCATTAAAAATCTTGTGTTCAATACACAACATTTCACATTGCCTCATTTTATAAGTGTTCTGAAATCTAGGTCAGACACAGAGTTAACATGCATAGAGGTGACAATGGTGACCAAAAACTTGGGTTTTGTGTAATTCTACCTCTGGATACTTTATTGAAACTAGAGAACACCTTAATAAGAAGTAACGTGTAACAGGAAGTGACATTAATAAAATTACGCATAAAGCCTCCACACTAGAGACTATTAGCTTGCTCTTTTGATGTCGGTCTCTATCACCTTCATAAAATATCTGTGGCAAACAAGACTTAGTTCTGAACTTTGACTATCATTGCATAATATGATGCTGATGTGAAAATTTTAGAATCAAATTTCAGATCTACATTTGCAAAAAACTTTTTAAGATTGAATCCACTAATTTTTTGGTTCAGGTTACTGCATGCATTCCTCAGACCTGTTATATATGCCCTGGGACTTGCATTAACTTGTACAGCTGTGCAAAATTTGTGACATGTATGAAGTGTTCAGGTAATCAATACTTTAGCATATTTTGCATCATTTCCATGGTTACATGTAAATATATGTGAGTACATGTTTTCTGAAATAATATTTTTCTGCATTGGTATTGGCTAATGGATCAGACAATGGATCACCGCAATGACAGGATCAAACAATACCATTAAAATAGCTACAGAAAGTAAAATAAAAACGTCAGACAGTGTTACATAAACATTCAAAATATATGGATTATGGAGTAGTACTGAAAGAAAATTATGTAAATTCACATGCGATTCTAATTTCTAAACCTTTAACAATTCAACTATCATCTTCATATTTAGGAAAATATAAAAATAAAAAAGGCAAACTTCTGTGAAACTGAGTCTTCTTTCTCCCCTGCCCTCGCTTTATCTTTTACATTACATTTGGAGCACTAAGCAAAGCAATGTCCTGATCCAATGTGCTAAGATGTTTTGAACGTGGAATTGTAACAAAATGCCAGAGCACACAATGCCAACTCTGATACAGACCATGATCACTTTAAATTAAATGATGCCCCGAAACCAAAGTCATTGTCTACAGGCTGTCAAAGTAATTTCTTATGAAGAAATTACTGTACATATTGCCAAGGAAGGAGACACAGAGGGGCTGCAACTGCTTGTACAAATGAACAAATCGCTGACCTCAGTTAACATACCTGAGGAACCAAAGGGGAATTTTCTAGCTGGAAGGACAGCGGAGGTATGTGGAATAAGACAATACATATAACGTAAAAAAAACTTACAAATGCTATTTTTCTCAGGCAGAAATGATGGAGGTAAGTTATGAAAATTACTATTAATAATATAACAAAAGAAAATACTATAATCTGAATCAAGGAATTTAATCAAAGATTAAAATATCTAATTAATGTTTTAATTATTTAACAGATTAAATCATGTTTTCTAAGGTTATAAGAGAGAGAAGTTATGTATTTTTAAAGTGACAGTATCAGAAAATTATATATGCAAAAATATATAACCATTTTATGACTATACATTTCTGTGTACACTATTTAAAATATACAAAATGATGCAATTTAGAGTTTACTGTCACTAAAAAGCTCATTTGAAATTATGGGAGCATTAGCATTACACTGTTGCAGAGAGTCACACTTCATACTATATTCGTGAAAACAGATTCATTTCCACCACTGGCTATGATCGGTTTTGGATTTTGACATTTTCTCTATTTCTGACACAAAAGTTTGTCAAAATGTGCTAGCAAGTTAGACACCTTAGTGGCAGAAAAAATACCTTAATATTTAATGTCGTTCCATATAATGTAATTTTATACAAGATAAAGATATTAGCCTTAGATTCAACAAGGATCAATACAAAGCTTAATATTTATTTCAGACAGAAGTTTGTTTTCATGTGGAATTAACAATATTTTATGCTGAGTTGAGCTGAATGTGGAGAATCTCTTTGTGCTGCATGTTTCTTATTTTTAATTGCCCAGTTAGCTGGGGCTGCTGTGTTCATGCTCCGCAGGAGCGAGCCAGATCACTTAGCGAGCAGCACAACAGCTCAGTCTGGAGTTTACTCACGTATAACCAGAAAACAAATAATCCGGAGTTCTTTATAAGCAATATTTAAGACAAACAATACCTAAAAATCTAAAAGTAGTAAAAATAAAGGATTGATGTTAAAGGTACTACTTTACTCATTATTTTTCATTATTGTCTCCAAGAACATTATAAAAGAATATACTTCGTCATTAAAAGGCTGTTTTGATTTCAAAGAAGAAAATATTCTATAAAAAGCAGCTTTGTGAAAATGACTACCTCCGATAGAAAATAGTCAACAATATCAATATTTTTAGACATTATGGGTCTGAGTACATATAAGTCACAGTAACTGAAGCTTTTCCACATGACCTTGAAGGCAGCAGAGAGCCTGAGCCTTTCAGACCTGCCTCAGCTGAAGGGGCTTTTAATGGACTGATCAAAGGGACTCATGCATGGTCGTGACATAGTTATTATAGCACCTTTCTCACTGAAAAACACGCCTCTTGCATAAACAGAGAACACTGAAAATGTCTGGATGTTTTAAGAAGCCATATAATTTATCATTTTTTACAACAGTGTGTATTAAAAGGCGTAGAGTTCCACATAGAAAACTTTGCCCTGTGGGGCTACAGTGAAAATCTTCCCATCAGATTTTGCAATAGTCCTAAATTCTATTTGCACCCCACAAGACTTAAACAGAAGGATAGGAAAAAAAAGAAAAGGAAATGAGAAAATGTTATATTAACAGAACCAGAAAATGGGATATAATTTATTTCTTAAGTTGAACTTCATAATAACAAATCCCAAGCATTAAAGTGCAGTATATATTTAGTATAAATTTGTTTAATGACTGGTTAAGTGGATAGTGTTTTCACTACTCCAGTTTGAAAGTTAAGGCAGAAATAAGAAAGAGCTAAAATTAATTAAGCTTTTTACATTAAATGTGCTGTGTTGAATCAGAAAAACAGGAGCAATTCCTGCACTACCAATACCCCATGCAAAAATGAGTATTGGGGAAAGAAAAGCTCATGTAGCATATGTGAAAGTAGAAATGATTCCAAAGCTTGAAGTGTAAAAGAAAAAATATGATAAGAAAAGGAAAGTGGCAAATGAAAAAGAGGTTGCAGAAGACATTAGGACAAATAATCAGACATTTTTCAAGCACGGAAGGAACAAAAGGTCAGTGAAAGAGAGAGTGGACTTTCTTACAGATGGCCAGAGCAATTTACTGACTGAAAAGACAGGCATTGTTAAAACAAAAATCAAATGAGTTCATTGCCTTTCTATTCTCACAGAGGCCGAGAGGAACAGAATCAGAAATAGACATGACTCTCAGGGGAATAAGAAAAAAAATCCAAAGGTGGACTGCACTGTGCTGCCACAAGGGCCTAAAATAAGATCAGTTACTGGTTTTAAACGAGAACTAAAAATTGCATATATCCTTAACAATTATATTATTTTATAGGCTTTAAGTCAAGTTATGTAAGTAGTTTTGAAGCAAAAGTATAACAAAATTGCACCAGCACCCTTTTCCAATTTTGTTAGTTTAGCGACTAAATTTGGGACAGTCATGGGGTAAATAGGTTCCCTTTTAAATCCATTTCCCAGTAAGGAAAACAGAATTTGGAAACAGTTTCCATAGGGGTCCCCAAATCTGTATCAACTGCAGTGCGGAAAAGTCATCGGGCAGTGGGTCTTTTCACCGCGGTCAACACATCTTGCATCATGTAGCAGAAGAGGCACCAGAAACAAACAAAAAATGGTGGCATCAATAGAAAAGCCTATACTAAACTAAAAATTCAAGTTAAAAAATGTATAACTCACAGCAGCACTTTCACTAAAAGAAGTATTGCTAGCAAAAACTTTATCTTATTAGGTCAGGACCCTAGTTTCCACTGCTCAGCATCTTGGGTCACTGAACTGACCATTTCAATATATAGCTAGTCCTTAATATTAAATACTGAGAAGTGGCTTTATAGCACTTTCAAGTGGAGAATGAAAGAACCCAAAACAATTTCAGTAATACTATTTTGGCAACAAGTAGTGTAAAGTAAGTCAACAGGATGGGGGAATTAGCCTTGTAATACACCTACGAAGACTCTACCTAAAAGAGGTAGAATAGATTGTTCCAGATGTAAAAGAAAGACATACTTTTGAGAAACAAACATGTGCAGCAGGAAGCAGAAGAATACTTTAAAGATGATTAGACACTGATTTGTGTGTTGAATGTGATGGGTGTAGCCACTAGGAGCACCAAGATATTGTCCTGCCAGTCTGTATTGGTGGGACACACACACATGGTGGGATGATGGGTTGATGAATGTTATGTCAACCAGGCTGAGCCTGGGTATGTAGATATTATGCCAAAAATGATCCTGGGTGTTTCTGCAAGCAATTATTTTATGAGATTAGCATTTAAATCAGTGGTCTCCAGTGAAGTTAACTACCCTCCATCATGTGAGCATGTGAGTGGGCCTTATGCAATCAGTTGAAGTCCGCTATAGAAAAATGAATGACCTCTTCTGAGCAAGAAGAAATTCTTCCACAGGAAGCAGGCTGCCTTTGGGCTTTAACTGCAACTCTTTCTTGAGCGTCTAGCTTGGTGGCCTATCCCATCTGATTTTGGACTTATCATGTTCCCACAATCCCATGAGTCAATGGTTTATATGAATCTCTTGATACATAGGTGATGATAGATTAGACAGATAGACAGATACCCAGGTAGTAATGTTACTCTGGAAAACCCTTGCAAATATAAATGGAAAAATTAGGCAAACACTATGTATTAGAATGAATTTTAAATCCTTTTGAATAAACCTGGACTTGTGAACACTTATTGTCCAGATGTGGGTCATGAGGATGGGGCCTAAATTGCCCCACTAACACTTTTTAAAAATATTTCTATTTTCTTTTTGATTTTAGAGAGAGGGGAAGGGAGGGAGAAAGAGGGGTGAGAAACATAAATGTGAGACAGAAACACTGCTTGGTTGCATTCCCTACATGCTCCATAGGACCAGACCTGCAACCCAGGCAAGCGCCCTGACCCAGAATTGAACCAGCAACCTTTCAGTTCATAGTGACAATGCCCAACCAAATGAGCCACGCTGGCTGGGGTGCCCTAATAACTCTTCTTTGAAACCCATTCGCATTATATTTGGCCTGGGAATCAGAATCCCTCTAAGATTACAGGCAGTTTTAACACCTTCTTGAACTACTAACCAAATAAGGCTGTAAAACAAAGTGTATCCCATAGAGAAACCAGAGGCAATTTCAAACAGTGATAAGAATTCAGAGCTAGAAACTAAGAGAGAGAATTCAGACTCCAAAGCATAACTATCCAAGAATATTAGCTCTTTTTTTTCTTTTGACAGTGAACTCCAACCCTAAGCACTGAATGTAGCTCATGAGTCTGTTTTTTTCTTAAATTGATCCATATTAACTTTTTTCTTCTAAAGGTTGGAAGATTGGTAAAGGAGAGCCTTACGGTCTTTCTAGAACAATGGTTCTGAAATAACAGGGTGGATCAGATTCACTCAGGGAGCTTTAATTTAGGAAGTCTTAAGTGAGGGCTAAGCTTGCATATTTAAAAAGTAATAATACTTTGCTACAGATTTTTGGTGATAGTATTTCTTTATAACACAGAAAAAATACTTGATGAAGAAAAAGGCTTAATAATTTAAAATAAAAACATATTAAAATTAAAATTAGAAAATGCACAATAATAGAATATATAAGACAAATATTAATGTAAGAACTAAAAGATAATAATTCTTAAGTCTTAGCTATTAAAAAACTAAGGATGAGAAATGAGGCATAAGATATGTCCTTCAATCACAAAGTGTAGAAAAGCCAACCATTAACAATAAAATCCACAGTGGACGAGTATTCTGAGATAGAAAAAGATTTGATATATGCCATGCAACTAGGACATTTATTTATTATAGTAGCTAGCATTACTCTACTAAAAGTAGGAAAGAGTAAATAAACTCTAGTAAAATCAAATTAGTGATGACCGCATATGACAGTGTTTTCTGTATTTTTTTAACTACAATACAGAAAATGAAATTGTGGTTTTAAAATAAAGTTGACTAAAGAAATAAAAACTTTATTTTAGAGGCACTTCTGGTCAAGATGGAGGTGTTGGTAGACATGGTTCACCTCCCCACACAACCACAACAAAAATTACAACTGAGCTACAAAACAACTATCACCCAGAATTGTCAGAAAATCAAGCTGTGTGGATGTCCAACAACCAAGGAATTAAAGAAGTCACATTCATCCACATGGGTATGAGGGATGGAGACACAGATACAGAATGGGTGGTCCCACATCCACGTGTGGTGGATAAAAATAAGAAGGGATACCTTGGGAGCGAGAGATTCCAGCCCTATACCAAACTATCCAGTGCAGTGTTCCAGTGCCAAGAAGAAAAGTCCCCATGACCTCTGGCTGTGAAAACCAGGAGGGATTGGAGTGGTGGAAGAAACTGCAGGATTCTCAGGTGTCTCCTCTTAAAGGGCCCACAAAGACTTAGGATTATGCCAATTCTTTCCCTCTCAGTTCCAGCACCAGCACAGCAGCTGAAAGGGCACCAGTGGCATATGGGAAGAGACTGAAGTGTCTAGCATTAGGGAGAGTACCAGGGGACAGCTTCCTATGTGACAAAACTCCAGAGGCCATGCAGCAGCCATTTTCTGTTTTGAACACCACCCCCAGCCCTGATACAGAGACACAGAGAGGCAACGAGACTCCATCAATCTGGTTCACATGGATTGCCCCAAGTCTCTGCCTCATCCAATTTGTGAGTGTGCTTTTTTACAACAGGCCACACTAAGACAGGGAGTCAAAGCAGCTCTACCTAATACATAGAAGCAAACAGAGGGAGTCTGCCAAAAGGAGGAGTCAACGAATGAAGACGGGGGAAAATGGGGGAAAAGGAACAGGGATTAAGAAACATAAATTGGTAGGTACAGAATAGACAGGGGGGTGTTAAGAACAGTACAGGAAATGGAGTAGCCAAAGAACTTATATGCATGATACATGGACATAAAGTAAGGACATGAATTGCCAGAGGGAATGGAGGATACCAAGTGGAGAGGGGCAAATGGGAAAAATTAGGACAACTATAATAACATAATAAAATATATAAAAACTTCAAGTAAAATATTAAATAAATATTCATATTTAGTATGTTGTATAATATAAATATTCTGAATAATATTTTTCATGTGTAAATTTCATGTGCCAAGTTATGTTTACTAGTAAATAATTACCTAAAAGCATTTTAATATATAAATTTAAAAATATATAAATAAGTTTGTCATTTAATTCCAACTTAAGAAAAACTAGCAAAGCAACTTTAACAATAGGAGGTGAAAGAATCATAATGATAAATGTAGAGGTTAATTATAAAATTAAAATATGTCCCAGGGTAACAACTTTTATATGAAAATGGTCATAGTTATATTAGATAAGGGAAACAGAAAAAGTACACAAAAAAGAAAAATAAAAAATAAATTTTATTAGAAACTGCTATATATTACTTGGACGAATTTATTCTGACAAATTTTTGGTTCATAAAAAATAGATTGTTTTATATTAAATATTGAATTTAGAAATTTATTTAAAATATTTAAAGCCAAAAAATGAAATATTACTCATGAAAAATATTAATAAAAGTTTTAAAGTAAAAAGAAACAGAATATTCTGTTTTCATGAGTTTTATATGTAATCTCTGTTAAAAATTCATAAGTCTCATAAACCTTATTTTATGTAAACTTCTTCAGAAAGCAGATGCTACAAACTTTCCAATAAATTAAGGCTACTATATATGCAAAAACTATGTTAAGAAAACAGACCAATCTCATTCATTATATAAATATTCTAAATAAACCACAAATAAATCCAGCAAAAATACAAGCTATAATCACCTACAATTTATTTCAAGCATTTAAATTCATTCCAAAAATATATATTACTATTATTCACAATGCTAATGGGTCAAAGTTAAAAAAATAAAAGTAAGGTCTACAGAAATGCCAAAAATGCATGTGGTAACTTTCAAAATCCCTAATCCCAATTCAAAACTACTACAACAAGAAAATGTATGTTATTACTTTAAAAAAATAACCAAAAGGGGAGAGAGGGAGAAAGATGTATTTCAGTTTCGTGTGAACACTCACTAAGTTGAACGCTCACTACCACTGACTGGTAGTAACTTCTGGTCAATGGACCTTCCTGAGGTAATTTGTCCATAGCTGATGTAGGGGCCCTGATTCATCTACAGATGTTTTCTGTTTTATTCTGAACCTCTTTCTAATTTCCTTTAGTAGAATATTCTAGCAAAAACAGACTCATAAGTATATAAACAACTGCTACTATGAAGAGAAAAACAAACTGTGGGAAACTCTCTGTAGCATATTTGCCAAGTATTGGTATCTTTAATTTATAATAAATAACTATATGTCATGTTTATAAAAACTACAAAATACCCAAATAGATAATTGGCAAGGAAATAGTTGACATGCATTTGAATACCTGTTCAAAACAAGCAAAAATAATTTATCATTATTTAGCAAAATAATGATAAATTATTTTTGCTAAATTTTATTTGTAATGATTTAAATGTCATGTAATTTGAAGCGGCAACAGTGCCCTCACGCACCCAAGGTTGGTGTGTAAATGAGTACAGCCCTTATAAAGAGTAAGCTGACTGTATAAAAAAAGATAGCGTGTTTTGACATGGTAATTTATGTTTTA